>NC_052167.1:17694189-18400337 GCF_902713615.1 Scyliorhinus canicula
AGAGTGTGGTGTCTGTGTGAGAGAGAGAGAGAGAGAGAGAGAGAGAGAGTGGTGGTGTGTGCGAGATCGAGAGTGTGGTGTGAGAGAGGATATTGTGTGTGTGAAAGTTTTGTGTGTGTGTGGTTTAGGTAGAAAAGAGAGTGTGGGTACTTGTGTAAGAGAGTGTGGGTGCAGTGTGCGAGAGATAGTGTGGTATGTGTTTAGTGAGGGTAGTGTGAGTGTGCAGTGAGGGTAGTGTGTGTGTGTGTGTAGTGAGGGTAGTGTGTGTGTGTGTGTAGTGAGGGTAGTGTGTGTGTAGTGAGGGTAGTGTGTGTGTGTGTGTAGTGAGGGTAGTGTGTGTGTGTGTGTGTAGTGAGGGTAGTGTGTGTGTGTGCGCAGTGAGGGTAGTGTGTGTGTGCGCAGTGAGGGTAGTGTGTGTGTGTGTGTGTAGTGAGGGTAGTGTGTGTGTAGTGAGGGTTGTGTGTGTGCAGTGAGGGTTGTGTGTGTGCAGTGAGGGTAGTGTGTGTGTGTAGTGAGGGTAGTGTGTGTGTAGTGAGGGTAGTGTGTGTGTGTAGTGAGGGTAGTGTGTGTGTGTGCAGTGAGGGTTGTGTGTGTGTGTGTGTGTGTAGTTAGAGTAGTGTGTGTGTGTGCGCAGTGAGGGTAGTGTGTGTGTGCAGTGAGGGTAGTGTGTGTGTGTGTGTAGTTAGGGTCGTGTGTGTGTGTGTGTGTGTTCAGTGAGGGTAGTGTGTGTAGTTAGGGTTGTGTGTGTGTGTGCGCAGTGAGGGTAGTGTGAGGGTAGTGTGTGTGTGTGTGTGTGTAGTGAGGGTAGTGTGAGGGTAGTGTGTGTGTGTGTGTGTAGTGAGGGTAGTGTGAGGGTAGTGAGGGTAGTGTGAGGGTAGTGTGTGTGTGGAATGCGCAGTGAGGGTAGTGTGTGTGTGTGTAGTGAGGGTAGTGTGAGGGTAGTGTGTGTGTGTGTGTGTGTGTAGTGAGGGTAGTGTGTGTGGTGTGCGCAGTGAGAGTAGTGTGTGTGTGTGTGTAGCGAGGGTTGTGTGTGTGTGTGTAGTGAGGGTTGTGTGTGTGTGTGTAGTGAGGGTAGTGTGTGTGGTGTGCGCAGTGAGGGTAGTGTGTGTGTGTGTGTGTAGTGAGGGTAGTGTGTGTGGTGTGCGCAGTGAGAGTAGTGTGTGTGTGTGTGTGTAGTGAGGGTTGTGTGTGTGTGTGTAGTGAGGGTAGTGTGTGTGGTGTGCGCAGTGAGGGTAGTGTGTGTGTGTAGTGAGGGTAGTGTGTGTGTGTGTGTGCAGTGAGGGTAGTGTGTGTGTGTGTGTGTAGTGAGGGTAGTGTGTGTGTGTGTAGTGAGGGTAGTGTGTGTGGTGTGCGCAGTGAGGGTAGTGTGTGTGTGTAGTGAGGGTAGTGTTAGGGTAGTGTGTGTGTGTGTGTAGTGAGGGTAGTGTGTGTGTGTGTGTAGTGAGGGTAGTGTTAGGGTAGTGTGTGTGTGTGTGTAGTGAGGGTAGTGTTAGGGTAGTGTGTGTGTGTGTGTAGTGAGGGTAGTGTTAGGGTAGTGTGTGTGTGTGTGTAGTGAGGGTAGTGTGTGTGTGTGTGTGTAGTGAGGGTAGTGTTAGGGTAGTGTGTGTGTGTGTGTAGTGAGGGTAGTGTTAGGGTAGTGTGTGTGTGTGTGTGTAGTGAGGGTAGTGTGAGGGTAGTGTGTGTGTGTGTGTAGTGAGGGTAGTGTGTGTGTGTGTGTAGTGAGGGTAGTGTGTGTGTGTGTGTGCAGTGAGGGTAGTGTGTGTGTGTGTGCAGTGAGGGTAGTGTGTGTGTGTGTGTGTAGTGAGGGTAGTGTGACGGTAGTGTGTGTGTGTGTGTGTAGTGAGGGTAGTGTGAGGGTAGTGTGTGTGTGTGTGTAGTGAGGGTAGTGTGAGGGTAGTGTGTGTGTGTGTGTAGTGAGGGTAGTGTGTGTGTGGTGTGTGTAGTGAGGGTAGTGTGTGTAGTGAGGGTAGTGTGTGTGTGTGTAGTGAGGGTAGTGTGTGTGTGTGTAGTGAGGGTAGTGTGTGTGTGTGTGTGTGTGTAGTGAGGGTAGTGTGTGTGTGGTGTGTGTAGTGAGGGTAGTGTGTGTGTGTGTGTGTGTAGTGAGGGTAGTGTGTGTAGTGAGGGTAGTGTGTGTGTGTGTAGTGAGGGTAGTGTGTGTGTGTGTAGTGAGGGTAGTGTGTGTGTGCGCAGTGAGGGTAGTGTGTGTGTGTGTAGTGAGGGTAGTGTGTGTGTGGTGTGTGTAGTGAGGGTAGTGTGTGTGTGTGTAGTTAGGGTAGTGTGTGTGTGCGCAGTGAGGGTAGTGTGTGTGTGTGTAGTGAGGGTAGTGTGTGTGTGTGTGTAGTGAGGGTAGTGTGTGTGTGTAGTGAGGGTAGTGTGTGTGTGTGTGTAGTGAGGGTAGTGTGTGTGTGCGCAGTGAGGGTAGTGTGTGTGTGTGCAGTGAGGGTAGTGTGTGTGTGTAGTGAGGGTAGTGTGTGTGTGCGCAGTGAGGGTAGTGTGTGTGTGTAGTTAGGGTAGTGTGTGTGTGTAGTGAGGGTAGTGTGTGTGTGTAGTTAGGGTAGTGTGTGTGTGTAGTGAGGGTAGTGTGTGTGTGTAGTTAGGGTAGTGTGTGTGTGTGTAGTGAGGGTAGTGTGTGTGTGTGTGTAGTGAGGGTAGTGTGAGGGTAGTGTGTGTGTGGTGTGCGCAGTGAGGGTAGTGTGTGTGTGTAGTGAGGGTAGTGTGTGTGTGTGTGTGTAGTGAGGGTAGTGTGTGTGTGTGTGTGTAGTGAGGGTAGTGTGTGTGTGTGTGTAGTGAGGGTAGTGTGTGTGTGTGTAGTGAGGGTAGTGTGTGTGTGTGTGTGTAGTGAGGGTAGTGTGTGTGTGCGCAGTGAGGGTAGTGTGTGTGTGTGTGCAGTGAGGGTAGTGTGTGTGTGTAGTGAGGGTAGTGTGTGTGTGCGCAGTGAGGGTAGTGTGTGTGTGTAGTTAGGGTAGTGTGTGTGTGTAGTGAGGGTAGTGTGTGTGTGTAGTTAGGGTAGTGTGTGTGTGTGTAGTGAGGGTAGTGTGTGTGTGTGTGTAGTGAGGGTAGTGTGAGGGTAGTGTGTGTGTGGTGTGCGCAGTGAGGGTAGTGTGTGTGTGTAGTGAGGGTAGTGTGTGTGTGCGCAGTGAGGGTAGTGTGTGTGTGTGTAGTGAGGGTAGTGTGTGTGTGTAGTTAGGGTAGTGTGTGTGTGTGTAGTGAGGGTAGTGTGTGTGTGTGTGTAGTGAGGGTAGTGTGAGGGTAGTGTGTGTGTGGTGTGCGCAGTGAGGGTAGTGTGTGTGTGTAGTGAGGGTAGTGTGTGTGTGCGCAGTGAGGGTAGTGTGTGTGTGTAGTTAGGGTAGTGTGTGTGTGTAGTGAGGGTAGTGTGTGTGTGTAGTTAGGGTAGTGTGTGTGTGTGTGTAGTGAGGGTAGTGTGAGGGTAGAGTGTGTGTGTGTGTAGTGAGGGTAGTGTGTGTGTGTGTGGTGAGGGTAGTGTGTGTGTGTGTGGTGAGGGTAGTGTGTGTGTGTGTGGTGAGGGTAGTGTGTGTGTGTGTAGTGAGGGTAGTGTGAGGGTAGAGTGTGTGTGTGTGTGGTGAGGGTAGTGTGTGTGTAGTGAGGGTAGTGTGTGTGTGTGTGGTGAGGGTAGTGTGTGTGTGTGTGGTGAGGGTAGTGTGTGTGTAGTGAGGGTAGTGTGTGTGTGTGTAGTGAGGGTAGTGTGAGGGTAGTGTGTGTGTGGTGTGCGCAGTGAGGGTAGTGTGTGTGTGTGTGTGTGTGTGTGTGTAGTGAGGGTAGTGTGTGTGTGTGTGTGTGTGTGTAGTGAGGGTAGTGTGAGGGTAGTGTGTGTGTGTGTAGTGAGGGTAGTGTGTGTAGTGAGGGTAGTGTGAGGGTAGTGTGTGTGTGTGTAGTGAGGGTAGTGTGTGTAGTGAGGGTAGTGTGAGGGTAGTGTGTGTGTGTGTAGTGAGGGTAGTGTGTGTAGTGAGGGTAGTGTGAGGGTAGTGTGTGTGTGTGTAGTGAGGGTAGTGTGAGGGTAGTGTGTGTGTGTGTAGTGAGGGTAGTGTGTGTAGTGAGGGTAGTGTGAGGGTAGTGTGTGTGTGTGTAGTGAGGGTAGTGTGTGTAGTGAGGGTAGTGTGAGGGTAGTGTGTGTGTGTGTAGTGAGGGTAGTGCGATTTTTGTGTAGTGAGGGTAGTGTGTGTGTGTGTAGTGAGGGTAGTGTGTGTGTGTGTAGTGAGGGTAGTGTGTGCCTTACATAGTGATTTATTGTCACTGTCTCTACCTTTCCTCAAATCTGCTCATTTTACTGGACAATTGACGTGAGTGCTATCATGATTCTACACATGGAATAGGGTTTCTGCTAATTGGAGTGGACCATTTCCCAGCCTGGACATGTAACTGGGTTTGGCGAGACAGCAGCCTCCGCAATCGGAGCCGGGCTGATCCAAGCTTTGACGTTACTGACTCCCCTCCCAGTCAGTCGGATCCAACATGCGAAACGGATGAGAGTTTTCAGTTCCAGGTTTTGGTGGAATGTGATTCTGGCCGCCAGCAGAATATTTCCCAGAGGTGGATGAGAGCCAAGGGAGGAGGAAATGCGCAGCATGAACTGAGGAATTGAGGGGCTGGGGTGGATCCAATAGTCCCAGATCATCTGTATTTTTTTGAAGGGAGGGGGTGAGTTGTGCATTGGTAGGGGGTGAACTAAAGGGAAGGAAGTATTTCTGAAAAGGCGGGAAAGTGGCTGTTGAGGGCACTAAGTGGAGTGTTAAATATCGATAAGCCGAATGCAAAGTATACCTCCTAAAATCTCAGAAATTTATAATTTATTACAAAGTTAAAAAAAAGTTTAAAATGAAGAGTGCAATGTAACCAATGTTAACCAAATTCATGCCAGGAGCAGCATTTTGAACACTTGAGCCCAATTTTAACATTCCCCTGCCTCCAGCCAAGTGTGTAATTTGTTTTTTTTTCCAATAATTAGCTGCTTGGCATGAGGATTTGTTATTCTTATTTACAGAAAATTCTTATCAACAATCATGTTATTTCCGTTCAAAAACTTGTCATTATTCAGGACACGTTGGGAGTTGGATTGAATCAGGGTGGCACTTAGCAACCAAGCCGGCGTTGTCAACGGGGTTTCCCCGTGACTGCGCCCCCTCATCACCTGGGAAACTGTGCGCCAGGGCGGGACCGGAATATTCCGCCGGCGTGAAGAGCCGGTAGATCGCGCCCTTGATTCTTGATTGTAAACCACGGCTGAAGGTCCATGTTGTACGGTTACAAACAACAATGATTTTGGCCTCTCAAAGCGATGCAAAAAAATGAGAGACGAGGGGTCAGATTTTGCTGAAAAAACAACGGCACGCGAATGGGGTTATCGCTATTATCGTAAAGTTGAAAACTGTCCGGCAACCTGTGGGGAGAACGGAGAGATACCCCGTGAACCGCAACAAGTGGCTGGCCAATTTGTCCGTTCCGTTAAAATGGCATTTCAAGGTTGTTTGACTTGCTCATCAGTTGCCCATTATATCTACTCTAGAAATGGACGTCTAGCATGAGTGTAAATTTTTTCTTATTCATCCATGGGACTGGGCGCCGCAGGCTGTGCCACCATTTATTGCCCATCCCTAATTACCCTTGAGGAGGCATTTAAGAGTCAACCACATTGCTGTGGGTCTGGAACCACATATAGGTCAGACCAGGTAAGGGTGGCAAGTTTCCTTCCTTATTAGTGAACCAGGTGAGTTTTTCCGACAATCGACAATGGTTTCAAGGTCATCACTAGACTTTTAATTCCGGATTTTTATTGAATTCATATTTCACCATCTGCAGAGGTGGGATTTGAACCTGGGACCCCAAGAGTAGGACTCTGGGACTCTCGATTACTAGCCCAGTGACAATATCAGTACGCCACTGCCTCTCAAGTGCCAGAATCATTAGTGACTACCAATCAACCTATCTGGCCCAGAAAACAAGCAACTGAATTAACTCTTACTCCGTCAGGTGCTGGATTCCTTTTAGCAGGTTTTTAATAA
This sequence comes from Scyliorhinus canicula, assembly GCF_902713615.1. NCBI lineage: Eukaryota > Metazoa > Chordata > Chondrichthyes > Carcharhiniformes > Scyliorhinidae > Scyliorhinus > Scyliorhinus canicula. The sequence goes on from NC_052167.1 coordinate 17,700,207, forward strand.
AACTCAAATTTTTAATTACATTTCGCTTTCTCTCTTTTCTATTCTCCATCAAATGTTTATTTCCGTTCCTTTACTTCTCTCTTTGTACCTGATTTGGCAATGAGCTCACCAACTCTAAATAACACATCCTGTTTCTCAGTCCTTCCTCATGTCTATTTCTCAATCCTCAAGTCTCACTGATCTCCAGATCTGGTCTCCAGATTGCCTAGAGGCCCCATTACCATTCACTGCGCTATCGTCAGCTCCCCCTTCCAGCAGGTTTGTGGACACAAAGTTCTAAAACCCAAGCATGCATTTGCAATAAATGGGTCTTTTTCCGAGTGGCAGGCAGTGGCTAGTGGGGTGCCAGAGGGATCAGTGCTAGAACCCCAACTGTTCACATTATATATTAATGATTTGGACAAGGGAACTAAATATGTTATCTCCAAATTTTCAGATGAAATGAAAATCGCTTATTGTCACGAGTAGACTTCAATGAAGTGACTGTGAAAAGCCCCTAGTCGCCACATTCCGGCACCTGTTCGGGGAGGCTGGTACAGGAATCGAACCGTGCTGCTGGCCTGCTTGGTCTGCTTTCAAAGCCAGCGATTTAGCCCAGTGTGCTAAACAGTCCCTTAACAGATGATACAATGTTGGGCGGGAGGGTGAGCTGTGAGGGAGGATACAGGGATGCTCCAGCGGGATTTGGACAGGCTGAGTGAGTCGACATATGCATTTGGATAAATGTGAGCTTATCCACTTTGGCAGCAAAAATAGGAAGGCAGATTATTATTTAAATGAGTGTAAATCGAGAGAGATGCCATGAGAGATGAATGTAAGCGCGCAGATACAGCAGGCGGCGGCGAAAGCAAATGGTATGGTTGCCTTCACAGCATGAGGATCTGAGTATAGGAATTGGGATGTTTTACCTCAATTGTACAGGGCATTGGTGAGACCAGACTTGGAGTGTTTTGTGCAGTTTTGGTGCCTTTTCTGAGGAAGGATGCTCTTGCTATGGAGGGAGTACAGCGAAGATTGATTCCTGGGATGGCCGGACTGTCATACGAGGAGAGACGAAGTCGGTTAGGAAGAGTGAGAGGCGATCTCATAGAAACCTATAAATTCTAACAGGATTAGATTCAGAAAGAATGGTCCCGATGCTGGGGGAGTCTAGAATTTGAGGATAAGGGGTAAACCTTTTAGGACTGAGGTGAGGAGAAATGTCTTCACCCAGAGAGCGGTGAATCTGTGGAATTCACTACCACCGAAAGTAGTTGAAGCCATGACATTGTGTGATTTCAAGAAGGAATTAGATATCGCTCTTGGGGCTAAAGGGATATGGGGGTTGGGGGGGGGAGGGGGGGGGGGGGGGTGAAGGCTGGATCAGAATATTGAATTTGATGATCAGCGATGATCATTATGAATGGTGAAACAGGCTCGAAGGGCCGAATGGCCTGCGCCTGCTTCTATTTTCGATGTCTGTTTCAAAGTATGCACAGCTGTGACTAATGAATGAGGCATAATGTGAGCTCGCCCACTCCAGCCAAATTTGGCCCAAGGATTCAACTGAAGGTATTTCCACTGTAAAACTTGTCATGGTTGATGTAACGATGCACATTCACAAACTTCCATGAACGGTATTTATTAATAAGAAAAAACTGGACAGAGGCCAGCAGCCCCCACGGCTACCCTGGAGCTGGCCATACCCAGCTACCCCAGTCCCTACTGTCTCCTGCCTAAGGGAGGGCTCCACGCCCTGGGGTGATGACCCACTCAGGCCCAGTTAGTCTCTCAAGGTGGGCAGCACGGTAGCATGGTGGTTAGCATAAATGCTTCACAGCTCCAGGGTCCCAGGTTCGGTTCCCGGCTGGGTCACTGTCTGCGGAGTCTGCACGTCCTCCCCGTGTGTGCGTGGGTTTCCTCCGGGAGCTCCGGTTTCCTCCCACAGTCCAAAGATGTGCGGGGTAGGTGGGTTGGCCATGCTAAATTGCCCGTAGTGTCCTAAAAAGTAAGGTTAAGGGGGGAGGGGTTGTTGGGTTACGGGTATAGGGTGGATACGTGGGTTTGAGTAGGGTGATCATTGCTCGGCACAACATCGAGGGCCGAAGGGCCTGTTCTGTGCTGTACTGTTCTATTGGAGACCCTCATCGGCTGTGTTGCCCTTCAAGGGGCAAGTATCACAAATCACATCCCTCCCTCTTTAACTCCTTTATACAATCTTCAATAACTACGTTACTCAGTCCAGAATTCTGACTAAACATTATGTGGGCACACGGTAGCAGAGTGGTTAACACAGTTATTTCACAGCTCCAGGGTCCCAGGTTCGATTCCCGGCTTGGGTCACTGTCTGTGCGGAGTCTGCACGTTCTCCCCGTGTGTGCGTGGGTTCCCTCCGGGTGCTCCGGTTTCCTCCCACAGTCCAAAGATGTGCAGGTTAGGTGGATTGGCCATGCTAAATTGCCCTTAGTGTCCAAAATTGCCCTTAGTGTTGGGTGGGGTTACTGGGTTATGGGGTTAGGGTGGGTGTGTGGGCTTGGGTAGGGTGCTCTTTATAAGGGCCGGTGCAGACTCGATGGGTCGAATGGCCTCCTTCTGCAGTGTAAATTCTATAATTCTATGATTATACACATTCATAAGTTCATAAGATTTATGGGCAGAATTAGGCCATTTGGCCCACCGAGTCTGCTCCGCCATTCTATCATGGCTGATACAATTATAAATAGAGTCTTGTTCTGGCACGGAATCTCCCTTTCTGGTTTGCTGATTCTCACTGTCAATTTCAATGTTTTTACCCCTTCAGTTAATTTCTCAAGTTTCCCTTCTTCGAACTCTTATCCTCCTGATTTAATTCTTCACTATTTTCTCGATGCTTTTTTATGGAGCTCACTTATTCTCTATGATCTCATTAATTGTTTGCTGTCAGCCATTTCATCCTATTATTTTAATATTTCCTTGAGAGCTTTAGTTCTTTTTGCTGATTCCTCTTTATGTTCAATCGTTCCTAGTTTATTTTGAAGTCTTTAACTTCTGCGATTCTGAGGGGAGTCCATCATGTTCTTACTGAACATACACATTTCACAAATGGAACCTTCATTTTACTTGCCCTCACTTCAGCTGAACCCTGACTCTTGGGTCAGGTATGCCGACTTGTTTCCATTCTGCAATTCTCTCGATTATCTTCTTGTGGGGTCTTTCGTTGCTCTCCTTCTGGGGTCTTTTAACGGCCCTCCTTCTGGGGTCCTTTTACAGCCCTCCTTTAATGATCTTCGCTTGCCGCCTCTTAGGTCTTCTGTTGCCTCTTCTGTAAGACCTTCATCGACTCCTGTGTCTCCCATTGCTTAGGTTTTTTTTACTAAGCTATCAGCAGATGGCACCTTTCCCTCCGTGTTTTTCCCACACTTTTGAAGTTTTGGCGTGAACCTGGCTGCCCTTCTTTGAACTTCAAAATTTCACTTTTACTGGGAGAAAACCCATCCAGCGATCTATACATTCCCCCACCCCCCTCCCTTTCCTTTGGCTGCCTGCAGAGTTTGTTTTTAGAACATAGAACATAGAACAGTACAGCAAAGAACAGGCCCTTCGGCCCTTGATGTTGTGCCGAGCCATGATCACCCTACTCAAACCCACGTATCCACCCTATACCCGTAACCCAATAACCCCTCCCTTAACCTTACTTTTTGGACACTACGGGCAATTTAGCATGGCCAATCCACCTAACCCGCACATCTTTGGACTGTGGGAGGAAACCGGAGCACCCGGAGGAAACCCACGCACACACGGGGAGGACGTGCAGACTCCGCACAGACAGTGACCCAGCCGGGAATCGAACCTGGGACCCTGGAGCTGTGAAGCATTTATGCTAACCACCATGCTACCGTGCTGCCCCGCAGTGTACTGCTCTTTTTGTACTGCTGGTCTCTTCCGTCAACTTCACGGCAGGTTCCAGCGTTCGTGAGGTCCAAGGGGCTGTTTGTAAAACTTTTTTGAACAGGTGGAGGGCTTCTCCTCTTCTTAAAACCTCTGCTGGAAGTCTCTCGGTACAGGGACCGCCAACACGGAACCCCGCAGGCCCTACTCCAACAAGAGTCTGTTAACGTCTTTGGGTCAGCTCCTGAAGCTCCTTGGCGTATTTTTTCATTTTCACTCAAAACAACAAAGAACAAAGAGAAGTACAGCACAGGAACAGGCCCTTCGGCCCTCCAAGCCTGCGCCGACCATGCTGCCGTCTAAACTAAAATCTTCGACACTTCCGGGGTCCGAAAGAACAAAGAAAAGTACAAGGGGCATGGCAAGTTACATTACATTAAAGGTTCTACATAAATACAAGGAGCTAGGAGATGTTGCTGATGAAAAGGCAACAATGGGTGTCTCAGTGAGTTTTTTTTAAACTCACAGTCATCGACATTGCAATAAGATATCATCCGTTGTGTGTAACAATGTGGCTTTGGGGAATTTTTCTAGCTAAATCTTAATTTTAAAAATGCTTAAATTCCATTAAAAAAAGTTGAAAGTTAATGATTAAACGTAATATTTTTCAACATTACAAAAACCCTCTCTGTGCTCTCCTCTCTCTTCAAAGAAATTCAACAGCAACTTTAAACAAAAAAATTAATTTCTATATTTTTTTAAACTCAAAGTCACAGATCTTGCAACAGAGCGTTCTTATCTTTTTTTTAATATACATTTCTAAACTCATGACTCATTGACCCTCCGGGCAATCAAGGCTCTTCCCACGTCTGTCCCTCGGGTTCTGGGACTATCTCAACATCACAAAATGGCGACAGGGTAGCACAGTGGTTAGCACTGTTGCTTCACAGCTCCAGGGTCCCAGGTTTGATTCCCGGCTTGGGTCACCGTCTGTGCGGAGTCTGCAGGTTTTCACCGTGTCTGCGTGGGTTTCCTCCGGGTGCTCCGGTTTCCTCCCATAAGTGCCGACAGACGAGCTTGTTGGTGAATTCTCCCTCCGTGTACCTGAACAGGCGCCGGAATGTGGTAACTAGTGTCTTCTCACACTAACTTCATTGCGGTGTTATTGTATGTCTACTTGTGACAGGAAAGATTATTATTAAATGGGTCCACTTGCCCAAAGACAGGCATTAGAGTGGGTACATTGTTCTTCAGACTTCTATTAATGGGTGGCATGGCACAGTGGTTAGCTCACAACGCCAGGGACACGGATTAAATTTCGGCCTTGGGTGACTGCGTAGAGTTTGCATTTCCCATGTCTACGTGGTTTTGCTCTAGGTCCTCAGGTATCCTCCCACAGTCCAAAGACGTGCAGGTTAGGTGGACTGGCCGCCCTAAATTGTCCCCGAGTGTCCAAGGGGTTAGGTGAAGTTATCGGGATGATGTGAGCCTAGGTGGGGTGTTCCTTTGGAGGATCAGTGCAGACTTGTTTTTAAAATTTAGAGTACCCAATTATTTTTTCCAATTAAGGTGCAATTTAGCGTGGCCAATCCACCTAGCCTGCCCATCTTTGGGGTGTGGGGGGGGGTGAAACCCGCGCAGACATACAGAGAATGTGCAAACTCCACATGGACAGTGACCCGGGGCCGGGATTCGAACCTGGGTCCTCAGCGCCGTAGGCAGCAATGCTAACCACTGTGTCGCCGTGTTGACTTGATGGGCCGAATGGCCTCCTTTTGCACGGTTGGGATTCTATGGTTTCTATAAAAGAAAATGCTCACAGGTGTCAGGCCAGAGGCAGTGTCATCATAATTTTATCCTCGTCGCCAGATGCAATGGCACACACTCACAAGCTTCATTAGAAACACGGAAGGTATTTCCTAATAAGAAAAACTGAACAGAGGCCAGCAGCCTACGCGGCTGCCCTGGAGCAACCCACACCCGGCTGCCCCAGTCCCTGCGCGTCTCCTGCCTCAAAGAGGACTTCGCCCCTTGGGGTGACTACCCACACTCAGTCCCAATTAATCCTCCAAGGCAGGTGACCCATTTCGAACGGATTTGCCCTTAAAGGGGCAATCGCAATGGAGCCAGGACAATTGTTCCTCTGTAGCAACACATCAGTGCTCGTTACATTTGAAGTGTGGAAGAGCCGGCATTGTAGGCTATGAATTTTAGAAATACTTGTTAGTATAACATGTTTTGTCACTGCTTCAGCGTTTCTTGCAGCCCGCATCTTTGCCTGTCTGAGAGTATGGATCTAGGGTTGCTGACAATGGTTCTGTTGCCCATCTCTGTGCAAAGCCAAACTGAACTAGTATCCTGGAGCCAGCTCTCTCACCCTAACATGAGGAATACTAAATATATCAACGTGCCTCCCATCCACTGTGTCATGGTTTACTTCATTCTCCTCTTCGCTGACCTATTCAGCCTCTTCTTACACCTCCTCCCCACTCCAATGGCTCATTTTAAAATTCCGATCCTCATGTCCGAAGCCTTCCTTGATCTTAACAAGTGAGTTACCTCTGTCACCTCCTCGAGCCTGGCAAGCCATCCACCCTCACCCAACTCTCCATATCTCAGAATCCAACCTCTTCCGCCTCCCCCCTTTCCATCTGTCCTACCATCGGTGGTGGTGGTGGTGCCAGCAGCTGCCTTGGCCTCACTCTCTGTAATCATCTCCATAAACCCTACTGCCTCTCCACCTTCTTCTCCACCTTCAAGACCCCCTCTTCAATCAAGCTTTTGGTCACTTTTCGCCTCGGTTCTCATCTCTGAGTCCATTTACCATCACACCTGTTCGGACATATTCTACATGGAAAACTGCCGTAGAAACGCAAGTTGTTATTAGGTGGCCTTCAACCATCATACTTTCTCAGCTGTCCATCCCTCTTTTCATTAATTTTTCCAATTAAGGGGCAATTTAGCTTCGTCAATCCACCGAACCTGCACATCTTTGGGTTGTGGGGGTGAAACCTGTTGTGTTCTGCTGCTTCGGATAACACAGGCTGTTACTTGATGCAGTCTTAACTAAAGGATGCTCCAGACACTCGAAGATTTTTTTGGTGTCCACCTCGCAGTGGCTGTCGAATTTGTCCTGGATGGTTTAGTACTTTGTTTTGTCCTTCCCTTCAGAAAAGTGAAAGGAGTTGAAGATCTCTATCGCATGGTCACCTGCAGTGGTGAGTAGAAGAACTATCTTCCGCGCATCAGTCGCGCCATTGAGGTCGGGTGCTTCCACATATCGTTGAAATTTATACTTGAATGATCGGCAGTTGGCACGAAGATTGCCGGTGGTCCTGAGCTGATGAGGAGCCTGAATCTTGTCCATTGTGTCTGTGTGCAGTAGCTGGTTGTCACGGATTGTGCTGAGTTGAACTAAATAGATTGAACAGTCACTCCTAGTATCATGTTGTATTTGCTGCTTCAGATAACACAGGCTGCTACTTAATGCAGTCTTAACTAAAGGATGCTCCAGACTCTGAAATGAGTTCAACGTGTTTATTGAACTATTAACACAGTTCTCAAATGAGTTCGACTCTCTGCTAATCTAACTGTAGTAACTCAGTCTAACTGTACCAGCTTGCTCTAAGCCACATGCTGGGGTGTGATGCTGCTGATCAACCCTGTCTAACTCTCTAGATGTCTGTCTGTGGAAAGAGTCAGGGTGTGAGTGCCTCATCCCTTTTATAGTGTTTATGTCATGCCCCCTTGTGGTGATGCCACCTCTGAGTGTCCTGACTGCCCATTGGTTGTGTCGTATCCTGAGTGTTCATTGGTTGCATGTTTGCATCATGACATGATGCATGACATCAATCGACGCTCTCAAGACAAACTTGATTTTGTCCAACTTCAGAAACTCCGCCAAGTCGCTCACCCACGCCCCCACTCCGTGTCTCTCCAACCGAGCAAAATCAGTCTCCGGGCTATCAGGGAGGCAAAGGCCCAAGACATCGGCCTCTCTTGCCCCCTGAAGGCCCGGGTCTTCCGACATTCCGAATTTTGGCACTTCTGGACTTGGGACCACCTTCACCTTCAGCACCTCGGACATCACGGATGGGATTCTCCGACCCTCCGCCAGGTCGGAGAATCCCCGGGGGCGGCGTGAAACTCGCCCCGCCGCTCCGCCACCGGCTGCCGAATTCTCCAGCGCCGGTTTCCGGGTGGGGGCGAGGATCGCGGCGCGCTGGTTGGTGGCCGTTGTCAGCGACCCCCCCCCCCGGCAATTCACCAGGCCCCGATGGACTGAGCGGCCGCCCGTTTTCGGCCAGTCCTGCCGGCGTGACATGGTCCATCCCGGCGGGACCTGGCTTGTCGGCCGTCTAACGGGGTCCTCACGGGCGGGCGCGGGGGAATCGGCCCTGGGGGGGGCGTCACGGTGGCCTGTCCCGCGATCAGGGCCCCCACCGAGCTGCGGGCGGGCCTGTGCCGTGGGGGCACTCTTTCCCTCCACGCCGGCCTCTGTCGGGCTCCGCTATGGCGGGCGCGGAGAAGAAACCCCCTGAGCATGCGCAGGAAACACGCCGGCGGTACTGCGCATGGGCCAACTCGCGCTGGCCCTTCGGCGCGGCGCGAACCCTGCCGGGGCTGGCCTAGCCCCCGAAAGTGCGACTTCCAGAGTGGTTTGTGCTGCTCTTGGCGCCGCCGCCGGGCCGTCCCACAAATTGCGGGAGAATCCCGGCCCATGTTCGCTAACCTCTGTCACAATCCCCTTCAGCTTCGGATATGCCCAGAACTTGTGAACATGATTCTCTGGCCTCCTCACGGACTGTCTACAACTATCCTTTAGCCCCTCGGGAATCCTTCTTATCCGAGCCAACGTCATGTGCGCCCTATTCACTACCTTGAACTGGATAAGGCTGAGCCTCGCACGCGTAGAGGATGCAATAACCCTCCTCAGAGCCTCCTCCCACATCCCGGCCTCCATCCCCCCCCCCCCCCCCCCGCCCATTCCCCAATTCCTCCTCCCATTTCCGTTTGACTCCACCGAGAGAATGTGCAAACTCCACACGGAGTGACCCCGTGGGTGGGATCGAACCCGGGTCCTCCGGCGCCGTGGGGCAACTGTGCTAACCACTGCGTCGCCGTCCGCCCCCTTCTCTTAAACGAGTATCCAATTCCCAGTACCTCAACTGCTAAATGCACTATCCGGTGAATCACTGAGACTAACGGGTCGGAGGTTTATTGGGTCATGTCACATATCCTCTGATCTAACCTCAGCTGGGACAATTTCTGTTAACGCCTGGTTTATTCATTTCTTGTGGTTCGTTTCTCATGAGCAATTGAGAAGAGAGGGGAGCACTTTCTAAACATATTTCATTGCAAGTGTTAAGTAGTACAATTGTGACTAACAGATTGGGATTTTAATTTCAGGTTGGCTGCAACGAGTGAATCACAGGCACACACAAAGTGGCATTGTCTTCAGTGGAACGCGTGTGTCACATTTTACGAGTGGCAGCTCATTTACAGGCTGCCTGCAGCCTACCCTCTGAATGCCCCCGGATGCCTCATGCCTCTCCCGAAGTCTGCCGAGAACAGTGAGGAAACCATAGTCAGCTCCGCACTGGTTGACGTGAGAACGTTGCCACATTTTAGGTTGATGTTGAATTGACCAGCTCTGAAGCTCAACTTAAAACAACGGGATTTGGCCGCTGGAAAGCCTTCAATCTGGAAAGTCCCCACCGCCCCTTAAGGGCAGGAAAGCTGTAAACTATTGACACGAGGGAGCAGAAGCTGCAGCTGGAGCCAGACTCTGCGCGCTGCTCTTCCCACCCTTCCCTGAACATGCAACAGTGGGTTCTGAAGCGTTACCCGAGAGTGAAAGGGGAATTTCCAAAAACGTGACCAAGATACAGGTTGCAACAAAAAGCTGGTGCAAGATTTGGCGTGAGCTGCGCAGAAACCAGGGTTTTTGTTCAGGTGCAAGCTGAAGATCACAGGCATAAACATCAGGACTGAAGTAGATCAGGAAAATAAAGCAACGCTCAATAAAAAAAAACAGATTTTTTTATACGGCTGTGAATTCTGTGCAGGATGGGATCACAGCTGTGGGTCAAGAGTACATAATTGGGAGGAAAGCTAGCGTCTTCCAGTAATACAAGCACTGATCCCAGTTCAGAAGCGGCGCTTCCTTTAACCCTTCGGTAACACACTCTTCTTAAAATGAATGTCGTGTGCACTTGTGGTAAAACGGCCAACGGACTGCATCTTCGGCCCGATACAGAAATGGGACACTTTCAATTAAACAAAAAACAGTACAGCACAGGAACAGGCCCTTCGGCCCTCCCAAGCCTGCGCCGATCGTGATGTCTGTCCAAACTGAAACTTTCTGCGTTTCGGGGTGCGTATCCCTCTATTCCCAACCTATTCATGTAGTCGTCAGGATGCCTCTTAAACGGCGCTATCGTATCTGCTTCCACCACCTCCCCGGCAGTGCGTTGCAGGCACTCGCCACCCTCTGTGTGAAAAAAACCTGCCTTGTGTGGTAGTATGATTAGGGGTAATACGGTACCTGGGAGTGTGAGCTGCCATTGGTGCAGAGGGCTCGCTGCCCATTGGCCCAAGTATCGTGTTCTCTGTATTCCTATTGGCTAAGAGGAAGGTAGCTCTGCATACGAGGCGGGGTATAAGAACCAGTGTCCCTCTGCAGCCAGGCCATTTCTGTACGTCTGCTGCCGGGCTCACTTCTTGCTGATTAAAGCCTTTCGTTTCGGACTTCACCTACGTTTCGTATCCTTTTAAATGTGCATCACCTTCCACATCTCCTCTAAACTTTACCTCTTGCACCTGCAAGCAATTGACTTTGCCATCCTGGGAAAAGCATCTGACTACCCACTCTGTCTGTGCCATTCAATTTGGTCGCCCCTCAACCTCCATGGTTCTAGTGAAAACGATCCAAGTTTATCCACCCTCTCCTCATAGCTAATGCCCCCCATACCGGGCAACATCCTGGTAACCCTCTTCTGTACCCTCTGCAAAGCATCCACATCCTTCTGGTGGTGTGGCGACCAGAATTGTACACAATATTCCAAATGTGGCCTAACCAAGGTTCTGTACAGCGGCAGCATAACTTGCCAATTGTTATACTCAATGTCCCAACTGATGAAGACAAGTATGCTGTAAGACGTCTTGACTGCCTTATCCACCATGTAACACCACTAGTCACAGCCCTCCAATCAGAAAAGCATCCTTCCACCACTACCCTCTGTCTTCTATGACTGAGCCAGTTCTGTATCCATCTTGCCAGCTCATCTTTTGTACCAGTCTGCCATGAGGGACCTTGTCATAGGCTTTACTGATGTCCATGTACATGTCATCTTTGTCACTTGCTCAAAAATCTTGTGATCAAGTTAGTGATACACAAACTCCCCTTCACAAAACCATGCTGCTTATCGCTAATAGACATAGAACAATACAGCACAGTACAGGCCGTTCAGCCCACGATGTTGTGCCGACCATTTATCCTAATCTAAGATCAACCTAACATACACCCCTTCAATTTACTGCTGTCCATGTGCCTGTCGAAGAGTCGCTTAAATGTCCCTAATGACTCTGACTCCATCACCTCCGCTGACAGTGCATTCCACACACCCACCATCCTCGGTGGAAAGAACCTACCTCTGACATCTCCCCTATACTATCCCCCAATCACCTTAAAATTATGTCCCCTCGTGACAGCCATTTCCACCCTGGGGAAAAGTCTCTGGCTATCCACTCTATCCATGCCTCTCATCACCTTGTACACCTCTATCAAGTCACCTCTCTGCCTTCAGTGAGAAAAGCCCTAGCTCCTTCAACCTTTCTTCATAAGACATGCCCTCCAGTCCAGGCAGCATCCTGGTAAATCTCCTCTCTACCCTCTCCGAAGCATCCACATCCTTCCTATAATGATTCCATTTGTTTCCAAATGCGAATAAATCTTCTCGCCAAGAACCTTTTCCAATAATTTTCTTACCACTGACGCAAGGTTCTGCAGCCTATAATTTCCTGGATTATCTCTTCTACCCTTCTAACACAAAGGAATAACATTGGCTATTCTCCATTCCTCCGGGACATCACCTGGAGTCAATAAGGTACAAAGATTTCTGTCATGGCCCCAGCCAGTTCCTCCCTTGGTGTTGTGGGGGGTGAAGCCACTGTCAAAACCACAGGCTGTCCTGCTGGAAAGTCAAAACTGTGGGCGGCACGGTAGTACAGTGGTTAGCACTGTTGCTTCACAGCGCCAGGGTCCCAGGTTCAATTCCCGACTTGGGTCACTGTCTGTGCGGAGTCTGCACGATCTCCCCGTGTCTGTGTGGGTTTCCTTCGGGTGCTTCGGTTTCCTCCCACAAGCCCCAAAAGATGTGCTGTTCGGTAATTTGGACATTCTGAATTCTCCCTCCGTGTACCTGAACAGGCGCCGGAATGTGGAGACCCAGGAGCTTTTCACAGTAACTTCATTGCAGTGTTAATATAAGCCTACTTGTGACAATAAATTATTATTAACAGGCAAACTCGAGTACACTGGACAGAAACAGACAGCCAGGGCATGTCTGGTCTTATTGGGATAACTGTTTTATTGTGTTTGAAAATAAACTTGGGTTGAATCGTAAACTTACGTCTGTCTTTTTTGTTCATCTCGCAAATAAGGACACCTCAGTAAAACGGTTGAATAATAAACTGGGCAAAGTGCCTGAATTTTACAGACAACGTGCTGTTCCCTGCAAACAAGTACTTTCCGTTCCGTTAAATCTTATCTATAGAGAAACTGGCTAATATTGGTCAAGCTTTTTACAGTGGAATTTCAGCCCAATTTTCAAACACAAGCAACGGGATTCACTGACCCCCCGCCGGGTCGGAGAATTCCTGGGGGGGGGGCGGTGCAAATCCAGCCCCGCTACGACTTCCGTATTCTATGCTGCCGGTTTTCGCACGGAGGCGGGGTTCATGCCACGCCAGTCGGGGGCCACTGGCAGCGTCCCCCCCCCCCCCCCCGTCAATTCTCCAGGCCCCGATGGGCCGAGCGGCCGTCCGTTTCTGGCCAGTCCCGCCGGCGTGAAATGTACACGGTCCCACATGGCAGGTCCTGGCAGGTACATCGGTGTGAGCGGTCCGGGGGGGGGTCAGCAGCCGCGGAGGGGGGGGGTTGTCTGACCCCAGGGTGGCCAGGCCTGCGATCAGAGCCCACCGATCTGCGGGTGGGCCCGCGCTGTGGGGTCACTGCTTCCTTCCGTGCCGGCCCCTGTAGGGCTCCACCATGGCCAGCACCGAGAGGACAACCCCCTGCGCATGCGGCAGAATACGCCGGCCGGTCTGCGCATGCGCGGAACCACACCGGCGGTTCCGCGCATGCGTGAGATCACGCCGGCTCATTCGCCGCATGCGCCAACCCGTTCTATCAGAGCCAGCTGGAACGGCGCCAACCCCTCTGGGGTCCACTTAGCACCTGGAAGTGCGGAGAATTCTGCACTTTCGGGGGCTGTTGACGCCGGTGTGGTTCGCGCAGGTCTTCCTGCCAGCGTGGGGACTTAGTCCCGTGACCGGAGAATCCCGGCCATGGATTCCGGGGGTGGGGTTCTCCGTTCCGGAGTGTAAGTGCTCCTCCCGCCTGCGGAGAATCGGGACTGGTCTCCGCTGGCAAATGGAGCAGGGTCCAGGTGCGAGTCTCACTCCTTAAACAGGCAAGTTTGTGCAAAGTGGAGAGCTCGCCGGATCCCGTCAGAGTTCTGCTATCAGGCCACCCGACCGAACAGTCCGATGGCAACCACCCTCTCCCCAAACAACCCAAATCCTGACCCCTCCCCCCCATCAACATGGAGGGGCATCTTCCACTGCACCTCCACCACTACCACAAGAATAAATGTCCCCCTCGCCCAATACCACACTCATGAGGGTGACTGAAGCACCCCCCCCCTCACAATCAACCACCATACTTCAGTCCCCCGCCCTGTGGCAATGCCAATGGTGCACAGGTGAGGTGGGGGTCAAGTGGGTCAGTCCATAGGCCATGTGCCCCTCTGCATCTGCCAGGCTGCTGTGGGGGTGGTGTAGCCATCTTAGATGGCCATCTGCCAAAGACTATAGGAATTTTGGCCAACCCAGGACTCAGACAGACTCCGAACTTGTGTTTGTATTTGCAACCCAGACAGCTAGACGCGACCATTTGCATTCTAATGGCCCATTTCCCCAGAACAAAAGAACTGTACTCAGGTAACCGATACAGATACAGACTAATCGGTGCCACTCCCTTCACTCAGGGAGCCTAAACAGCCACGGTCAATGACCGCTCAGGACACACCCAGCCATCAAGGCACCCGCACCCTTTATTGGCCAAAATCGAAGGCAGTGATCGAGGCCTGTTGAATTATTGGGTCCAAGTTGAGGACCACCTCAAAGAGCGCGAAATCCCAGAGGGATAAGAAGAGACACAGCCATGTGCTCGGTCTCCCTTGGATCCGGCCAATGCCAAACCAAGTGCAGCATAACGACCAGACAGACAAGTTCAAGACCAACGATCGCTCCCAGATGGATGAGCCCAGCAGAAACAGAGCCACTTCTTCCACCCAGCCACACAAGATCCGGGCAAAGGCCTTGTCCATCTGCATAGAGCCAGTTGCCCTGAAGTTAAGTACATGTTATTGTAGTTGTTGGGTGCAGTTTAACTTGTAGTGTTTTGTGTGGCATGTTGAAGTAATCCTTGTGTGTAAATAAACCATCTTTGAACTTGAAATGACTAACTGGTTGTGTGGTCCCTTGATTGATATCCGGTAAAGCCTTGTGGTGGTATCATTTGATACCTGGCGACTCTAAAGAGCATCATTATTAATTGCCAACATTATTGCTGACTCTGTGATTGGCAACAGTGGCCCCTCCCAAGGGTCACGGTGGGTGAGGCTGTGGATCACCCTTGGCATGGTGATCTCGGGCAGCCCTCTGCTCAACAGGATCCTCCTGGTCTGAGTTTTTTAATTCCTCCTCAGCCCTTTCTGCTCTGCCTGACAGTTGATGAGTAATCCAGTAAAGAATCAATGCAGATACACTTTCCCTTCCCACATATCTACTTCCTCAGCCATATACCTTTAAAACTGCAGTGGTTACAATCGTCAGCAGCTTCCTCGAAAGCCCACAAGACTTGAAAGGGCTTCAAATCCCCTGATACCCTTTGAAATGTGAAACTTCCATTCAACTTTACAGAGCAATACGGTATTAAAGGCAGCACGGTAGCATGGTGGTTAGCATAAATGCTTCACAGCTCCAGGGTCCCAGGTTCGGTTCCCGGCTGGGTCACTGTCTGTGCGGAGTCTGCACGTCCTCCCCGTGTGTGCGTGGGTTTCCTCCGGGTGCTCCGGTTTCCTCCAACAATCCAAAGATGTGCGGGTTAGGTGGATTGGCCATGCTAAATTGCCCGTAGTGTCCTAAAAGTAAGGTTAAGGGGGGGGTTGTTGGGTTACGGATATAGGGTGGATACGTGGGTTTGAGTAGGGTGATCATTGCTCGGCACAACATGGAGGGCCGAAGGGCCTGTTCTGTGCTGTACTGTTCTATGTTCTAATACCTTTCACGAGCCTGTGATTCAACCGGATGAAATCCAAGAAGGAAACAACACTGACGTCGCTCGCAGTCTCCACTCTCTCAGAGGTGAATCTCCAAGCCATGCTGGACACCTTCGCAGGAGCATACCAAAGACTGCGTCTCAGCCTCAACGGCTCACGTCCTTTACCGACCCGCCCCAGGGCAAAATCCGGCGTCTCCCTCCATCAGGGTCAACGGAGAAACCCGACCATACGTGGAACATTTCCCACACCTGGGGAGCCACCTCTCCTTTAAGGCTGACATTGATGTGGCGCTCGGACATCATACCCAATCCTTGAGCGCCTCCTTCAGACGCCATGCTGACACCATGGATTCTGCCCAAAGAATCTGGAGATGAACTTTGGCCTCAGTATGTCACCTTGCGTTCTTCAGTTCCATTTTCTGTCGTGAGGTCAGAGTTAAACTAACTTACTTTGGGGGAAAATAAACCTGCATTTGTCAGTAATTCTGTTTCAGTCCATTCATCATAATGCTAACTGCTGCCCCTCCTGCTCAACTGGGAAATAAATGTCACCGTCTTTTACATTGCTCCGGGCAAGTGAGCAGATACTGGACTTGCTGCCAACCATCTGTCAATGGTGCTCTTCCACCAATGCTATTGGGGTTAGATCGATGATACCACAGAGTACCTACAGTACAGGAGGCCATTCGGCCCATCGAGTCTGCACCGACCCTCTGAAAGAGCACCCTACCTCGGCCCACTTCGCCCACCCTATCCCCATCCAACCTGCATATCTTGGGACTGTGGGAGGAAACCCACGCAGACATGAGGGAGAATGGGCAACCTCCACACAGACCGGTGACCCGGAATCAAACCCGGGTCCCTGGAGCTGTGACGCAGCAGTGCTAACCACTGTGCCACCGTGCCGCCCCAGAGCTAACTACTACCACAGCCAACCGCATCAAGTAACGTACATTGGGAAAAAACTGTCCATGGAATTGCCGACATTTGCGAGGGAATTTCAAAGGTGTGGAATGCAAATTTCCCCAGAGGTCCTCCATCTAGGATCAGTAGTTTGCTGGTTTACCGATGAGAGGAGTGCTCGGATGTGACGGATATTTCCCCCATTCACCACCACTCCATTAATATCACTGAGTTGCAACTGTAAATTTCAATACCAATCTCCACTGAACACTCTCTCCACCAACAGCCGCAGCAGTGCGTACCACAGCCAAGCTGTCCTGCAGCAACTTGCCACGGCTTCTTGGAGAGCACCTGCCGAATGCATGATCTCTGCTGCCTAGAAGGTAAACAGCAGCAGGTGCATGGAAGAACAGGTCCCTCTCCAAAGGACACAGGATCCGGACTCAGTCAAAATTTCCCAACTTCCTACCAATTGAGTACCTATGCAACATGGGCTGCAGCAGTAGGCAGTGGCTCACCATTCCCGAGACCAATGGGGGACTAGCAATAAATCCTGGCTTTCCAACAATGCCCACATTCCCATGAATGATAATTTAAAAAGAACACAAACGGCTACGTTAAAGACCTTGTCCTACCATTGCGACCAACGCAGCTCCAGCCATAGAATGCTACTGATAAATGACAGTGTCTTGCATTCACGTTAAAGCGATCAGCAATCGATAACATTTAATCTGTACGTTCCAATATACATACATGCATATACTTGCAGAGGCAACTAAAGTTGCAAGTGACTACCTCTATGATTGTTGAAGGTCAATCTTCATTATTTCTGCAATCTCTGACATGGTTGAAACACGATGACTTTTCTTCCACTGGTCAATTCATTGTCCAGTTCAGTCTGATATTCTATTACAGCGAAACATCTAATGTATATTCTTTTATTATTGTCACAAGTAGGCTTACATTGACAGCGCAATGAAATTGCTGAGAAATGTTACCCGGCGCCTGTTCGGGTACACCGAGGGAGAATTCAGAATGTCCAATTCACCTAACAAGCACGTCTTTCGGGACTTGTGGGAGGAAACCGGAGCACCCGGAGGAAACCCACGCAGACACGGAGAGAACGTGCAGACTCCGCACAGACAGTGACCCAGGACGGGAATCGAACCTGCGACCCTTGGGCCATGAAGCAACAGTGCTGACCACCTTCAGCAATGGTTTCTCTTCTCACCCCTGTGACATTGCAAAAGAATATATCCTTGGCACTTCCCTCACCACCCTCCCAACCCCCACTTCCCTTCATCCTCATTTACCGTATATACTCGCGTATCATGCGACTTTTGAAGACCTAAATTGTAACCTAAATTTGGGGGGTCGCATGATACGCGAGATACAAAATTCGCGGGGGTTTTACTTGCTGTTTATTCTGATGGGAAGATGTTCAGCCACTTGACGTTTCCATTCATAAAAACATGAATGGAAACGTCAAGTGGCTGAACATTTCCCATCAGAATGCTGTGGTCA
The DNA here is from genome assembly GCF_902713615.1 of Scyliorhinus canicula. NCBI lineage: Eukaryota > Metazoa > Chordata > Chondrichthyes > Carcharhiniformes > Scyliorhinidae > Scyliorhinus > Scyliorhinus canicula. Next base: position 17,718,049 of record NC_052167.1, read on the forward strand.
AAATCTGAAGAGTAGTATTCCTGATCATATGGGTAGTTTATTCAATGCATGGCCGTCTTTTTCCGATACAGAATTCGCGGGTGTTTTACTTGCCGTTTTTATGAATGGAAACGTCAAGTGGCAGAACGACGCTAGTAAAGCCAACTGGAAAGCTGTTCGATTCGCGAACAGCTTTCACAACAGAATCCACTCTGCAGAATCCACAGACAATGATACCATTTGGAAGTTTTAGTTTGGGCATTAATTTCCAAAAAAGTGACTCGCATGATACATGAGATATAGCATAAAATCATGTTTTGGGGACGAAAATTTAGGGGGTCGCATGATACGTGAGATCGCATGATACGCGAGTATATACGGTACATGCTTGCCCTCAGCAGACATAGCATCAGCTTCCACACGCGCACTTGTGACAGCTCCACCTCTCCAAACCCTCAGCCTGGCTCGTCCAACATCCTGTGCCGGGGAAGCCACAATTTCCTCTCCTTGAAAGACGGGACTGAAGCCGTCGCTTTTGGCTCTTGGTGAAAACGGCAGACAAGGACATCGGCTTAAAGAGTTTGTGTAAGTTGCTGGTTGCACCCCACAAAGATATCAATGACCAGCCTCTGCAAAAAATAGAAAGCAGAATCGAGAGCTGCATCGAGAGTATTCACCGTTTCCCCGCACTACTGCAGTGACACATCATGGTCACGGCAAATCTCTTTGAGAATTCCCATTATCCAACCTTGATCAAAGATGCAACGGGTATGTCTTTAGGAAAAACTACTCGGTGTTGAATTTATAAAAACGTTTGTCTGAATTTTAATTGTCAGTAGGAGTCACTGAGTTTCAGATGTTGGCGTTCACTCACATGCTGGACACTGAACAGACATGACAGCCAGTGGGTTTTTATTGCATCACTCAATAAATCATTTTCTTCTCGTGATTTCTTTCATGAGGTTTCATGCCAATCATGTGCCACTTTGTTGAGTTCACACTTTTTTCCCCCCTCCCAAACAGTTTTCTTGCTGGTGATCTTAGACCCCACTGACAATTCAAAATACAGAGGCTTCTGCCAGAACTGCAGCAGGGTGGGGTTTCGAACACCATGGGCGGGGGCGGGAATCGCGCCGCACCGGTCGCTGGCAGCAGCCCCCGCCCCGGCGATTCTCCGGCCCGCAATGGGCCGAGTGGCCGCCCGTTTTCCGCCAGTCCCGCCGGCGTAAATTAGAGTAGGTACTTACCGGCGGGACCTGGCTGCGCGGGCGGCCTCCGGGGTCCTTGGGGGGCGCGGGGTGATCTGGCCCCGGGAGGTGCCCCCACGGTGGCCCGGCCCGCGATCGGGGCCCACCGATCCGTGGGCGGGCCTGTGCCGTGGGAGAACTCTATTCCTCCACGTCGGCTGGTGTAAAAGTCCGCGATGGCAGATGCAGAGATGAACCCATGCACAGGGATGACGCCAGCACATGCTGGCGCTCCCGCGCATGCGCCAACTCGCGCCGGCCAGCGGAGGCCCTTCGGTGCTGGTTGGCGTGGCGCCAACCCCCTTCCGCACAGGCAAATTAGTCCGGCGATGGCCTAGCCCCTGAAGGTGTGAGGATTCTGCACCTTCGGGGCAGCCCGATGACGGAGTGGTTCACGCCATTCCTCGCCGCCGGGACTGCCCACCCCACCGGGTAGGGGAAAATCCCGCTCCATGCTAAGTTGGATGATCAGATGTGATCATAATGAACAGCTCAGCAGGTTCAAAGGGTGAATGGCCTGCACCTGCTGGTTTAGCACACTGGGCTAAATCGCTGGCTTTGAAAGCAGGCCAAGGCAGGCCAGCAGCACGGTTCGATTCCCGTAACAGCCTCCCTGAACAGGCGCCGGAATGTGGCGACTAGGGGCTTTTCACAGTAACTTCATTTGAAGCCCCCTTGTGACAATAAGCGATTTTCATTTCATTATTTTCTACAGTGCCTCGCTACACCCACGGCAGGAAAAGGAGAAGACTTGCATTGATGGGTAGCATCTTTCTAGACCGCCATATGTCCCAAAGGACTTTACAGACAATTAAACACTTTGAAGTTTTAGTCACTGCTGTGATGCAAGAAAAGCAGCGGCTAATTTCTGCACAGCAAGCTCCCACAAACGGCAACGTGATAAAGGGCAGGTAATCTGGTGACAGTTTAGTGATGCTGATTGAAGAATGACTATTGGCCCTTGTTCTTCTTCGAAAAAGTGCCTCAGGTTGTTCGATGTTCACGTGAGAGGGTCAACGTGGTCATAATCATTTGCTGATCATTCCGACCGTACCACAGGATCGTAGGTTGGCAAGCTTCCTTCATTATCGCTTCACTATTGAGCCCATGTTAACCAGGAACCCCTTTCCTCTCAATAACAGAATATTGTATCAGTGATGAAAGATAGCCGCATTTTAATTGCAAATATTTGAGTTTGAGTAAACATTTCCTTCCACATGAGTGGAAATTGAAAACAAAAGGGGCAAGTTTCCAATGCTAACGGGATTAAGAGGCATGACGTCAAAGTTCGGGTAAATGAAGTTGAGATGCTGGGCTGAAATTTCCGTCCGTGGGGGAGCAATCGGGACACTTTCCACTTTCCGGGTTCCTCCCAGGGCAAAACAGTCATTCCTTGGAATTTCACAGAATTCTCCCCCCCCCCCCCCCCATTTTACGTAGCTCAGAGGTAGGTTCCAGGTTCAACCAAAAGCCGCAGGTGGGAAATCGAAGCTGGAGAACCGATCATAGGGCTCCCAGTTTCAGGGGAGCGCGAGTCGACGGTCACGACAGGTAAGTAAGGGAGAGACGGTAATTCAACACAAGAGGTGCCCCCTCTCACCAATCCGAATCTTGAAACCAGACTACGGATTCAGCAGCCAGGTCAGCACGGAACGGGGATTGGAGAACGCTGACCCCCTCCTCCCCCTCCCCCCCCCCCCCCCCTCCCCCCCTCCCTCACCCCCTCGAGCTGCCATCGGGTGCCTGTCTCCAGGCGGCTGAACCGATTCCCGTTGCGAAAGTCAACTGAAAAAAAATCCCAGTTCGTGCCCACTGCGCCAAAGCTGTCCGGCAATTGGGAAAGGGTCGGGAAACCGGGAAACGGCATTTTCGGGATCCATCCACCTCGGTTCCCGACCTTGGCGGGGTCCGAAAAGCCAGCGCAGAGATCGTCTGTGATCAAACTGAGTGACAGGACAGGCTGGAGGGAATGAATTCCCCGCCCCTCTTCCTATCAGTATTTGTAATATTTGTGCTGGTGCCCACTGGGGAAACCCCAGTGGGCACTCCGCTGTCCTGTCTCTAAATAGCCCGAAAGGGGACTGGGATCACCATCAAGACTGTGGCACAGGGAGAGATAGACAGAGATAGCCGACAGGGAGCAGAAACTGGCTGAAATGGAGAAGTTACATTTTATTTTTTTTCAAAGTATGTAACTCTTGAGGCAGCAAGTTGCTTCTCTGTGGGGTCTGCTCGCTGCTCTCGCTCTTGGCCCAGAGTGAGCTGGAATCTCCAAGATTTCATCATTTTTGGTTTTTTCCAGGAAACCATGTGACTCACAGCTGTGCCGGGAGCTCTGTATAAATAAGCAGGGGAAAAGCGGCAACAGGCACAGATCTCAAACTGCAAGCTCCAGCAGTGCAAGCAGCTAGCCTGGTCTGAAACATTTCAGGGGACTGCAGCTGAGAGCAAGGCTAATTCGCAGAGGAAAGGCAACATTCAGCAGATTAAAACCGAGGCAATCTGACGGACCAGTCACCAACAACAAACCACTACGAGTAAGTCCATTTTTATTCTATGTCCACAGTGCACCCTTCGAGATGCTTAAGCAACACTGGATGAAGCCTTTTATTTTGCAAAAGAACACTTTTAGAGAATTTTCTAAAGAGCTGATTGTGATTCACTAACTATCCAGAAATGCTGTTGGTATGAATGGAACTCAATCAGCCTATTGGTTTAAGAATGCTGCCACACATGTAGGATTTTGTAGTTTCCAATGCACCTGAATTAACACCTGTCTTCTTGGTTTTAGGACAGCAGCGGACATCTACAAAACCAAAAACAAAATGATCTGCAAAATCCAAACAGCAACTCTCTTGGCTCTAGCATTTGTCTGTGCAAACATCCCCACAGGTCAGTAATGAAGTTCTGATTAGTCACCGGTACAGTTATAAGTGAAAACAGATGGATCATGTTCTGTTACTTAGCTCTGTTGTGCTAACAACTTTAAATGTCTCGTTTACAGGGAGCACCTCCAATGCACCTAGATGCCTCTGCTTGGAAACCATTAAATTTGTGCCTTTCATATTCATGGAGGACTTCTTAATCATCCCAAAAGAAGGACACTGCCCACGTACGCAAATCATGTGAGTACAATGTGAAGAGTTCTAATAATAAGAATCTTTATTAGGGTCTAAGTAGCTCACATTAACACTGCACTGAAGCTACTGTGAAAAGCCCCTAGTCGCCACACTCTGGCACCTGTTTGGGTACACTGGGGAGAATTCAGAATGTCCAATACACCTCACAAGCACGTCTTTCGGGACTTGTGGGAGGAAACCGGAGCACCCGGAGGAAACCCATGCAGACACGGGGAGAACGCGCAGACTCCAGACAGACATCCAAGCCGGGAATCGAACCTGGGACCGAGGCACTGTGAAGCAACGGTGCTAACTACTGTGCTAGTGTGCCGCCCACAGTTCTTGCTGCTAAGGGAGTGGTGAAGATGAGGAGAGCTCCTAATATTCACCCAAGGGTGTAAATAAGTGTGCACTCACCGGGTTAATTGTGAGGTGGTGGGGGAGGGGGGGAGCCAAGTACATTTAATTGTCAATGAAATGTTGCTCAAAAAGAACCCGAGGGAACTAAATTCATTAAGTCTTTGACGAAAGGAAAGTTTCAGTTGAAGTGGCCTGCTCTATAAGTTTTCAGAGGATTCCCTCCACCCCCTTCACCAAAGTGAAGGGGGGGTCAGAAGACAATAAGTCTCCCACCTGCCAGGAGAGAGAGAGAGTTGCCAACTATAGCTCAGCTCTGAGGTGCAGAGCTTGATGTTGCTTTTTGCTCGCCGTCTGTATTTCACAAAGTGGAGTCAGGAAATCTTCCATAGGCACAGCACTTTAAGGGCGACTGATGGAAACACAACCTCAATGTCATCTGCATTCCCCCCCCCGCTTGCGTACAAGAGAATTCATTCCAACTTTGACGTACAAAGGCCCAAGCATCAGAATAGCAAATTTGCAAGAGTCAGGAAAACAATCTTCAGTCAGAACTTAGCTTCTTTCCAAATGGTAGGGGTTTGGAGACCAGACAGGTTAAAAAGATCTGGGGTTGTGAATAAGAATGGTTTAAAAAGTATCGCCAATAGAAGTACAGATTCCAAGATCGCTCAACAATATGATCATTGACACAAGAACATAAAACAGGGGGGGAGGGGGAAGGAGACGACAAACGTTCTATTCTCCCAATTAAGTTTAAAATTCTGATGAATTATCAATAACTGCTTAGTGATCCTTACCGATGATTTTACAGATACTTCATTGATTTATTTGGACAATTGAATGGGTCGACCGCCCAACACAATCTCAATGGCAAAGACCTGTAACGTGGATAAGGTCGCTAATGTTTCTATCTATTGTGTCTTCCCTCAGACTTGCAGTCAATAAGAACAACGTGAAAATGGAAGTGTGTCTGACCCCTGAAGCAAAGCAAGGCAAAGCATTGGTCGCATGTTGGGAAAGGTGAGCCTCAAGTGACTGGTTACTGCAACAGAGACAGTGAATGATTCAAAGAAATGCAAAGGTTCAGCATTGAATTAGGAAATGTAATTCAAATATTAGATAATTGGCAAACTTGGAGGGGGGGGGGGGGTTATAGACTATGAATCAACAGGAATAGACTGCATTCTTAATGGGCAAACTAAATGGAGAAATTAAAATCAATATTAATAGTGCAACATTTGATATTCATACAAATGATTGTTCATGCTTGGTTAGGAGCAAATACAAGATATACTTTAGTGGGAATTATAGTAACATCGATAGACTTTTGTCACACACAGGGCGAACAGACCAAATTATCAATTTGGATTAGACTGCTTTTAAAGTTTTGCTTCGCGTCCAAAATTTTGCCTCAACATTAAAATTTGGTCCATCAGACCAAGAACAGTTAGCTGTTACAGTGTCATGTTATATTCTGTAACAGTGCATCAGCAGTAGAATTAAGCATTTCACAATCAGCAGATTAGCACTCGCAAAACAGAAAACAAAGAAGGTTAGCTGGCCGCAAAATGTGCAGGCTCATGTCACAGGACATGCTTTAACATGTCTACCCTTAAATGAGTGGTGTGTGAAGTCCTCATGAAAGTAAATCCATAACCTGACCTGTATTTTTCCCACACACCAGGATTATCTAATTTGAGTGGTGACTGATGCCCAAATTCATCAAAGCACTCCCTATTGGCACCACTCCCAAGAAAATATCCCGCCTCTTTATTGAGCCGGTGGAATATCTTTCTGTGCCTCGATCCAAAATTTTTGCCCACTTCTTTGCCTAATCGTACGACACTTTGTGCAAACCAGTGAAAAGAACCTAAAATACATAAAGAGAATTTGTAGCCATTTTGTATGCTGCAAACTCAACCCCAAAGCTGAAGGCAGCTTCCACAAAAGATATTTTCTTATTGTTCCATTATCTCAAAACATGCTCCATAATTTAGTTGATTTGAAAGAATTGAAAAGGTTTGGTAATCTGCGATTCTGAGGGATTAAGGCAATTGGAATCTGATAAAACATGTCAAACTCTCAATCACTGTCCTGGATATACACCATTTGAAACTCTGCTCTTTTTTTTCCTCCTCCATCCAGAATTGGCAACGACCTGGCAAGGAAGGGAGAATGCATTGTGTCAAGAAGGAGAGTGATCCAATAATGAGCAAAAGATTTCGTCCCAAAAGGAGGAGCGTCGGAAGTATGGTGTCACCGGAGAAGATTAAAAGAAAAAAAAAGGGAAATGGACCTTTTTGATGTCTCACGGAATTGACATTACAGGGACAGGCAATTCAAAAAGTGCTCAGTTTTATTAGTTTGTTAGTAGCCATTTCAGCATCAAGAGCGAAGAATTGTTCTCTCCTATTGTCATCCACTGTGATTAAATCTAAAAGTCGGCTACTGGATTAAATTTCAGGATGTGTTAGCAAAACTTTTATTTATATATTGTAATTTAATTCTAAGGTACAATGATACTAAAAAAAAAACAATTATTAGCACTTCCAGGTCAGGTTTGTCAATTTTACCGTACAAAATCAGATAATATAGCATGTGCTGGTATTATGTAACCAAAGGCTTGCCCAAAGCCTTCACAAATAATGAACTCAGCCTGACTGAATGTAGACCTGCTGTAGTTTTGCATTGCTGAACCGATTAATCGTAGACCGAGTCAAGCGGATCAGTGTGCACGTGAAGAAACAATTGTGCATTTGGAAAATAATGCACTTCTAACATATGTTCATTTGAAGCTTTATTTTATTTATATATTGATTAATATTGCACAGAAGTTATTTTCTACAAGAGTAACATTTTCCAAATTGTTTTGTGGAACAGAGTATGTATTTTTCCAACTTGATGGTTTTCCCAAGTATAAATCGACGTGTTTTGAACCGATGTGTTTTGTTGCGGTCAATCAACGCTGCATTTCTTGAAATGTTTTCGAATTAAAAAAAAGTTTTAAAAAACATAAATGAGATGTTTTCGAGTTTTTGTGATGACTGTGCCATGTGGAATTCACTCTCTAAACATCTCTATCAAACTCTACTCCTTTAACAACATCCCAAAAATTTGCCTCTTTTAATAATAATAATCTTTATTAATGTCACAAGTTGGCTTACATTAACACTGCAATGAAGTTACTGTGAAAAGCCCCTAGTCGCCACATTCCGGCGCCTGTTCGGGTACACAGAGGGAGAATTCAGAATGTCCTAATCACCCAACAGCGTGGCTTTCGGGACTTCTGGGAGGAAACCGGAGCACCCGGAGGAAACCCACACAGACACTCTGGGAGAATGTGCAGACTCCGCACAGACAGTGACCCAAGCCGCAAATCGAACCTGGGACCCTGGAGCTGTGAAGCAACAGTGCTAACCACTGTGCCGCCCTGTGACCAAACTTTCAGTCAATCCTCACAATCCCTTCTTTGGCTTGGCAACTATGTCCGTCCTGCATGAAAATAAAAGTACTCTCTTCAAAATAATGATTGGGGACAGCATTAATTTGGTGATCCAGTGGTTGATGTGTGACTTGTACTGTAAAATAGACAGCACCTTATCAATTATCATTGGGTATCTTTATTTAACAGTTAACCAGGGCATGCGAGTCGGCCTTCAAGCTGTCAGGTCTGGAATGCACACACTCAACCGACAGTAAAATTAGTTGGCACGATGGAACACTGATCAGGTCACGCCTACAAAACCTTGTTTTGCAACTGATCCCGCAGCAGAGGCCCACCCACCTAGCCGGAGGGTTTAATGATATCTGCATAGCTCACTAACAAGATCTGATGAGTAGAGAGTCAGGAGGTGTAAAGTCTAAATCACTGTCACCCTGATATTCAGGGCACCTTTGCCTTGCTGGTGTTAAATTTATACTCTCCTCCCAAACCCTTTAACACTTACTCTATTTCCTTCCCTTCTTCCGCAGTCCTTTGGAACCTTTGGGGTTGGCGGAGGTGACTAAAAAAAAATCCATTGCTGGAGCTTCATACCCTGGCACAGGGTGAGGCAGGGAGCGTTTGATGATGTGGGTGGGTGGGTAGGAAGATCAGGTTTAAACAAACAAAGAGAAAACAAAGAAAATTACAGCACAGGAACAGGCCCTTCGGCCCTCCCAGCCTGCGCCGATCCAGATCCTTTATCTAAACCTGTTGTTTAGGGTCCGCCTCGTCCGCTGTTTGTCCTTAGCCCCCCCCCCCCACCCCACCTGGGTCTGTCGGAGACATTCAAAACGGTCGGCACCTTGCCAGATGCCTTGCCAGTGGTGCGGATGTGGCATTTATTCGGGGAGGCTTGGAGGACGTCTCCCGGTGAACCTGCTCCGGCTGTCTTGCATCAGGCTTGCGGACGACATGACCCGGCCGATGTAGCTGCTTAACCATAACCAGGGCCCGAATACTGGAGATGTTGACCTGAGAGAGGACAGCGATATTGGAGCGCCTATCTTACCACCGAATTTGCAGTATTTTCTATATAATTAGATAGCATCTGAAGCACAGAATCATGCTTTATTGCTCCGTGTTTTTTTAATACATTTAGAGCAGCCAATTATCTTTTTTTCCCCAATTAAGGGCCAATCCAACTTGGCCAATCCACCTAACCAGCACACCATTGGGTTGAGGGGTTGAAAACTGCGCAGGCACGGGGAGAATGTGCAAACTACACACAGACAGTGACCCAGGGCCTGGATTCGAACCCGGGTCCTCAGTGCCGTAGACCCAGTGCTATCCATTGTGCCAGATGCTACCCTATATCTGCTCCATGTTGGTGTTTATGCTCCGCACCAGCGTCCTCAAGCTCTTCAATATGATGTTTTGGCATAGCTGGATTGGACAAGGGGCAATACTGTTCTGCCGTTTTATTCCACCCTCTGGAGCTCTCTGACCATTCCCCTCCTGCTTCTTCATACTCCATTTCTGCCCACTGCTGCATTATTACCTTCCTCCTTATTGTCAGGTGGCCTGAGACACCTCCTGCAAGCTCCTCCAATTCTTCCTTCAGGGCGTTGAAACGGAGGGATGAAGTCAGCGACAGAAAAACAGCAATTGTGAAAGTACAATCTGAATTGCGTAAATGAATGTGGTGGCCGGTGCGGTGAGATCTCCCACGCCATTGGGGGGCCCTTGATAGTGAGGGCCAGGACAGGGTGGCCTCCTGGCTCGCCCCCCCATCACTGACGAGGTGCCTGGGCGACACATCCAGGCTGGCAGTCTGCCCGGGTACCAGGGTAGCACTGCCACAGGTCAGTCCCTGGGGGGGAGGGGGGGGGGGGGCATGCTGATGAAAGGAAGGATGAGGGGGGCTATGAAAGGTAGGTGTTGAGGGGCCTCCGGAGGTTTGTGGGGGGGGGGAGGGGGGGCTCTGAAAGAGGACATGGGAAGGCCTGAAAAGAGGGGGGAGTTCACAGCAACCCCATAACGGGGTGTCCTCACTTGTGGGGGATGTGTGTTTGGGGGGGGGGGGGGGGGAATGGTGACACTGCCTGTGGGTGGCCTGTGGTGTGGGGGACCCTTGAGCTCACTGACAGATCGGTACACCCTTTCCAAACGGCGCCCCGACCCCTGAGGAGCTGGTCGGACCAGCGAGTTCAGCTCCCCAGTGAGGAAACAAATTCCGACCAACTCTCCGCGGGGAGGTGGTGGTGGTGGGGGGGGGGGGCCGAACACGCCTTTGTCAACGGGATTTCCCGGTGATTGCACCCCCTCGTCGCCGGGGAACCTGTGCGCCGGCGTGGGACCGGAATATCCCGCCAGCGTGAACAGCTGGTCGACCCCACCCCAGGTGTGGGCTCGTCCTGGGGAGAAACTCCCCAGGACCCAAAACTGTGACTAAGTGTGGTTAGATAGTGGTGGGGAACTCGCCAACCCAGAGCGGGGGAGAAACTCCAAGCCAACCCCTCCTGAAATGACACCAATAAACCTTTCCGTTAGATTGTGTCCCATACGTACATTCCATACGCCAGTTACTGTTAGCAAGGCATCAAAACAATTATTTTCCCACAAGAGCAAAAGCCCCAAAAATAGGGGGGCAAAAAAAATCAAAAATCTTTTATACATCTCTGAAGTTACTTATTAGATTCAGCAATTTTAAATCTCTGTTCCCACCTTATTTTTCAAACGCCGTTTTCTCCTATTGCTCCGTTGGCCACTTTGCTGATCGTAGCTACCAGCAACAACAAACCCCTGCAAGATCTACACTATGGCAGCTCAGTCATCAGGACTCACAATCTACATCCTCCAACACCTCACATAGCCCATTACATAAAATTGATCGACAAATCCCAGAAGGACAAGAGCAGCAGATGCCTGGAAACCCCACCACCTGGAGGTTCCCCTCCAAGTCACTCACCACCCCGACTTGGAAATGTATCGGCGCTCCTTCACAGTCGCCCGGGCAGCATCCTGGAACTCTCTCCCTAACAGCACAGTGGGTGTGCCTACACCTCAAGCGGTTCAAGAAGGCAACGCACCACCACATTCTGAAGGGCAACTAGGGATGGGCCACAAATGCTGGCCTAATCAGCGATGCCCACATCCCGTAAATGAATTATTTTAAAATCAAATAAACTAGTTACGACGGACCTTTAAATAAATCAAATATTCACATTCGATTTGACATTTATACCTACATCAACCGGAGTTAAAATGTTTCATGTTCAATTTCGACATCTTATTGCACCTGGGAAAACAGTAAAATTGGATGGTGCATATATTTGCCAAGTACATGTCGCTAAAAACACTTGGTTTGCATTCGAACCCAATATGTTGCAATGGGAGTCTCAGTAATTATAGTTACTGACTTACGGTGATGATGTTTCACCTGCAGAGATTGCATATTGTGCCATACAAATCTCACTGTTCACAAGATTTTGCCCTACGCTAAGTTATGAAAGCAAGTTAGTGTAGCATTGTTGGGCGCTCAACTGCTCTATTTACTGAGACGGAGAGGCTTAGCGTGGCCCGCACATTGTTTGACCCACTGTTCTTGGTAATGTAAAATCATTCAATGAAACAATTACTTTACACTGAATGGCCCAGTCTGGCTGGGATCACGGGACAACAATGATGTCAAAACACATGCGAAGTTCCAGTCTGCAGCCCATAGCTTTTCTATATAATGATCTATTGAGATTGCGAGTCTGCTTGCATTAATCACTAGGATGTGTCCAAACATGCTCAATGGCAGGCGTTTAGTTACTTGGCGAAAACAAAGAATACAGCACAGGAACAGGCCCTTCAGCCCTCCAAGCCTGCACCGACCATGGTACCTGCCAAATCTAAAACCGTCTGCACTTATGGAGTCTGTATCCTTCCATTCCCACCCTATTCATATATTTGTCTAGATGTCCCTTAAAGGCCGCTATCGTACCTGCTCCCACCACCTCCCCAGGCAACGCCTTTCATATAGTTACCACCCTCTGTGCAAAGATTCTTGCCTTGCACATCTGTTCTGAACTTTTCCCCACGCACTTTAAACCTATGCCCCTAGTACTTGACTCTCCTACCCTAGGAAAGAGCATCCGGCTATCCACTCTGTCCATGCCACTCATTTTTTAAAATATAAATTTAGTGTACCCAATTATTTTTTCCAATTAAGGGGCAATTTAGCGTGGCCAATCCACCTACCCTGCACATCTTTGGGTTGTGGGGGTGAAACCCACGCAGACACGGGGAGAATGTGCAAATTCCACACGGACAGTGACCCAGAGCCGGGATTCGAACCCGGGTCCTCAGCGCTGTAGGCAGCAGTGCTAACCACTGTTCCACCGTGCTGGCCTTCCGTGCCACTCATAATCTTGTCGACCTCTATCAGGTCGCCTCTCAACCTCCGCTGTTCCAGTGAGATCACAGAGTTTATCTCACCGCTCCTCAAAGCTAATGCCCACCATACCAGGCAACATTCTAGTAAAACGCTTCTGTACCCTCTCCAAAGCATCCACATCTTTCTGGTAGTGTGGTGACCAGATTATTCCAAATGAGGCATATCTAAGGTCCTGTACAGCTGCAACCTGACTTGCCAATTTTTATATCCAATGCCCCGACCAATGAAGGCCAGCATGCCGGATGCCTTCTTGGCCACCTTATCCACATGCGTTGCCACTTTCAGTGATCGGTAGGCATGCATATCCAGATCTCTCTGCCTGTCAGTACTCGCAAGAGTTCTACCATTTATTGTGTAATTCCTGCATACATTGAACCTTCCAGAGTGCGTTACCTCCCACTTGTCCGGATTAAACTCCATCTGCCCTTTCTCCGCCCAAGACTCGAACCAGTTTAAATCCTGCTGAATCCTCTGACAATCCTCTTCACTATCCGCAACTCCATCAATTTTTGTGTCATCTGCAAATTTACTAATCAGGGCGGCTACATTTTAGCAAAGTTTTATTTAACAGTTTAAAATGTGTTGTAGGTCCCTGAGCTGTACGTACTTCAGTAAATTTATGAACAATTAGCTTGTGCAGTGGATTAAAGTAGCATTTGAACGTTGACCTGGGGAGCTGGCTTACAATCATCTTTTCTCATCCCATTTTCTTCTTTTCCTTCCCAAAGGTATTGTTTGATTCTATGCCAGAATACAGTTCGAATCAAACATGTAGCGCACTGGCACATCATCTGAGTGAGCACTCCATGGCAACCTTGACTATGAACGTCCAATGACTTGTTTATTCAGGGGCATTATGACCGAGTCCAAATCTGTGGGCACATGGGGCACGTGCTCAGTAAGATTTGCAAGGTGGTGGTCAGAATGGGGAACCCTGGGCAACTTTATTCACCTGGAATAAAGGTGAGCTGGGTGTAATTGGGTACGGATATTATCGCATAGCGGACCTCAGACAAAGCAAAATTAGACCAAGTCTCAGGAATTTCCATACTTGTATGGTTCAGATTATGGGCGGGATTCTGCAATAATGGGGCTATGTCCCCGCAACGGCGTGAAAACCAGCGGCAACCATTCCGGCATCGACGGCCCCCCGAAAGCGAGGAATCCTCCACTTTCTCGGGGGCGAAATTGATGCCTAAGTGGTTCGCGCAGCTCCAGCTGGCGGCGAAAGGCCGTCGCGAGTTCGCGCATGCGCAGAACAGCCGGCGTGGTCTCGCGCGTGCGCAGACCGGCCAGCGTATTTCCGCGCATGCCCGTTCCCTTCTCCGTGCCGGCCCCCGGGCAATATGGCGGAGCCATAAAGGGGCCCGGTGCGGAAGAAAGAAGGCCCCCACGGAACCAGCCCCCCCCCCCCCCCCCCCCCCGCAGATTGGTAGGCCCTGATCGCAGGCCAGGCCACTGTGGGGGGGGGGGTGCCTCTCTCTCCCCCCCCCCCCCCCCCTAGCCCAGGACAGCCCCTGCACACTTATATGCCAGGTCCCGCCGTGTGGGAGGTGAGTAATTCACGCCGCCGGGACTGGGCAAAACTTGACGGCCACTCGGCCCATCGCGGCCCGGAGAATCGCCAGAGGGGCCATTGACCGGCGTGGCGGGAATCCCACTGGCCCCCGAAAAACGGTTCCGGAGAATAGGGCAGCCCGGCGCAGCGTCGGAGAATCCTGGCCCATGTGTTAGCTTCACCTTAACCAGACAAATCTCATGATTCCTCACTACCAAGTTTCTCTTCAGGGTTGGCGAGCAGAAATGCTGACCAGACAGTGGGCAGCACGGTAGCATGGTGGTTAGCATAAATGCTTCACAGCTCCAGGGTCCCAGGTTCGATTCCCGGCTGGGTCACTGTCTGTGCGGAGACTGCACGTCCTCCCCGTGTGTGCGTGGGTTTCCTCCGGGTGCTCCGGTTTCCTCCCACAGTCCAAAGATGTGCGGGTTAGGTGGATTGGCCATGCTAAATTGCCCGTAGTGTCCTAAATAGTAAGGTTAAGGGGGGGTTGTTGGGTTACGGGTATAGGGTGGATACGTGGGTTTATCATTGCTTGGCACAACATCGAGGGCCGAAGGGCCTGTTCTGTGCTGTACTGTTCTATGTTCTATGCTTGGTGATTCTCAAGCTTGTACTGAACTTTGCTTAGACCACACCGCGGCTGGGTCGCCTCTAGTAGCTTCTGCATAAAACACATAGTTGCTTCAATTGATGTGGTCAGTGTCCATGACCCTTCACAGTCGCCAACGTACACCCGTCTGGTTGTCCCCTCCCTTTACATCAACAGCAGTAGGGTCCAACACGTCTTGTGGCCTATGGATGCCCATGTGAACGTTGAGGGCTCCTGGATATCCCAATGCATGTCGGGTGGTCGTTGCTGGGAGGTGCTAGCCTCTCCCTCCTGATGCCTGGCACCCAACTTTAATCCCCTGACACTCAAGGATTAAACCCCTATCCCTGACTTGGATAATGAGGGCAGCTGAGTGTGGTGAAGGATAAATGATGATGGTCAATTGCTTGGGTGAGCATGAATCACAGGGATGTAAGAAGACACAAGATGTCTCAGAGGCAGAGAAAGGCAACACCAATAGACAATAGATACTCCGGTTTGGACATCCTGCAATCTTATTGCTATCATGCCTTTACATTTAACACCTGGGCAGCCACTGCGTGATGTATGACTTGAAGCCCGACGGCACGTCACATATTGTGCTACCCCCACCCCAGAATCTTACTGTCCCGTCTTCTCGCCCTGACAGCCAGCCCCTTAGGATGGCAACCTACAGTCTTATTCCGTCCAAATCAGGTTCCCTCACCCCCAGACCACTGGCAGCCAAAGTCTGTTCAGCTCTCTGGCTCTCAAGCCTGCAAATTCAACAGTGGCTGCGAGAAGGTCACCATTCGACTCTAATGTCCGAGTTCAGCCAACTGCCTGGATGGGGGGTAAAAAGCTCTCAGGCAAGCCACAGAGCTCTGCGGTAATGGAGAATAGAAAAAAAAGCATCGAGTTCAGCCAGGCTTCTGGTGTGCAATCCAGGAAACTCTGCACAGTTAATGAGGCATGAAATGCAGTGTAAACAAACAATCTCCACAGGTCCATGAAGCAGAAAGCAGCTGGCAAAATCGCACATGCTCCCAAAGGTTAATGGGGCGTGAGATGGAATATGAACAAGCAAGTTCAACGGTCAACAGGCATACTGCAACAGTGAAAAAGGGGGCGTGAAATGCTTCACCAAGAGAAAAACTGTAGAATGGATCTGTCTTGTGAGAGGAGTTTAGGGCAGACAGGCTGCGGCTGTGCGTTGTTAAGGGGTGTTAAACATGAAAGAACGCAGGCTTCACAGACCCACCTCAACCCCCATCCCAGGGGAAGCCCCTGACCTGGCCCTTTCCAGCCCAATCCGAGTTCCCCAACCCACAGTTCTCTTGAAAGATCCATCTCTTCCCCCCCCCCACCCCACCTGGCCAGCAGTTACTTTACCCTGGCACTAAGTGGAGAGGGAATACTCAACTCCTTCCTCCCTCTCGGAGTCCAGGGCGACTGGTCCCCATTTTTAAAAGACAAGTAGTAATTGGCGCCCACTTGACATCCCGCTGGTGGGCGGGAGTGAGGCCAGAACATCCAACCTAATCTCGTTAATGAGATTAGAATTAATTCAAATGCGGGCTGATCAGGTTCTCGCTCTTTCTGGGCAAGATCCGGATCACATCAGCGTGAAGAGCTCGGGAAGATCGCAAACTGATTTGTGCTCGGCACAAATCCCGTTTTGGGCCCCGCACAAGATGTTCCCGACTCGAGGGCATTCGCGCCGGGCGTTATGCGGTCAGAAAATTGCCCCATCGTGTTTCTTCCAATCTCCTCTTTCCAAACACCATTTCCTATTTGTCCCCTCTCCTCCTGATCCGTAGACGCTCAGTTCTTACCAGATATGGGCCCGATACACTCTGTGAAAGGCGTAGCACCAAGGGGGAGGGTAGGAAGAGGGCGGGCACCGAGAAAAGGGAGGGTGCGGCCTGGCACTTCCAATGTACTGCCTCAAGGCAAGAGTTGCTGCGGGGCTGCCTCAGGGAACTGCTGACCTGTTTTTAAAAAGAGATTCATATATTGTAATGGAAAAACAATGCTAATAATCAGAATAATAATAATCTTTATTGTCACGAGTAGGCTTACATTAACACTGCAATGAAGTTACCGTGAAAATTTCCTCGTCGCCACATTCCGGCGCCTGTTCGGGTACACGGAGGGAGAATTCAGAATGTCCAATTCACCTAACAGCACGTCTTTCGGGACTTGTGGGAGGAAACCGGAGCGCCCGGAGGAAACCTACGCAGACACGGGGAGAACGTGCAGACTCCGCACAGACAGTGACCCAAGCCGGGAATCGAACCCAGGAACCTGGGGCTGTGAAGCAACAGTGCTAACCACTGTGCTACCGCGAACGTGACGCGCAAATCTCAGTCCCCAGACACCTTTTTAAATTTTATTCCAGCCCTGACGTTTCATCTCGCCCCAGGTCGAGGTGCGGAGCTAAAGGTTAACAGCCGCCTGGCCAAGCAAGCAAAGGCTAGAGCAGGGAACCAAAAGAAAATCTTTTTATTTATCCCGTAGGGTTATATGGAACACAGAAAGAGAACATTCAGCCCAACTAGTCAACGCCTGCTTTAATGCTTCACTTGAGCCTCGTCCCATTCTTCCTCATCCAACTCCTGCAACACAATTCTGTTCCTTTGAACATAATGTACTTATGCAAACTTCCCTTACACGAATGTGTACAATTTTTCTCAATTGCTCCCTGTGGGAGCGAATTCCCCCTTCTCACCACGCCGGGAAAAAATGTCGATCTGATTTCTTGCCGTCTGTTCTTTATTGAGGGCCTCCAGTTTGGCCTCCTGCCCCCCCCCCCCCATCCCCCCCCGCCCCCCCGCCTTCTCAACCTTGCCCCTCGCCTGAGGTGTGGTGATCCTCAGATTAAATCGCCACCAGTCAGCTCCCCCACCCCGCCTAAAGGAGAAAGCAGCCTATGGTCATCTGAGACTATGGTGACTTTACTTTACAAGGGCAGCACAGGAGTATAGTGGTTAGCACAACTGTTTCACAGCTCCAGGGTCCCAGATTCGATTCCCGGCTTGGGTTACTGTCTGTGCGGAATCTGCACGTTCTCCCCGTGTGTGTGTGTGGGTTTCCTCCGGGTGCTCCGGTTTCCTCCCACAGTCCAAAGATGTGCAGGTTAGGTGGATTGGCCATGCTAAATTGTCCATAGTGTCCAAAATTGCCCTTGGAGTTGGGTGGGGTTACTGGGTTATGGGGATAGGGTGGAGGTGTGGGCTTGGGTAGGCTGCTCTTTCCAAGAGCCGGTGCAGACTCGATGGGCCGAATGGTCTCCTTTTGCACTGTAAATTCTATGAAAAGTGGAAACACTCAGAGACCTCCAGTAGATCACCCTTCAACCAGGTCTTTTCAGGAGAAACAAAATAAGAGACATGGTGTTCAACCTTTCCCGATAGCAACGTCTCGCAGTTCTGCTGTCATCCTTGTAAATCTATTTTGCCCCCTCTCTAGTTTCTATATCCTTTCATTCCAACATGTCGACATTAGGGCAGATGCAGCAAACCCTCGCTGGCATGCTCCTGGGTACACTTCATTAATGTACCTTCCTTCTGACTGCCATTTTCCAGCCCAAATTTAATGTTCATTTCTCCAACTGTATTCTTCCCTCAATTACCACTTGTACTCAACTACCAACACACAACTCGCAATTATACAGAACCTTTAACACAGTAAAATGTCTCAAAGCAGAAGCTTCGCCATCAAAATTTGACATCAAGCCATGCAAGGAGGCATTAGGTCAGATGAGAAGAGATTTCTCAAAGTGGGAGGTTTTAAGGTGCATCCTAAAGAAGGAAAGAGAGAGGGAATGGTTTAGGGGGGGGGAATATCTGAGCTTAGGGTCTCAGCTGCTGAAAGCACATCTGCCAATTGGGGGACATTAAAAAAAGAAATATTGCGTGTTGGTGGAATCATGACTGGTACAGGCTTGAAGGGGCCGAAGGGCCTGTTCCTGTGCTGTATTGTTCTTTGTTCTATTGCTCAAGGGGCCAGAATTGGAATAATGCAAATGTCTCAAATAGATACAAGGCTGGAGGAGATTACCAGTGATAGGAAGTGGCAAGTGCAGGAGGAGTTTGAAAACAAGGATGAAAATGTTGATGTCAAGGAGCTGCTTATCAGGGAGTCAACGGCAGGTCAAGGGGCAACTTGGTGTGAATATGCAAAAATACTGCGGAAACTGGAATCTGAAACAAGAACAGAGGACGCTGGGAAAACTCAGGAGATGCTGGCGGACCTGCTGAGGTTTTCCAGTGTCCTCCCTCCTTGCAAACGTTGTATGAAGTCGTACAACACTAGGTTAAAGTCCAACAGGTCTGTTTCGAATCACTAGCTTTCGGACCGCAGCACTCACCCGAGGAAGGAGCAGCGCTCCGAAAGCTAGCGGTGCGAAACAAACCTGTTGGACTTTAACCTGGTGCTGTGAGACTTCTTACTGTGCTCGCCCCAGTCCAACACCGGCATCTCCACATCTTGCAAACCTGGTGTGAGGCTGGTTTGGGATGGCTACAAGTTCAAGGGGCTGGTTTAGCTCACTGGGCTAAATCGCAGGCTTTTAAAGCAGACCAAGGCAGGCCAGCAGCACGGTTCAATTCCCATACCAGCCTCCCCGGACAGGCGCCGGAATGTGGCGACTAGGGGCTTTTCACAGCAACTTCGTTGAAGCCGACTTGTGACGATAAGCGATTTTCGTTTCATTTTTCATTTCGCGAATGATCGAGTGTGGGAGTGCGGGAGAATAGTCAAATCCAGGCGTGGCCGGCAACCTCAGCAGCAGAATCAGTCAATGTTACGGAGGTGCAACTAGGTTGTCTCAGTGATCAGGCGGATGCGAGATCAGTAAGTTCACCTTGAGTTCAAGGTTACAAACAGTCTGGCTCAGCTCCAAGACAGTTGCCGGGGAGTGGAAAGGAGGGCACATTTCGGGAGCTGTGTTTGCGACGGAACCCGAAAATAACAATTTCAGTCTCCCTAACATTTGTTTGTTTATTTATTTTTTGAATATAAATTTAGAGTGCCCAATTCTTTTTTTTCCCCCCCCCCAATTAAGGGGCAAATTCACCGCCAAATTCATTGCCATTTCACCGACCCTGCTCGTCTTTTTGAGTTGTGGGGGTGTGACCCATGCAAACATGGAAATGAAAATGAAAATCGCTTCAAGTGACGTTACTGTGAAAAGCCCCTGTGTGAGGGGCTGAGAATGTGCCTGAGGGGCCACTACAAAACAATGGTGAGGTATCAAAGAAATCTCCAATTTCAGCCGCAGAGCTTCTGTGCCTGTCCATCTTATGTGAAATCATGACTAGATTTTCCAGTCTACTACCCTGAGGAGGTTTTCTTGTTTTTGTGCAGTAATGAATTGCCTGATCAATTTTCATTGTGAAGTGATTCATACGCTGCTGATTTCAACAGTTCACCTGCTGTCTAAAGAGAAAAACACCGTAAGAACTGACTCACCCTGTTGGCTCATCTTGGCCAACGTGTTATTAAACGATTCTTTGTGGGAAAAGTGCTATTTGGCAAACAATCTATTTTGTGAAAGACGTAATACACAACACCGCAAGTTTCAAAACATGTCCCTGTGTTGCCCACACATGAAATACGTTACGTTAGAACAGTACAGCACAGAACAGGCCCTTCGGCCCTCGATGTTGTGCCGAGCAATGATCACCCTACTTAAACCCACGTAACCCGTATACCCGTAACCCAACAATCCCCCCATTAACCTTACACTACGGGCAATTTAGCATGGCCAATCCACCTAACCCGCACATCTTTGGATTGTGGGAGGAAACCGGAGCACCCGGAGGAAACCCACGCACACACGGGGAGGACGTGCAGACTCCACACAGACAGTGACCCAGCCGGGAATCGAACCTGGGACCCTGGAGCTGTGAAGCATTGATGCTAACCACCATGCTACCGTGAGCCACCGAATAGTTGTGATAAAAGTTACACGTGGCTCTCCTTCCTACCAAAGAAAACTTCCCTGAATTTCCTCAGTGCACGTGGCATATTCCTGGTGAAAATCAGCAAGTTGGGAAGAAATGTCAGGTGGGAGCCGAAACTGCCTTGTTTCTACCCGGAAAACGACAACCCCCTACGTTTCCACCACGAATGTCCCAATTCTTGTGGGCTGATAGGTGGAGGTGAGTAGGAAGGTCAATGGTATGTTAGTTACACGACTTAGGTACACAGGTGAAGGGCATTGTCCAGTTAAGTACTTGGAGCACATATAAAGAGACACTTTCCGGGGACCCGGTTAGCACCATAGGGGATAGGGTGCTTCCCAAGCCCCTAAAATGACACTCGTTTAATTATTTAAGGTTCCTTTAAATTGTAATTTAGTTACTGTGGCCTGAAGTGCCGACATTTGGCTTAGCTGACTTCTCTTTATTGATTAATTAGTTCCGAAGTTTCCACCGATACTAAAAAAGAATGTATAAAGGTGATTCCCTGGCAGTCTAGTGGTTAAGATAAAACACTCTCGCGGCGCAGGCTGGGTTCAATTCCCAGTCAGGGAATAAAATAAACGAAAAGGAGTATGAGGAGAGAGACTGGGTGTCCTTAGAGAGGGAGTATGCAATGCCCACCAGTACGATTAAAGCGTTCCGTGACTGGTCGACACCATGGGAGCAGGAGTGCTTCCTCACGCCATCAAATTACATTTTGAACCCTGGTCGCTGGGAGGCAGCAGTGCTGACTCCTTCAAGATTTTTCTCTTTTGTTACAGTTCCCCTTTGAGGGCTATTACTAAGGTGTGACTTGCTGGGGGCAGCACGGTGGCGGTAGGTTAGCCCTGTTGCCTCACGGCGCTGAGGTCCCAGGTTCGATCCCGGCTCTGGGTCACTGTCCGTGTGGAGTTTGCACATTCTCCCCGTGTTTTCATGGGTTTTGCCCCCACAACCCAAAGATGTGCGGGCTAGGTAGATTGGCCATGATAAATTGGAAAAAATGAATTGGGTACGCTAAATTTATATTTTTTTTAAAAATTGACTTGCTGGTTTGCCCACGTGTTACGAGTGAAGCAATTAGTTTTCGCTCAAAAGACCATAAGGAGGGACTGCTTGGACACATTTTGGCAGGTAAGAAGCAGACATATTTAATGCTGCATCCTGACTCAAGCTATTCTTCAGAAAGGTGTTACTATCCAGTCTCATACCTCAACAATTGGCGTGGGATCGATAGAACATGGAGCAAAGCAAGCCTTGAGGATTTTGGGGCCCAAGATTTCTTAATCATAACATTGTAGCCTCGAGTAGAAATGCTTGTCGCAATTTAATGAGTGCTAATACGTTTTTTTCCCCGTCTTAGCAGACTGAAATAATGTCAACAGGTTGAAGAAACTCACAAACTGGGCCCGTTGCCACAGTTCAGTATGTTTTGTCCATTTTTCTCGTCAGTGAGATATTCATGTTGGTAATACCATGAAGTCAATCGCATATATAGGTTGATTAGGTTGATTATTGAAACATTAAATATCCACGTAGCAAGGTAAGATGGGGCGGGGGGGGAAGAGAGAGGCCTGAAGGGGTGTATGAAGAATCGGCCCATGAAATGGGGGAATGAAGGGTGGTGGGGGGGAAAAAAAAGGTGGCACAGTGGTCAGCATTGCTACCTCACAGCGCCAGAGATCAGGATTCAATTCTGGCCTTGGGTGACTGTGTGGAGTTTGCACTTTCTCCCCCCTGTCTGCTCCGGTTTCCTCCGGGTGCTCCGGTTTCCTCCTACAGTTCAAAGATGTGCAGGTTCGGTGGATTGGCCATGATAAATTGCTCTCTAGAGTAGGTTTGCAGGAATAGGGTTGAGGATTGGGCCTAGGTAGGATGTCTTTCAAAGGGTCGGTGCTGACTCGATGGGCCAAATGGCCACTTTCTGCACTGTACAGATTCTACGAAGCGAGCGATCTGGTTGAAGGCATGAAAGATTTATTTCAGAAAAAATTGGCGCTCAGATGAATATACAATGATGATTAATATTCAAAGACTGCCCGAATCAATCTAAATTTTCCTGAGTTTACATTTGCTTCAGAATGAACAAACTACCATTCTTGTTTCCTTGCCAAATCTGCAGCTTAACTGTGGAAATGTCATTGGATCAAAGTTTGTTTGTGCTGGTTAACTCAACAATGTCAGGGCCAGATGGATTGTTGATATAAACAACAAAAAAAAACACGAGTAATTGCAAACGCATTTTTATCTTTTTCTGATCAGCGTGGTGAGAGATGTTTGAGAGAGGCGGCCGTGATCATGGCTCCTGCGTAGGAGAAATGTGTAAGCTGAGATGTGCACCTTTGCAGGTCCAGCGTTCTGCTGGAGATCTGGCCCAGCTGAAGCCCTGTTGATAGCTTCCAGTGGCAGCCAGGCACATGCTAATCATGGGGTTAGAATAAGATGACGTTACCCCCCCCCCCACCCCCGTTGAGTTTCTGGACTCCTTCCATGCCATCCGTTCTCGACCACACGCAACATGATGTGCGCTAAGGGCAGGACTCATTCAAAAAGACAAAGGTAAACTTGTCAAAGGGACACCCAAGATTAATGTGGAGATTTTTGATATTATTTTAGGACACACTGCAGGTACCGCAAATAATTTTTCCCTTTTGTACCAAGAGGACCATCTGCTCTACTTTTAACTCTTGGAAAATCTTCCATTTCCAGACAATCAATGAGCTAGGATTGGATGCGCTGCACAACGTAAATCCAATTTTGGATGACTTAAGTATTGGAGGAAGAGGGGCACCCGAAAGTGGTGGTGGTGGTGTGTGTGTGTGTGTGTGTGTGTGTGTGTGTGTGTGTGTGCGTGTGTGCGTGCGGGGGGGGGGGGGGGGGGGGGGGGGGGGGGTGGACTAGGTTAAAAACTGGAGTGTTGACTTCGGTCTGCATTAGAGTGCTACAGTGGGAGTTTTGTGACTGAGGGAAATTAAGGATTAATTAAGGGGTCATTTATATCTAAAGTCTAGTCTTTCTTTTATTTAGTAATTAACTTAAAGTTGCTGTTTGGGTTGGAGGAAGGTGAGTTTTAGACCAGCTTTAAACAGAGTTCACGCAGGTTCCCCGGGCAGCTGCAACTTGTTAATCAGGTAACTGGCTTAGACCAGTTTTCAGAGGCGTAGAGTCAGGCAGTACAAAAGTGGACCATCTTGCAGTGCTGAATTTGAGCTGCATTTGAGTGCTAAAGTGGGAGTTTTGTGACTGAGGGGGTTCGGTGAGGAGCGAGCGAGCGAGGTGTTCCTTTCATTTCCTCAAAGAGCGTGAGGGGAGCTGGGAGTTTGCAAAGAGTGCAGCTGACTGGTGAGCAAGCCCTGGTGGGTATTTTTCAAACCAGATTGAATGGTAAATCATAATTTTAGCAAGGGCATGGACATAGTTGATTTATTCAAGAAAGGAGCAAGCTGAGCAGTTCGGGAGATAACCAGAGTTCAGCAAAGGGAGGTAGGAGGTTTAACCGGAGATGTCCTCTCTTTTACTGATTCCCTGAGTGTTCCGAGTGGGGTAAAAACTGAATTGACATCTCAAGGGGGCTCGGATTTTATTGGCAATAGTGAAGCTGTGCTAGATCCACAAACCCACTTCTAATTACTGACAATAAATTGCTTTCAGACTGAGTTAATAAGGAGAATTACAATAAAAAAGTTTTTTTTAAATCTTAAAACTCTAAAAACGAATTAAATAAAATAGAGATGGAGGGTCAGGTGGTGTGTTGTTCATGCACGATGTGGGAGCTGGTGGACTCCATTGTTGTGCTCAGTGAGCACGTCTGTAGTAAGTGTTGGTTTCTTGAGGAACTCTGTCTCAAGAGTTGATGAGCTGGAGTCTGAGCTTTGGATGCTGCGACACATCAGGGAGGCGGAGAGATACCTGGACACTCGTGAGGCAGTCACACCCCTTTTGATTGACTTCCTGAATTCGGCCAGTGGTCAGGGACAGGAGAGTGTGGCTACGATTGAGGCAGGTAAAGGGATCCAGGAGGTAGGGTTGCAGGAGCCTCAGCCCTTGACCCTGTCCACAGGTTTGAGATTCTTGCTCCCTGTGTGGGCAGGAACGGGGACTGCAGGGAGGATGATCAAACTGACCACAGCACCGTGGTACAGGGAGCCATTCAAGTTAGGGGGGAAGTGAAAAGAAATGTTGTCGTAATTGGGGATAGTATAGTTCGGGGCATTAACACTGTTCTCTGTGACCAAGATCAAGAAGCCTGAAGCTTATGTTGCCTACCTCGGGTTTGGGATATCTCATCTGGGCTGCAGAGGAACTTGGAGAGGGAGGGTAACGATCCAGTTGTCGTGGTCCACGTAGGTACCAACAAAATAGTTAAAACAAGGACAGAGGTTCTGCTAAGGGACGATGAGGGGGGAGGAGGGGGGAGGGGGTTTAGTTGTATGGAGAATTAGAAAAGTTAAAGGAGAAGGTAGAAGTGCAGGTGAATGATGAGGACTTTAAACTAGTTAAAGGAGCCGAGGGGTCGGGAGAGGTTAGTAAAGTTTCCAGAACACTTAATAGAACAGAGAGTGTAGAAGGTGGGCGGGAATCTAACTTTAGGCAGAGCAAAAACAGAGACAAATATGAGAAGGGAGGTGGTCAATGCGGGACTGAAGGTGTTGTACCTAAATGCACACAGTATGCGGAACGAGGTATTTGAGCTTGTTGCACACATTGAAATTGGCCAGTACGATATTTTGGGCATTACAGAGACTTGGCTGCAAGGGGACCAGGGCTGGGATCGAAGTATCAAAGGCAATGTGTCCACAGAAAGGACAGATAGATGTGCAGGGGCGGGGTTGCATCGTTGGTAAGAAATGAAATTTTTTCAATGGCAAGCAGTGATTATACGATCAGAAGGCACAGAATCTGTGTGGGTAAAGTTGAGGAATTGCAAAGGAAAAAACACTCTGATGGGAGTTATGTACAGGCCCTCTAACAGTAGTCAGGATGTGGGGCAGAAAATAAATCGGGATATAGAAAAGGCATATAAGAAAGGCAATATCACAATAATCATGGGGGACTCCAACATGGAGGCGAACTGGGAAAATCAGGTTGTTAGTGGATCCCAAGATAAGGAATTTGTGGAATGTCTAAGAGATGGTTTTTTAGAGCAGCTTGTGACAGAGCTCACTAGGGAACAGGCAATTCTGGATTTGGCGATGTGTAATGAGGCAGACTTGATTAGGGAACTTAAGGTGAAGGAACTCTTGGGGTCAGTAACCACAATTGGTATAATCTACCCTACAGTTTGAGAAGGAGAAGCTGGAATCAGATGTAATGGTAGTACAATTAAATAAGGGTTAACTACAAAGACATGAGGGAGGAGGTGGCCACAGTTGATTGGAAGGGGGGACTAGCAGGGAATACAGTGGAGCAGCAATGGCAGGAGTTTTGGGGGGTTATTCAGAAGGCACAACAGAAATTCATCCCAAGGAGGAGTAAGCATGGTAAGGGGAGGACGAGGCCATCCATGGCTGACGAGAGAAGTCAAGGACCGCATAAAAGCAAAAGAAAAAGCATACAAGGTGGCGATGATTAGTGGGAAGCCAGATTGGGAAGCCTTTGTGAGCTAGCTAGTAATATAAAAGAAGATAGCAAGAGATTTTTTTCACTCTATAAAAGGGAGAGGCAACAATAGACATTGGACCACTGGAAAATGAGGCTGGAGAAGCAGTAATAGGAAACAAAGAAATGGCAAAGGAACTGAATAGTTATTTTGCTTCAGTCTTCACGGTGGAAGACACCAGTGGGATACCAGAATTGCCGGGGGCAGAGGTGAGTGTAGTGGCCATCACTAAACAGAAGTTTCTGGGAAAACTGAAAAGGTCCAAAGGTGGATAAATCGCCTGGACCAGATGGACTATGCCCCACACTTTCTTTTGTATTCAATACTGTCTAGGGGTGTAACGAACAACAAACGGATGACAATGAACCGTTGTCAACTGCCCCAACAGCCTCAGACACACCCATACCTCCTG
Source organism: Scyliorhinus canicula (assembly GCF_902713615.1). Classification (NCBI taxonomy): domain Eukaryota; kingdom Metazoa; phylum Chordata; class Chondrichthyes; order Carcharhiniformes; family Scyliorhinidae; genus Scyliorhinus; species Scyliorhinus canicula. Next base: position 17,744,728 of record NC_052167.1, read on the forward strand.
TCACAGCCTCAGAAATCAGATCGGCCTTCTCGAAAGTGAACCCACAGAAAGTAATGGGTCCTGACGGAATCCCTGGTCGTGCACTCAGATCCTGCGCAGACCAACTGGTAGGTGTGTTTGCAGACACCTCCAACCTCTCCCTACTCCCTTCCGAAGTTCCCACCTGCTTCAAGAAGACCACTCATACTGGTGCCAAAGAAGAACCAGGCAACGTGCCTCAACGACTAACGACATCTATTATAAAGTGCCTCGAGAGATGGTCATGAGGCACATCAACTTCAAACCAGACTGCTTTGATCCACAGCAATTTGCATACTGACACAACCGGTTCACAGCAGATGCCATCTCCCTGGCCCTACACTCATCCCCTGCAGCATTTTAAAAACAAAGACTCCTATGTCAGACTCCTATTCATGTGACTACAGCTCTGCCTTCAACACCATAATTCCAACCAAGCTCATATCCAAACTCCAAAACATGGGACTTGGCTCCACCCTCTGCAGCTGGATCCTCGACTTCCTGACCCATAGACTACAATCTGTAAGGATAAACAACAACACCTCCTCCATGATAGTCCTCAATACCAGGGCCCCTTATAAACACACGACTGTGTGGCAAAATTCAGCTCCGATTACACAACCATAGTGGGTCGGATTTCAAACCAGGATGAGTCAGAGTGCAGGAGAGAGATACAGAACCTAGTGACTTGGTGCAACAACAATAATCTCTCCCTCAGTGTCAGCAAAACGAAGGGGCTCGTCATCGACTTCAGGAAGCCAAGTGACATATACACCCTGTCTGCATCAATGATGCCGAGGTGGAGATAGTCGACAGCTTCAAATTCCTAGGTCTGCACATCACCAACAATCAGTCCTGGTCCACCCACGTCGTCACTATGACCAAGAAAGTACAGCAGCGCCTATACATCCTCAAGAAACTAAGGAAATTTGGCATGTCCACATTGACTCTTACCAATTTTTACAGATGCATCATAGAAAGCATCCTATCTGGCTGCATCACAGCCTGGTATGGCAACTGCTCGGTCCAAGACCGTAAGAAACTCGTGAACACCACCCTCCTCCCATCCATTGACTCGGTCTCCACCTCCCACTGCCTTGGGAAAGCGGGCAGCATAATCAAAGGCCCCTCCCACCCGGGTTATTCCCTCTTCCAACATTTCCATGGCTTGAGCTGAAGGCGAAGCTCACCACAGTCCCAGTACTGGCGTTCTTTGACCCAACCAGAGACACCAAGATATCTACTGACGCTAGCCAGGACGGCATTGGGGTGGTGCTCCTCCAGCAAGACGACACCTCGTCCTGGGCTCCAGTGGCGTATGCCTCCAGGGCCATGACGCCGACCGAGCAACGGTATGCCCAGATCGAGAAGGAGTGCTTGGGTCTCCTGACAGGCATAGTAAAGTTTCATGACTACGTATACGGCCTGCCGGAGTTCACAGTGGAAACAGACCATAGGCCTTTAGTCCACATAATCCAGAAGGATGTAAATGACATGACACCTCAGCGACAGCGAATTCTTCTTCGTCTCCGCCGATATGACTTCAAACTCATCTACACACCGGGTAAGGAGCTGATCATCAAGGAGATTTACCAGGATGTTGCCTGGAATGGAGAGTAGGTCTTGCGAGGAGAAGGATGAGGGGCGACGACAGGTTTATAAGATGATCAGGGGAATAGATAGAGTAGACAGTCAGAGACTTTTTCCCCTGGTGGAACAAACCATTACAAGGGGACATAAATTTAAGGTGAATGATGGAAGATATAGGGGGGACTTCAGAGGTAGATTCTTTACCCAGAGAGTAGTGGGGGCATGGAATGCACTGCCTGTGGAAGTAGTTGAGTCGGAAATATTAGGGACCTTCAAGCGACTATTGGATAGGTACATGGATTACGGTAGAATGATGGGGTGTAGATTAATTTGTTCTTAATCTAGGACAAAAGTTCGGCACAACATTGTGGGCCGAAGGGCCTGTTCTGTGCTGTATTTTTCTATGTTCTATGTTCCATAGGGCAGGAGACAAGTCTAAGAACATGCATTAACAGATTTAAAAACAATTTCTTCCCAGCTGTTATCAGACCCCTGAATGACCCTCTTATGGACTGAACTGATCTCTCCACACCTTCTCTACTGAGTAGTACGACACACTGTATGCTTCATCCGATGCCAGTGTCTTTACATTGTGTATCTATCGTATGTCCCATGTTCTTTCATGTATGGAACGATCTGTCTGGACTGTACGCAGAACAATACTTTTCGCTGTACCTCGGGACGTGTGACAATAAATCTAATGAGCTAGTTTAGCACAGGGCTAAAATAGCTGGCTTTTAAAGCAGGCCAGCCTCCCTGGACAGGCGCCGGAATGTGCTTTTCACAGGAACTTCATCTAACTTTCCATTTTAGATTTTGACCAGGGATTTATTCCCGAAATGTGGACCAGCCAAAATGGCTGTGACATGCTGTGGATTTGCTGCATTTCCAAGTTAAACATTTATCCTTTCACAGCTGTTTGTTGTTGAAGTTTTCTGACCAGTTTTAGTTACTTTGTTCATTCTTAATTGAGTGACAAGCAGATTTTTGTTTTTTTTAAAAAGCGCATTTTGCTCCATGGTTGTTCTTGAACTCGGAAATTCTATAAAATTAACAATAAAAAGGGAGCCTGGTCACCACTCGCAATGGAATTTCCAAAATCACCGCTCTTTGCTGCAGCTGGAATGGTGAATTCCACAATGTTGCCCCGCAGCAGGATAAGCTCACTAATTGCTGCCGACTCGTCACAAAGCTGATCAATTTACGTTTTCAGAAAGAAATCTGGCTTTAAGCCAGGCTGGAGATAATTTCAAAGAAATCATGTGATCATCCACCCACTATACAAAGCTGCCCGCCAAGCTTGTAAGGAGTTCAGAATCCAACTCTGTGTGTGTGTGTGTGTGTGTGTGAGCCTCTCAATTCTTCCGACTGGGGACCCAGGACGCTGGTTGACCTGCCGTTCTCAATCTCGTTTCTCCAGACAGGTCAGCTCCTATTACATTGTCATGCATGTTAACTGTTAAGAAGGAGACATTCGTATTGTGGTTCAAAAATTGTTGTGATATGTTTTTGCATTTAACATGATGCATCCTTCGTAAAACTAAAGATACAATCACAGCGTTAATTTTAATCACCCAAGTCCCTGTTAGTTTTTGCCCGAGTCGGGGTCTCAGCACCATACTATTCTTAATCATGCAACAATTCAATTCCTGATGTAGCGCCCATGATTCTGTTTCAATAGTGCAACAGCACTTTGCAAGATGCGCACAAGACCCAGTGTACAGTACGTTAATTGTTCAAAGTATTTCATCAGACACGGACATTGCAACAGATGACTCGAAGTTTTCTTCGAATTAACAATCTTGTATGAGGAACTTAAGGATTTCTTGATCTGTAAATCTGAGACCAACACCAACCCCAGCTTTAACCATCCTGACCTATTGTCGCCCTGACCTCTCTTGACCCCATCATAGCTTTAACCCTAACTTGGATGTTCCTGCAATTTTCTGTCTCCCTTTTCCCGCTGGTTCATCATTTTCACGAGGTTCCCCCACCTGCCCTCAGCCCCTCATGATCACGTAACTGCCCCTCTCCAGCCTGACGGCACCCAATCTGCAACCCCTCTCTCTCTCCTCAATGCCCATTTTAAAACTGCTGTCATCTCTCCACTCTGCAAAAACTCTCAAACTCAGATCCAAGCTCTCATCAAGGTTCGTCTTTAACCCAGGTAACAACTCTTAATGTTGAACAAATGCTCTTTCACGCTAAGGTGCTTGAATACAGCATTTCTACCCAACTCCCCACCCACGTTATTCAAATCCTGCAGCCTGTTTTCTGTGCTGCTAACAGTGATGATACCATCATGGTCACTCACAACGTGATGTGGTCCTGGTTCATTGAGTTTCATGTTTGTGTCTTCGAACAGTCCGTCACCTCATCCTCCTTTTACATGGCACTTGGTTCCATCGCTGCCTTTCTCAACATAGGTTTTTTTTTTTTGCCCGACCTCCATAGTCGCTTTGGGCATGAGCTGTAACTCCCCTTTCCTTATTTATTTTTTTTGCTCCTTAGTAACATCATCTATAAACATAGGACCTGTTTTCATGTGTATATTGATGGAATCCAACTTTACCCCTCCGGCACTACCCTCAACTCCTGTTATGCTGATTTAAGTGTTTGTACAACATCGCGTCCTGGGTGATTCAGAACTTGCTCCATGGTAGCCACCTTCAAGCCAGAAACCTGCCTTGGACACCAATCCTACCCCCCTGGTGCCAACCTCACCCAGCTTCAGGGTGCTCAAGCTTCAAATGAAACACGTGCTCTATCCTTCAATTTCCTTCCATCTGTTCAATGTCAATCTCACCGCATCCTCAACACCCCTCCCCCCCCCCCTCATCCCCGACCATAACAAAATAGTTGAGACCACAATCAAATCAGTCATGATCTTATCAAATGTTAAAGCAGGCTCGAAAGGCCCAATGGCCCACTCCTGCTGCTAAAACACGTTTGTGGTTAATTGCATATCCTCCAGGAACTCCATCAACTTCCATAATACTCCATCATTGGTGGCAGATCCCTTAGCCATCATGCCCCACGGAGACAGGAACGCTGTTCCTGGATCCTTCATACTGTCTCCTGTCTGCTCATCAAAACCAACCTTCTCGACTGGTTGGTGGGATCTTCTCTTCCCCTCCGCCCCAGCGGCATGATTTTCAGCAGCGGAAGTAGCCTGAAGTTGGCCAGCGACATGCTTTGCCTATGGGGTTTTGCATGGCCTGTACCCTCCACAAGCTGCCCCTGGGCAAGAAGGGGAGGGCAATTCCACCCTATGTCTCCCTATAATTTCTCTCCTACTTGCTGCAGGCTCCTTCCTTTCATAGACTGCCTACAGTGAAGGAGGCCGCCATTCGGCCCATCAAGTCTGTACCGACCTCCCAAAAGAGCACCCTGCCCCCGCACTCCCCCTGTAACCCCACCTAACCTGCACATCTCTGGACATTAAGGGGCAATTTAGCATGGCCCATCCACCGAACCTGCACATCTTTGGACTGTGGGAGCAAACCAGAGCACCCGGAGGAAACCCATGCAGACACGGGGGAAGAGCGTGCAAATTCCACACACTTGCTGTGAGGCAGTACTGCCAACCACTGTGTGCCACCGTGCCCCCACTAATCTGCTTGGAAGTTCTGTACTAATTCAGTGCATGTTTAAATTTATTTTCCTCAGCCAGCCAAACATCTGCAAAACAATGAATTTCAGACTTCAGCTTGCGGCTCCGATTACAACATTCTTTCTCCTTCAACATTTCCTTGTGAGTGAGGGTGAGTACAGAAACTCAAAACTTTTTTTATTTTTTATTTATAGCTTCTTTGAATTTCATTGAGCAATCCTAACTCTGGTCGAGAAGTAATGTACAGTAAATGACCCGAGCAGTTTTCACACACCTGTTGCAAAATATTCTCCATTCTTTTGCCTCTCCTTGTTGATACAGCGGCAATACCATTGCGATGTCAGTGTTTCGAATTTGTGGACAAAGTGCCTCCCAAAATGATCAAAAACTTTCAGATATTTCCGAAATCAACCCACTGCAGCAGAACTGAAATTATGTAAGTACAACATGTCTCAGTCATTGGTTGCAAGCTGATACTACTTAAATCAAGAATGAGCTTTTCAAAAATAAACACGCAGCCACTTTTGTCTTCCCCATCCCCGGTCATGTCTGGTGCATAGCCCTGTTGCAGTTGCCCAGATGGTCATTATTCCCATGACGGTCAGTGCTGGTTGCTTCACTCGGCATCCAAATGCACAAAGGATGATTAGGAATTGGTAACTCGCACAAAACCAGGGGTGCCTATTTAAAATGGAATGCCCGCATTGCTGTCTCCTTGGAAAATAGGCGACAGGTTTAGATAAAGGATCTGGATCGGCGCAGACTGGGAGGGCCGACGGTCCTGTTCCTGTGCTGTAATTTTCTTTGTTCTGCGAACTCTGCATCGACCAGCGACTGAACCCGGCATCTTCCTGATCCGACATCAGGCCATTTATTCACTGGATAAATCTGCCAACCCATCAGGGAGGAGCTTGGGAGAATTATCTTCTATGCCGCAATTGCACCACACCATGTTCACGCTGGTGGCGGCTACTCCAGTGGGAATCTTACAGGCTCGCTGATCACTTCATACCTCCCTCATGATACTGGCGCACTTGTGGAAAGGTCCACTTCCCATCTCACCTGGGTAACTCTTAAATGTTTCCGAAGACCAGTTTGTTACCAACACCTTGTAAAAACAATCCATGAAAGCATGGTATCCCTTTTTTTAAATTTTAACCAACTGGGTGCATTTTAAAAGTGCAGCCACTTGGAAGCCCAGCGATCTCCTCTACTTGGGTAAGCCATGCGAGACCAAATTCATATTGCAGAGTTGCGTATCGGCCTTTGAGCTAAGGTCGAGCGCCAAGCCCAAGATGTGGCACCTTGTCAGCTTGGATATTGTATATCTCTCTCTTGTGGAGATCAAGAATGGGGTTCAATTCAAATCCAAATTCTTTTTTGGAGCAGGAAATGAGATGGGAGTGAGGGCTTGGCCCTGAACACTTGGGAGGGCTGACTTTGGAAGTTTAAGAATAACTGTAAGTTCAAAGCAGAGTTGCGTCATGCAGACCATGCAAGTTGGGCACTGTGACACTCAGCAAGGTGCGCTGCCCGTGTGGGGATATCACCAATAGTATGTCAGACAAAAGTTGTATGGAATGTGGGAATGGTGCCAACATGGAGAGAAACAAAACGAGACACTGGACAGGAGTACGCTAAGCAAGTTTCCCCTTCAGCTCCAGTGTTAACGTGAGAAAAATATCGCCTAATAATTAAATGTCGTCAGGTATTTTGCTGCATTTTTCAAACAATTGCTGCACTGCTGGTCACAGGACTCTCCATGATGAATGGTGACACGTGTGCTGGCCCAACAAGCTCTCCTTCTGCATCATTTCCAGACTTGATTAGGAACAGCACAAAGAACTTCTAACACAAGCAGACTAAATGTAAATAAATATATTTACTGCTAGTTACACTGGCAGCATGGATAACCAAATGGGCTGTGGGCATCGTTGGCTGGGCCAACATTTGCTGCCCATTCCTGATTGCCCCTGAACTGAATGGTTTTGCCATTTCAGAGGGCAGTTAAGAGTGACCCACACTGCTGTAGGCCTAGAGTCACGGGTAGGCTAGATTCCTGCTGCTGGCTACAATGTTCCTTTCACGGTCCGAAGTGCTTGCTGGCGAGTATTGTGCAAGGACAGAATTCATACAAAAGAGAAGAATGAACTTGCATTAGTACAGTGCCTCGAATCTCCTTTGGACATCCCGTGATGCTTCGCAGCGAATTTAAGTATTTCTGAGACATAGTTAACCATCAGAAAACGCAGGAAAGGTGCAAAGAAAGCACCCAACATTGGTGAAATAAATTACCTGAAAATCGGTTTTAATGGTGTTGGGCAAATACTGGCCAGGAGACCTAGTGAGTTGTGTCAGTGAATACACTCCCTCCATCTGATTCAGGCTCAGACTGAAAACCACAGTGTAGCTGTCCAGCTGCACAGACCAGTTTTCTCTCCAGATCTTGAGCCGCTCAGTGAAACAAAAGACCAGGTGTGATTTCCGCAGTCACCCCAGCTGGGTGGGGCTGGATGCAGGCACCAGAGCTCGAGGTGCAACTCTATCTCCAGGGAGGCCCAGTGGTTAGCACTGCTGCCTCACTGCGCCAAGGACCCGGGTTCGATCCCAGTCCCGAGGCACTGTCCGTGTAGAGTTTACACATTCTCCCAGTGTCTGCATGGGTCTTGCCCCCCACAACCTAAAAGGTGCAATTGGAATAATTTTTTTAAAAGCTCTTATCTCCACCCCCCCCTTCCATACTCTCCCTTCTCCATACAACCCCCCCCCCCCCCAGATAATCATCGGGGGCTCCCCCACACCCACCGTGGAAGTATAGCCGCCGTTCCTCCCACTCAGTGCCCCCCCTCGTCCCATGTCGGCAAAAGTTCCCCCGCACTGCTCACTGTCGCCCTCCCTCGCCACCGCACATAAATGGGATGCCCCTCCCCATGGGGTTTCCATGGTGACCCACCTGTGGCACAAACCCCGGCACAGGAGTTGACACTGTCAACCTGTCAGTGTGAACCAGTGGCGCGGGGGGGGGGGGGAGGGGCATGAGGATCGTATTTGCTTGGGAACATCATTGCGCCTCTGGTGAGGGGCTGGGAAATCGACGAACGTGACCTCTCTGGAGAGAACCGCGTTTCCCTATTCTCTCCGGATTTTGCACCCAAGTTGCTGTTCTCTCTGACGGCGAGCATGGGCTGAAACCCGCCCCTGTTATACTGAAATTGTAGTTACTTCACGTTATTTGTGAACCTTTTACAACCTCTCAAAGCTGTTTGGAGCCAACTAGGTACCTTTGAACTGCAGTCATTGCAATAAATGTCGGAAACATGCATCGAGTAAAATCCCTTCCAACAGCAATGGGACAGCAGTCATTTAATCTGCTTTCGGTTACACTGGTTGATGAATAGCTACTTGAACAGGGCTCTGGGCAGAACGCCAATGCTCTATGTAGACCTGAGGGGAGGCCACGATTTAACATCTCACTCAATAGACAGGAGGCTGCATTCTCCGGTCCCCCAGCCCAGTGTTTCTGGGCGGCGCGCCGTTCTCTGGAGGCGGGATTCTCTGCTCTCACCGCTCGTCACTGGAATTTCCCATTGAAGCCCCCCCCCCCTCACCCATGCTGCCATCTCGGACATTGCAACAGCCATCTGACCAGGAGGGGCAAGTACCTCGTCCTGAGCCACAGCTGACCAGTCCTGGGGTCTTAAAAAGAGTGGCTGCTGAGATAGTGAGTAGATGCATTGGTTGCAATTTTCCTTTGAGCACAAACAAACGCGACTCGGATGAGAAGGCTGTCAACTTAAAAGCTTTAACGCGACGACCTAGTGATCAAATAGCCAGCAATTTTCAACGGTCACATCAACAATGGTGACCTGCAGGAGCCGGCAAATGGCGCACCTGGGAGGTGGATTTCCTGCAATAGTTAGTCTCTCCGAGAGATGGTTTGAGGGAGTAAGTTGCCAGGAGGAATGTTGTTTCGTATACACAGATCTAGTAAACCATCTTGTTGGTAATTGCACAACTAGAATCTTATCAGTATGAATTAATATGATCCTGATTAAAGACAGGACTTTGATCGTCTGCGTCTTGATATTTGACACATCCAGAGTATTTTCTTTCTCTGCTCACTAGTTTTTGCAAAGAAGTAGACACGCGACAAGCTACTTTCCCTGGCCAATTGAGCAAATGGCAAAAGCGCTTCCCTAAATGTTCTGAATACCCCAACATCGTCAGGTCACCAGCAGGCTGAGGTGAACCAAAGCCCTGGGTAGAGGTTCAATGGCATTCATTAGCTCCTAAACACTTTGGGACATCCCGAGTGGGCGTCACAGTGGTTAACACTGCTGCCTCACAGCGCCAGGGGACCCAGGTTTAATCCCGGCCTTGGGTGACTGTCTGTGCGGAGTCTGCACATTCTCCCCGTGTCTGCGCGGGTTTCCTCCGGGTGCTCCCGCTTCCTCTCACAGTCCAAGGATGTGCAGGTTAGGTGGGGTTTCGGGGTTAGGGCGGGGGGATTGGGCCTAGGTCGGATGCTCTTTCAGAGGATCGGTGCAGACTAGATGGGCCAAATGGGCTCCTTCTGCACCGTAGAGATTCTATAAATGAAAGGCGCTGGGCAAGTTCTTTCGTTATTAAAACTCACATCGTCCTCTGTTGGTGCCTCACTTCCACTGGCAAAATAAGTAGCTATCTTGGTCCGAGAGCAAGAGAACTCGTGGTTATAGGTTCCCATGTTCAAACGGGACAGTTTGAGCTGCCAACAGGTGAGGGAAGTTGAAATATATTACTTGCCTAGACCCGTTACTGGCACGTTTAGTCATCCGTGTGCAATTGATTCATCATGCTTTGCACTGTTTGCTCTTAACTTGGTAAATTCCCACGGTGTTGTCTAGTTTTTGGCACCATTCTCTCTTGGTTTGCACTGACTGGCAGCGCATAATTTTTATTAAAAAAAACCGCAGACCATATCCTCAGCAAGCAAGAAGCTCATGGACTTTAAAATTTAATAATAAATGGCTTAAAAGTGCTCAGATACTCCCCCCGCCCCCCCCCCCCCCCCCGCTCTTTCGAAAGGCAATCCAGTTCGTCTCATTCCCCCGCATCCCCTCAGCTTAAAACATCCAATCCCATTTTTAAAGTATCGTCTGCTCTTAACACTGACTCTGGACCAATGCTTTAGTTTTTAAGACTATTATGGGCCAGGGTTAAGAGAGCCCCAAAGTGTATCATGGAGTTCACCGAACCTACAACTTTTAATAGATTGTGGTATGGGGAGCTCACGGCCCACTCTACAGGTGTGGTACAGCAGAAATCTAAAAGTTTTTTTTTTAAGCAAAACAATGTGTTTCTATGAACTCAGTTAACCTTTTTAAAACATAGTGAACATCTTAGCAACCATCAATTCAAATACACCCCCCCCCCCCAAAGAATACAACACTCTAAGTGATCCTTAAACTTTCCTTTTAACATACATAAGACAAAAAACCCTTTTACAGAAGCACATCTGGTTTAAATTCTCTACTGAGCGCAGTTATCACTCTGAATTCACCAAATGATCTAGAGATAGATGGCAGAGAGATCGAAATTACACCACCTTTGGCTGGCTGCAGCTCCAACACTGAAACGAAACGAAAAAACAGACACACCCAAGCTTTTCATCAAAGTGAAACTAAAAAGCAGAGCCAGAGCTCAGCTCCACCCACACTCTGACATCACTGCAGCCACTTGAGCAGACAAACATTTCTTAAAGTGACATTCACTACACCTATTTCTTAAAGGTACTCTCACATGACAATACCACTCCCTTTGTCTTGTGATCCGTGATCCCTTCTGCCCGTTAATCATTCCTCCCATCTAACTTGCTCCACCTGCCCCTCCATCCTTTCCTCCACCACATTTCTACCTCTCTTCGAATTGTATTGGACTCGAAACGTTAACTCCGTCTCTCTCTCTCGCTCTCCGTAGATGCTGCCAACACTGCTGGGTTTTTTCCAGCATTTTCTGCTTTTACTTAAGGTTTCCAGCATCTGCAGTATTCTGGTTCCATTTTGAAGGGTACTATCGAATCTGTATCTGCCACTGCATTTCAGTTTCTAATAACTCACCAGAGACTCTTCTCGTCTCGGTCTCTTATGCTAACCATCTTAAATCCCTGCCCGTTGGCTATCGAGCCTTCAATCGTTGGAAATCGTTTCATTTACTTTATCCAAGTCTCTCAAAAGTGTAAACATCTGTTTCAAATCTCCTCCTGGCTTTCCCTGAATCCCAAGGGGAACAACTCCAGTTTCACCAGCTTATCCGCTGGACTGAAATCCCTCAACTTTCTGGTAAATCTCTTGTGTTGTCTTTCTATCGGTCACATCTTTCCGAAAGTGTGGTGCCCAGGATTAGGCGCAATAGTCTGGCTGAGGCCTGAACTAGTGTTTTATAAAAGATTTAGGATCATTCCCTGGCTTTTATGTTCTATGTCTCCATTGACATAGCCCAGGATTCCGACATTTTAGGCCTATTTGGATGCCCCCTGCCCACCCTTAGAATTTATGTAGGCCTGTTTGTATTGGGTTGAGCTTGATTTCATGTGGATGCCAATTTAACCCCTGCCAACTTTCCCACCATTATGTTGGAGGGGGAAGGTAGGAGCAGTTACAATGCCTCCCCATGCATGTTCAATACCAGGATCCACAGTTTCTTCAGCCTTAACTGCTGGAGGCCCTTGTAATGGCTGGTGTGGGCTGGAGGAAATCAGGTGGAGGTCTCCATTTTTGGAGAGGGCCCATTTTGCCCCTCGGGGTCTTGGCAGGCAAGAGGTGGGCCTTCCCCCAGGATCAAGGTTTGCGGAAGTGGACAGGCTGCCCATGAGAGCTGTTCCTGGTACTACACCCGCCCACCCAAGGCCGAAGATCAAGGAGGGGACCCAGATACAGGTAAATGGTGGTTGGATGGGGGTTCAGCCTCGGGGAATGAGGTGCAGGCTCACAACAGGGCATGGGAGTGGGTGGCTTTCATCCCCACCCCCCACCCCAATGCCAGGTCCCTCAATCAGGCCCTCCTCCTCAAGCGTCTACAAGCAAGCATGCCAGACTTCCCATGCTCCCTGCATGGCACGATCCCTCCCACCCACCACAGGGCGAGTACCAGGGGCATTAATTGTCCACTTAAGCACCTCATTTGGCAGATGGACGAAAAAGCCATCCATGGGCCTTCCCACAACAGGCTTAAATCAGGGTAGAGAGGAAACTGGGTCCCAACCCATCTTGGTTCTGCTCAATTAAATACTCCTGCCCTTAATTTCTTATCTTAGTCAAAGTACCTGAAGTACAAAATGGAAATATGCCTCGTAAGCAATTGAAGTGCAAGAATTAAGATTACATTATAAAGGTCAATAATTAAAATTTAGTTACATTGGGCGCGACTCTCCAGCCGCCTTGTACTCCAGCGAGTGTACAACGTAGCCGGAGAATCCCGGGAGAGCCCTCTCACGGGCTTCCCGGTAGCGTGCGGGATTCGCCCAATTCCCATGAACCCAATTCCCAAACGCCACTCACGGAAGTAGGTCTTAAATCTACTTAAGACCTCCCTACCAGATATTCACCGGCCTCCCTCGATTCTCCGGCCTCCACAGAGAGCTGCAGCCAGGAGCCGATCAGTGCTGGTCCACAAGAACCTGGACCAGGCAGAACGCCACCCGTGGGGTCTACCGGGCTAGGAGAAACCCCTGGGTGGTCAGGGATAGCGCAGGGTTGGCCCTCTGGCCCACCCCTCAGAACATGGGCACCTTGGCACTGCCCAGCTGGCACCTTGACATTGCTACTCTGGCACTGCCAACGTCCCTGGGTGGCACTGCCAAGCTGGCTGGAGCACGGCGGCCTGGGGGCCAGTGCAACGGTGCCCAGGTGCCACAGTGGCATTGCCAAGGGTCAAGGCCCGAGGGGGGCCAAGCCCATGAAAGAAGGGTGGAGGGGGTGTTTGAAGGACGGGTGTACGCAGGGCAGGTAAGTACGGGCCTCCGTGAGATTGGGGGTGGCCCCAGGGACCCCATAGCAGGGTTCCCTCACTTGGGGAGTGTGGGGTAGTGTCTATGTGGGTGGAGTACCCACGAGCTCACTTAGCGATCGGGGCACCCTTTCAAATAGGCGGCCCGATTTCAGAGTTCGGCTCCACAGTGCTAAAAAAAAGTGGGCTAAACCGGTGAGAAACTCCCCAGGGCCCAAAAAAATAAGTGTCATTGAATAGCCGTGCGGAGCTCACTGGCAACGCGGGCGGGGGAACTCCCTGGAAAAACCCGCCACAAAGTTTTGGGGAAAATCGTGTAACAATGATACAAGCTAATTGCCGCTAATAAAGACCGGATCATAAGTTGGGGTATGTGAGGAGGATCACACTAAAGGCAGATCTCAAAAATTAAGTCTTTCGATTCCAGAAAAATATAGATTATTTGTTTCCAACTTGCTTTGTGCCTGAAGATTGTAGCGCCCGAGGAGGTTTTTGTCATATTTTTAAAAACTAAGTGTTAAACGATCCTCTCATCCGTAGCAATAGCATGATTCTCACACACAGACAGGTACATGCAAGTTTCAACTTTTACACTGATGGATAGGCCAATAAACTTTAGTCAAACAAAATTCGGAACCATTCATTTCCTCGGCATGAATTTTACATGTTTGTATTGTACAATGGATTAATTGGATTGGGTTACTGCAACGCATGCTTTCACTACTTTGTTAAAACCACAGCTTCTTGTTAACTGGTGTGCATTGCGTATTCCAACAGCCTAATGGGACAAGCGCTCACAAATCCATGATTTCCATTCTCCAAATTCTTTGCTCGTGATATCCACCATCAGCTTCCTCCTTAGAGTCGGATAGAATCCCTTCAGTGCAGAAGGAGTTCATTCGGCCCATCGAGTCGAACCAACCCTCTGAAAGAGCACCCGAACTAGGACCACTCCCCCCGCCCCATCCCTATAACCCCATCTAACCTTGGGACACTAAGGGGCAATTTAGCCTGGCCAATCCACCAAAATCACACATCTTTGGACTGAGAGGAAACCCACGCAGTCACTGGGAGAATGTACAAACTCCACACAGTCAACAGAAGGCGGAATCGACCCCGGGTCCCTGCCGTTGTGAGGCAGCAGTGCTAACCAATGTGCCACCTCCTCCTTTACTCTGTATTTGCTCCATCAGCCCTCTATTCCTTTCTCTCAATTACTCATTGAGGACATACCCTTTAAACGCATCAATGACAAAAATGCTCAAGTGGTTCAGGACATCAGAGAGAGAGAGAGAGAGAGAGAGAGTGAGTGGAGAGTAGAGAGTGGAGCACATTAGGGACCATCAACATCCGGGAGCCATCAAGCGATCAAATGGGCAATTTTGAAGAAAGCTCTTTACCAGTAGTGTGGAGGGAATCTGCAGCTCATACCATATGGCGTAGCTGGGACAAGTACTCAAAGGGAAGCTGGAAAGCATGAGGGAGAAGGGAACTGAGGGAAATACTGATCGAATTAGATGAGGAAGGAGAGGAGGAGGCTTGAGTGGAACATTAGTACCAGCATGGACCAGCTGACCTGTTTTTGCGTCATTTTTTTCCCCCCATCGGTTGAAGCTGCCTTTGAGTTAAGGTCAGCGACACACTTATTGTGCATCGTCCCACGTGAATGCACGTGGCAGTGCGCAAACAAGACACTTACAACCGTTCTCTTCGTTTTCAGATTAACTGTGCGACAGGGTGAAGAGGTTTGCCTTCAGCCAGAAGCGAAACAGGGAAAGAAACTACAAGACTGCTGGGAAAGGTCAGTACAAATCATTCACGTTTCCTTACCACTGAGACTTCGGTTCCATTCGACCCACTAACAACTGGAGCCGGCTGAAAAGGACTCGCGCTGCTGGTGTAGCCATTCTGTTTCGGAAAAGCGCAAACGGTTTTACAATTTAGGATGGCAGGACGAGCTAGTCTCGCAACGCTAAAAATTATACGGGGCACGCAAGGAGCTACGTCTCAAAATGTTTCCAGGCCAAAGCAGAGACAGTCCAAGTTCCTGAGGCGGGGACCTAGGTGGCTAAATTAATGTAGGTAGATTGTACAAATTTGGCTCGGACTATACAAGATCGGGAGGGGGGATCCGATCAAGATGTACTGGTGCCGGCTCACAAATCACCAGATGTATTAAATCCAGAATGGGATCTTAACTCTCAAACACTATCACTGGGCCACCAGTCTAATACCACTGGACGAGTGTACAAACCCATGCAAAGAACCTGACAGGCCAAGAAACCAGCGTTAAACCCACTTTATCTCACCCTTCTATGAATATTTATTTTCCGAACAGGTGCGCCACTTTTAAGACGTCTCATTTTAGTGCGGCATTCATCTCAATGCAGATGAGGGTTTGTTGGGCAACCTTGTACATATCCCTTTGAAGGACCAAAAGTAGCACTGAAAGGGTTACCGACTACCTCTTCCTTTCCGATTGTGCAAGTTCATGCGTGAGCCGAGTGAGGAGAAAACATTGGTGTGGCTGCTCGATTGTGAACGTTACAAAGCAGAATTATTTTGATAGATATGTTCAACAGGAAACAAAATACCCAGGAAACACCTAGATTCCTGACACAGGAGGGTAATGCGTGCAGTGAGTGATTGATGGAGTTGTCAAGCTTGCACTAAGCTGAAGGACGGGAGTGTGGGAGGATTCATTGAATAGGCCAAAGGGCTAAATCCTTTGACGCGGCTTATCTCCACCTTGAGGTGCACTCAAATGTTCCATTCTCATTTATTTTTTTATTATTTTTTTTTTTAAATTTAGAGTATCCAATTCATTTTTTCCAATTAAGGGGCAATTTAGCGTGGCCAATCCACCTACCCTGCACATCTTTGGGTTGTGGGGGCGAAACCCACGCAAACACGGGGAGAATGTGCAAACTCCACACGGACAGTGACCCAGAGCCGGGATCGAACCTGGGACCTCGGCACCGTGAGGCTGCAGGGCTAACCCACTGCGCCACCGTGCTGCCCCCATTCTCATTTATAACCTACTGTCAGTGGCCAATTCCAGAAATCCAAATTCCTTCTAGACATCAGAAATCACGAAATAACCTCATCAGACCAACTTGAGTAATCTGAAAATGAATTCAGAGATCTTCCTCCAAAGAGTTGGATATTCATCGAGGTAACCACATCTTCGGAGACACTTTATCCCTTCTCGCATTGCGCGACAGATGCAGCAACATTTCTATCTGCGAGTCAAGACAGTGGGCGGGATTCTCAGTCCAGCGTCGCCGGTATCGGGCAACGCGATTGGGTGGAGAATCGTGCATGAGCCAAACATCGTGGCCGGTGTCGGGTGCCCGACGGAATGGGATGCTCTGGTGCCTTGACAGCGGTGTCAATGCATTCTACTCCGCACGTACAGGAAACCAGGGAATGGGTTGTGGCTCGGGACCGGATACTGTCCAGGCATGGACTGCCATTGCTACCGCCTGCAATGCAGCCATATTGCTCCAAGGCCCAATGACCACCCATCGCGGCCCATGGTTGAGCAGAGTGACACTCATCAATGGATGTCCCGCCCCCAGCCCACAACCGGGCGCCACCCGCCTGCCGGACATCACGTGGCCCTCCCAAAGGGAACGCCCATGATAGCTCCTATAGAAAGGTGCCGGCTGGAGGCCACAGAACGTACCGCTGGCATGGGTAGCACCAACCACCAGTACCCCTTCTGGTAGAGATGGGTGGTGGGGACAGAGGCACTGACAGGGTCAGGGGGCTCAAGCTCCATCTGGTGCCGGTGCTAGCCCGTTAACGGATCATGAAATGCTCCGGAAACAGCACCACTTTAGTGGTCGTAGAGTGAGCGGCACGGTAGCACAGTGGTTAGCACTGTTGCTTCACAGCTCCAGGGACCCAGGTTCGATTCCCAGCTTGGGTCACTGTCTGTGCAGAGTCTGCGCGTTCTCACCGTGCGTGGGTTTCCTCCGGGTGCTCCGGTTTCCGCCCACAAGTCCCGAACAACGTGCTTGTTAGGTGAATTGGACATTCTGAATTCTCCCTCAGGGTACCCGAACAGGCAATGGAATGTGGCGACTTGGGGATTTTCACAGTAACTTCATTGCAGTGTTAACGCAAGCCTACTTGTGACACTAAAAGATTATTAATTATTATTCAGTCACGGTGTCAGCACTTGGGGCGCGATTCTCCTCAACCACGATGGGTGGGAGGATAGCGGGAGGTCTGCTCCTGCACCTCCCGCTATTCTCCCCCTACTCCTAAATGGCGTGTCCGGTTTTGCGACACGCCGCCCGGAGAAACACGGGCTGCCGTTTTTCACAGCGGCCCGCGATTCTCCGGCCCGGATGGGCCGAGCGGCCTGCCGTTCCCGACCTGTTCACGACGGCAGCAACCACACCTGGTCGCTTCCGTCGTGAACATGGCGTGCCAGGTAAGTGTGGGGCCTGTGGGGGGCGGATCGGGGATCGAGCACTACGACCGTGCTCGGGAGGGGACTGGCCCGCGATCGGTGCCCACCGATCGTCGGGCCGGCGTCTCAAGGGGACGCACTCTTTCCCCTCTGCCGACCAGCAAGATCAAGCCGCCACGTCTTGCGGGGCGGCTGAGGGGAAAGACGGCAACCACGCATGCGCGGATTTGAGCTGCCCAACCCCCGTATGCGCGGCTGACGTCATTAGGCACCGCCGCGGCATCATTCTTGGCGCGCCGGGTCTTGAAGCCAGGGACAAGGCCCGGCGGCCGAGTTTCCCGGTACGGCCCTCCTATCCCCCGGGGGAGGGGAAAATAGGGGGCCGGGAGAGGCTTCCGACGCCATCGTGAACCTCTCCGGGTTTCACGACGACGTCGGGCCTTGCGGAGAATTCCGCCCCCTAGTCTCTGAAATGTAGAATCCAGCCCAGCGAATGTAGCAAGTTATTTGACTTACTCACAATGCCTATACTGTGTGATGTGAAGCAATAACTGACATTATGTGAAGGTATTTAAGCCAGATAATTGCAGAGAGTGTGTCACTGCGGCACATTTTTCATTTGCGAGTGTGGTGTCGAATCATTACGCATTCCATTATCTGGTCAGGGTGACCACACTCACACATGCTGGAGAGTTACTCATTCTCCATTTATGCATCAGCGATTCGCAATGTCATGGTTTGTGAATGTGGTTCAGAACCATGCAGCCAAGTGTCGTCGGTCCCCAGCTGACTTACACTGGCTGCTGATTTGCAGCAACAGAATCGCCAAGACACTTTAACACTAGACATGCAGCCTAAATCCAGTTCTGTAGGCCCAAAGCAACACCGGGATGAAACAAACAGAACCCAGCGAGAGGGGTTTATAATCCACTTCACACCAGAATCAGTGTGGATTGACCCAACAATTTATACGACACGGGTTTGGCATCAGTGAAGCCCAAACCTGCGAGATCTCTGGCGCAAAGGCTAATTGGAGCACCCCACTCCGCGGAGCTTTGGATTAACCTCAGCATTTTTCTGATTTTGAATTGACTGTCATTCACACAGTGGCATGTCCCACAGCAAAACTCGGCAAAGCTTTATTAAAAGAAATCAATTCAACAAATAAATTTGGAACTCCCTCCCTAACAGCACGGTGGGTGTATCTACATGGCATGGGCTGCAGCCGTTCTCAAGGGCAAATAGGGATGGGCAATAAATGCTGGCCAAGCCAGCGATACCCACAGCCCAAGCATAAATAATAATTACAAAGAATACAGACTTATGGAGCAATGCAAATGTATTTTAACATCAACCCTGCCGGAACCTTTGGTCCACATGTTTACAGGGTGGCGGGGAGGAAGCAAGGACTTGTGTCTGTGCCCAGAGAACCCAGAAATACCAGGAAGGCCGGGGTCATGCCAAATTGAAGTGCCCCCCCCCCCCCCCTCCCCCCCCGGTCAGCTATCGGGACAGGCCATGAGGTCTGGGAGATCACAGGCGAAAAGGCAAAAGGAACCGCAGGCGGGGAGAGGGGATAAGATCTCTTCCCCACACATCCCCCAGCCATCTGACCCTCTCCTTGGCAACCCCCCCCCCCCCCCCCGGCAAAAATAAACAATTCCCTGCCAGGCCTCTCCGCTGGAGGTGCCCACTCCTATCCTTTCCTCTGCTTCCCTTCTCAGCGGCACTGCAGTGGCTGCCGGCCCGCTCATCGACGAGCCAGCGTGGCGCCTGCCCTTGCCTTCCAGCTCTTGATCGCCTCCTTCTGGCGAAACCACAGGCCGGCGGGAGGGGGCATTGCTGGCACCTCTTCCCATCAGTGCTCGCTTTTCCTTCTGTGCAATGCAAAGCTGTTTGAGGATATGGATGTGAACATATTCAAACTGGTGGAAGACTATTGAAGGTAAAGCCTGCTGCACATGTATTAACTTGGCATGAACGTCAGCCCCTTGAGCTGTGCAAAGTTTATTGTCTGCATGCAGAAACGCGTTAGTCAACAACGTTTCCCTCCCCCGCCAAGTACACGGCTTCATTGTATTCCTAAAGCTGGGGTATGATCCCGTACCAGCCTCCCCGAACAGGCGGCGGAATGTGGCGACTAGGGGCTTTTCACAGAAACTTCATTTGAAGCCTACTTGTGACAATAAGCGATTTTCATTTCATATGTGGTACCAGCGCATCCCTAAAAGAGGACAAGCACACATTGTTTATACCAGCTGTGTTGCAATGAAATGCAAGGCACTTGGGCAGCAAGGCCATCGCGGTAACAAATCTTTCAGAGCACTTATTAGAAGGAAAAGCCAACACAAACTTTCCCGATTGCTGGCACAAGCTGAACTTTGACTAACAGTGCCCCACTGTGGACAAAGAAATCCACACCGAAATCAGCCTGTTAAAGACAGACACAGTGCAGGCCAGGTAGCAATCTGGGAGAGTTCACAGAATTGGTAAGATTTTTGAGATGCCAGTCTCGCGTTCCCTCTCAACCTATCGCATTCGACCTGGTGCCTCCTTGAAGGAGACACCAGAGTCTGTGTGGCGGGTAGCTGAGGAGTGAAGCAGGATGTCGCAGAGAGGATGGTCCCCTCGTTGCCTTACACGGAAAGGCGACAGCAACTTTTACATCTACATCTAAACAGGATGTCCGGAAAAACGATTTGGAACAGGCAACTTGAGATTTTTCCGCACTGTATGCGATTCACATCTAACAGTTTAGTGGTTCAGGATGTACATTTATGTGCAAAGTTTTTAAATTAACTTCAGCTGATTCTTCAGTGAGGAGGTTACACGGAGTCAAATGCCCATTTTTCCCCATAGATGAAGTGTCCCATTGGAAAAAAAAGCAAAAACTGCCGTTAATGTTCATACCCTGACCGACATACCTCAACGCAATAATATAACGGAAAACAGTGGGAGAATTATTTAATTTACTGCTTGTGAGGCAAATCGACATTCCTGCACGAGTAACAATACTTCGAAATGGTTCAGTTATCCTGAAACACTTTGGGACATCTCAAGGAGGCGCTATAAACATATTTTTGTCTGTAAAGTTGTCCTATGGGGTAGATGGAGAATGTGCAAGGCAATACGATTCCTCCAATTTATAAGTTGTGAGGTAAAGGTAACGTCACCACAGTCCCAATTGACTTTAGGCTGCTTTTCCCTTTGAGGGAGGGAGAGCTGGCTGGTGGTGATTTAACCTGAGGGTCACCACACCTCAGGCGAGGGGCAAGGCTGAGAAGGCTCATGGTTGAGTCATAGATAACCTCAGCCGTACAGGAATTGAACCCGCAGGGTAGAAACGTCACAGCGCCAGGCACCCAGGTTTGATTCCCGGCTTAGGTCACTGTCTGTGCGGTGTCTGCACGATCTCCCTGTGTCCGTGTAGGTTTCCTCCGGGCGTTCCGGTTTCCTCCCACAAGTCCCGAAAGACGTGCTTGTTAGGTGAATTGGATATTCTGAATTCTCCCTCAGTGTACCCGAACAGGCGTCGGAGTGTGGCGACTCGGGGATTTTCAAAGTAACTTCACCTCAGTGTTAATGCAAGCCTACTTGTGACATTAATAAAGATTATTACATTGGCTTGTGTTTAAAAAAGCCTTTTGGAAGCTTGCTGCACATTTAGCAGCTGCCGATTACGGGACAGTATGATTTATTTGCTGCGCCACGAACAGTTTCAAATTTGAGAGGAGGAGATATTTTTTGTGTGTCAATGGATCGCAGGATAGTTTTCTCAGGCGTCCAAGCCAAGATACACACTGGTCAAGGAGAAAGATTTCCTGGGCCGGTCGTGCACACCTTCAACACCAGTCAGCCCTTTCGAGATTCGGGAAATAACTTCACCGGTTAATCTGGAAATTAATTTAACTGATTTTAAGCAAGGCAACAGCTGAACCCATTCTGCAATCGTCCTGCGCCCACAAGGCCCCAGTTTGAATGGCAGGCAGCAAAAACAAAAATAAAAACAGCAAGTTCGCTGCTTTAATTGAGAAAAGTTGCTGGATGAATAACTGTTGCAATTTCTATTTGAATGGGTTTCACCCACAGCGTAGCTTCCTTCCTCTTTTGCCACTTTGTCCATATTTTGTCTGTAAATCAATGATGGTCACTTCCTCCCTACTGCGTTCTTGGGGAACGTGTGATTCCCTGATCCACACTTTTTCCCCAGGGGAAACCCCATGCTCAGGAGTACTCCTTTGGAAATCTTCCCTTCCCATGTAGAGGTGCAGCTTCCACATTAAATAATGAGAGCACCCTAGCTCTGCAGGCAGCACTATCTACCTCAGCTGATCATGGGGAAAACGTGCGCTGTTCGCAGCTTCTGAACCCTGTGGTTCTCAGCTATTTTCATTTCCAACTCAGGCCACAGATCAGCCAAAGGGGGTGGGGGACAAGCTGAAGGGGCTGAACTGCCTACTCCTGTTCCTATATTCCTCTCCAGTTCTTCCCTGAAGGAACCGACTCATACTGGAGGAGTGCAACAGTCTTCCTCCAGCCCCAGCAGTCATCCCCTGCCTTGCCATTCCTCCATTATGGCCTCAAGGCGATGAGCACAAACGAGTTATTCAACCGTGGCAGCACCACAGTCAAGCCCAGTCCTGTCCACGTCCAGAATCCACAGACATCCGGATACTTTTCAGAGAGGGCTTCCACATATACAAGTGAGCTGAAGCCATCCTAATCCGGAACGCTTCAGCTGATGCTGCCCAGATTTTAGGATCAGACTCGACGTCAAATATTTGCAGAGGAGCTTTGAAGCTTTTGCTCCTCTCTCTCTACCCTCCATGTTGTCGGGGGGGAAATGTGGGATGCAGGAAGAGAGATAAATAGGCCGAAAATACAACATTGCAGCGCTTCTCAGTAAAGGAACCGGAGGGGCAACAGTGCTCTTTGCATCTCGCTCACGCATCTTCAAACCTCTTAGATTTTTAAACGATTCTCGAGAAACCCGAACACGAGCGCTAGCTGCAGAACGTGCAAACTCCAATTCACCCGTCGGTATTTATTTTTCTCTGTTCCAGCATTCAGCACGATCCGAGCAAAATCAGTCGATGCATTAAAAGAAAAACAACGAAGGTTAAGAAGCCAAGAAAGAAAAGAGGGCGCAAGGGCAGAGGCGCAGTCTAAACGTCAACAGCTTTAACTCTGCTCTCTTCATCCCAGATGCTTTTAACCGACGTGTGGAGAAAGATGATGGAATACAAGGGGCCAATCCTGTGACCCTGACCCTGAACTGCGCGTTACAATTTTTGAAAATGTATTTTGATTCCTGCTCCTCTTGTTTTTTTTTTAAAAAGGCTGCATATGTTTATGGATATATCTTTACACATTTAGTTTGTTACCGCGGTTCCACATCATCTCTTTACACTACTGCAACAAATGGAGCCAGGATAGAAGCTATTATCCGCCATAGACTCCTAGAGTCCCTCCAGTGCAGGAGGCCATTCGGCCCATCTGCACCAACCCTTGGAAAGAGCACCCTACCTGGGCCCACGCTCCCACCCCATCCCAATAACCCCAACTACGCTTTTGGACACTAAGGGGCAATTTAGAGCGGCCAATCTACCTAACCTGCACATCTTTGGACTGTGTGGGAGGAAACCGGAGCACCCGGAGGAAACCCACGCAGACACGGGGAGGATGTGCAAGCTCCACGCAGTCTCCCAAGGCCGTGATACAGCAGTGCTAACCCCTGTGCCTCCATTCCGCCCCATGGTGAACAAAAGGACTGTTTGGACGCAGCATTAAACACACTCGTCATGTCACCATTCATTTTTAATTGGCAAGTTTTAGTTCACCAATCCTCAAGACAAACTGGTTTTGTTGTTGTTGCTATTATGTATTTTCTTTGCAGTAGCAAGATTGTACGGGTCAAGCTACACAGCAACAAACTTACTCCGCGTACATTTCCCCCACCACTCACTTTGGGAGGGATCCACTCCACAACACTGCTCGGAGCTGGCTGCTAGGTCGGCAAGTGCAGAGTTTCTTCACAAGAGGCTTTTCCAGCCTGTAGGGAAAAGAGCCGGCCAGGGAATCACGGCTAAATCTGGCAAATGGAAGCAGAAGAAAATGAAGCCTCCATGCCGCACACCACACAGCAGTTCTCCAAGCTGTCACGTTAGCTATTAAAAGGTTTTTTTCCCCAATGGTCTGGAGAAATATATGGCCAAACCAGCGTGTCGTCAAGGTATTCATTTTTGAAAAGGAGATTTATAATGCCTCTGTTATTTGAAAGGACAAATAGTTTAATAAAACAAATGATACCAAGGAATGTGAGATTGTTTCAATTTACTCAAGAGATTTATCCTGGATTCTAGGCACCCAATTCAGTCTCTCCCCAAGCAGAATAAAAGATTACAATTTCACTCTATTCTCGATTGGGAGAAGGGACAAAGCTCGCAACTTTTCATTTTATACAACACAAAGCGAACAAATCTGTGCAAACCAAATACAATTTACAAAAGCCAAACGTTAGAAATAACTTCCAAAACCTAAACCCTCTTCCCTTTATTTTTATGATATAGAATCCTTTCTTTATCAGTTTTTCCCCATCATACATAGCAAGGTTGTATCATGACACATACATTACATGGAGATAAATCAGTCGCGGTGAGCTTCCCGTATTTATTCTGACAGGACAGCCAGCAGTCTGCCAGCTTTGGGTGGTGCTGCTGATCGCCAGCGGGCAGAATTCATCAGCAGGTGAATAGGGGGCAAAGTCTAGGGCATCCTCCTCCCCCCCCCTCTCATCCCCCCCTATAAAGAGTTCTGGCACTTTTGGGCACGGCTCCACCCTCACCCCCTCTGGTGAGGAACTTCCTCCAACCGCCCTCCGGCGAGGGGAGAGGTATTTTTGCACGGCTTGTTGGCCGCTCTCCTTCAGGTGCGGCCCGAACTTCCTCACCTCGCGGGTTCGTCATCTCGCTCACCGTTTTCTCCAGGTTTCTGTTGCCTCTCATTTCCTTGCGGCCTCTGGTTGTTCGCCATTTCGGTTAATAGAACATAGAACATAGAACACTACAGCGCAGTACGGGCCCTTCGGCCCTCGATGTTGCGCCGACCTGTGAAACCATCTGAAGGCTATCTGATCTACACTATTCCATTTTCATCCATATGTCTATCCAGTGACCACTTAAATGCCCTTAAAGTTGGCGAGTCTACTACTGTTGCAGGCAGGGCGTTCCACACCCCTACTACTCTCTGAGTAAAGAAACTGCCTCTGACATCTGTCCTATATCTATCACCCCTCAATTTAAAGCTATGTCCCCTCGTGTTGGTCATCACCATCCGAGGAAAAAGACTCTCACTGTCCACCCTATCTAACCCTCTGACTATCTTATATGTCTCTATTAAGTCACCTCTCAGCCTTCTCCTCTCTAACAAAAACAACCTCAATTCCCTGAGCCTGTCCTCGTAAGACCTTCCCTCCATACCAGGCAACATCCTAGTAAATCTCCTCTGAACCCTTTCCAAAGCTTCCACATCCTTCCTATAATGTGGTGACCAGAACTGCACGCAGTACTCCAGGAGCGGCCGCACCAGAGTTATGTACAGCTGCAGCATGACCTTGTGGCTCCGAAACTCAATCCCCCTGCTTATAAAGGCTAGCACACCATATGACTTCTTAACAGCCCTATTAACCTGGGTGGCAACTTTCAGGGATTTATGGGATTTATATAATATTTTCTATCTTCGTTTTTAGAGGGTGATGAGGGGGATGCCTTTTTTTTCTCTCCTCGGTTCTGGTGGACTATTTTAAAAGTGCCTAAATTCCATTTCCTAGGAGCCATCTTCCATCCGTCGGTTCAGCACATCCCCGTCACTGGAAGTCTGCCATGTAATTTTTAACTGCATAAAATGTATAAGCATGGATGATCCACTCAAGCTTCCTCCCATCCTTCCTCATCGACCAGCATAACCCCGCTATTGCATTCTCACTCATGCCCTTATCTACCATTCAATATTATTCACCTCAGCATCTCCCCTTGGTACCAAGCTAAGAAATGATGGATGGGATCTTCCGGCTGTTCATGCTTGCGACCTTCTGCTGCCGAGAAACAAGCCCAAGGTGAGGCCAGATCACCCAATGTGTTGCTACCAAATCATACATCGTTAATATAAATGACAGTGGTCCATGATTCAGAATAACTCCCGGTTAGGAAAACAAAGGTCGTTTTTAAGGGATTTATATTTGTATTGGTAAACATTAGAAATAAGGTATGGTTTTAAGTGGATTTAATTTAATGTTTGTGTGCATGGAAGGGTCGAACCTTAAATTCATCTTGGACAAATATGTTCATATGTGTGAGGGTTGGTTAAGATCCAGCTGTGTTTCTATTGTGCTTAGAGAGGGCTACGGCGTGAATAATGAATAGGCCAGCAGAGTATGCGGGCGTTGCTTAGCAGCTGGGGCCTTGTAAGATAGAGAAGCTTTTAAATTTTAGTTTAGCTAATTTGACTGCAAACGGAGATAGGTAGTGAGGGAGAAGGCAGCTCTCACAGCCCTGTTGAAGTAATTGGCTTTAGAAGGCTAAAGTGGGAACATCTCTCTCAGCCTTGCTAGAAGAAAAGCCATACTATGGGATAATGCTTAAGAAACATAAAGTCCCGCTCGTTTAGGGAACTAGAGAAACAAAGAGAAGTTTTTAAGCAGTCTGAAGTTAACGGAACAGAGGGGACTGGGAATCAGAACAAATTACTATTCAGTAAAGTCACGGAAAGTTGAAACGGCTTTGGATCGAGAGAGGCCTGAAAGATATCTGCAGTGCCACGGCTTGCAAGAAATTACTACCGTTTGGGAGACACTATTTGAAATAATTGTGGAAATCGGAGGCTGGACCTTGGAGTTTGAATAAAAGTGTTTAAGACAAAGGAAATCTGAAAGGAGAGATGTCAAACCCGAGAGCGAACCCTCGATGGAAGCAGCGGAGGGAAAGCATCATTTAAAAGATTTGAGAGTGTGACTTTAGAAAGCAGAATTTGAACAGGTGTGGAATCCGGAATTCAGTGAGATAATGTGGCTCAGGGTATAAGAATTATCTGGGGGGCTTTGGGGGGGTTCAGCACGGTAGCATTGTGGTTAGCACAATCGCTTCACAGCTCCAGGGTCCCAGGTTCGATTCCGGCTTGGGTCACTGTCTGTGCGGAGTCTGCACATCCTCCCCGTGTGTGCGTGGGTTTCCTCCGGGTGCTCCGGTTTCCTCCCACAGTCACAAAGATGTGCAGGTTAGGTGGATTGGCCATGCTAAATTGCCCTTAGTGTCCAAAATTGCCCTTAGTGTTGGGTGGGGTTACTGGATTGTGGGGATGGAGTGGAGGTGTTGACCTTGGGTAGGGTGCTCTTTCCAAGAGCCGGTGCAGACTCGAAGGGCTGAATGGCCTCCTTCTACACTGTAAATTCTATGAAAATCTATGACTGTATCTTACCACAATCTTCTTCTGTACTTAAAAGGGACTTTTGTGTCTTAACTAGACCATTGTAGCTCAAGATGTACTTTGTAATCCACATTAATCTTTAAACCTGTGTGTATCTGTTAAGCTAAAGGAGTAAAGGAGTGTTATATTACAATATAATTTTTCCATGTTTAGTAAATGTTTTTTTCTTTTTGTCAAAATTAATTAATAATATTGTGATTCTGTTGCTCCACATTTTATTTTTTAAAATATATGATTTATTGAGCCAGGGTTCCACTCCCAGTTATAAAAGCCACTGGGATGCTAATGTCCCTGTCTTGCAGCAAGTGACTTATCCCTTGACTCTGAGCTTGCAAGCGGTTCAACTTATCATCCCCCTCCCTTTATTGGCTTCTTGCCGCAGTACAGTTCCACAGGAGTCAGTTGGCCTTCCGTACTCCACCCATTTAGCTATTTATTGACAGGGAGCATCAGCAGCCAAGTCAACTGCGTTTTCACTGAACTTCCAGCACATGTAGCTGTCAGATATGAGAACCTTGGTTGACCACTTCAACTTATGGGTGTGGGCGTCCACTGCGCAGACGGTTTACCAACCTACCCAAGATCCGCTAACGTACCACGAGCCTGGGAATCTGACAGTAGGGCATTCTTGGTTGGGAGCTTCTCAGCTACCCACTATCTCGACCAGTTAAGCCAATGGAAGGCTCAGGTGTGGAATCTTTCGATTGCTTTTGACGGCACGTGAGCAAACACCTGGATCTTTAATAATCATAGAACATAGAACATTACAGCACAGTACAGGCCCACGATGTTGCACCGTCCTGTGAAACCCTTCTAATGTCCCTCTACACTATTCCCTTATCGTCCATATGCCTATCCAATGACCATTTGAATGCGTTTAATGTTGGCGAGTCCACTACTGTTGCAGGCAGGGCATTCCACGCCCTTACTACTCTGGGTAAAGAACCTACCTCTGACATCTGTCCTATATCTATCTCCCCTCAATTTAAAGCTATGTCCCCTCATGCTGGACATCACCATCCGAGGAAAAAGGCTCTCGATGTCCACCCTATCTAATCCTCTGATCATCTTGTATGCCTCAATTAAGTCCCCTCTTAACCTTCTTCTCTCAAGTCCTTCAGCCTTAACATATGATCTTCCCTCCATACCAGGCAACATTCTTGTAAATCTCCTCTGTACCCTTTCCAATGCTTCCACATCCTTCCTATAATGTGGCGACCAGAACTGCTCACAATACTCCAAATGTGGCCGCACCAGAGTTTTGTACAACTGCAAAATGACCTCATGGCTCCGAAACTCAATTCCTCTACCAATAAAAGCTAACACACCTTAGCTTTTCTTAACAACCTTCTTACGCCTTCTTAACAACCCTCTCAACCTGGGTAGCAACTTTCAGGGATCTATGGACATGGACACCGAGATCTCTCTGCTCGTCCACACTACCAAGAATCTTACCATTAGCCCAGTACTCTGCCTTTCTGTTATTCCTTCCAAAATGAATCACCTCACACTTTTCTGCATCAAACTCCATTTGCCACCTGACAGCCTAGCTCTGCAGCTTATCTATGTCCCTCTGTAACTTGTAACATCCTTCTGCACTGTCCACAACTCCACCGACTTTAGTGTCATCTGCAAATTTGCTCACCCATCCTTCTACGCCCTCCTCCAGGTCATTTATAAAAATGACAAACAGCAACGGCCCCAAAACAGATCCTTGTGGCACACCACTAGTAACTGGACACCAGTCAGAGCATTTCCCATCAACCACCAGTCTTTGTCTTCTATCAGCAAGCCAATTTCTGATCCAAACTGCTAAATCACCCTGAATCCCATGCCTCTGTATTTTCTGCAATAGCCTACCGTGGGGAACCTTATCAAACGCTTTACTGAAATCCATATACACCACATCAACTGCTTTACCCTCATCCACCTGTTTGGTCACCTTCTCGAAGAACTCAATGAGGTTTGTGAGGCACGACCTACCCTTCACTAAACCATGTTGACTATCTCTAATCAAATTATTCCTTTCCAGATGATTATACGTCCTTACTCTTATAAACCTTTCCAAGACTTTTCCCACAACAGAAGTAAGGCTCACTGGTCTATAGTTACCGGGGTTATCTCTACTCCCCTTCTTGTACAAGGGGACAACATTTGCTATCCTCCAGGCCTCTGGCACTATTCCTGTAGACAAAGATGACTTAAAGATCAAAGCCAAAGGCTCAGCAATCTCCTCCCTAGCTTCCCAGAGAATCGGTGGGACTTCAGCAGAAACTAGCCCGGGCATATCCGAGACACAGGGTTGCTGCACTAGCAGTGCCTGAGAATCAGGAAATGATTCATCAAACCACATGCGGGTCTGAAAACTCAAACTGGTGTAAATTACATCGATATTGCCAAGTCTTGTTGTTTTATTTTCCATTCTTATTCAACCATCATGTGAGATAAACACCAAGTTGCTGTGCGGTGGATAACGAGATGTTACAACTTGTGACTTACGCTCTCATTTTTTTTTTTAAAATAGGGTTATCGGGTACAGGTAAGTCTGAGAAATAACCGGAGCAGTACCCGCAACGTATCTTGGAGCAAAATGTGGGAAAGCTTTACAATGGCACGCTCGACTGCCCCTGGACTCTTTGCCAATTAAACAATGCGGGTGTTGGCAGGGCGATCAGGGAAGATAAAGGAAGGCAGCTCCCTGCAAAGCCAAAACAAATAAAATTAAAAAAAAGAAACACACATGTGCCAATCGCTTACGGGCAACAAGAGGTCAGGTCAGGTCAGCAGCCAGAGTGCTCGACATTGCATTTCTCACCACAGCACATGTCCCAGTGAGACGCTGGCACCAAAAGTAACTCCAGCATTACGAGATATTCAATCATCCTCATTGCAAAATACAAACCACATGTCGAAGTTGGCAGCGGTACGTCCTTGGTATTTTTCTCCGAAGATGCTAATGGTGAGCGCAGACGAGCTTGTACATTAGGATTTGCAAAAGCAGCTCAAACACCAGGATTTCAGTGAAGTGCAATGACGAACATGTGAAGCTGTTGCTTATGGATTGAAAAGCCTCCGGCAGCACAGTTTAGCTTACAGAATTTTTCCTTCCAAAATTTGTTTGTACCTGGACAGAGTGCTTCGAGTTGTATGGTACCAGGGTGCAATATTGGTGGGAGGACAGGATGATGGCACAGTGGCTCTGCCTGTGTGGCGTTTGCACATTCTCAACATGTCTGCGTGGGTTTCCTCCGGTTGCCCCAGTTTCCTCCCACAGTCCAATGATGTGCAGGTTCGGCAGATTGGCCATGCTAAATTGCCCCTTAATGTCCAGGGATGTACAGATTAGGTTAGGAGGATAGGACGGGGTGGATGGGAGAGTGGACCTGGGTGGAGTGTTCTTTCGAAGAGCCAGTGCAGATTTGATGGGCCAAATGGCCTTCTTCTGCACTGTAGGGATTCTATGTACCATGTTCTAAGTAATTTCCCACCATGAATCAAGTGTTTGACAGAAATACCTTCACACATAAGTCAACTACTTCAACAATTCCAAGGGTTTCACTGCTGTAAATTTTACCCAGGGGTCCATGCCGCATGTTGATCTGTTTTGCTACCCAAAGACTGTCTAACGTTAGCCATAAATTTGCTTGTTACGACTGAGTAGAGAAACAATTTTGTTTGAAGTGTTAGTGCAGATCTACCTACCCACTACTAATCCCTCATTCATTGCTTTAAGATATTTCTCAGCGCCTCGTTTTAAGACTTTTAAGCTCGACAGAGAGAGAAAAAGTGAGAGAGAGAAAAGGTGAGAGAGAGAGAGAGAAAAAAAAAGCAAGAGAGAGAAAAGATAGAGAAAAGACAGAGAGAGAGAGAAAAATGTGAGAGAGAGAGAAAAAGTGAGAGAGGGAAAAAAAGAGAGAAAGAGAGAACAGGAGAGCGAGAAAGAGAGACTAAATTTTCTTTGGCTTTGGAGGAGATTAGCCTCATGACTCTTCTCTAAAATACCTCTAGGGCTTAAATTCCTCCTTTGCGTCTTGGTGACCAGAACTGGGCAAAGTATTCAAGCTGCATTCTGACTCGAGATTTATACAGTTTGAATGTGACAAAGTTGCCTTCTTCAAGAAGTCAGGCAAATTGTGTAAATTAAGCTCTCACTGATCATTTATAAGATTATTTCAATCTGTCTGGACGTTAACTATTTAGAACATAGAACATAGAACAGTACAGCACAGAACAGGCCCTTCGGCCCTCGATGTTGTGCCGAGCAATGATCACCCTACCCAAACCCACGCATCCACCCTATGAAATGAAATGAAAATCGCTTATTGTCACGAGTAGGCTTCAATGAAGTTACTGTGAAAAGCCCCTAGTCGCCACATTCCGGCGCCTGTCCGGGGAGGCTGGTACGGGAATCGAACCGTGCTGCTGGCCTGCTTGGTCTGCTTTATAAACCAGCGATTTAGCCTTGTGAGCTAAACCAGCCCCTAGGCTGTACCCTATACCCTATACCCTATAAACTATACCCGTAACCCAACAACTCCCCCCCTTAACCTTACTATTAGGACACTACGGGCAATTTAGCATGGCCAATCCACCTAACCCGCACAACTTTGGACTGTGGGAGGAAACCGGAGCACCCGGAGGAAACCCACGCACACACGGGGAGGACGTGCAGACTCCACACAGACAGTGACCCAGCCGGGAATCGAACCTGGGACCCTGGAGCTGTGAAGCATTTATGCTAACCACCATGCTACCGTGCTGCCCCTACATTTATTTTATTTTAATCAAGTGAATGAGAAGCCTATTGCACACAGGGTACTGGAAATGAAGAGTTAAACAACAGGAGTCTTGGTTTTATGGTATTGCAAACATGGATCTCAATATTAGGCTTTAAAAATTACATTTGAGGTTGTGAAAAGACAAAACGATTTAGTTAATGCATTTTTTCTTCATTTGAATACAGTCATTGACAATTCCTAGCCACAAGATTCACTTAACTCAATCGATCTAGACATGTCAAAGTAATTGTTAAAGCAAATACTCACACGTTGCATGGCACAAATAATCAACATCTATGCTAGTATTGTTCAACCAAAGGTGTGTTTAACAAAACCAGAATATAGTCAGCACTTCAGTGATGTCATTGTGTGGGTGGAGCTGGGCTGTGGCTCTGGCTTTTACTTTCATTTCGAGCAGGGAGCAGGGCTGTGGCTCTGAGTTTTACTTTGGATTTACACAGTTGGAAGCTGGATTCAGACAAAGAAAGCTCCTCTCTCTATATATGTTAAAAGGTGTACAGGTCACTTGATAATTTAAAAATGATACCTGTTTTCTGTAAAGAATTCAAACCTACTGTTTTGTTAAAAGGGTTTTCCTGGTTTTATTGGATGTTGTTATCAAATTGAAAGAGCAGAAAGGAAAGTTATTAAGTGTTATATATAGAACTGTAGCTGTGTGGGGAATTTATGTTTATACTTGATTAAAAAAATCAAGCCCACGGCTCCAAAAATACTCTCCATTTGAAATTATTGGGAGATCTAACAATTGTTGGATTCATTTCTCATTTCGAATTTTTTGTTTTTTTTATTTGCATAGGTTAACCGGCAGAAAGCAGGGGAAAATTTAACTTTTGCTGAAGTCCTAAAACTTGCACTTTTTCCTTCACCTTTATATTGGTCAGGATTTCCCAAAGGAATGGGATGGGACCCCCAGTGAGGCACTGCAGCAGCAAAGTGGGCCACACATCTTCAACTAAATGTTAATTGTTGCGAGACCCCTTTAAATACTCGCGTTATTTTTAATGGCTAAATGGCTGACCACAGAACTGCTGACACTGCAGAAGGCGGCCATTCGGCCCATCGTGTCTGTACTGACATCACCTCTGCTTCTTTTGAGAATCACTTCAAATCTGTGCCCTCCTCTCCATCCTTTTACCGGAGGGAACAGTTTCTCCTCATCGTACTCTGTCCAGCTTCCAACTGTTTGAGGCCATGGAGCTATTTGCTGGAGGCCTGTTCCAGAAAGCCAACTGAAAAGGCGCATTTTGTGAACATTAAAAGCCCCCTCCCCACCCGACCAACTCTCCTCTCCCCTCCCCCTCCCCCTCCCCCCGCCCCCTGGTCTCAGCTCCCACTGCAGATTAACAACAGTTTCAAAGCCTCGAGTTGGATGGTTTGTTCTGTGTCCCCAAATCATTATCGTTAAATGCGGGACGATCTTAGCGTAGATAAACGTCTGAAGTCACCGCACGCAGAGGAATAACAGCTGACAATGATAATTTGCGGAAAGCTGGGTGAAGGGAGCAAACAGAAACAAAACAAGAGAAGATACCTTGTGGAGGAATAGGAGTTGATTCAAAATGCCTTTCTTTTGAAAAGAAGGTCATTCATGCAGAGAATGCAGCTGGGATTTTCCCTTCAACATTCCTGGCACACAATAGGATTAGATTCCAGGAAATTCCCAATCCCAAACTAGTGACTGCCAACTTTCATAATTATAATAGTCAGAAAGTCCGAGCCTGTGAAGCAAATTGAGGTCATCTTAAAAACATCATTTTAGAATGATACAAGTCATGTGAAGGCTGTCTTGGTGCAATAGAGGATGCAGCTGAAATATCAAAGTCGGCCAAAGACCAAGGGAGGGAGAGACGAAGAGGAGATCAGGTGAAACAGAGACGAGGTAATACACGCACAGAACAGGATTCCTTGCGAGGGAGCAGCTGGTCGACATTCAGACAAATCACAATGAAGTCAAATTAGAAATTGCCACATACAAGGCGAGCCATATGCCGGCCCATCAGTTGAGGAGGCAGGCGGCACACAGCAAACTTTCAAGTGTGTGAACAGAGAAAGGGAGAGGTAGTGTCAGAGCCAGGGAGGATAAATGAGGTGTTCAAGGGGCACTACAAGAAGCTGTTCAGGGGCGGGCCGGGTGGAGAGGAAGGGGATATGGGATGATTTCTGGATGGGTTGGAGTTTCCATGGCTGGAGGAAGAGAGGAGGCAGACGTCGGAGGAGCCGCTGGGACTGAGGGAGGTGATTGACAGTATTAGGGGGATGAAGTCGGGGAACGCGCCAGGGCCAGACGGAGTTTTAAAAGGCGTTCGCGACAAGAGTTGACACCACATTTGTTGGGGATGTTTGGTGAGGCGTTGGAGAAGGGGGACCTGTCAGAGACACGGACACAGGAGTGAAAGTGCTGGCTATGTTGGTGGCGGGGAGAATGGAGGGATGTGTGCCAGGAGTGGTAGCGGAGGATCAAATGGGTTTTGTGTAGGGCAGGCAGTCTCCAGTGACATCAAGAGGGTGTTAAATATGGTTATGACCATCAGTGGGGCAGGTGCCGGAGATCACTGTGTCTATGGATGCAGACAAGGCTTTTGATCGGTGGAGCGGAGGTATTTATTTGAGATCTTGGGTTTGGCCCGAAGTTTGTGGCGTGGGTGTGTCTGTTATATGTAGCCTTGGTGGCAAGTGTATGTCCAAATGGGATGAGTGCACAGAGCTTGGGCTGTGCAGGGAACGAGACAGGGGCGTCCGTTCTCATCATTGGTGTTCGCGCTGCCGATTGAGCCCTTGGCGATGGCCCTTAGGGGGTTTGTAAATTGGCACGGGATTGTGAGGTGGAGCAGGGAGCACTGGCTGTCGTTGTATATGGATGATCTGTTGCTGTTCGTGTCGGACCTGTTGGAAAGTATGGGTAGGATCATGGGAATTTTGGAGAGTTTCGGGGCCTTCTCTGGGTAGAAGTTAAATGTCGGGAAGAGAATGTGTTTCCAGTGAATGTGACGGATCGGGGGGGCCAACCTGCGGATGTTGCCATTTAAAGTAGCGAGGGAAAGGTTCAGGTCCTTAGGAATTCAGGTGACGCTGAATGGGCTATGATGCACAGGTGAAACTGGACAACGTTGGTGGAGGAGATTACGGGGGAACTTTAAGAGATGGAATGCATTGTACCTGGCTCTGGCAGGGAGGAGTCAGGTGGTAAAAATGCACTGCCATTTGAACGTGTATTTGGAAGGGCAGTTTGCAGGTCTGGATGAGTTGAGGGAGAGATTCGAGTGAATTTAGATACATGCAAGCGAGGGACTTTGCGCAGAAAGAGTGGAGGAGGTTTCCCAGGTTACCGGAGTATACCCGATTGGAGCAACTGTGGTTCCAGGATGAGTCGGGAGAGGGTAAGATTTGAGGATATATATGGGCGGTTGGGGGGAGTTGCTGCAGGTGGCAAGAACAAATGTGAGGAGGTGTGCTGCCAAGGCTCCTGTTCGTTTTCCAGACCCTCTCGTTCTTTCTCCCAAAGGCCTTCTTCCGGAAATTGGAGACAGTGATTTTGGAATTTATATGGATGGGGAAAGTGCCGAATGTAAAGAGGCCTCTGCTACAGAGGCAAAGGCAGAAAGCGGGGTTGATGCTCCCGAACCTGCTCCACTATTGTTGGGCAGCGAACGTGAAGAAGGCGAGGGGGGGTGGGGGTGGTCAAAATGGAGGAGACCTGTAAGGGATCTAATTTGTGGGCTTTGGTGACGGCTCCACTGCTGCTAGCTCCGAGGAAGTATATGGGAGCCCGGTGGCACAGGTGAAAAAAAAATGAAATGAAAATTGCTTATTGTCACGAGTAGGCTTCATTAAAGTTACTGTGAAAAGCCCCTAGTCGCCACATTCCGGCGCCTATTCGGGGAGGCTGGTACGGGAATTGAACCGTGCTGCTGGCCTGCCTGGGTCTGCTTTCAAAGCCAGCTATTAGCTGTGTGCTAAACCAGCCCCTTGATGGTTTGAGTGTGGAATCAGGGACACCAAGTTGGAAGGGATGTCGGTGTTGATGCTGCTGTGTGGAAACTATAGGTTTAAGCCAGGGGAAATGGATGGGATGTACAGAAAGTGGAGGGAGGCGGGACTGGTGAGGGCGAGGGATGTGTATTTGGAAGGGCAGTTTGCAGGTCTGGATGAGTTGAGGGAGAGGTTCGAGTGAATTTAGATACATGCAAGCGAGGGACTTTGTGCAGAAAGAGTGGAGGAGGTTTCCCAGGTTACCGGAGTATACCCGATTGGAGCAACTGTGGTTCCAGGATGAGTCGGGAGAGGGTAAGATTTGAGGATATATATGGGCGGTTGGGGGGAGTTGCTGCAGGTGGCAAGAACAAATGAGAGGAGGAGTTGGGGGGGCAATAGGCTGGGGACTGTGGTGAGAGACAGTGGTGAGGGTGAATTCAATCTCTTCTTGCGTGACGATGAGCTTGATTCAGTTCAAGGTGGTGCATAGGGTACATATGACCCGGGCGAGGATGAGTGAGTTCTTCCAGGAGTGGCTGATGAGTGTGAGAAGTGAGGGCGAGGGTGGGCGAATCATGTCCACGTGTTCTGGGTTGCGGGAAGTTAGAGAGTTATTGGGAAGTGGTGTTTCGGACGTTATCTGAGATTGTGGGGGTGGAGGTCAGGCCGGTCCCAATGGCGGCAATCTTTGGTGTGTCGGTAATGCCGGAGCTGCTTGAGAGGAAGAGGGCCGATGGCGAGGCCTTTGTCTCTCTAATTCCCCGGCGAAGGACCTTGCTGAATCGGAGGTCGGATACACCGCCAGGGGTGGCGGCCTGGCTGCGGGACTTGACTTTCTCCGAACGGACCAAATTAAACTTAAGTTGAGGGAGTCAGAGGAGGGCATCGAGACACGCTGGGGGCTGGTCGTGACAATGTTTGAGGAACTGTTCGTCGCGGGGGGTGGGGGAGGGGGGGTAGGGGGTAAGAGGGGAAACATTGTGCAAACTGTGGTCTGCGAGTTGGTGGTGTTGTATATGTTACTGTTTTTCCCATATGTTTGGAATAAAATACATTTGAAAAGATAAATTTCCACTTACTCGACACACCTTATTGATGGTATTCTGGAGATCAGGTAACCTCAGTGGGAATCGTCTTCACATGTAACTCAATCATTCAGAGCCAAATCTCCTAAGACGCCCAACAGTGTTGATTTAGGGAATTCTGACAGGATGAAACCAGTCTGTTTTGGGTTGGAAAAAATA
Source organism: Scyliorhinus canicula (assembly GCF_902713615.1). Taxonomy (NCBI): domain Eukaryota; kingdom Metazoa; phylum Chordata; class Chondrichthyes; order Carcharhiniformes; family Scyliorhinidae; genus Scyliorhinus; species Scyliorhinus canicula. The sequence continues at coordinate 17,781,853 of NC_052167.1, forward strand.
AATCTGTAAGAACTGAACAAAATAATTTACAGTAACAGTTTTACAAGAGGGAAGACAATTAAATGGAAATTAGTCGACGGGCTAAGTAGGAGAAGTCTGCAAACAGACTTGATCAGAACTTTGCATGAAATGACACACCACAAACTTCTCCCCTCACCCCAGACTCTTGCCTCTCACACCCGTGTTTCAAACTGGAGCCCGAGCCCTCTCCATACCCAATTTTCCTCCTTTCCAAGATTAATGCAGACAGATATGTTCATGTTATCTCCCAACATCCAAACAAACTTGTGAGCCAGCAAGGAAATGTGAATTCACATTTATTTAGCACTTTTCATATTTTGTGTGGGGTGGGTCTTTTTCTGCTGCTTAAAGACTTCCAACTGTGTGAGACAAGCTGGGCGGACCAGATAGCCTTTACCTGTCCATCACCACTGCTCATCTGTCCACGTGTCTTCAGCACTAATTACTTTTGGAGCGTAGTCACGATTGTTACGTGGGCAGCCTTTTTTCCACACAGTAAAGAACGATAAAGAACAAATAAATGAATGAATGACCAGAGAATGTAGCTTTGGGGATGTTGGTCGGGTCACTGGATTGCAGCTACGAACATAAAGCTTCGCTATGCATTCACCTTCCTAGTCCAGCACCACTTTTCTGAGTTCCCACATTCTTGCTGATGTGGTGACGTGTGCCTGCGCGCATCATAATGTAAGATGCATGGCAGAGCAAGGGATAAATATGGGACTGCAGAGTGGCACCGTGCACAATGTGCTGTGTGCAGTCACATGGCCAGGGAGCGATCTGGAACAGAGCATGTAAACAGCTAACCCGCATAGTGGTAACAACCACATTATCAACAGGTCCAGGCAGTAGCCGACCCGAGTGACTGTCTCTCTACTGTGGCTATTTTTCTGGCTGGGTGCCCCTGGAGAGGGAGCGCACGGTGTCCACCAGCATGGTCAAGTCACCCTGGGGACTGAGGCGCATTACCAACCCTCTTACTCCTGTTTTGGTCTAGTGTTTTAAGTTTCATTTGTGATTTGTTTAAGACAGCACCCCGTTAATTTATCCCTCGGTTTATTTGATTTAGTTTACTTGATCTTCTCAAAACAGGGTAGCAACTCCATCATGCAAGACCATACTTGGAACTGGAAATAGTTAAAGCTGACCATTTAAGCACACAGGCCTCAAGATCACAGTGAGCCATCATCACTGCAATATAACTATAGTATGGATGAGATTAAGTAGCTTGACGCACATCAGAGATTAAATTCAAGGCCGAGCCAACTGGGGAACCTGCGGTAGGATGTCTAACAAGATTCAAACTTGAACTCGGCAGTGCATTAGTCACAGCTGTGTGGTGCTGTGCCCAATTCCAAAGAAAGACAGTTAAGCTAACAAAGCAATGCAAGTAAGAACAATGAGACAATACAGGGGGAAGGCTAATAGTTGTTTTACATCATGTAGCTCAGAGGTTATCCTGTACAAGATTTAGGATACACACAGCGCCGGCCCTAGGGTTGCTGGGGCCCTGGGCAAGCTGAACTTCGGCGCCCTTCGGGGGGGCGAGGGGGCGGGGTCGAGGGGGGGGGGGTGAGGGGGGGGGGCAGAGGGCCGAAGGGCGGGGCCGAGGGGAGGGGGGGGCCGAGGGGAGGGGGGGGCCGAGGGGAGGGGGGGCCGAGCCCGGGGCCGAGGGGGGGGCGGGCCCGAGGCCGAGGGGGGGCGGGACGAGGGGAGGGGGGGGCCGAGGGGGGGTGGGCCGAGCCGAGATGACCGGGGGCGGGGCCGGGGGGGGGGCGGACGGAGGTCGGAGGGGGGCGAATGGGCCGCCCTGGGGGAGGGCAGCCACCGCGCATGCGCTGGTTGGCACCGGCCCAACTGCGCATGCGCGGGACCCGAGTCTCTGGCGCCCCCTAGCACATGGCGCCCCGGGCGACTGCCCGGGTTGCCGGTACCTTGGACCGGCCCTGGATGCACATTTGTATTTGTGCAGGACTACCTGTTGAAGGGGCTGCAATCTCAAAATTGGCAAACGAATTATACAAATGAGATGAACTATCAGATACTAGATTTACTCCACTCGACCACACCACATTCAGCTTATTCACTAAACAACTTGCCCTCAGATACGGTAGCACGGTAGCATGGTGGTTAGCATAAATGCTTCACAGCTCCAGGGTCCCAGGTTCGATTCCCGGCTGGGTCACTGTCTGTGCGGAGTCTGCACGTCCTCCTCGTGTGTGCGTGGGTTTCCTCCGGGTGCTCCGGTTTCCTCCCACAGTCTAAAGATGCGCGGGTTAGGTGGATTGGCCATGCTAAATTGCCCGTAGTGTCCTAAAAAAGTAAGGTTAAGGGTTGGGTTGGGTATAGGGTGGATATGTGGGTTTGAGTAGGGTGATCATTGCTCGGCACAACATGGAGGGCCGAAGGGCCTGTTCTGTGCTGTACTGTTCTATGTTCTAACTGCAAGGTAACGTCACAATGTGAGCCATTTACTCGACTTTGTCTTCCATCAATAACTTCCTTGGTGATTATTGAATGTGCAAATACATTCACCTTGGTCAATTCACAGGAATTGGGTGACCAATTGGGTGAATGTACATGATCCCATTTCACTATTTCCAAGAAGGACAGGGAAACTCTCTCCAGTGTCCTGGACCAATGTGGTCATTATCACCGTGCTGAATGTGGGAGGTTGCTGTGTGCAAATTGACTGTCACACTGCCGACACAGCAGTGGCGAATACATCAGAAATATTTAATTGGCTCCACGGTGCTCCAAGGGATCCCAGATTCATGAAAGGGGCTACATAAATGCAAGTTCATCTTTCATTTATTTTACTTACCTGACCCAGTTACACGTTGCAAAGCCAATTATTAGTTTTCCTCTGTCAGGGATAGTCTCGTCGTTCTGCTCTGCATTGCCCTGTTAGCTCAGACATCTTCCTTTTTCCACTCCATGACCAAAATTGGGTCAAGCACCAAGGTGCAGTCTGACTAATGCACTGCCGAGTTCAAGCAGGAGCTCCGCCGACTTATAATCTTTTATTTTGTCTATAATGTTTAATAATCTATTTGCTTGTTTGACTGGTAATTCGACACTATTCATGAAGTGATTAAGTTATTCATTTTTTTCCTCCTACATTCAACAGTAGGAAAGGATATGTTCCAGTGGAATGATTTATAGCCCCAAGTTATAGCCTTTGTGACATGGGGAAAATAATCCATTGGATACAGCTCAGCTCTTTGTACCTCAACAGCTGCTCACGTAGCTTTAGGATGCAACGTATCATAGACTATTTTCTAAATGGGAAAAGGCTTAGGAAATCAGAAGTACAAAGGGACTTAGGAGTCCTAGTTCACGATTCTCTTCAGCTTGATGTGCAGGTTCAGTCGGCATTTTGGAATGTAATGTTGGCATTCATGTCGAGAGGGCTAGAATACAAGAGCAGGGATGGACTTCTGAGGCTGTATAAAGCTCTGATCAAGCCCCATTTGGAGTATTGTGAGCAGTGTTGGGCCCCCTATCTAAGGAAAGATGTGCTGGCCTTGGAATGGGTCTAGAGCAGACATTTTCAAAGTGGGGGTCATGACCCGTGGGTGGGTCGTGGGCTCATGTCGGTAGGGTCACGGAGCCAGCCATTGTGGCATTCCCGATCGCGGGAATTCACGCGCAACAGCCGCAGCAGCCATCTTTTAACAATGCAGCTGCGAGCGGCTTTGAACATGGCGACCAGCTAATAAAATGCGGTCACACTGCGCATGCGGACCGGGAGTGTTGGGACCTGAACCCGGGGTCAAAGCCCGATGGCGGATGGCGGTGGCTGACTGTGTGTTGATCACCGATGATGAACAAGACTATGACCTCGATTTGTTTTGCATCCCTAAACATTACTCAAATGATCAGGAGAGAGTATATATTCCTCATGGTTCAATCATGGACAGAACTGAACGTTTGGCAAGGGATGTAATGAAAGCCATGAGGAATCATCACATCTTCGCCCTCTGTGTACTGAAGAGTGGTCATAAGTTCTTTGCTGACCATACAGACTACATTAAAGCATTGAATCGAAACAGTGATCAATCAATCCCAATGACGGTGGACTTGATTGGCTTGAAGAGTTACTGTAATGATCAGTCAACAGGGGAGCTACTCTGAGTTTATGAACTGAGATATGAAATCCACACTTTCCTCCTCGAGAAATTGTCCTCTTTGGCTGATTCGATTGCTGATGAAACTTGGATGCTAACCACATCTTACCTTGAAGACATCTTTTCAAGTCTAAATGAACTAAACCTCAAATTGCAAGGGTAGGATGACGATTGCTTTCGGCACTGTGAAGTAATCGCAAATTTCCAGAAGTCATTGAAAGTTTGGCAATTGCGAGTGCATTTTTTTCATTTTCAAAATTACGACATGTTCCCCACATTGCTGCAACACATCGAAGAAAACAGCATTAATAAGGAAACTATCAATGGACTGGCAAGCCTGACTCCAAATGAAGCTGACTGAACATCTGCACCTCAGTTTTGACAGCGCATTAAAAACACGGCATTAGTCAATGAAACTGTCAGCATTCTGGAGTAGCGTATCTGGAGTTGAGTAAAACAAGCATTTTGTTGCTTTAGTCCTTCAGAATGACCTAAATGTGTGAGGTTGGATTTTCCATCCTCACAAAGATGAAGGTGGCACAAAGGAAACGGCTGAATCCTCAATCCGATATACGCATAGCCCTCTCTTCCAGTGAACCTGATTGGAGTGAGATTGTGAGGACCAAGCAGGCTCACCTTTCATATTAAATGTAAGAGAAAATGGTGGGTCACGAATGTCGGCCGGCGTGGATCACATAGGTCGGCCGGCATGTGTCACGAAGGTTAGCCAGCCTGGGCCGCGAAGGTTGACCGGCGTGGGTCCCGAAGGTTGTCCGCTTGCTAAAAATTGATGCCCGGAAAAAAAGTTTGAAAAACACTGGTCTAGAGGAGGCTCACAAGAATAATCCCTGGATTAAAGAGCTTGTCAAATGAGCAGCGGTTATATAGATACATAGAAGAGCAGGAGGAGGCCTTTGGGCCCTTTGAGCCTGCTCCGCCATTCATCACGATCATGGCTGACCATCCAACTCAATAGCCTAATCCTGCTTTCTCCCCATAGCCTTTGATGCCATTCTCCCCAAGTGCTATATCCAGCCGCCTCTTGAATATATTCAAAGTTTTAGCATCAACTACTTCCTGTGGTAATGTATTCCGCAGGCTCACCACTCTTGTGTGAAGAAATATCTCCTTATCTCTGTCCAAAATGGATTACCCTGACTCCTCAGGCTGTGACCCCTGATTCCGGGCACACCCATCATTGGTAACATCTTCCCTGCATCTACCCTGTCTAGTCCTGTTAGAATTTTGTAAGTGTCTATGAGATCTCCCCTCATTCTTCCGAACTCCGAGAACAATCCCAACATAGTCAATCTCTCCTCATATGACAATCCCGCCATCCCTGGAATCAGTCTGGTAAACCTTCGCTGCACTCCCTCGAGAGCAAGAACATCCTTCCTCAGAAAAGGAGACCAAAACTGAACACAATACTCCAAATATGGCCTCACCAAGGCCCTGTATAATTGCAGCAACGCATCCCTGCTCCTGTACTCGAAATCTCTCGCATTGAAGGCCAACATACCATTAGCCTTCTTTACCGCCTGCTGCACCTGCATGCTTACCTTCAGCGAATGGTGCACAAGGACACCCAGGTCCCGCTGCAGACTCCCCACTCCCAATTTACAACCATTCAGGTAGTAATCTGCCTTCCTGTTTTTGCTTCCAAAATGAATAACCTCACACTTATCCAAATTATACTGTATCTGCCATTGGTTTGCCCACTCGCCCAACCTCTCCAGATCTTGCTGTAGAATCCCTGAATCCTCGTCACAATTCACCCTTCCACCTAATTTGGTATCATCTGCAAACTTTGAGATGTTACATTTTGTTCCCTCGTCCAAATCATTAATATATATTGTGAAAAGCTGGGATCCCAGCACCGATCCCTGTGGTACCCCACTAGTTACTGCCTGCCAATTTGAAAAGGACCCATTAATCCCTACTCTTTGTTTCCTCTCTGCCAACCAGTTTTCTATCCACCTCAATACATTTGCCCCAATCCCATGCGCTTTAATTTTGCACAATAATCGCTTATGATGGACTTTGTCAAACGCCTTCTGAAAGTCCAAATATACCAGATTGACTGGCTCCCCCTTGTCGACTGTACTGGTTACCTCTTCAAAGAATTCCAACAGATTTGTCAAGCATGATTTTCCCTTCATAAATCCATGCTGACTCTGACTGATCCTGCCACTGCTTTCTAAATGTTCCACTATAAAGTCCTTGATAATGGATTCAAGCATTTTCCCCACTACCGATGTTAAGCTTACTGGTCTATAATTCCCTGCTTTCTCACTACCTTCCTTTTTGAATATCGGAGTGACGTGAGCTACCCTCCAATCTACAGAGACAGTTCCAGAGTCTATAGAATCCCAGAAGCTGACCACCAATGCATCCACTATTTCCAGAGCCACCTTCTTAAGCACTCTGGAATGCAGATTCTCAGGCCCTGGGGATTTACCCGCTTTCAATCCCATCAGTTTTCCCAGCACCATTTCTCTATCAATGTTGATCTGATGTTGAGGACTCTGGGTCTGTACACGTTGGAGTTTAGAAGGATATGGGGAGGGTCTTATTGAAACTTACAGGATACTGAGAAGCGTAGAGTGGACATGGAGAGGATGTTTCTCCTCGTAGGAGAGACTAGATCCCGAGACTAGATCAGCTTCAGACTGAAGGGACAATCCTTTCAAACTGAGATGAGGAGGAATTTCTTCAGCCAGAGGATGGTGAATCTGTGGAACTCTTAGTCGCAGAAGGCTGTGGAGGCCAAATCACGGAGTGTCTTTAAGACAGAGATAGATAGGTTCTTGATTAATAAGGGGATCAGAGGTTATGGGGAGAAGGTAGGAGAATGGGGATGAAACATATCAGGCATGATTAAATAGCGGAGCAGACTTGATGGGCTGAGTGGCCTAATTCTGCTCCTATGTCTTATGGTATCAAACAATTAAACTTAAGGTTAGATCATCTCAATAGTTACAGGAGTAAGCCATTCAGCCACTCAGATCTGTTCCACCCACCATTCAGTTGGGCTCATGGTTGACCTAGATCTTAACTCCATCTGCCTTGGTTCCGTTATACCTGTTGGGTACAAGAAACTGGGCCCATTAGCACCTGTTTTTCTGGGTGCTGAGAGCCGACAATGCACACCGCTGCATACACGGGAGTTGCGGGGAAGTCACACTGGACTCCGTACTGGTTAGGTTGTTTGCACAAACGCAGCGAATGACTGTCAGACATAAGCGAAGCAGCCAGATCATTACGTCAAAGAGCTAGCAGGAGGACCCGTTGCTGAAGAGTGATCAATTAGTTGCTACGCTTCTGGAGTTGTCTCACGTTGCCAATGTCCATCGGCAGCAACGATGCCTGCAGCCTCCAGGGCAAACGAAAGGCTGGCTACTGGAGAGAAATTGTTATTCACTGATTACTCCGATGAACAACCCAGGCACACGTGCAAAGCAGACATTCAATGAAATCCACATTGCTACCTGAAATGTAAGTGAGTAAACTATTCAGTGTGCTGAAACTGAAATATTTGTTGCCTGGGCCAGGAGCCCTGCGGTATATGGCAGAGCGAGCGGCCAAGATTCATCGTGGTCTCCTGAATGCTGCACAACCTCACCATCATGAGAACAGAGCCCTTGCCCTCAACTATGAAAGGTGGAAACCACGGAGCAAGAAGCTGAGCAGAGGAAAAAGCAACCTAGATATCCCCTTTCTGCCTGTGCTATCCATAATAAAGAACTCATCCGATTGTAAAACGTAAACACCCCTCCACTCCCCCCAGATCCTGCACAAGAGAGTGGAGTGCATCAGCCAGCGAGTGTCGTACAATCTGTTTGGTTGATGTAGCCCTCAGGGTTAAATAGATCTGACCAAGGGTTTGGACTCAGTAAATCGGGAAGTGCTATGGAAGACCCTGGTAAATGCCGGCTCTCCATAGAAATTCCTAAACGCCCTCCGATTACTCCACGACAAGATGTCAGAGACAGTCCTCACGAATGAAAATACGACATAAACCTTCGAGGTCAAGACTGGAGTCAAGCAGGGGTGTGTCATCGCCCCCACCCTTTTCTCCATCTTCATCGCCACCATACCTCACCTTGTCAAGAACAAGCTTCCCAGTGGAGTGGACATCGTCTACAGGATGGACAGAAACGTTTTTAGCCTCAACCGGTTGAAGTCCAAGAAGAAAACGACACTGACATCGCTCATTGGACTTCAGTACGTGGATGACATCGCCATCTCCACTCTCTCAGAAGTGAATCTCCAAGCCTTGCTTGACACCTACGTGGGAGCATACCAAAGAATCGATCTCAGCCTCAACAAGACCCAGTCCTTTACCGACCGGCCCCAGGGCAAGATCCGGACTCTCCCTCTATCAAGATCAATGTAGAAACCCTACCAAACATAGAACATCTCCTCTACCTGGGAAGTCACCTCTCAACTAAAGCTGACATCTATGTGGATCCAGCAATGTACACAATCTATGAGCTCATCCTTCGGACGCCCAAGGACGAGAGTCTTTGATGGCCGCGACATCCATGCTGACACCAAGGTCCTCGTGTAAAGGCAGTCTTTCCCTAACTCTTCTATATGGCACAGAAACGTGGACTATAAATGCTGCCTGAGATGGATTCTCCGCATCAGCAGGCAGGATAGGCGTACTAACATCAGCATCCTTGAAGGAGTCAAGAACACAAGCATTGCGACCATGATCAGCAAAAACCAAATCCGCTGGGCCGGCCATGTGCTTCGGATGTCAGAGTTCCCATTGCCAATGCAAATCTTCTCTGCCCAGCTCAAGGAAGGCTCCAAAACAAGAGGAGGACAACGGACGCGCTTCAAAGACATCCTGAAGGCTCACCTTAAGAAATGCAACATTGACGTCAATGCCTAGGAGACCTTTGCTCTGAAGAGACCTACTTAAAAGGAACCTCCTGATTGAAGGGACACAATTCTTTGAGGACACGAGGCAAGAGGAGGCCCGGAAAGGGAGCCTGAGAAAGTGATTAGAGTCCAAGGACCGATCCTGCCTCCCAGCCGGTAACACCTGCCAAGAGTGCGGTCGAAGATGCGGACTCATCGGTGAGCAAACTGACGGGTCATCGCCCACCTGAAACAATAACTCTCTTTCTCGCTACAGATGCTGCCTAACTTGGTGATATTTCTAAAATAAAAATGGAGCAATGGGAACAATTTCTCAGGGCGTCATCAAATGCAATATAAATTGAAGTTCTTTTTATTGTTAGAAATACAAGGAGTTCTGCTCATCTCAGTACAGTAACTCTTGGTTCCTTCAACCTACAGGCTGGCCTAATTCCTAGCTATGATCATGCTGACTGGCAGAGCGGGCGCAGGGGGTTGTTTGGTCTATTACTGCTTCTTTTTGTTATGTTTTCATGTTAAGTTTTGCCAAAGTTCGGAGTTAGAACCCCTCCAATCAGGTTTCCACCCCAGTCGCAGTACTGAAACAGTCCTAATCAATTACAAAAGGTGACCGTTGCTGTGGTGTATTATCCCTCATCAATATTTCTGCAGCGTTGAAAATGCTGATCACACCAACCTCCTGTAATCTCTCTCCTCTATTGTCCAATCACAGTAGAGCTACCCCTTTTGTTTGGACCGCTAAAAATGGGGCCAAAGGATCTCCAGCAATGTCTTACTTCTCGACTCCACACCACTACTTGCCATTCCCCAAGGATGTGTCCCTTGTCCCTTCCTAGTGCTCATCGACATACTGCCCATTGACAGCATCATTCAAAGACATGGGGTCAGTTTCCATATGTATGCAAACGACACACAATCTACCTTTCCACCAACTCCGCCACACATTCACTGCCTTTGTTTTTATTTATTAAATCATGAGTATGTAAGCAATTCAGGCAAGATCAGCATTTTCTCCCAAAGCATCATGTTGTGGGACCAACTAGGGACAACACCATTTTAGATCTACTATTGTGCAATGAGACTGGGTTAATTAGTAATATCACAGTAAAGGTACCATTGGGAAATAGTGATCATAACACAATTTAATTCCACTTTAAGGTTTGAAAACAACATACTCCAATCGCAAACAAGAATCTTAAAATTAAACAAAGCGAATTACATTGGTATGAGGGGAGAGCTGGCTAAGGTTGACTGGGTAAATGGACTAAAAAGGCATGGAGATAAATAAACAGTGGGAAACGTTTGGGAGAAACAATTCAAAACATTTAACAAAAGTACATTCCATTGAAAAACAAAAACTCCGAAAGAAACATCCATCGGTGACTTACTCGGGAGGTCAAGAATAGTATTCGATTAAAATAAGAAGCTTAGCATGTTGCAAAGAATAATAGTAAGTCTGAAGATTGGGAGTGTTGTAGGAACCAGCAACAGGTCACCAGTAAATCAGCCAAGAATATAAATACAGATTGTAAGAACTTTTACACGTATATAAAAAGGAAGAGAGTAGCTAAAGTAATCATTGGTCCTTTAGAAACAGAGACAGGAAAATTATCATTGGGAATGAGGAAATGGCTGAAGCACTGAACAAATATTGTGTCTTTTCCTGTGAAGACAGGCACAAGTTACAAGCCTGAAATTGAAGGCACCAGTCGTAAGACAGAGAAAATTAATGTAATTAACATCAACGGAGAAAAAGTACTGGAGAAAATCAAGAAACTAAAATCTGATAAATCTACAAAAATGACGACCTCGAAGCGATAGCTGCAGAGATGGTGGGTGAGCCACGATTTTGAAATGCTCCTAGAAGATTGGAAGTTAGCAACTATAACACCACTATTCAAGAAAGGAGGGGTGGGGGAAAGAGAGAAAACAGGGAACAATAGGTCAGTCAGCCTACTGTTAGGACATCCACTGTTAGGAAATCGCTGGTATATATTAAGGAAGACTTTACAATGCTCTTAGAAAAGCATATTATGATTGTAACATGCCAACATGGTTTTAGGAAAGGGAAATCCTGTGTAACAAATTTATGAAGAGTTTTTTGAGACTGTAACTAATCGAGTCAATGTTATGACCACTGCAGATGTTAATTGCTCAGCAAACCAAACCCCAGGGGGAAACTTGGCTTACGGACAATACCTTTTTTTGTATTCTTTAAACACAAAGTTCCTTGTGCAGTATAAGTGCACCCAAGTCTCTGGGAACTCTACTGATTTCAGCAGCATAGAAGTCCAGTAACACACTTCGCATTTAAAAAAATTAAAAGTAAAAGATTTATTAACAAGAAGAAAAGAAAACTTAAGCACACAAGATTACACTTGCACCGTTAAAATTAATCTTACAAATGCCTCCCCAAAAGATTCCTGACTTGGTCCGACTCACAAGTAAACAAATTCGAGGCAACACTCCCTTATCGATGTTTAACGATAAAAATCCAGTAATATTATCGAAGGTAAAACTGTTGTTGCTATAGTAAAGATATGCCACACGTGCTCACAACCTTCCTTCTATTCTTCTGTGGAAATCCAAGAAACGTTCAGAAACAAGATGGCTTTCTGCAGCTTTTCTGGCATGACTGGGTGGCTGACTGAAACTTTGCATCTCCTCCCCGCACAGAGCTGTTCTCCACACAGCCAGCAGAACTCAGCTCTTTCTTTCCTTAATATCATTTTTCCCTCTCATCTTTTGATTCCATTGTCCCCCGCTTCCTTTCAACTTCCAAAATATAAAGATGATTTAAATGAAGAGACAAAATAATGTACCCCAAGTTTTTTTGCTGATACAAAGCTAGGTGGAAATGCGAGCGGTGAAGAGGACACAAAGGGGTGGCAAAGAGAAGTGGACAGGCTAATGAGCGGGCAACGGGCTGGCAGGTGTAGTATAATGCAAGGAAGTATGGTCGTCAGAATTTATTTTTAAAAAGGTGTGCTACCTGCAAATGTTAATGTTCTCAAAGACTTGGGTGCACTCATATTGTACAAGGAACAAAAAGCTGGTATGCAAGTACAGCAAGCAATTAGGAAATTGACCTTTACTGCAAAGGGATTGGAAGTACAATTTTGGTCCGCATATTTAAGGAAGGATATACTTGCATTGGAGGTGGTGCAGAAAATATTCCCTATATTGGTACCTGGGATCGGATATTGTCCTATAATGAGAGGCTACGGGCCGATGTTCTCTGGCTTTCAGAAGAATGAGAGGTGACCTCCTTGAAACATTCAGGAGATTATGAAGGAGCTTGACAGGGTAGATATAGGTTGTTTCTGCTGCTGGGGAATCGAGAACATCTCAGAACTGATACAGCGCAGGAGACCGCCATTTGGCCCATCGTGTCTGCAACGATTCTCCAAATGGGCGTTATGATGTACTGGCGTTCCCCTGCCTTTTTCCCATAACCTCGCACATTGTTGGCGCTCTATAATGCTATTCTGAATGCCTCGATTAAACCTGCCTCCACCGCATGTCCAGGCAGTGCATTCCAGTGCAATCTGGACCCAGTACAGTCTCAAGATAAGGGACTGATGGTTTAGAATGGAGATACACCAAAGTTTATTCACTCAAAGGATGGTCAATCTTCAGAATTCTCTAGCTCGAAGTTTTTTTTGAGGACCAGATTATTTTTTTCCCCAATCAAGGGGAAGTTTTGCGTGGACAATACACCTACCCTGCACATCTTAGGGCAAGACCCATACAGACACGGGGAGAATGTACAAACTCCACACAGAATGTGACCCGGGGCCGCAATCAAATCCGGGTCCTCAGCGCCGTGAGGTAGCAGTGCTAACCATGCCGCCCTCTCTACCTCAAGCGTTGCTGTTAATGTGCAATCATCGAATATAGGGAGGGAGTGCAGCGAAGGCTTACCAGGCTGATTCCTGGGTTGGCGAGACTGTCATACGAGGAGAGACTAAATCGGTTAGGGTTATATTCATTGGAGTTTAGAAGAGTGGGAGGGAATCTCATAGAAACTTATAAAATTCTAACAGGATTAGGCAGTGTAGATTCAGAAAGAATGTTCCCGATGGTGGGGGAGTTTGAGAATAGGGGAGGGGAGGGGGGGGGTAGTTGAGGCCAAAATGTTGTGTAATTTCAAGGAGTTAGATTAGGCTCTTGTGGCTAAAGGGATTAAGGAATATGGGAGAGGGGAGGGGGGGGCAGAATCAGGGTATTGAACTTGATGGTCAGCCATTATCATAATGAATGGCGGAGCAGGCTCGAAGGGCCGAATGGCCTACTCCTGCTTCAATTTTCTATGTTTCTACTTAACATTAGGATGGACAGATGATCGATCTCTTGGGGTCGAGGAATATGGGGAATGAACAGGAAAAATGGGAGTTGAAGTCCTAGCGCTACCACTATCATACTGAATGGCAGAGTGGGCTCAACGATCATCTCCTGCTCCTATTTCTTATGCATGTCATTTATTGCAATCCCTATCTACTGATGACTCGCTTACTAGGCCATTTCAGAAGTCAACCACGTTCTGTCGATCTCCATCAGCCAGATAGATTAAGGATAACAGGTTTACTTCCTTAAAAGTTAACTCATTTAGACTTTACAACAATCCAGTAGTTTCATGGTAACTATTTTGTATACGTCTGTTTCTATTTACTGAATGGAGATGGGGAGATCCACAGTAGCAGGGCTGGTGGCATAGTGGTAATAACATTGCACTTGCACTCTTAATGATCTGGAGACGTGGGTTCAAATCCCACCACGGCAGCTGTGTAATTTAAATGCAATTAATAAATCTGTAATTATAAAGCTAATCTCAGTAATGGTGACCATGACAACTTTTCTTTTATTCATTCTAGGCAAGTGGGCATCGCTAGCTGACCAGCGTTTATTGTCTTTCCCTTATTCCCTTGAGAAGGTGGTGGTGAGCTGCCTTTTTCAACTGTGGCAGTCCACGTGGTGCCGGTATACCCAAAGTGGTTTCGATTCTTCCCCCTCCCTGGCTAAGATCTCAGGATGAACACAACTGCTCACGATTTCAGTGCTCTACTCAACGCCTATCTGAGCTGACGGCCCCAGATTCTTCCCACCACAATGTTCCCCCAAAATCTCTAACGTCACCCGTCTGCCAACCACTGAAACTTCATCCATGCCTTTGTCAGCTTCAAGCCATTTCCGGTGTTCCATTAGTGGCTACATTTCAAGAAGTACTTCATTGGTTGTATCAAGAAGTTGTGAAAAGTGCTCTCCTACTAGAGGTCTTTCTCCTTTTGCTTGCCTGACCAACTTCCCATGAAGGACTCTGCAATAAGCTCAACTCATCCAAAGCGGGCAGCACGGTGGCCTAGTGGTTAGCACAACCGCCTCACGGCGCTGAGGTCCCAGGTTCGATCCCGGCTCTGGGTCACTGTCTGTGTGGAGTTTGCACATTCTCCCCGTGTCTGCGTGGGTATCGCCCCCACAACCCAAAAATGTGCAGAGTAGGTGGATTGGCCCCGCTAAATTGCCCCTTAATTGGAAAAAATAATTGGGTAATCTAAATTTATAAAAAAGAAAAAAAAAACTCATCCAAAGCTCCGCTGCCTGCACACGAGCTCCCACCTTTCACACTGGACCCTGCAAATTCCCCACTGCCACAAAATTTGAAGTTCTCAATCTTACACTGAAATTCCACTTGGCCCCCATCCCTCCCCATTCCTATAGCTTCCTTTGGCCCCTGCCATCCCATCCTCTCAAAATACTTCACTCCTCAGACTCTGGTCTCCTATCTCCCTCCTCCTTACCACTGACAACCATTCCAGCCAGCAAGGTTCCACATGCCAAACCTGCTTCAATACCCTCCTACCACTGCGACAAAACATTTATCATGCCACCCAATTCACCCTTTTTGTTTTATTATTCGGAGGCTTTTGTCTATCAATTCCACTTCATTAATGCAATCGTTTGTTGTTGTATCTGCTGCCTTTAAACAAATACCATTTCTCATTGTGTTTACAGTTCTGCTGTTGTAAACTTCTGTCTAGTCGCGTAAACTTCTGTCTGGCCGCACAATTGCTCTTTGTGCTGGCATGTTTTTCTCCCTGTATCACTCTGTCCTTGTCTGTCTCGTTACTAATACGAAATCCTTTCTTGTACCAGTCTGTTGTCTTTCCTGCAGTTTCTTTGGTGTAAATGCTGCTCCCTGCAAAGCACACAAAGAACGCATTTTGAACTCATGCCCAAGGAATCAATTGATAAATAGCATCTTGACCAACTCTGACAAAGTTGGACCGACTGACTTATGCAATAGGCAAAATTTTAAAATGAGGAGAAAATTCCTTAGCACTCAAGCCAACCTTTACTGGGTTGAGTTTACTTAAAGAACTTGCACTTCATGGTAAAGTTTTCCAAGCTACTTCTTCTTTCGTCTTTCATGTGATGTGGACATCGCTGGCAACTTGTTGCCCATTCCTAACGGAATGTATTCTTAGGCCATTTCAGAGGACAGTTAACAACCACTTTGCTGCGTCCAGGGTCACATGTAGGCCAGGCCGGGTAAAGATGGCAGATTTCTTTCCTTACCAGAGCCAGATGAGCTTTTCATAAGAACTAGGAGCAGGAGTTGGCCCGTCTGGCCCCTCGAGCCTGATCCGCCATTCAATGAGATCATGGCTGATCTTTTGTGGACTCAGCTCCACTTTCCGGCCTGAACACCATAATCTTTAATCCCTTTATTCTTCTAAAAACTATCTTTATCTTAAAAACATTTAATGAAGGAGCCTCTACTGCTTCACTGGGCAAGGAATTCCATAGATTCACAACCCTTTGGGTGAAGAAGTTCCTCCTAAGCTCAGTCCTAAATCTACTTCCCCTTATTTTGAGGCTATGCCCCCTAGTTCCACTTTCACCCGCCAGTGGAAACAACCTGCCCGCATCTATCCTATCTATTCCCTTCATAATTTTATGTTTCTATAAGATCCCCCCTCATCCTTCTAAATTCCAATGAGTACAGTCCCAGTCTACCCAACCTCTCCTCGTAATCCAACCCCTTCAGCTCTGGGATCAACCTAGTGAATCTCCTCTGCACACCCTCCAGTGCCAGTACGTCCTTTCTCAGGTAAGGAGACCAAAATTCCAACAATCAGTCAGTATCATGATCACCATTACTGAGGCTAGCTTTGAATTCCAGATGTCTTAATTGAATTTAATTCCACCAGCTGCTAGG
This sequence comes from Scyliorhinus canicula, assembly GCF_902713615.1. Classification (NCBI taxonomy): domain Eukaryota; kingdom Metazoa; phylum Chordata; class Chondrichthyes; order Carcharhiniformes; family Scyliorhinidae; genus Scyliorhinus; species Scyliorhinus canicula. Next base: position 17,798,113 of record NC_052167.1, read on the forward strand.
GTGGGGTTTGAACCCATGTCCCCAGGCCTGGGCTTCTGGATAACTAGTCCAGTGGCATTACCACTGCATCATCAACTCCCCTCTGACCACTTCACAGTAATCAGACAATAATTGCGGAAGAGATAACTTTTTAGGGTAATCTGAAAGGAGAAAAGAGGGGTTGGGGCAGCACATTCTCGGCAGCAGAAGGTACAGCCAATGGTGGGCTGAAGGAAATGAGGGATGGACAACTGGTCGGTGTTGGAGGTACGTTGAGTTCTTGGGGCTTGTAAGACTGGATGGCATTAGTTCAAATTCTCCAATTCAGTGGCTACTGTTTGCAACTGTCAAGTGGCTTCTAAATTGGGCTCTGACTGAACTACAATTTGACAATACAAGTCAAAAGGTGGACACACGACCTTAAACTCTTCTACCAGAAGCAGAATCTCCCCTCAGTGTCAACAATAAGCGATAGATAGCGTTAGATCTTCCAAAGCAGCTGCGATCGATTGGTATGGACACAGTCACAGTTGTCAATACCCACCACAAAATCAATAGCAGTGGCGGCCCTGTGGCTTAATTGCTTGGAATAATCATTATGATGTCTGATGACTGATTTACAGCAGTGCCTTTGCCTCTCTGCACCATTATGATGGTAATATAACTCTACGATTATGATCCCCCAGTGTCTGTACGAACTCTCCAATTAAGACTTTAAGCCAGCAGCTGTAAAAACTGTAGACTGGAAGGTGACAATCTTCACTAAAGGTTTCACAGTCGGAGCTGGTGGAGGAAAGCAAATACTCGCTAGATCTCTCACATTAATAAGCACAACAGCAGCTCAAACTGAATAGGCGCCCGTGTTCATCCGATAGCCCTTCAAAGCCACCATGTGCTGTACAGCGAGACATGCCGATTTACCATTGTGTTAGGAAGATCAGGAGTTGATCAGTCATACCAACTTTGGTCTAAATGAGCCGTTCACGGATACATACATTTTTAAAATCACTTTAGAGATCAGAATTTTAACTGTCAATTCCACAAAGATTTACAAGTACAAATGTACACCGTATTTTTCTTTTTAAAAACGGGTCTGGTGAATACTCAGCCTCCAGTGCGCACTCCTGTACGTTAGGTCAGTGAGCGATGCGAGACTAATGCACTGCCTAAAATGTCATGGAGTTGAATGAAAGAGCCGAGCAACTCCAGCATTGGTTTAACATGTGATAGCGGTTCTGAACTCTTCATCACATTAAAGTCCAGGTATGTCCAATTCGTTCAGTAAAATTTCATATCCTCAAACGGCCTCATCCACCTACAAACAATACAAGCACTATTTCCAGATGGTTGGCCTCAGTTGCAAGACTGACCGACCCGACTACATTGTTCTCACTTTAGAGAGGGAAAAAAAAACCACGTGTGGCAAAGTTGAACTGAGTGAAGACGGACATAGTAATTCCATTCAACGCAATCACAAAAAAGGCACCCTTCAGGCTGCATAACCTCAAGGTATCTTTCATATTTGATGCAATCCTCATTCTGATCCATGTGTTCAGCGGCAATCAATGCACAGAGTAGTTTCCTCGCCCATCATAGTGCAGTTTTATGGCTTGAAACTCCCCATGGTAAATAAGCTCTCATCTTGATGTAGCATGCAATAGCTTCAATTGATCAGGGGCTAAACCAAATACTTGAGCACACTAATTCTCTGCTAAAAAGCCTCAATTCCAAACCTTTTTATCATTTCTTTTAAACCATCTGGTCACTTCCGAAAAAAAAAAGGATAAAACAAAGTCAGGCATCTTCTGGTGACTCGTACAATTTGTTTCAAGCCTTTTCTTTTTTTAAATGCATCCGTTCACAGTCATGTTCCGATAACGAGGGTAGGCAAAGACTTCCCATGGTCTGGATGGTGGCATCGTTCGAGAGCGTGAAAGCGCTAACCTCTGTTCAATGCACCCAGGGGAAAGTTGCTCCAATAATGGCCCACTCACATTCCATCAGGTATTGATCAGCCCAGGAAAAAGAAATCCTCATTTTCTTTGTCCGTCTCCAGATCCAGAAATCAATGTATTTTCAGCTCAATTGACAAGCCTTGCGTTATATCTGTAGAGCCACAGAATTCCTACAGTGCAGAAGGAGGCCATTTGGCCCATCGAGTTGACACCGCCCCTGGAAAGAGCATCCTATCCCAACCCACTGCCCTGCCCTATATCCGTAACCCGACTTAACCTGCACGTCTTGGACACAGATGGGCAATTTAGCGTGGCCAAACCACCTAACCTGCACATTTTTGAACTGTGGGAGGAAACCGGAGCACCCGGAGGAAACCCACGCTGACACGAGGAAAAGTGCAAAATCCACACAGTCACCCAAGGCCGGAATTGAACCTGGATCCCTGGCGCAATGAGGCAGCAATGCTAACCACTGTGCCGCCATTCTTTAAATATCTTCAAATTTAAATACATTTCAATATATTTAAATATCATTCTTTAAAATACCAAAGTATGCCTAAAATTACACATGGCTCCACAATATAACTTTGCAAATGTTTCTTCCTCACCGAAGAAGCAACGGCCATAACCCTTCATGAAAAATCCAACCTGATTTAATTTACCAGCTTACAACCACTTTTACCAAGGTACAATTTCCAAATTGATTTTCAAAAGGGTAATTTACAAAAAACCTACATCCTTCTTTTCCTGTCTCATTTCACACCTACTCTCCGCTTGAGACTTATTCAGCCTTTCTTTATCTTCTACATTGTCTCGTCCTCATTTTCTTTGCTCAAGGTGACTGAAATTACTTTTTGAACAGAAGGAATCGGGTCTTAACAGGCTCAACAAAAAACAGCAGAGGCAAGCAGCAAACAGTTTCATTCAAAACGAGTTGTGAACCTGCAAGACACAAGACGCTCAAATTGTTGAGCAATCCCAAATCAGAGATCAATTGATCTTTGGTTACTTGACGATGAGATATGGGGATAGTGCAAGACGGTGTAATTGAGTTAGAACGTCCATTGAATGGAGGACCTGACTGGAGTGACCAGGTGGCTTAACCCTCCTATTTCTTATTCAAGTTATGATAATTGTACATTAAACTTGGCAGAGTTAATTATACAGGTGCACTGAAAGGCAGTGTGAAGCTTTAGCATTTTAAACTATATTCTTTGGGCACACTATCATACTTCTAGTCTGCCCCCCCATCACCTACCCACAAGATGTAGGAGCAGATGTAGGCCGTTCGGCCCATCGAGTGCTCCGCTATTCAATGAGATCATTGGCTGATCTGACATGATACTCGTCAACTCCACTTTCGCATAGCCCTTTCTCAGCCATGAACATACTTAACACCCTAGCCTCTACAGCCCTCTGCGGTAAATAATTCCACAGATTCACTGCCCTGTGCGAAGAAATGCCTCCTCATCTCTGTCTTAAATGAGTGATCCCCTTACTCTGAGATGATGCCCTCTGGTCCTAGACTCTCCCACAAGGGTAAACAACCACTCGGCATCTACCCTGTCAAACCCCCTGAGAATCCTATGTGACTCAATAAGGTCACCTCTCATTCTTCTAGTGAGTACAGGCCCAACCTACTCAACCTCTCCCCATAAGAAAATCCCCCCCCCATACCCACGATTAACCTAGTGAACCTTCACTAGACTGCCTCCAATGCCAGTATATCTTTTCTGTACAAATATTTGGTAAGATTTTATAAAGGACAACATGGAATGAGAAATAGGCTGACTTTAACTTTAATGTGTGCGAAGGACAGCCAAACCCTTAATGCAATATTGTGACATTTGACATAGAAAGGTGCTGAACCATTAACCGACCTGGTTATCATTGTGGTATCAAACAAATGAAAGCAAACAGTCAGTAATTACTACAGTCAACTGCCTGGATAATAATATCTGAAATATATAATTGGGTTTAAAGCATCATTTCAAAGCATGCGAGTTCATACATCACCATTATCAGTCGACCCAAGCGCTATACATCTGTCCATAAAGGCAGACTGACCGAACAATTTATTGAAGCGATTTTCTGTCCCACAATTTTTACAATTAATTACATCGTCACAGTATACCCTTTAAACACACAACGTGGCTTCATTCAAATTATTGGATAATTCAATTTTAGTTTGAATCATCAGGAATAGACTCTAGCACAATATGAAGCTGTCCCCGAGGCAATGATTTGAAGTAATTGAAAAATGATCTTGCGTTTTGTAAGAGTGGTTAAACAACAACTAAACGTCAGAAAATAGGAGCGAATTTGTGAATGGCATCAAACTAATGTTTGGTCCTTTTTTTTTTGCTTGTTTTCTAAACGCACAATTCAGTGATGTAAATCAATTCATCTGTGTGGAGCATTTCTGAAAGTAATGTGTTTCCTCCAACTCCACAAACAAATTGGACAACTATTGTTTGACCGAAAAGGAATTGTTTTATTTCCAGCAGTGTTTTGGGGACAAAAAGGGCAACACGCATCAGCTTCTGATAACCATGGTACTTCGCATGCGGCGTGTCCCCAAACAGCAGAAATTAACTTTCCATGCAACTGCATAAGTCTCTCTCTAGGTGTAAAATGAGCTGAAAATTCACAATGATAAATTATCACAATCATCCCCATTCAGCTGTCCCTTCTCTTAAATGAATGGCACCCTGGGCTCACAGTCCCCGGGGGATCATCCTCCACCTGTTCTCTGCCATCAGAATTAGTTTGTGGGCAATTAGGTAGCTCACACATCTGCGGCCTTCACCCAGCCGCTGACAAAAAACTGCCCTCAAATTACTGCACAACAAACACAAATGTCAAATGCAGCCTGATCTTTCCAGATTCTCTCTATCTGCTCGGCACACCAAAAAGCATTTCAGGAGGTGCAGTAACGCCAACAGGGAGAAGATGTTAAAAACATGTTGAGAGATGAAGCCACTTCTTTCTTGCCCTCTCTATCCTGGATGAGGATTGTAAATATCTGGTCAAAAACTACCAAAACAAAAAGTTAGTAATGCTGGTGAATTAGCTGGAAGTGCAGAACAATAATTCTGCAGGCATTGCCTGCCTTGCTCCCTGCAATTTTAAAATCACCTGGCTCACTTGAGATGTGCTGCTCAGGTCTAAAACACAGTAAAATGCATAATAAATATTGCTTCCATCACCCACATCCCACATCCCATCCCATCTCATCTCACCAGCCCTAGCCCATCCCAATTCACCACCCCCATCCCAATTCACCACCCCCATCCCATCCACAACATCCCCATCCCCATTATATTCATGATATCTTATGCACATAACTCATACTTTACCATCTAACTCCTGCAAATGGACAAGCTCCTGCTCAGCACTGATTTGGACATGTCTGTCCTTCCCCACGCGCGCGCCTCAGTAAACAAATTGCCACAAGCTATCGGCGCGCGCACTCGCCCGCTCCCGGCCCCTCTCCTGATGGACAGGCACACCAGCCAATCAGGACTCGACATGCAGATTAGTCCCCGCCTCCCCGCCAATCAGAAGGCGGAGCGCTTCCCCCCGCCCCCCACTCCCGCCCCTCCTCCTCCTCAAGGTAACTTTTTTTTGTTGTGGTATCAAATTCTCTCCCTCATGCTTGTTCTGTGGTCAGCAATCTTTTCTCCTCTCTCTCTCAGGGACTTTCATGAGGAAACACTCACTTTAAAACCCTTCTGCCCACAGGGAGCTGTGCAGATCTCTCCCTCCCTCCCTCAATGGCTGCACTCACTCTCTGGCTGTCTTCATTCCCCTCCACCTCCTCCTCCAGGGAATTGCCTCCTGTGTCAGGATGTGACACAATGCAGTCTAAAATAATCTTCGCTCCAAACAAAAGCTTTTTATTTTACCCCCCTACAAATAAATTTTTTATCTCCCCCCTCCCCATGGTTAGATTACTGGGGGTTACACGACCTGAGTCAATCCTTTTCTCCATCAGCTGCACTCCCCCTCGCTTTCCCAGTTTTATTTTGGATTGTTTGCTATCGCCATGGCAATCTGAAGACGTGAGGGGGGGGGGGGGGGAGGTGTGGGATTCGTGCTGGGATCATCAGTCGAGTTTAATCACTATTTCCTGCCAACCGCTGACACATCTGCAAACATGCTCTTTTTTTCGTGCTCACATCCAGTAGATGAAATGGTCATTGTTCCTTGTGGCACCTGGCACTGACGAAAATAAGAAGGAAAGGCTGAGTTGTTGTTGTGGATGAGTTGCAGTTTCCAGAAATTCACTTCTGGTTGATGGAAGAGGCACAGACGGTTGGTTGGAGTTGACGGACGATGATGTGAAAGGGAATAAAGGCCAGCTGGGCTTGAATGGAGATGCCAGCTAGGGACCAGCGTCGCACCAAAGTTTGGAAACGCCAGCCTGAGCAACGAGACTAACGCTGGGCAAAGGAAAGTGGCTTCATTTTGCTGATATTTGGTTAGGCCCACAAGGTTTTCGATATCAGGCAACCAGTGGGAGAGATTGCTTATAACCTTGGGGGAGCCGGAAGAGTAGAGAAGATCCTTGAAGAAGAAAAAGAGAGATCAAGCTCAGTGTTATTACCTGCTAATTTTATGCTTGGGCTATGTCACCAAAGTGTATAAAAGAAAGAACTTGCATTTATATAGTGCCGTTTACAAACTCAGTGCCCGAAAGCATTTATGATGTGGAGATGCCGGCGTTGGACTGGGGTGAGCACAGTAAGAAGTCTTACAACACCAGGTCAAAGTCCAACAGGTCTGTTTTGAATCACTAGCTTTCGGACCGAAGCACTCACCTGATGAAGGAGGTGCACTCCGAAAATTTTAGTTTTCGCTAGAATTTAGAAGATTAAGGGGTAATCTGATCGAAGTATTGAAGATACTAACAGGGAAAGACATAAAGAGGCCGGTGTTCTGGCCTTTGCGTCCCTAGTAGCCCGGCGGAGGATTCTTCTTCAGTGGAAGGATGCGAGGCCCCCAAGCCTGGAGGCCTGGGTCAACGATATGGTGGGGTTTATTAAATTGGAGAGGGTGAAATTTGCCCTAAGGGGGTCAGTGCAGGGGTTTTTCAGGAGATGGCAACCATTCCTAGATCTCCTGGCAGAACGGTAAAAACAAAAGGTCAGCAGCAGCAACAACCCCGGGGGAGGGGGGTTGTCTCTGTTTTTGTTTTGGGTTGAATATCTGTTTTTTGCCAATGACGGGCGTTAATTTATTGTTTCTCTTTTGTATTTACGGCGGGGGGGAGGGGTCTGGTTTTTTTGTTCTTAGAATTTTCTGTTATTGTTTTCTTTTTTGTGAAAATGTGAAAATTTGAAGAAAAATTGTTTTAAAAAAACAGGGAAAGACAGGGTAGATAAAGATGAACTATTTCCATGATCTCATTGAAAGGCGGGGCAAGCTCGATGGGCTGAATGGCCTACTCCTGTTCCGATGTGCCTATGTTCCTATGAAACTTTAATGGCAATCTACATATATACAGGCGAATGCAGAAAAAACAAATCAAGACATATTTTGTTAAAAGATGTAATTAATTAATTAATTAATACTCCTTAATTTGAAAAAACGTAATCGGTGGAACCTTTATTTGTTTGTTTTAACAACTTGTTTACCAAATTCAAGAACTTGTAAAGTTCGGGAAACTGAAATAAAATCCGATAAATGCTGGAAATGCACAAAATTAGTCACTCTTTGAAAAAGAAAGATGGGTCATGATACTGTTGTGCCAAGTGTGAAGGGGCATTAGTGCAATGATTGGAGTACCATTAATGCAAAAATCACCCAGCATTTTAAATTTTGTATTTCACGTACTTTGCAAACTTTTATCCTTTACATTACACCCTGGGGCACTATAACGTTTAAGTTTATTCTGCACAACCCACGAACAAAAAATATTCTGTCTTTTTAGAAGATGTTGAGCATAAGTCAACGTACTCTGTGAATCCACTTATTAAAATAGTATTTTCTGATTAGTTAATTATATACCATGAAAATGACCCTTCTTGACCCTGTGTTTGAATAGCCGCTCACAGAGTTGCTGGGTACCTAGCAACATACTATGGCAACTGTGTCCGCCTGACCCAGGACATTGTCATTTTGTCAGGTACTGCTGTTTCTCTGTGAAAGGAACATTCGCACGGAAAAGGATAAAGTAAGCAAATCAAAAAGATTACTTTTTTTTACATGTACAATGATTGCATTCATTCATCACAGGTCTTTCTCATCTGTTGACAGATGTGGATAATAAAGTTTGTGTTATATGGCTTGGGTGGGTGGGCGGTGATGTTCAAGTAAAGGTTCTTTACTTAGGGGATGGTTAGAATATGGAAATCCCTTGTCAGGATTCATTGGTTGATGCAGAGTCCGTAAATTATTTTCGCAGGGAATTGGATAGTTGCCTGATTAGGAAATATAATATAAAGTGTTGAAGTAGATGTTAAACTGGCATCAGGAACCAAATTAAACCTATTTCATATAGCCTGCAGTCAGAAGTAGACAAAACTTTCATCCTGTGCATTTGAGCTGCATTTTAACCCAAGTGTTTTTTCTTCTCGTTTTATAAATTTCAAGTACCCAATTAAGGGACAATTTAGCGTGGCCAATCCACCTAACCTGCACATCTTTGTGTTGTGGGGGTGAAACCCACGCAGACACGGGGAGAATGTGCAAACTCCACACGGACAGTGACCCAGGGCCGGGTTTCAAACCCGGGTCCTCAGCGCCGTAGTCCCACTGCTAACCACTGCGCCATGTGCTGCCCAACCCAAGTGTTAATAGTGAGAGACCACTACCGTATCTATTGGCCCATCCAGTGTGTTCTTTAAAATGGATATCTTACCACAAACCACTAAAAAGAATATCTTACCAGTGTGTTCTTTAAAATGGATATCTTACCACAAACTACTAAAAAGAACACACAAAAAGCAAGTAACAAGTGTACACAGTGAGCATCTAACTTCAGGGAGAAATTGATTGTACAACTGAATCCGTAATTCCCAGCTCCATCGTTAGTGAAGTAATTATTTTTCCTCTATTACTTTAACAGACTAAAATGCAATATAAATCCTTTCCGAGAACTGTGTTTCAAAATAACTATTCAACAAATAACTGATGCAGCATACTGTCATGAATGTGCATACCTTCGAAAAATGTTTCGCTTATTCTTAAACTGGAACCGGATTAATTTATTAAGATGACCTGAAAGAAATTGACAAGTGCCGCACTCTATGGGTGCATGTGTAAAGTTGCGGAATGCACAAGAAATGCAACTGTACAAAGAATTGTGAGTTTACGTGGTTGGTCCATGCACGGACCATGAATGGTTCAAAGTACCATTATTCCCCAGTACTGCAATGAAGCTAAAATTTATGAGGATCATGCAGAACATTATTCTCTGAAGGTGGCAAGGCGAGTTGAAACAAGTGTAACGAAAGTTTATAGGAAGGATTCTTGGGTCGATAAATAGAGGCATAGAGTATAAAAGCCAGGGAGTGATGCTACACCTCTACAAATCATTGATCAGACCACATTTGGAGTATTGTGTTCAGCTCTGGCCACTTTTTTTTAAAGGAAGGATGTTAAAGCCCTGGAGAGAGTGCAGAGGAGATTTACTAGAATGACACCAGGAATGGGGAATTTTAGACACAAGGAAGGATTGGAGAAATTGGGCTTGTTCTCCTTGGAGCAGAGCAGATTAAGAGGCGACCTTATTGAGGTGTTCCAAATTCTGAACAATTTTGACAGGGTAAAGGAGGATATTCTGTTTCCAATAGGGGCCACAATTTCAAGGTGGGCAGCAAGAGAGTTAGGAGTGAGATGCGGAAAAACGTCTTAGAGTTGTCGGGGGGGGGGGGGGGGGGGGGGGGGGTTTGGAATGCGCTGCCTGGGAGAGTGGAGGGGGTGGATTTCATAGGCGGTTTCAAAAGAGATATTTGGATATGATTAATTTAGTGGGTTACAGAGATGGGGCTGGGGAATGGGACTCGCTAGGTTGCTGTTTTGGGAGCCGGTGCAGACACGATGGGCCGAATGGCCTCCTCCTGTGCTGTAAATAACAAAAAATAAGCAAACTAAAATTATTTAATCTTGCAGTGAGGACATCAAGAAAGAATTTAATGGCGGTCCTGGTCCCTTACCATCGTACATAAGAACTGCCAGTGGAGCATTTATTATTGGAGCATTTTTATTTTCTTTAGCTCTGGGTAAGAAAAAATCTGCATTTGCATAGCGCCTTTCATGCAGGCAATGAAGCACCTCTGTTCAAGTGTTGCTGTTGCAGTGAGTAGGCAATGTTAATAAGGTCCAAGCAAGTTACTGCGGATGTTGGAATCTGAAACAGGAACAGAAAATACTGGACAGTCTCACTCAGCAGGTCTGTCAGCGTGTCTGGAGAGAGAAGCGAACTAACCTTTCAAGTCTGGATAACTCTCTGTCAAAGCTGGAGAGAACTGGAAATAGGATCAGATTTATACTGTCGTGGGGGGAGGTGGGGGGGGGGGGGTCGTGGAGCGGTGAGGCTGGATAGGGGGCCAGTGATAGGTGGAGATTGACAAATATGTTATGGACAGAAAGACAAAAGGAACATGATTGGGGGTGATTAAGGCTAAGAAGGACGCTGATAGTGACACATGAAGAGATTAGAATGTGTGCATGCGAGAACAAAGGTGAGCAGTGTGTCAAAGGGCAACTAGGAACAGGAAACGGATGGCCCAAGTGGGGTGGGGGGAGGGGGGACAATGTTAAGGGAAATAATTATAAATTTATAAAAATGAAAATGGGGCGAAGGTGGAGGAGAGAGTTCACAGTCTGAAGTTGTTGAACTCAATGTTATGTCCAGAAGGCTGTAATGTGCCTAATTGGAAGAGGAGGTGCTGTTCCTCTAGTTTGTGCGGAACATTGCAGCAGGTCAAGGACGGACATGTGGGCGTGAGAGCAGGACGGTGAGTTCAACTGGCATACAACAGGAAGATCTGGGTCCTGCTTGTGGATGGACTGAAGGTGTTCTGCAAAGCGGTCACCCAGTCTGTGTTTAGTCTCTCCAATGTAGAGTAGAGCACATTGGGAGCAGCAAATGCAATAGACCAGATTGAAGGGGGTGCACGTGAAGCGCTGCCTCACTCTACAAGAGTGTTTACACCATGGGATGATGAGCAGGGAGGAGATAAAGGGGCAGGTATTACGCCTTCTGCGATTGCATGGGAAGGTGCTATGGGAAGAGGGTGTGGCGTTGGGGGTAATGGGGGAGGGAACCAGGCTATCCCGGAGGGAATGGTCCCTGCGGAATGCTGACAGGGGGAGTGAGGGGAATATGTGTTTAGTGGTTGGCATCATGCTGGAGTTGGAGGAACTGACAAGAGGATGAATTTTTGAACACGGCGGCTGGTGGGAGAAAAGTGAGGATCGGGGAGGATAAGATCCAAGCCAGTTGGTGAAGTCAAAACGAAATCACTGAGATTTTCTTTATAGAGTTTATTGACTTTAGTCACACATCTCTCTGCCCTCACCCACCCAGTGCCCCAACTGCCCCCTATTTATACTATCTTAAATATAACAAAGGTGTTAATACATTAAACAAAAATGACAGTGTCCTGGTGGGACACTGTAACTAAAGCAGAATGTCAAAAGAAAACTTAACTAATTCAAATTAAAATGTAATTCCTAATGGTTGAAGATGCACCCCAGCACCTGTGGTGCTCACTGGGCACGGAAGGCCTAGTCGCCTATTTGTATATGCTCGATGAACTTAATTAAACAATGCCCTTCACCTCTGTGTTTTCGTAGTTATTTAACAAACTATTAACAGAAAACACAGCAGCCAATTTGCACACATCAAGTTCCCGCAAACAGCAATGTGATAACGACAATCGGTTTATTGTTTGATGTTGTTTGAGGGGGTAAATATTGTCCAGGACAGTGGGGTCAACTCCTCAGCTCTTCTTCAAAATAGTACCACAAACTCTTTCACATCCACCTGTGACACAGATGGGGTCTCAGTTTAACATCTCGTCCAAAGGATGGTACCTCCAGACTGCCAACCAAGATTTTGTCTTCAAATATCTGGGCGTGGAACTTGAACCCATGACCTGCTGTGTCAGAGGCAACGGGGCTCCCTGCAGAGTCAGATCCGACACTCTAATTGAGCGGGATTACAATTAATGCTCAAATCCTCATTCTTACTGTTTGAAGTGTCATCATCCGAACAAAATCTTTAATTCCGGGCAATATTATTTTCATGTTATCACGTTATCCACTAGTATCTCCTGCTAATTAACTGCGATTAAGCTCTCACAGTCATTAGTATTTTCACAGGAGCATCCTTACACATCAATAACACAAAGTCAGTGTGTGCAGTGACAGCAGCTGCTACCAGAATAAAAAGCAGCGCATCCGTTGTTTTGCACTGTACACTGTTCTCCTGAAGCAACTGCACTGAATTGACAAAAATGCAAGAGTTCAAGAAAAATTAAGTTAGTAAAGTTCGTTTTTATAGAAACGATAGAAGCCTATCACAAAAGTATCATAATTTTCCCCAAGGTACCAAAGAGAAATCAAACCATAGCATTAGCAACATCTAAGGGTCTCACATTTTAACCCTAACCCAAGCCCTAACCCTAATCCAATTCATTTTGTTTTCCAATTAAGGGGCAATTTAGCGTGGCCAATCCACCTACCCTGCACATGTTTGGGTTATGAAGGCAGCATGGAGGCGCAGTGGTTAGCACTGCTGCCTCACGGCACCAAAGTCCCAGGCTCGATCCCGGCTCTGGATCACTGTCCGTGGGGAGTTTGCACACTCTCCCTGTGTTTGCGTGGGTTTTGCCCCCGCAACCCAAAATTGTGCAGGTTAGGTGGATTGGCCACGCTAAATTGCCCTTAATTGGAAAAACTGAATTGGGTGCACTAAATTTAAAAGAAAATTAATATTTGGGTTATTGGAGTGAAACCCACACAAACACGGGTAGAATGTGCAAACTCCACACAGATAGTGACCCAAGGCCGGGATTGAACCTGGGACCTCTGCGCCATGAGGCAGCAGTGCTAACCATTGTGCCACCGTGCTGCCCTTGGGTCTCTGATTTTAACCAGAAGGTAAGAGAACTCCGAGAGAATTTACCAAACCACTGGACATATTGTTGCAAGCGTTTAAATACGTTTAAAAGTTGTCATCTTGTAACATTGGTCCATTACTTGTGTAAATGGACTGCTTACCATTTCTATTCAATTTGTCCATTTATCAGCCTTGAGTTCAGTCACAAATTAAACTGAATTTAAATATTTAAATTTTTCCACTTCAAAGCGATCAGGTGGTGGTGTGACATAGGTTGCAACGCAGTAAAAAAAAGTCACACTGATGACTGGAGGTGGAAAACGCAAAAGCACATGCCATTTTCTGAAGCTGCATGAGAGATTTATATTGGATGGACAACCAGGGAATTATTAAACACACACTTGTTTTTCTCTTAAAATAAGTAAATTAAAACCAGTGGTTGGACTTCCTGCTAGCTTAAAAGGACAGGGCCATAAAAAGCGTTCTCACTCCCCAAAAATAGCTCGCTATAAATGCAGCAGCACCTTTGAATATTCCAGTGAAATGGCAGAGTAAAATGTTTGCTTTAAATTGAGATTACCAATGCACGCACAGTAACCTCTGTCTACACTTGCAACTGCCTCAGGTTGGCAGACAGCATTGTCAGAGACCCTTCCCATCCAGGCATTGTCATCTTCCAGACCCTTCCATCAGGCAGAAGATACAGGAGTGTGCAGACCCGCACATCCAGACACAGGAACAGCGTCTTCCCCACAGCTACTAGACTCCTCAACGACTCCCCCTCAGACAGGGGATCTGTCCCCTGTAAGGGCAGCGCGGTAGCACAGTAGGTAGCACTGTTGCTTCACAGCTCCAGGGTCCCAGGTTCGATTCCCGGCTTGGGTCTGTCTGTGTGGAGTCTGCGCGTTCTCCCTGTGTCGACATGGGTTTCCTCCGGGTGCTCCGGTTTCCTCCCACAAGTCCCGAAAGACGTGCTGTTAGGTGAATCGGACATTCTGAATTCTCCCTCAGTGTACCCGAACAGGCACCGGAATGTGGCGACTAGGGGCTTTTCACAGTAACTTCATTGCGGGTGTTAATGTAAGCCTACTGTGACAATAAAGATTATTTAAAAATGTATTAAATAATTCACGACGCCTATGCCGCTCTTGCTCATGTATTTGCTTTGTTTGGCCCTTGTTCCGCACTGTAACCAATCACTGTTTGTCAATGTACCATTTGTCAATGTACTCTGTCGATTATTCTTTTTGTCTACTATGTACGTACTGTCTATGTTCCCTTAGCCGCAGAAAAATACTTATCACTGTTCTTCGGTACATGTGACAATAAATATCAATCAAATAAATATCAATCAATCAACCAGCTTCATTGCAGTGTTAATGTAAGCCTACTTTTGACACTAATAAAGAGTATTATTCATTTTGTTGTGAAATTGCTCTTCCTGGGAATTAATTTTGATAAGAACTGCAGCCGACCATTCAGGATTTAAAAAAAACCTTTACTCTACTCAAGCGTGGCTCCCTCTGCAATCCTCATTATTATCCAGCAGAGCTGGCCACAGAAATCTCCCTGGGTGGTGGCAATGAAAAGCTGCTTGAGTACTGTGAGAAGCAATCCCTTGCACCGTTCACCATCCCTCCTCCCCCAATCTCGCCAGACATTGGGAGGCTGATTGCCTTCCCTGAGGGAAACCTGAAACACATGCCAGACATGAGGGGGGATCTTATAGAAACATTTAAAATTATGAAGGGAATAGATAGGATAGATGCGGGCAGGTTGTTTCCACTGGCGGGTGACAGCAGAACTAGGGGGCATAGCCTCAAAATAAGGGGAAGTAGATTTAGAACTGAGTTTAGGAGGAACTTCTTCACCCAAAGGGTTGTGAATCTATGGAATTCCTTGCCCAGTGAAGCAGTTGAGGCTCCTTCATTACATGTTTTTAAGGTAAAGATAGATAGTTTTTTGAAGAATAAAGGGATTAAGGGTTATGGTGTTCGGGCCGGAAAGTGGAGCTGAGTCCACAAAAGATCAGCCATGATCTAATTGAATGGCGGAGCAGGCTCGAGGGGCCAGATGGCCTACTCCTGCTCCTATTTCTTATGTTCTTATGTTCTTATGAGGATTTCGGCCAGCTTCCCATAGGTAAGAGCGCAGTGCTCTACTGCAACATTCAGAATGAAACGTAAAGTAAGGACCACGTGTTAAATGAAGGTCCAACGGGGAACCCGATCCCACGGTTATTTACGTCAGCAGAAGTTTTCCCTTTCTGGCATGGATTCCAGTATCTCCCAAAATTTAATTCCCAGCTGATTATTGGGAAACGATTCCGTGTGGATTCCTGACTGTGTAATTTGTATGGAAAAGTTTAAAAGGCTCCTTTTGCAAAGTTTAAGCCTGGTGAAGCCCTAAGATAGAGTCAGGTCTTAGCTAAAATAAAAATAGTAAGGGCTGGAAAGACTCCGCTGGTTGGGCAGCATCTGTGGAGATAGGGACAGGGTTAACGTTTCAAGTCCCTATGACTTCTTCAGAAATAAGCAGAGGGAGAAATGTGATTGATTCTGTACTGTTTAAGAGGGGGAGTGGAGTAAAATAGAAAGTCAAAGGATAGGTGGGAGCTCTGGAGAGATTTGGCAAAGATGTAATTGGCCACAGGACAAAGAGAGTGTTAATGACAGGATTAAAGACTAAAGAAGGTGCTGATAGTGGCATAACCAAAAGATAGAAGAATGTGTAGATTCAAAAACAGCTTCTTCCCCGCTGTTACCAGACTCCTGAATGGCCCTCTTCGAGACTGAACTGATATCTCTATGCATCTTCTCTACAGTTGTAGTGCCCCATTCCATATGCTTCATCTGATGTCTATGTCTGTGTATTTACATTGTCTATTTCTGATATGTTCTATGCTTTCCTATATGGAGCAATCTGCCTGGACTGCATGCAGAACAATACTTTTCACTGTACCTCGGTGCACGTGATGATAAATCTAAGTGTGTTAATAACAGAACGAAGGTCAATGCTCCATGAATGCTAAATTTAAGATGAAGTGAAAGATGGCCCTGTGGCGGGAGCTGCTGCTGTTAGTGGGACAAAAGTTAAATTTTTTAAAAAGATGTCAAGACAGGGGGGGGGAGAGACTTCATCGTCTGAAATTGTTGAACTCAATGCTAAGTCCAGAAGGCTGTATTGCGCCTAATAGAAATAGTTTTGCTTGGTTCAGTTTTACAGTAAAATGTGGATTATATTATCCACTAAGTAACAGGCCCCTAAATGTACATCTTCCAATGGTGTTGCTCAATGGAGCATCATTGCTTAGACCATAGATTAGGGTTAGGCAAATTAACAACTTTTCCTCTCCTCCACCACCGAAACAAGACAACATCGGGGCAGTTTTGTGAAACCTACTGGTCCGGAGCTGGGTAAAATTATTTGTGTCCTGATACTGCATTAGATGTTTAAAAGCCAATCTTACATTTATATAGTGGGCGCAATTCTCCGGACTCACGACGGTGCGGAGAATAGCGGGGGTCGTAAATTTTTACGGCCACGCTAGTCCGACGCCCTCCCGCTATTCTCCCCCCCCCCCCCACGCCCAACTCCCGACACAAATCGCTGCCGCCGTTTTTTTACGGCCAGCAGCGATTCTCAGCTGGCCGATGGGCCGAATTCCAAGCCCTTTACGGCCGTTTTTACGAACGGCAAACACACCTGGTCTGGCCGTTCGTAAAAACGGCCGTAAAGTCCCGATCTTGGCAACCATAGCACCGATTGGCACGGCAGTACCACGGCCGTGCCAAGGGTGCCATGGGCCCGCGATCGGTGGGCACCGATCGCGGGCAGCGGGTCCGATTCCCGCGCACTCTTTGTCCTTGTCCTTCCGCCGCCCCGCTGTATCACTTCGCGGGGCGGCTGAGGGGCATCCCGGCCCGCGCATGCGCAGGTTTCGCGCAAATGCGCGATGACGTCATCCGCGCATGCGCGGGTTGGAGTCTTCCAATCCGCGCATGCGCGGCTGACGTCATGTGACGCGTCAGCCGGCGCAAACTCTGGCAAGTGGGCTTAACAAAATTCGTTAAGCCCGCGATGCCGGAGTTCATGGCCGCGGCATACTAGCCCTGACCGGGGACCAGAATCGGTTCCCGGTCGGGGAGGGGGAGGCTGGCGTCAAACCCGCCCGGTTTTGACGCCAGCCTTACGATTTCTCCCTGTCTGGGAGAATCGCGCCCAGTGTCTTTCACAACTCAAGGATGGGCTTTTGTTCCTTACAGTCAATGAAGTACATTTGGAAATGTTGTTGCTTTTGTAATGTGGAGAACGTGGCGGCCAATTTGCACACAGCGTTGCTCACAAACTGCACTGTGACAACCAGCTAATTCGATGGTTTCGAACGAGGAATGAGGCACCTCGCTCAGAGCCGCACTGAAATCTTAGCCTGGGTCCTCAGCTCAGGTGACAAGCCTCGGACTCAGAGGTGAGAGCCCTGCCAATAACCATGGCTGACCATCCAGGTTTGAAATCTATCCTTCCCAGATCTGGGATTTGAGAAAGATACGCTTGCTGGGGGGGATTCTACCTTGAAGTGACGCTAATTTACCGATATTGTAGTCTTCCTCGAGAAATAGCTGCGGGCACTAGACGTGCCCACCAGTGTGGCATCAGTCAAATTACATGGTCATGGAGGCGTAAAGCTAAAGGTCACATTTTTTGTCATGGCCAACAGAGCTATATGACAAATTAACAACTCACTATGGGGAGTACAATTGGCCGGCGTGGGTTGCGAAGGTCGGCTGGCGTGGGTGACAAAGGTCGGCCAGCATGAGTCGCGAAGGTCAGCTGGCGTGGGTCGTGAAGGTCGACTGGCATGGGTCCCAAAGGTTGGCTGTATGGTAAAAATGGATCCAGGGCAAAAACACTGCTTTAACTAATGCAGATATGGCCTGGTACAGCAGGAATTTCCAACTCCCATTACATGCTGGGGGTCATCAGTACGAGGCACGCTGGGGAATTTGGCTGGATGACTGCTAAGTTTGGAGGCCAGCTGAAAATTGCATCCTATTACGTTTCTGCTGGAGAGGAAGTTCCTCGCTATGTCCAGTGCAATAATCTTCGGATGTGTAAAGAACTAAAGAAAGACTACGAACAGGAAGCAGGTTATTCTTAGCTGTATCCAGCTGTGTTCATGTCATTCAGTGCATGGGTTACAGCGAACCTTGCACCACTTTAAGGAGGTGATCATAGTCTGGAAGAAACAGGAGCAGGAGTAGGCCATTCGGCCCATCGAGGCTCCTCCACCATTCCAAAAACTTGGCGAATCGGAGTGTGGCCTTAACTCCACTTCCCTGCCTGCCCCCCATTTACTCACTTGTCGGTCAAAACTCTGCCTGGGGTACAATCAACGATTCAACTTCCACTGCCCCCTGGAGAAGGGAATTCAATAGACTAACCACCCACTGAGAGAGGAAATTCCTTCTCCTCCCCCTCTTAAATCGGAGACCCCATCAGTTCTAGACTCCCCCCACAAGGGGGAGTTAGAGGCTCATCAGTGACAAGCTGGCTTCGTGAGTGTGCGGAGAGGTGTCCAATTTTCAGTTTCTAGCAAGAGAGACGGCAGCCAGTGTGTTGGTGGCCAACATCAGCGTCATCGTTAAATGGCAGTATGAATTAAATTTCACACCAAATTCCGTCCTTCACATTTCCTGCCCCGGCCTGAACAAGACAAACAAAGGAACAGCCCAATGATTTTGGCCACTTGTGGTTAGATTCTTAAAGCTTGGCTTCTGTCATGTAAGTTGACCCTATGGTTGTGCTTATTTTCAGTGATGCATTGGAATTCAGTTTCATCTGCCTCCGCACGAGAAATTTAGTAGTGGAGAACTCGATTTTTGCTCAATCATAGAATTTACAGTGTAGAAGGAGGCCATTCGGCCCATCGTGTCTGCACCGGCTCTTGGAAAGAGCACCCTACCCAAGCCCACACCCTATCCCCGCAACCCAATCTAACCTAAAGGCAACTTATCATGGCCATTCCACCTAACTTGCACATCATTGGACTGTGGGAGGAAACACGGAGGAAACCCACACAGACACGGGGAGAACGTGCAGACTCCGCACAGACAGTAACCCAAGCGGGAATGGAACTAGGGGCCCTGGCGCTGTGAAGCCATAGTGGTAACCACTATGCTACCGTGCTGATAACACATGCCCAGATCAGTTCTCGGGCCTTTGTTGTTCGTGGTGTATTTAAATGATTTGGAAGAAAATGTAGCTGATTAGGATGTTCACAGATGACACAAAAATTGGTGGAGTTGTGGGTAGTGAAGAGGATTGTCAGAGGATACAGCAGGATATAAAGTCTTGGGCAGAGAAACGATAGATGGAGTTTAATCTGGACAAGTGTGAGGTAATGCACTTTGGAAGGCCCAATGCATGTAGGCATTAAACAATGAATGGTAGAACTCTTGCGAGTACTGACAGGCAGAGAGATCTGGGCGTGCATGTCCACTAATCACTGAAAGTGGCAACGCATATGGATAAGGTGGCGAAGAAGGCATACGGCATGCTGGCCTTCATCGGTCGGGGCAATGTATAAAAATTGATAAATCATATTGCAGCTGTACAGGACCTTAATTAGGCCTCATTTGGAATATTGTGTACAATTCTGCTCGCCAACACCAGAAGGATGTGGATGCTTTGGAGAGGGTACAGAAACGGTTTACTAGGATGTTGCCTGGTATGGAGGGCATTAGCTATGAGGAGCGGTTAGATAAACTCGGTCTGTTATCCCTGGAACGGCAGAGCTTGAGAGGCGACCTGATAGAGATCTGCAAGGTTATGAGTGGCATGGACAGAATGGATAGTCAAAAAGAACAAAGAACAAAGAAAATTACATCACAGGAACAGGCCCTTCGGCCCTCCCAGCCTGCGCCGATCCAGATCCTTTATCTAAACCTATCTCCTATTTTCCAAGGATCTACTTCCCTCTGTTCCCCGCCCGTTCATATATCTATCCAGATGCATCTTAAATGATGCTATCATGCCCGCCTCTACCACCTCCGCTGGCAAAGGGTTCCAGGCACCCACCACCCTCTGCGTAAAAAACTTTCCACGCACATCTCCCTTAAACTTTCCCCCTCTGACCTTGAAATCGTGACCCCCTTGTAATTGACACCCCCACTCTTGGAAAAAGCTGGTTGCTGTCGGATGCTCTTTCCTAGGGGACATAGGTTTAAAGTGGGTGGGGAAAAGTTTAGAACTGATGTGCGAGGCAAGTTTTTTACACAGTGGGTGATAAATATATGGAACGCACTGCCTGGGGAGGGGGTGGGAGCAGGTACCATAGCGGCACTTAAGGGGCGTACAGACAAATATATGAATAGGGTGGGAATGGAAGGATACGGACTCCGTAAGTGCAGACCATTTTCGTTTAGGCAGGTAGCATGGTCGGCGCATGCTTGGAGGGACGAAGGACCTGTTCTTCTGCTGGATTGTTTTTTTGTTCTTGGCTCTTTGTCCCGGGGTGAGTTTATGAGTGGCTTATGTTAAAACAGGAAATACCGCAATACGGGCACACATCAATTCTGAGGCAATTAAATCCAGGAGGCTGTGTATAACAAAGTAATTTGTAAACGTGAGAGGGCGAAACTAGGAGAATGTGTTAAACCAGGGGAGAGTGTAAAACCAGAGGAGCGTGCACAACAAGAGGCTGTGTGGACCAATGCAGTGTCTAAACAATTGGAAGTGGTTAAAGCAGTTTAGTATATCAACAATGTAGTATATGAAGCTAGGCGAGTTTATAAAGCAGGGGGATGTGTAAACCAGGTGAGTGTATAAATCGGGGGGCGGGGGGGGGGGGGGCGTGTCAGCCAGGTGCGTGTATAAACTAGGAGGATGTAATGTTAGGAATGTTAAGAATGTCTTTTTCCCAGTATTGTTGCTTCCTGTTGCAAGAATTGAACAAAACTCGAGATATGTTTATTTCGCAAAGGTTGGGGCCGGGAATCTCCGAATTCCCGGCCAAGTGTTGACACCGGTGTCAAAACCGGTGTGAGCGACTCCGGCTTCAACGGGCCTCCAGGCCCAGGCATTCACCCCTTCCTCGAGGGCTAGAACAGCGCCGGAGTACTGTGCGCTGCTTCGGCGCTGAAAGCTGGCCTGCCACGGCCGGCGTGGGTCCACGCATGAGCGCCACGGCCGGCGCAGGTCTGTGTATGCGTGCGCCACGGCCAGCGCGGGTCTGTGTATGCGTGCGCCACGGCCGGCGCGGGTCTGTGTATACGTGCGCCACGGCCGGCGCAGGTCTGTGTATGCGTGCGCCACGGCCAGCGCGGGTCTGTGTATGCGTGCGCCACGGCCGGCGCGGGTCTGTGTATACGTGCGCCACGGCCGGCGCGGGTCTGTGTATGCGTGCGCCATGGCCGGCCCAGGTCCGTGCATGCGAACGCCACGGCCGGCCCAGGTCCATGCATGCGAGCGCCACGGCCGGCGCGGGTCCACGCATGAGCGCCACGGCCGGCGCGGGTCTGTGTATGCGTACGCCATGGCCAGCGCGGGTCTGTGTATGCGTGTGCCACGGCCGGCGCGGGTCTGTGAATACGTGCGCCACGGCCGGCGCGGGTCTGTGTATATGTGCGCCACGGCCGGCGCGGGTCTGTATATGCGTGCGCCACGGCCGGCGTGGGTCTGTGTATGCGAGCGCCATGGCCGGCCCAGGTCCGTGCATGCGAGCGCCACGGCCGGCGCGGGTCCACGCATGAGCGCCACGGCCGGCGCGGGTCTGTGTATGCGTACGCCATGGCCAGCGCGGGTCTGTGTATGCGTGCGCCACGGCCGGCGCGGGTCTGTGTATACGTGCGCCACGGCCGGCGGGGTCTGTGTATGCGAGCGCCATGGCCGGTGTGTGTCCAAGCATGCGCGCCATGGCCGTCTCCGCGCCGACCTGTGGGCAACGTGGTGGAGCCCTACAGGGACCCGGCGGGAAGGAACATAGGCCCCCCCCCCCCCCAGGAATGAGCCCACCTCTGAAGTCGGCTCCCCCTGCCCGCCCCCCCCCCACCACCAGGACGGCCGCCACAACCAGAACGCCGAGGTCCCGCCGGGTAGGACCATACGTAAACAACGCTGGTGGGACTCGGCGGAACTCGGTGGGCACTCGGCCCGTCGAGCGCGGAGAATCATCGATGGGGGGGGGACGCTTTCAACGGCCCCCGACCGGCGCCTCGACCAGAGAATCGGCGGCCTGACATCGGAGCGGCGTGGTGGGATTCACGCCTCCCCCCGGCAATTCTCCGATCAGTTGCAGGATCGGAGAATCCCGGCCTGAATCAATGGAATTCGCTACCCCAGAGTGCGATGGATGCTGGGACAGTGAGTACATTTAAGGAGAAGTTAGACAGATTTATAATTTTTTTATTCGTTCATGGGATTTGGCGTCGCTGGTTCCCAGTATTGTTGCTTCCTGTTGGAATTACTGTGGATTACTAGTCCAGCATGTGTTGCCCATCCCTGAGGGCATTTAAGAGTCAACCACATCGCTGTGGGTCTGGAGTCACATCTAGGCCAGACCAGGTAAGGATAACAGATTTCCTTCCCTAAGGGACATTAGCAAACCGGATGGTTTTATGCGACACCCAACGATGGTTTCATCAAAAATTGCAGAATTTATTTATTGAATTCAAATTTCACGGTCTGCCCTGGCAGGATTCGACCCCGGATCCCCAGAGCATGATTCTGGGTCTCTGGATTACTAGTCCAGCGACAATACCACTATGCCACTGCCAATGGGTAGGAGGGTTATGGAGAATAGGCAGGATAGTGCGTAAGCCCAGGATGAGATCAGCCATGGTCGAATGGCGGAGCAAACTCGATGGGCCAAATGGCCTAATTCTGCTCCTGTATCTAACGAATTAGAGTTGCAACATAGTTCCAATGGTGGAAATTCCTCATTGCACTCCACATTTAGATGAGGAAGCCAAGTTTGTGAAAGGAAGGAACTCGGGTGCGCCAACACCTGAGATGTTGGGCGCGATTCTCCCAAAGGGAGACAAAATGCCGACGCCGGAGTGAAAACTGGAGTGTTTCACTCCGGCGTCGGAGGCCGCTCCTCGCACCCTATTCTCCCACCCTCAAGGGGCCAGAAGTGGCGCCGCATCAATTACGCGCGCCGGGCCTTGATGCTCGCGTCAAAGCGGCGCCGCGTAAATGACACGGCCGGCAGTGCCTAAGTGACGTCACCTGCGCATGCGCGGTTGCCATCCTCCCCTCCGCCGCCTTGCAAGACATGGAGGATTGATCTTGCAGGGCGGCGGAGGGAAAAGAGTGCGTCTTTCAGAGACGCCGGCCCGACGATCGGTGGGCACTGATCGCAGGCCAGACCCCTCCTGAGCTAGGCCCTGGTGCTCGATCCTCCCTCCCCCCCCTATAGGCTCCACACGCAGCGGTCGCGCACTGTTCACGCCGGCAGCGACCAGGTGTGGTTGGCACTGGCGTGAACCACTTTCATGGCGAGGTTACCATTGACCTATGTCATCGTGACTGACCTACAGAGAGCTTTTACTAATGGGGGGATTCCTTTATCAGCAGCTTTGTTTACTCTCCACTATTTGGTTATCTGCACTAGTGATCAATATTTCACCCAGAGTCCCCACATTTGAATGTCCAGCCGTGTTTACACCTGTGGCACGGTCTGTGTGTCCAGTGCACCGCATGACACAGCTTGCTGTGAAGGGACCCCTGCCTCCTTGTCGGCTTAGCACAGGGCTTAATAGCTGGCTTTTAAAGGCAGGCCAGCAGCACGGTTCAGTTCCCGTACCAGCCTCCCCGAACAGGCATCAGAATGTGGCGACTAGGGGCTTTTCACAGTAACTTCATTTGAAGCCTACTTGTGACAATAAGCGATTTTCATTTCACAAGTTCTCATCACGTCATCTTGGGAAGCCCCCCGCAGGAAGAGCGAAAGAAGGACTGAGAATAGATTTGGGGCAATTTTGAGCTCGTACTCTCTGCCCATGGGACAATCGGCCGGGGCTCGAAATCCGGAGAGAATCGAAAAACGGGATTCCCTCCAGCGTGACTGGGTTTTGCAATTTTCACCCCTCCTTTTTGGTGGAGTCGTGCCGAAGCCCGAGAACCTCAATGTGTTTAGCACTGTTGCTACACAACGCCAGGGTCTCGGGTTCGATTCCCGGCTTGGGTCACAGTCTGTGCGGAGTCTGCACGTTCTCCCAGTGTCTGCGTGGGTTTCCTCCGGGCGCTCCGGTTTCCTCCCACAAGTCCGTGCTGTTAGGTGATTTGGACATTCTGAATTCTCCCTCCGTGTACCCGAACAGGCGGTGGAATGTGGCGACTAGGGGATTTTCACAGTAGCTTCATTGCAGTGTTAATGTAAGCTTACTTGTGACAATAATTTGAAAAAAAAAAAAAAAATTTAGAGTACCCAATTATTTTTTCCAATTAAGGGGCAATTTAGCGTGGCCAATCCACCTACCCTGCACATCTTTGGGTTGTGGGGGTGAAACCCACGCAGACACGGGGAGAATGTGCAAACTCCACACGGACAGTGACCCAGGGCCGGGATTCGAACCCGGGTCCTCAGCGCCGTGGGCAGCAATGCCAACCACTGTGCCACCGTGCTGCCCTCTACTTGTGACAATAATAAAGATTATTATTATATAATACATTAGCATGTCATTAGCGAGCAATTTCTCCAGACTTCTCTCCTCACGGAATATGTGCAGGGCGCCAGTGATACATCACACCGGCACCATTTACAGGTCTGCAAAAAGCGTGAACCTGGCCACCTGACCTCTAAGGGATATATTGGAGGTGAGCTCTCAGGAGCCATCATTCCCCAGGGTCTTCACTGCGCGGGGTGCAGCAGGGAGGACCTGTGGGGCACTGATACATTCAATTAGGGGCCAGGCCTGGAAGTCCGTCGCACAATCGCAGGGAAGGGGGGTCACTAGCTGGTCTGACGCTCCATTCACTTTGGGGCGGTGCCTGTTGCTTTAAGGGCATCTGGAGGCTGGCATGGGGGGATCACTTCCTGTGTCCACCTTGCTGGGTTTGTGGCCAGTATCATCGCTGAGGGAGTACCCATCCTGAGTGGGAGTCGGAACGTGGGTAGGAGGAAGTGAATGCTGAGGGATAGCATTGGGGATGACGGTGAGGTTCCTGGGTGGGGGTCCCATGACAGTCAGACTGCAAGGGCAGAGTGGGGTTCTCAGGAGTAGGTTGCATCCCTCCCTCATGAGGAATGAAGACCCTCTCACTTGGGGAAGTATAACTGACAATGAGTAGAGCCCCACACTCAGGCAGCAATCAGAGAACCAAGGGGTTAAAGCTCTATTGAATTTCTATTCTATTTTTCATGGGAGTTTTGACTGTCAGGAATCAGTACGTAGGGCTGTGAAATGGGAGAGTGAGGGTGCCCTCGAGGTTTGTACTTATGCTAATTGTAGGCCTCACTCGAATCAACTGTGTTTTGACTACCACAAGAGGCAGCAATCTACCTGATATGCTAGACACCCTTCATTGACAATTCAATTGTGCCAATGAAACCTGCATAGCTAAAGTTCACTGCCACTGAAGACCCACAGTAAGAAGTCTGACAACACCAGGTTAAAGTCCAACAGGTTTGTTTCAAACATGAGCTTTCGGAGCACTGCTCCTTCCTCAGGTGACCTGTTGGACTTTAACCTGGTGTTGTAAGAACATAGAACATAGAACAGTACAGCACAGAACAGGCCCTTCGGCCCTCAATGTTGTGCCGAGCCATGATCACCCTACTCAAACCCACGTATCCACCCTATACCCGTAACCCAACAACCCCCCCCCCCTTAACCTTACTTTTATTAGGACACTACGGGCAATTTAGCATGGCCAATCCACCTAACCCGCACATCTTTGGACTGTGGGAGGAAACCGGAGCACCCGGAGGAAACCCACGCACACAGTGGGAGGACGTGCAGACTCCACACAGACAGTGACCCAGCTGGGAATCGAACCTGGGACCCTGGAGCTGTGAAGCATTTATGCTAACCACCATGCTACCCTGCTACCCTACTTCTTACTATGCTCACCCCAGTCCAACGCCGGCATCTCCTCATCACTGAAGACCCAAGCATTGAACAAGGAACAAAGAAAAGTACAGCACAGGAACAGGCTCTACAGCCCTCCAAGCCTGCACCGACCATGCTGCCCGTCTAAACTAAAATCTTCCACACTTCCGGGGTCCGTATCCCTCAATACACGGGCAGGACCAGCGACCTGCTGAGGAGGGGAAGGCCGTGCCCATTTCTGTTCTGGGGACAGCACCACAGAGGAAGGGGCTGGTTTAGCTCACGCCTAAATAGCTGGCTTTTAATGCAGACCAAGGCAGGCCAGTAGTGTGGGTTCAATTCCCGTACCAGCCTCCCCAAACAGGTGCTGGAATGTGGTGACTAGGGGCTTTTCACAGTAACTGCATTCGAAGCCTACTTGTGACAATAAGCAATTTTCATTTCGTTTCATTTTTCAGAGGGTGCATCCCCGCTCCGGGGGGCTGAGCGAGGGTGTTTGGGGGGGAAGTCGGTCCTCCACTACAGGAGAGGGAGGTGCGACGGTGAGGAAGGAGCTTGCTTGGTGAGTTTGGAAGAGTCTTCCAAGGCCCGGGAGACCCAACAAGGCTAAACCTGCAGGACAGAGGCTCTCAACCTGATTATAATATTTAAATTGCCAACCTTGTGGTAGAGGATTGGCTGTCCAGACCCCCTCCCCCTCCCACATCCTCCCCCCACCCCAGTCACCTCCAGAAGCCAATGAGTCAGCGGGGGTTGGAGGTCAGGATTTCAAAACATTTTTACATCTCACCTGACCTCAACTCATGCATTCTGGGCAGATAAAAGTATCCCTGAGTATAGATATATATAATATGGCTGCACTTACTTTCGCAATCCATGTGTCACCATTAAACAAACTTGTTCCCAGGTTGTGTAGACCTCTGCTCTCTCCATCCAAGCAGCTTCTGCTTCTGTTTTGACAAGAGCTGGCAGTCTGGTCCAAGGAAGCCACTCTTCCTTTGGTGTGCCTCCTGCAATGTGACCTCTGGCACATTCTCATTAAGAAGCGGACTGTTCTCCATGTTCCCAATTCCAGGTATCGGTTGAAGATTGGTTCCGACCATCCTTCCCGGCGCTGCTCACGGTTTATTTTCAATTTGGAACTTGAGACTGAGCAAAAAATGTTCCCTTATCCCATCTCCGCCCCCCTCCCCCCCTTCCCTCTTCATGGCGTGCCTGTCCAGCAACCTGATCAGTTATGGGATTTGAAGCCAAATCTATCTTGACATTAGAAAAATGGGAGGTAGTTATGAAGAGACAGCGCTTGAACTATCTTTATTGCTATCTGTAAACTACATAGCAATATAAATTAATGGATTGAAACTAGAAGTGTTTGATCAAATGAGACTGAAGTTAAATTTAATACCGACATAAAATTATGTCTGATGCATAATGTGGTGGGATTTGAACCCAAACCCATGGCACATTATCTCAGGCCTCTGGATTGGGGCTAGTGACATTGCCACTGGGCCACCACCCCTCATAAACTGCAGAGCTAAAGATGCAACAAACAGTATAAATTAACAAACCTTCTGTCCATCATTTAGAAAATATGTATTTTTATTAGAGTTCAATCATTTTTTGCAGATAACGCAACAAACTTTCAAAACACAAACTGGTACGATACAGGATAATTACTTTTGCAAACTTAAGAACAGAGAAAGGTGTTATATTACACATTGCGGTAATATGTCGTTATTCTTGGCATTGTGATCCAGAATGGTCTGGTGAGTTGATGATAAAAGAAACCACCAATCTTTAGATTGAAGCAAAACTAATTTATTGAATAACGATTAATTAAATAAAGTTCGCACACACTACTGACCTATAATTACTAATCAAATAAGGTTGAATCTGTCAAACAGTAATCGATAATCTAGTATTAACTAATGATGATGTTGTGTTCACTCTCTCTCTAATCTAAACTACTCCTTGTGCTGTGATCAATACTTCTCCTTTGCTAACTACCCAGCATTCCCTGAGGTCTGATATTTATACTGGGAACTGGTGGTGCCCTCTGGTGTTTGAATTGTTTGAACCTATTTATTGGAATTTAGAAGGATGCTATAAGGATGATCTTATAGAAACGTATAAAATTAAGAAGGGAATAGATAGGATAGGTGCGGGCAGGTTGTTTCCACTGGCGGGTGAAAGCAGAACTAGGGAGCATAGCCTCAAAATAAGGGGAAGTAGATTTAGGACTGAGCTTCAGAGGAACTTCTTCATCCAAAGGATTGTGAATCTATGGAATTCCTTGCCAGTGAAGCAGTTGTGGCTCCTTCATTGAATGTTTTTAAGGTAAAGATAGATAGTTTTTTGAAGAATAAAGGGATTAAGGGTTATGGTGTTTGGGCCGGAAAGTGGAGCTGAGTCCAAAAAAGATCAGCCATGATCTAATTGAATGGCGGAGCAGGCTCGAGGGGCCAGATGGCCTACTCCTGCTCTTAGTTCTTATGTTCTTATGTTCTTATGTAATTACACTGAGATGTAATAATTAACCCTTCACTGGTGTACCTATATACATATCATTACAGGACATAACGTAGAACATAGATAGATAGATAGAATTTGCAGTGTAGAAGGAGGCCATTCGGCCCTTTGAGTCTGCACTGGCTCTTGGAAAGAGCACCCTACCCAAGTTCTACACCACCCTATCCCCATAACCCAGTAACCCCACCCAACACTAAGGGCAATTTTGGACACGAAGGGCAATTTATCATGGCCAATCCACCTAACCTGCACATCTTTGGACTGTGGGAGGAAACCGGAGCACCCGGAGGAAACCCACGAACACACGGGGAGGATGTGCAGACTCCGCACAGACAGTGACCCAAGCCGGAATCCTGGGACCCTGGAGCTGTGAAGCAATTGTGCTATCCACAATGCTACCGTGCTGCCCGTAGAACATAGAACTGTACAGCACAGAACAGGCCCTTTGGCCCACGATGTTGTGCCGAACTAGTCTGAAACTAAGATCAAATCAACCTACTCCCAATCATTCTTGTGCACTCCATGTGCCTATCCAATAACCGCTTGAAAGTTCCTAAAGTGTCCGACTCCACTACCATAGCTGGGAGTGCGTTCAATGCCCCAACCACTCTCTGAGTAAAGAACCTACCTCGGAAATCCCTCCTATATCTCCCACCATCAACCTTCTAGTTATGCCCCCTTGTAACAGCTACATCCACAAGACAGGACAATTTCAGAACTACAGTCCTTAAGAACTTGAGCCTTTAATTACTCAAGGGATTCATCAGAGAGTGGGGAGGGAAGAGGATAAGGCCATACAAACATGGTGGAATGATATCTTTCTGTATAGCGAGATCAAGACCAGCAACATGGCTGGTGGAAAACCTTACAGGAGCAGGTCAGACAGAGCGGGGCCTATAAATTTGGGATCGGCGTTCCACACTTTACAGTATGTCATTATTAATCGCAATGCACAAAATACAATATTTAAAATGGAAAGATCAGCCCCCCAGTGTGCTACGACTGATCTTAACCAGGATGGCGATACGTGCACCACAATAGGATTGACGGCTGTTTCTGATAGCTGTCTGGTGACCCTTGTTTGGGGTACAGAGATGAGGACAGGATGCTGCCCCCTTCCCGCCACCGCATTCCCACCTGAAGGTTCATGCACGAATAATAATCTTTATTAGTGTCACAAGTAGGCTTACATTAACATTGCAATGAATTTACTCTGAAAATCCCCTGTTCAGGTACACAGAGGGAGAATTCAGAATGTCCAATTCACCCAACAAGCATGTCTTTCGGGAAACCCACGCAGACACAGGGAGAACGTGCAGACTCCGCACAGACAGTGACCCAACGGGGAATTGAACCTGGGACCTTGGCGCTGTGAAGCCACAGTGTTAATCACAGTGCTACCATGCCGCCCCAGCTATCATCGGAGCAAGGACAGACTGTTAGCAACAAAAGAAGAACTGAACAATAATTGCTGCTCAGCAACCCAGTGATAATTCAGTGATTCCTGTCTGTCTCAAGGGGTTGGGGTTGGGGGAGTGGTTTGTTCCTGTAGCCATATTCACGCAGGGTGGAGAACAGTAACATTGCCCAAGATTTTCTTGCAGATGTGAACATGACGATGTTAAGGGTGCTGGACAGATGCCAGCTGTCGGTAACAAACGAAATCATTTACAGGTTGCCAAGATCGTCTGGGGCTGGAGTGTCTTCTGATGTTAAAGACGGTGTTAATTACGCCAGCAATGAATTAAAACCCCCAGGGTGTTATTCTCCTTGACAAATAATTAGAATTATTCAATTGGGGATGGGATGGAGGAGGAGGGGAATCCCTTTTAACGGCAGCATTTTTTTGTTCTGCAAGGAGCCCGGAATGGGGAGGCGTGCAGGAGGGGTGGTTTAGAAAGAACAGGTTTTTAGAGAATGTGGGATTTTTCAGGACGCTGTAAATTCCCACAGCCTTGAACAAGTGTAAACCTCCCCGTGACACCCGAGCTTGTTTAAAGAAGCATTGTGAAAATACCAGCTCAGGGCAACCTTTTCATATTTGATCTCAATTCTATTTCTTTATAGACTCTTTTCAGGAGACGATGGTGATTTTGACCTGTTTGTAGTGGGTTTGGTTTAAACTCAATGAAAGGCCCAATTACTCCTTTCCATTATTTCTCACAATGACATTTGAAACCAATCTGCCTTTATTATTTGCTTTTCATTCAGTAATTTCCTTCACCCACCCTATCCCTGCCATCCATTTACCTCCTCTAAGCTCCTCTCTTACTCACCTTTCCATTGCCCAGTGGTTCTGAGTTCACTGCCTTTGCTGAGATATCCCCAAGTGCTAAGACTGAGACAATGGTCGATCCCGTTACCGCGGGTGAATAGCGGGAGCGGTCAAAAATGGGACTCGCACCAGGCGCCAAACCGTTTGCCATTCTGCCAGTCAGCTCGGGATGGTGTGATCAGGATCTCGTGGGCACTGTTTAATGCTCCTCTGCTAAAGCAGTGACCGACCGCCATGGATACCACGGGGAAGAGAGGAGGTGAGTAGTCCTCTCCATTTACCGGAATGCAGCTTAAGGGCACCGTAGCTGATTGCCCCAGTGCTGTGGGGGGCCCTTCAAGAGGGTTGTGGTTGTTGGGCTGGGGGGGAAGGCTGGAGGGGGGCCAGGTGAGGGGTTGACCCTGGGCCGGAATGGGGGGGGGCTTTCATATGTGTGGCATTCAAGCCATTTTTTAATATTGTGGAGCCCCATAACAGGGGCATCTGCAGCTGTAGCCTGTCTATCCTACCAAACTATCACAGGACAGAGCCATTCTGCAGCTCTATGTCCTACCAAACTCCCCCAGGACAGAGCCACAGCTACGGTCTGTCTGTCCTACCAAACTATCACAGGACAGAGCTATACTGCAGCCTGTCTGTCCTCTCAAACTATCACAGGACAGAGCCATTCTGCAGCCTGTCTGTCCTCTCAAACTATCACAGGACAGAGCCACAGCTACGGTCTGTCTGTCCTACCAAACTATCACAGGACAGAGCTATACTGCAGCCTGTCTGTCCTACCAAACTCCCCCAGGACAGAGCCACAGCTACGGTCTGTCTGTCCTACCAAACTATCACAGGACAGAGCAATACTGCAGCCTGTCTGTCCTCTCAAACTATCACAGGACAGAGCAATACTGCAGCCTGTCTGTCCTCTCAAACTATCACAGGACAGAGCTATACTGCAGCCTGTCTGTCCTACCAAACTCCCCCAGGACAGAGCCACAGCTACGGTCTGTCTGTCCTACCAAACTATCACAGGACAGAGCAATACTGCAGCCTGTCTGTCCTCTCAAACTATCACAGGACAGAGCCATTCTGCAGCCTGTCTGTCCTCTCAAACTCCCCCAGGACAGAGCCACAGCTACGGTCTGTCTGTCCTACCAAACTATCACAGGACAGAGCTATACTGCAGCCTGTCTGTCCTCTCAAACTATCACAGGACAGAGCCATTCTGCAGCCTGTCTGTCCTACCAAACTCCCCCAGGACAGAGCCACAGCTACGGTCTGTCTGTCCTACCAAACTATCACAGGACAGAGCTATACTGCAGCCTGTCAGTCCTCTCAAACTATCACAGGACAGAGCCATTCTGCAGCCTGTCAGTCCTCTCAAACTCCCCCAGGACAGAGCCACAGCTACGGTCTGTCTGTCCTACCAAACTATCCCAGGACAGAGCTATACTGCAGCCTGTCTGTCCTCTCAAACTATCACAGGACAGAGCCATTCTGCAGCCTGTCTGTCCTCTCAAACTATCACAGGACAGAGCCACAGCTACGGTCTGTCTGTCCTACCAAACTATCACAGGACAGAGCTATACTGCAGCCTGTCTGTCCTACCAAACTCCCCCAGGACAGAGCCACAGCTACGGTCTGTCTGTCCTACCAAACTATCACAGGACAGAGCAATACTGCAGCCTGTCTGTCCTCTCAAACTATCACAGGACAGAGCAATACTGCAGCCTGTCTGTCCTCTCAAACTATCACAGGACAGAGCTATACTGCAGCCTGTCTGTCCTACCAAACTCCCCCAGGACAGAGCCACAGCTACGGTCTGTCTGTTCTACCAAACTATCACAGGACAGAGCTATACTGCAGCCTGTCTGTCCTCTCAAACTATCACAGGACAGAGCCATTCTGCAGCCTGTCTGTCCTCTCAAACTCCCCCAGGACAGAGCCACAGCTACGGTCTGTCTGTCCTACCAAACTATCACAGGACAGAGCTATACTGCAGCCTGTCTGTCCTCTCAAACTATCACAGGACAGAGCCATTCTGCAGCCTGTCTGTCCTACCAAACTCCCCCTGGACAGAGCCACAGCTACGGTCTGTCTGTCCTACCAAACTATCACAGGACAGAGCTATGCTGCAGCCTGTCTGTCCTCTCAAACAATCACAGGACAGCTCCCTGCTGTAGCTTGTCTTATGAAAACTCTTTTCACCTGCTCCCTTGAGGTTCCAAAAGGCTCTGTGGTTTCACTGTTGCAGTGTGCCTTCTCTTTTACCTTTGTACTTGGGTGTTCACGTGCCTATTTCACACCCCTTTGATTGTGATCAACCTCTAGCTTGACAGCTGAAGACTACCTCAAAGGAGGGATTTGCCTTGTTCATTGTGAGAGCACTTCATTTCCCCTGAACTCTCAAGTGCCTCCTCAAAGTAACAGGTGCCATGCGTGAAAGTATAATTAGTGCTACGGACGTCCTGCAACTTTTTATTCCTGAACAACGTGCCTGCACTCTAGGAGCGTCAACACCATGGGGATAGCTGGCAACAATCAAATAGTAAAGAGCAAGGTGTTCGCCTTGAGGCTCCTCTAGCGTCCAAAGGGCAAGTGTCTGGATGAATGGATAAGAGCTGTGTACGATCTCCCTCATGTTGCTGGCAGAGGTCTGAAGTCTAGTGGCTCCTGATCTGGCCGTGAGTGAGTGTGCACAGCAAAGATTGCCAGCCCAACTTGCTCGCTGGATGGCAGTGTGAGAGAAGGTGGGACAGTAATGGCAAGGGCGGGGAAGGCTTGGGGGTATGAGGGCCCAGGGGTGGAAGACCTACCTGATTGTCCGTCTCTCCTCCTCTCCAAATCCTTCCAGAGACAAATGTTGGAGTTGATCCCGTGGAGGTTGCCATTTTTCTGCTTGTCGCAGAATGAGGTGGGCAGATATCACCGAAGGCATCAAGGCCAATGAAGGCCAGAGCCTACACGACGTATTCGGGGGCCGCACACCCTCAAGGCGTTCCCCCCCCCCAGGAGGGGGCCAGAAGGGGAGGCCAATGATGAGTGAGGGTGTACAGGGCTCAATGGTCGTACAATTTTACTCTACCGGGTCATTCCAGTGGTCCAGCAGGGACCTGTGTGGCATCTTGCAGTCATCAACCCACTGGAGGTTATGGATGCTCTACATACCCAGGCATCAGAATATATAACCTTCTGCCTGGACCAGGCCCAACAAGATGCAGGATTTGCCACCATTACCAGGTTGCCTCAGGTCTGGGGGCGATCGATGGCACACATGTCGTTCTGCAAGCACTGGGGCATCAGGGAGTGTTAAATGTACAGAGCCTGTGCAACCATTGCCTCAGGATCAGGCACATGTGTGTACGCTATCCCGGGTGTGTGCATGACAGCTACATCCTGGGCCCTGGGAGATCCCCGGTGTCTTTGAGGACCACCCCAGGCTGACGGGCTGGCTCGTGGGGGTCAAGGGATACCCGCTGAGGTCATGGCTGATGACGCCAGTACGGAGGCCTGAGACCGAGGTGGAGAGGCATTACAATCAGACCTACACTGCCACCCATACTGTCATGCAGGGAGTGAGCGCTGAGGGACTGTTTCAATGAGGCTCCCCCTTGTCAGCAGCTGAGCCGTAAGACGGGTGAATTGGACGCCTGAGGACTCAGGCAAGGCAAGTTTACAGAGGGGGCTAATGTTTTGCATTAAGTGGGGGTGAATACTGATCTCAATCGCCCAATTCCAGTCAGCGTAAATCACCCTGCGAATCCAGCCCATAATTATATGTTGCCATTTTTTTGGTGCATTGTGCTTAATGGACGGGATCTTCCAGCCGTTCCCATCGGCAGGGTTTTCCGGCGATGCCGACAGCGCCCCCCCCCCCCCCGCCCCACGTTCCCTGGCAGCCGAGGGTGCGGTCAACGGGAAACCCCGTCGGCAGCAGCGGCACTGGGCAATCCCACCACCCGGCCAATGGTGGGCCGGCTCCGCAAAGCCCCCCCCGCTGGAGTGGAAACTCCCACCCATGGACTGAATCCTCCCCGGTATCCTCTCAGTTCCCCCGCCGTGGGAATGCCCGGCCTCCTCCTGACTGCTCCCAGCTGATGATAACCCTACAACAACACTTTACATTTGTGTAGCAACTTTAACACGGCTACAACACAAATGTCCCCAGGCGACGAACTGGTGGAGAGAGAGAGAAGTGGGAAGGAGGGAATTCCAGGCTTTAGGGCTTAAGGCAGCTGAATGAGCGCCTTGGCGGCCAATGGTGGTCACCAATAGTGGCCAGGCAATGTGAGTCGGGGCTGCGCAAGAGGCCAGAATGAGACGAGCACAGAGATCCCGGGGGGCCTTTAAGACTGGAGGTGATTATGGAGATAGAGAGGCGCGAGGCCCCGGAGGGATCTGAACTCAAGGGGTGAGAATTGAAGCATTGCTGGACTGGGAGCTAAGGTGGATCAGTCAGCACAGCACAGGGGTAATGGTGAATAGAACATAGAATAGTACAGCACAGAACAGGCCCTTCGGCCCTCGATGTTGTGCCGAGCAATGATCACCCTACTTAAACCCACGTAACCCGTATACCCGTAACCCAACAATCCCCCCATTAACCTTACACTACGGGCAATTTAGCATGGCCAATCCACCTAACCCGCACATCTTTGGACTGTGGGAGGAAACCGGAGCACCCGGAGGAAACCCACGCACACACGGGGAGGACGTGCAGACTCCACACAGACAGTGACCCAGCCGGGAATCGAACCTGGGACCCTGGAGCTGTGAAGCATTGATGCTAACCACCATGCTACCGTGAGGCCCCTAAATAGGACTTAGTGCCACTTAGAAGACGGAGAGCAGAGTCAGACTCTACTCATTGTGACCGCATGGACGTAATAATCCAACGTTTCAAGTTCCAGACGTAACTGATTTTCCGGATGTCACGAAGGAAGGCGGGGAAGTGTAACCTTCTGTGGCGTTTAATTGGGAGTTAGATTAGGTTCGAGACTTTGCCAGAAAGGAGATACAGAGCTTCCCGGTAGAGCTGACCTCCACGTTGCTGGAGGAGGTGCTGATGACAGGGGGGACTGGAGAAGGGGATAGTGTCAGCGGTTTACGGGGCTATTTTGGAAGAGGAGAAAGCACCGCTGGAAGGGAATCAAGGCAAAGGGGGAGGAAGAGTTGGGAGAGGGTATGGAGGAGGGGGTCTGGTGTGAGGTGCATTTCCTACAGATTTTAGTACAGAAATGGGACGAGTGTCTTTAATTGGGCGGACCAATAGGTGCATATTTGCTGGAGGGATGTCCTTGGCAGGGCTTAGCGCTTTCTGCACATTGGTGGATAGAAAACGAACCAAGTATTGAAATAATCTGCCTCCGCGCTCGTTTCCAACCCCAGCTGGTCCGACAGCCTGAATATGGGGTGCGCGAGGTTGTGGCTGATACAGCTGAAGGTGGTATATAGAGCACACCTCACAAGGGCAAGGATGAGCCGCTCTTTGAGGAGGTAGATGTTGCGGGGTGGGGGGTGGGGTCCGCAAACCACGCTCACATGTTTTGGTCCCGTCCAAATGATTACTGGAAGGAGGTTTTTAGGATAACGCCCAAAGTGGTGCACGTGAAACTGGACCCAGCCCTTAGGGAGGCCATATTCGGGGCGTCAGACCAGCCGGGGTTGGAAACGAGCGCGGAGGCAGATTATTTCAGTACGTGATTCATTTTCTATCCACCAATGTGCAGAAAGCTCTACGGCCTGCGGAGGAAACCCCTCCAGCAAATATACATCTATTGGTCCTCCCAATTAAAGATACTCATACCATATATGTACTAAAATCTGTAAGAAACGTATAAAGCCGTAGTGAAGGATTCACTACGCTCCCTGTCATTAAGTGTGGAGTATTATTATCTCAATGGACAAACAGGCAGCTAGGTTTGGACATTTTACGATTGCTTCCTTATTATTATCCTGTTCAGTGTTGGATGATCTTCACTGTGAAACGGTGAATAGAAAATGATTCATTTGAAAAAAAAAACAATTTCATTTAGTCACGATTGGAGTTTTAGCTTTGCATCAGTTTAGTTCAGATCTTTAGGAATTGTCATTCTATGTGAAGTGTTACGGGCAGCCCAGACAGGGTTGCCCAAAGGTCATTGATCCGGGCAAGACCTCTCGATTTCTCCCCATCTGGTCAGGATACCCCCTAAGCGTCACAAGCCCGGGTGAGGAGGGATTGACTGGCTCAGTGTCTTTACTCAAGCCTCCCTCTGCTGGTGGCAACAAGGTTTGATCGAACTAGGTTTCCTTTCCCAAGGAAAACTTTTCCAGACCCAATAGTCAGAATACAGGAGGGAGATAGAGAACCTCGTGGCGTGGTGTCATGACAACAATCTCTCCCTCAATGTCAGCAAAACTAAAGAGCTGGTCATTGACTTCAGGAAGTGAAGTGTCGTACACACCCCTGTCAGCACCAATGGGGCCGAGGTGGAGATGGTTGACAGCTTCAAATTCCTAGGAGTACACATCACCAACAATCTGCTCTGGCCCACCCACATCGACGCTACCACCAAGAAAGCACAACAGCGCCTATACTTCCTCAGGAAACTAAGGAAATATGGCATGTCCACATTAACCCTTACCAACTTTTACAGATGCACCATAGAAAGCATCCTATCTGGCTGCATCACAGCCTGGTATGGCAACTGCTCGGCCCAAGACGTGAAGAAACTACGGAGTTGTGAATACAGCCCAGTCCATCACACATACCCACCTCCCATCCATTAACTCTGTCTATGGGTCTGTCTAACTCTTTCCCACTGCCTTGGGAAAGCGGGCAGCAGAAACAAAGACCCCTCCCATCCGGGTTATTCACTCTTCCAACTTCTTCCATTGGGCAGGAGATACAAAAGTCTGAGAACACGCACTAACAGGTTCAAAAACAGCTTCTTCCCCGCTTTTACTAAACGGCCCTCTTATGGACTAATCTGATCTCTTCTGAGTAGAGCTGCACTCCTGTACGCTTCACCTGATGCCTGTGTCTACATTGTGCATTTTATGTTTGCCCTATCATGTATTTTCTTTTCATGTACGGAATGATCTGTTTGAGCTGCACGCAGAACAATACTTTTTACTGTACCTAGGTACACATGACAATAATCCAGTCCGATCTAATAATTATGTTTAAAAAGGAGCCAACTTAACATAGAACATACAGTGCAGAAAGAGGCCATTCGGCCCATCGAGTTGGCACCGACCCACTGAAGCCCTCACTTCCACCCTATCCCTGTAACCCAATAACCCCTCCTAACCTTTATTTGGTCACTAAGGGCAATTTATCATGGCCAATCCACCTAACCTGCACGTCTTTGGACTGTGGGAGGAAACCGGAGCACCCGGAGGAAACCCATGTAGACATGGGGAGAACGTGCAGACACTGACAGTGACCCAGCAGGGAATAAAACCTGGGACCCAGGCACTGTGAAGCCACAGTGCTACCCATTTGTGCTACTGTGCTGCCCTTAAGCAGGCTTCCTATGGTTAAGATAGAGTAAGTTTATTCACTACCAATGAAGGGTAAGGAGAAATTGTAAAACACACGATTCGTCAATCATACAGATTCAAGATAAGAATCCAATATTGAATAAATATTTTCTTTAAAACAGGGAACAGGTCTCGAGTTGTGAGGGGCAGATGGTAATGCATTCCGGGCGTTACGGTTGTTTTCGGTACAATTTGCTTCTTTTTTAACGTTCATTTTTGCGGGATGTGGGTTTCGCTGGCTGCGCCAACATTTATTGCGCATCCCTAACTGCCCTTGCGAAGGTGGCAGTGAGCGTCTTTCGCGAACCGCTGCAGTCCTTGTGGTGTAGGTACACCCACAGTGCAGTTAGGGAGGGAGTTCCAGGATTTCGACCCAACGACAGTGAAGGAACGGCAATATATTTCCAAGCTTGGTGGCTCCCGTTTCCTCCCACAGTCCAAAGATGTGCAGGTTAGATGGAGTGGCAGGGCTAAGTTGCCCTTAATGTCCAAAAAAGGTTAGGTCGGTTTACTGGGTTATGGGGATAAAGTGGTGTTGTAGGGTGCCCTTTCCAAGGGCCGGTGCAGACTCGATGGGCCGAATGGCCTCCTTCTGCACTGTAAATTCTATGCTGATGATGATACTCTGTGAATTTACAACGCAGAAGGAGGCTATTTGGCCCATCAAGTCTGCACCGGCCCTTGGAAAGAGCACCCGACGTCTCCACCCTATCAACATAACCCAGTAACCCCACCTAACCTTTTGGATACTAAGGAGCAATTTAGCATGGCCAATTGACCCAACCTGCACACCTTTGGGCTGTGGGAGGAAACCAGAGCACCCGGAGGAAACCCACGCAGACACGGGGAGAACGTTCCGCTTTTTGGTCTGCGGGTAAAGCATTTTCATCACTCTGTGACTGTGAATCCCAGTGTTTGATTTTAGACATGTTGCCACAGGGGCAGGGGGTGATGTTGAGAAGTACAATATAAATGTGGACAACAGTTTAATCTGCTTTTCTTTGTTCACCAGGCCCAATCCTACAGGCCACCCATCGCCTGAAGGGGGAACCGTCAGTAGATCAGTTTCCAATCCTGCATGGTTGTGGATGAGAAATGTCTCTGCTGAAAGTGAATAAACTGAAATTGTGCTCAATGTTAGAACTTTACTGCTGCAGCTTTTGAAAGCGCCGCTAGGTGGCAGCACCATTCTGGGTTCGATCAGTCATATTAAGCAGCAGCTTTTTTTATTCTTGTGCAATCCTTTGGCAGTGAAATTCTTGAAACTTTCCCGCGGACTCTCAGCTGCAGAGAGCGTGTAAACATCCTGTAAATGATTGTAGATGAGTGCTTAGCGCATTTACAGGGCAGCCCTCTGCTTTCTTTTAACGAAAGCCATCTGCATTATAATTAACTTATTTACTTTAACCAGGGAAAATGCCACCATGAAAATGGTTGGCAGAGGAATGATCCAAACCACATTCTGGGCTATGGAACATGTTGTAATATAGAACATAAGAACTAGGAGCAGGAGTCGGCCATCTGGCCCCTCGAGCCTGCTCCGCCATTCAATGAGATCATGGCTGATCTTTTGTGGACTCAGCTCCACTTTCCGGCCTGAACACCATAACCCTTAATCCCTTTATTCTTCAAAAAACTATCTATCTTTATCTTAAAAACATTTAATGAAGGAGCCTCAACTGCTTCACTGGGCAAGGAATTCCATATATTCACAACCCTTTGGGTGAAGAAGTTCCTCCTAAACTCAGTCCTAAATCTACTTCCCCTTATTTTGAGGCTATGTCCCCTAGTTCTGCTTTCACCCGCCAGTGGAAACAACCTGCCCGCATCTATTCTATCTATTCCCTTCATAATTTTATCTGTTTCTATAAGATCCCCCCTCATCCTTCTAAATTCCAGCGAGTACAGTCCCAGTCTACTCAACCTCTGCTCGTAATCCAACCCCTTCAGCTCTGGGATTAATCTAGTGAATCTCCTCTGCACACCCTCCAGCGCCAGTACGTCCTTTCTCAGGTAAGGAGACCAAAACTGAACACAATACTCAGCGCCGGCCCTAGGGTTGCTGGCGCCCCGGGCAAGCTGAACTTCGGCGCCCTTCGGGGGGGGGGCGGGGGCCGGCGGGGGCCGGCGGGGGGGGCGGGGCCGAGGCGGCCGGGGGGGCGGACCCGAGGGCGGGCGGACGGAAGGGGGGGGCGGATGGAAGGGGGGGCGGACGGAAGGGGAGGCGGGGGGGCCGCCCTGGGGGAGGGCGGCCACCGCGCATGCGCTGGTTGGCACCGGCCCAACTGCGCATGCGCGGGACCCGAGTCTCTGGCGCCCCCTAACACATGGCGCCCCGGGCGACAGCCCGAGTTGCCAGTGCCTTGGGCCGGCCCTGACAATACTCCAGGTGTGGCCTCACTAACACCTTATACAATTGCAGCATAACCTCCCTGATCTTAAACTCCATCCCTCTAGCAATGAAGGACAAAATTCCATTCGCCTTCTTCAACACCTGTTGCACCTGCAAACCAACTTTTTGTGACTCATGCACTAGCACACCCAGGTCTCTCTGCACAGCAATATGTTTTAATATTTTATCATTTAAATAATAATCCCTTTTGCTGTTATTCCTACCAAAATGGATAACCTCACATTTGTCAACATTGTATTCCATCTGCCAGACCCTAGCCCATTCACTTAACCTATCCAAATCCCTCTGCAGACTTCCGGTATCCTCTGCACTGTTTGCTTTACCACTCATGTTAGTGTCATCTGCAAACTTAGACACATTGCCCTTGGTCCCCAACTCCAAATCATCTATGTAAATTGTGAACAATTGTGGACCCAACACTGATCCCTGAGGGACACCACTAGCACTGATTGCCAGCCAGAGAAACACCCATTAATCCCCACTCTTTGCTTTCTATTAATTAACCAATCCTCTATCCATGCTACTACTTTACCCTTAATGCCATGCATCTTTATCTTATGCAGCAACCTTTTGTGTGGCACCTTGTCAAATCCAGATATACCACATCCATTGGCTCCCCGTTATCTACCGCTCTGGTAATGTCCTCAAAAAATTCCACTATATTAGTTCGGCACGACCTGCCCCTTATGAACCCATACTGCGTCTGCCCAATGGGACAATTTCCATCCAGATGCCTCGCTATTTCTTCCTTGATGATAGAGGTTAAAGTAGATTTAAGGTTAAAGTATATGACAGCAGAGCAGGGTGTTGTGCGTGCTAACCTCTGAGTATTTTTCTACAATAGGTACATTTACACAATCAAACATATTGGGCAGCATGGTACCTTTAAGTGGCTAGCACTGTGGCTTCATAGGGTCCCGAGCTCAATTCCCCGCTGGGTCACTGTCTGTGCAGAGTCTGCATGTTCTCCCCGTGCCTGCGTGGGTTTCCTCCGGGTGCTCCGGTTTCCTCCCACAGTCCAAAGACGTGCAGGTTAGGTGGATTGGCCATGATAAATTGCCCTTAGTGTCCTAAAAGGTTAGGAGGGATTATAGGGTTATGGGGATCAGGTGGAAGTGAGGGCTTGGCTGGGTTGGTGCAGACTCGATGGGCCGAATGGCCTCCTTCTGCACTGTATGTTCTATATTCCTGTAAAAGTGATTTCAACACTGAAGAGGAAAACATGCAACAACCTCATAAACTTGAGTGGTTGAACGACTGTAAAGAAGGGGCTTGCCTGGACTTTAGATATTGCTTCTAGCCTTATGTTAGGAGGCCGAGCTTTACATAGAATGGGTGTTTTATATTAGTACAGTGGGCTGATCATCAAGGGCAACTACAGGGGGGAATGGAGGCAGACGGGTTGGTAAAATACGGGCGCTGGTTGGCATGTCAGAATTCCTGGCACTAACCATTTTAGCCAAGATGGGATCAGGGCCGGTAGGTGTCAGATTGCCCTTGAAGCTTCGAGGGCCCATGGCCACCCTTAGACGTACAAGGAACTGGTCTCCATGTCAACTAAAGGGATGGCTCTTTGAAAATCCCAACGAGCGACGGTCACCCTATCCCCCCAGCCGCTGAGGTGGGTTTGCGACCAAGAAACAGCCCCGATGTTCATTCCTGCCACCCATTCCCAAATCCAGCCCAGTGTCTTCATGTTGACTGTCCAACGACCTTTGGAGGAATATTTGATGATGTCATTTGGGGTCTGCTACAACCCTTGGATCAACTGCAACATGTCTGCGGACAAATTAAAGTCCCCGTGTGCACTAGGTTTGTGTTCTCAGCAACAGCCCCCCGTCACCCCTCCTCCATTCTCTCCTTTGACTGTAGTGAGGCGTGGACAACTTCTACAAGCCAAGAAAAGTAACTGAACTCCTTCTACCTCCTCTGCCTGAGATGAATATTGGGGATCTCCTGGCCCGACAGAGTGTGAACATGGAAGTACACCAGCGTGCAGGAATCCCCACCCTG
Organism: Scyliorhinus canicula; assembly: GCF_902713615.1. Lineage (NCBI taxonomy): Eukaryota > Metazoa > Chordata > Chondrichthyes > Carcharhiniformes > Scyliorhinidae > Scyliorhinus > Scyliorhinus canicula. The sequence goes on from NC_052167.1 coordinate 17,840,918, forward strand.
TTTGCCCCCCTTGAGTCGGTGGTGACTCTTTTGTCTGGGCCATGTGAGCTCACCCTTCCCAAGAGCTTCAGAGCAGATCTATTGAAGATCCCCCATGTCCTTCGTAGCCACCATAATAGTTAGCTCCCTTTTAACCCCATTGACATTATTTCCAACTGTTGAGCTATTTGTTGCAATGCCACCTCGAAGGATTGGCTGGGGAGGTGGACTTCCCCTTGAAATCTTAGGTGCTGAAGAGATTGTGAGGAGGCCAAGAAGGAATCTTAAGCTGCAATGTTGGTTTAGCTCATCTTTCCCCTCAAGATCCCATCCTAGAATCATAGAATCCCTGCAGTGTTGAAGGAGGCCATTCAGCCCATCAAGTCTGCACCGACCCTCCAAAAGAGCAATCTATCTAGGCCCAATCCCCCGCCCCTGCCCCATCCGCCTAACCCCACCTAGGCTTTGGACACTTCGGATCAATTAAGCATGGCCAACCCACCTAACCCGCAGCTTGGCAAAGGAATTTAAGTCGGCTCCGAGGACTGGCTGTCTGGAGGATTATTGAGGGGGCTGACCGACGATTCAGCACACACCGAAGAGGCGGCACACCATTTTGGTGACTCGCGCTTTTTCCAAAAGCCTTCTCCTGACAGTGATTGGCTGATTGAAAATAGATGAATCATTGCTGAGGGCGTCAAGCGCTGCTTAGAATTACACCACCTTTCACTGCAAAGGCTTGTTGGGGACTTTTGAAACACCTCAAGAAACTTTCTGGGACACTTTGTCTGACATTGAATGTATTTTGCGGTGATCAAGAATATTGAACTAGGGCAGCACGGTGGCGCAGTGGGTTAGCCCTGTTGCCTCACAGCGCCGAGGTCCCAGGTTCGATCCCGGCTCTGGATCACTGTCCGTGTGGAGTTTGCACATTCTCCCCGTGTCTGCGTGGGTTTCGCCCCCACAACCCAAAAGATGTGCAGGCTAGGTGGATTGGCCATGCTAAATTGCCCCTTAATTGGAAAGAATTGATTGGGTACTCTAAATTTATTTTTAAAAAATAAGAATATTGAAGTTACGCTGAGGGACCTGAGAGAGGCACATCTTACATGAAGGAAAGTTGAATTTTATTGCACATTTTGTTTTTTTTTTCAATTTGAAAGGTGTTGCCCCCAGGCTGTATGCTCGACAGGGAATGGAGATTGTAAATTTCAAGCACATTCCAATTGCATACAGACATCGAGGAATGTGACATAACTGTTTGGAGAAATTTTAATGGGACTTGCTGTAATTTTCAATTTGAAGTGTTTTGTAATGTACTGTTGTGAATTAAGTGTATTTTTGGAGAAAAAAGAACTTTGTCAGTAGTCTCTATCAACATTTATTCAGGAAGCAATTTGAGGACTTGACCGAAAAATAGTAAGAGTCACGCTACTCCACCTAATGGGAGTAACCAGTGGAACGAGAGTGTTTGGTCTTCGGCACCTTTCCGGGAGCCCTCCTTGGCCTGGAAGGAAAATGGGAGAAGGGAATGAGGCCTAGCTGTGGAAGGACGGAGGGACAGGAAGGAAAGGAGGACTCCATCCCTCATGTGGGTTTATCAAGTCAAGTTAACACCAGCTCAATTCTGGTCGCCACACTACCAGAAGGATGTGGAGGCTTTGGACAGCAATAATAATCGCTTATTGTACCAGGTAGGCTTCAGTGAAGTTACTGTGATAAGCCCCTAGTCGCCACATTCCGGCACCTGTTCGGGAAGGCTGGTACGGGAATTGAACCCGCGTTGCTGCCTTGTTCTGCATTACAATCCAGCTGTTTAGCCCACTGTGGGAAACCAGCCAGAGGAGGTTTACCAGGATATTGCCTCGTCTGGAGGGTGTTAGCTATGCAGAGGCTGAATAGACTCGGACTGTTTCATTAGAAAGATGGAGGTTGAGTGATGACCTGATAGCTGTCTACAAGATTATGAGGGCTGTGGATAGAGCAGATTGGCAGGCACTCTTTCCCAGGGTGGAGGGGTCAGTCACCAGGGGGCACAGGTTTAAGGTCCATGGGGCAAAGTTTAGAGAAGATGTGCGAGGCAGGTTTTTTACGCAGAGGGTGGCGAGTGCCTGGAACGCATTGTCAGGGGAGGTTGTGGAAGCAGATACATTAACGGCGTTCAAAAGGCATCTCGACAAACACATGGATAGGTTGGGTATAGAGGGATGTGGCACAAGGAAGTGCTGAGGGTTTTGGCAAAGGTTGGTATCATGACCGGTACAGGCTTGGAGGGCCGAAGGGCCTGTTCCTGTGCTGTATTGTTCTTTGTTAGAACGAGGTGAACCATCTTCTCATTGGGAATGTAAGCAAAGCTAATTGCTTTAGTTTTAACCATTTGAAATAATTTGTTTAATTGTTGGGTGTGAACCGGGAAGGAAGAACACGGAATCCGAAAAGAAATAGGATGAGCCAAGAATGAAAACGTGAACCAATAAAAATGATCTTAATGTTGACCTTTAGTAGCAATGAATGTATACATTTCATGCTCAGCTACTTAATCATCAGCCAACTTTGTCTTCAACGAGGAGTTGTTCTCCTTTAGTTAGGTTAGAAACATAACCAAGAGATAAGACTTGTTCCAGCTATTATAACTAGTGTGATTGCGAATGCATTGACAAATTATGTCTTTGCTACAGATAGCAACGATTCTTCTTCTGTTAGTCTATGTATTAGCGGTGCAAAATCCCTTTCTCCCCAGTGTCCCTGAGTGACTGTAGTGCTGTCTTAAACTGTCAAATGAAGAGGAATTGCAGCTACGTTATAACAGCACTCCGACCCTCCTCTTCATCCAGGAGGGAGGCACTTTGCTCCCACTTGGCACTGCCCGCACCTCCAATCATACCCCTAACCCCACTGGCAGGGTTCAACATTCCGGGCCCAGCGAGTCTCACAATCATGCTTAGGCAATCAAGTATTTATTGCTATTGGTTATAGGTGTCAATGTCACTTGGAATTGGAGAGTCGTGCTCCAAGTCATTAAGGTTATACCAGAACATGTGTTCTGTATTGACGGAGTGCTGCATTGCAGAGGTGCAATCTATCAAGCGCGACATTCATCTGAGTCCCCAGCTGACTGGTAAGCTAAATGTGAATGATCCCCATGGCACATTTGTTGAATGTGTCCTGGCGAACATTGATTCTCCAACCGACATTACGACAAAAAAGCCCACTGGCCTTAGAGCTGATTGTGGGACCTTGCTGTGCACAAATTGCTTGCAGCGTTTGCTGAAGTATAAGTACTCGCTGAAATATAAAGGCCTGGCACATATAGGGTCAATGTGGGACTGAGTGCAGTACCACCCACACAATGATGTGAGAAAGTACATGACCCACAACCAAGATCAGTCTAGTGTTGGACAGAGCTGTGCGTACAAGCAAGCATGGAGACAGCTCCTAGCTTGTATCCTTTCCTGTACATGGGTAAATAGTTCTAAGAGTCAATAGAGACTTACAGTTCGCGTAAGTATGTCTACGACTTCTTCAGCTGTGCTGAAATGCGCTTAACAACATTTGCTTATAAAACAACCATGACTATACTTCAAAAAGTAACACAGTGGCTTTGAATTGCTTGAAGATATCCCAGAGATGTAAAAAAGCTTTACACAAAAAGAAAGCTTCCTTGCTGCATATATGTTGAAGTCATCAATTTGTTGACGTCAATATTCAGTCACAATGGCAGTCTTTGACGATACTGTAGTGTGAAATATGCCCTCACTTTGGTAAAATTGGTACTTTGTCAGATGTTGTTTCTACTGATTCCATTTTCTGCTCTTCCAGGGCATCAGGCTCAGATGGTATAATCTTAATCACATTTTCCTCAAATGGTGCATGTCTGCTCTTCATGTTCAGGCTTGCATTACAGGCAACGCTATCTTGACGTGTTCTTACACCTTCATTGGATAGAGGCCTTCCACTGTTGAGCTTGAAGACATTACGCACACAGTTTGCAACAGCTAACTTTCTCTTTTCAATGTCACGGTGGAAGCTGTACGTCTGCTCCATCTCACCGGCATCTGTCAGAGTCACAGCCGTGATGTACTCCTGGGAACATCTCTGTGTGCCGTCCGGCATGTTTGTTTGAAACCGTTTTCGCAGGTTGAGCACAAAGTAGGCCAGGCCGCTCAGGATTAACATGGTCCCTGGAAGAGATTGTCATGGCAACATTAGTGTTGCAACCCTCCTATGTCCCTGACCACATTCAAAGGCGAAAGTTTCAACTGTGAAATATTGTTTTATTTTTGGAATAAAGAAAAACAGATAAAACGCAAGTGTTCCCATGAAGGGCTTTGCCAACTTCCAGGAGATTGGAATGCCGTTTTCTCAGCACAATATGTTGTCTATTTCCAGCAGTCTCTATTCTTGGTAAGAGTGTCACTTGGGACACGTCCTCCGAATCAATTCTCAGCATGATGCACATACTGTGCTTGTGTGCACATGCAACATTTCCTCCCGGGTGAGTCCCCAGCCTAGTGAGGTTACCCACACGGCGGATTCCCCAGAGGCGAGGCTGGCCATTAACTCCGGCGGGACCGGTAGATCCGAATGGTGGCCAATGGGGAACCGTAAAACCCGCCACGGGGTGGGGGGTAGGGGTTTGCAAAAAATCCTACCCTGAGCTTCAGTACGGGCGTTAATGTGCCTCTGTGCACTGGGGAGCTCTGTGTTATAAGAGAAACAAATTTTAGCTCTGGCCATTTTAGATTTGCCGGGCCAAAAAAAAACCTTTGTCACCCATGGTTTACTTTTCACTTTTAATTCTTGGAAGTTTTGAGATCAGCAAGATTCATCTGTGCGCAGACATGAAGGGCGCGATTCTCCGCTCCCCACGCCGGGTGGGAGAATCGCGGGAGGGCCGGGTGAATCACGACACGCCGCCCTGGCACCCCTCGCGATTCTCCCACCCCCCGCTCGGAGAATCGCTGCTCGCCGTTTTTCACGGCGACCGGTGATTCTCCGGCCCGGATGGGCCGAGCGGCCTGATGTTCCCGACCTGTTCACACCGGCGGCAACCATACCTGGTCGCTGCCGGCATGAACATAGCGCGAAAGGTAAGTTTGGGGCCTGTGCAGGGCAGAGAGGGGATTGAGCACCATGGCTGTGCTCGGGAGGGGACTGGCCCGCGATTGGTGCCCACCGATCATCGGGCCGGCGTCTCCAAGAGACGCACTCTTTCCCCTCCGCCGCCCCGCAAGATCAAGCCGCCACGTCTTGTGGGGCAGCGGCGGGGAAGACGGCAACCGCGCATGCGCGGGTTGGAGCCGGCCAACCTTCGCATGCGCGCTGACGTCACTTAGGCGCCGCCGTCGTGTCATTCTCGGCGCGCCGCTTTGACGCAAGCGTCAAGGCCCGGCGGCTGAGTTTCTCACAACGCCGCTCCTAGCCCCCTGGGGGGGGAGGGGGGGTGAATAGGGTGCGAGGAGCGGCCTCCGACGCCGTCGTGAAACTTGTCCGAGTTCACGACTGCCTTCCCGATGCCGCGCGGGAGCGGAGAATCACGGCCGAAAGGTTCAGAGAGAGAGTTAAAAGAAACAGGATCACGTAGAGAGACAAATAAAAAAGTAACCGAGGTGATCAACGGTGTCAAGGTTAATATCATAGACCAGAAGTTAGATTGAAAAGAACACTGTGCATGTAAAAAGTTTTAGTCATTTAGGTTTAGATCTGTTTAGTGTGATGAATCGCTATTGTTCTCTCCACTTTTTTAATCTAACAGGCTGTGAATTTATTCTGTGGAGCGGATAGTTTTCAGATGCTGAATTTGTTTCTCAGTCCGATGGGTAGGTGACTTGCCTGTTTTTATGAGTGACCCCCCCTTCCTCCACCCCCCCACCTTGAAACCACTCGCTCCACACTGTCAGGTTCCCATGAGTCATGTCCACTGATGTCTCCTGGAATATGCCCACCCCGGCCGGCTTGGCAACTCCAGACTCAACTCAGCAGTAGGACTCCTTCCTGCCTTTGGGTTAGAAGATTATAGCTTCAAATCCTCCACCAGAGATCTGAGAGCACATGATTTAAGCTGACATTCAGTGCATCACTGAAAGAGTGCGGCATTGTCATCAGCTTTTGGGTGAGAAGTTGAACAAGGCCCTATCCTGTCCTCTCAAGTGGATGTGAAAGGCCTCCTGATTCCATTCGAGAAATAATATTGCTGCTCTGCGCTATATTAATGACCCTATTATTCTCTAGGTAAACTGTAACTTGCACTCAAATTAAAGAGATTGAGTTTGCGAGGTTTTAAAGGATACTGGAGGATTTGCCTAGATTGGGTTCAAGGGTGGGTATCTCCAGTGCAACCCTCACAATGAAAGCCGGTGCTGGGATTAGAAGCGACTCAGCTGGGAAAGGAAAAAGCAAGCAGGCCATTGGTAGTGGGGAATAATTTAGCACTGCTTCCAGGAGAAAGAATTGTCTGGCTAGCGGTCAATATAAAGCATGATTGCAGCGATGGATTTTCAGTCATTTCATAGTTAAACGGGCTGTGGCGTAGAGAATAAGTCATCATCTGAATGTTGCTTAGGCAATGTAACTTTGAGATTGTTTAATACGGTAATTTTTCAAAACTTGCAATCGTTTTGTGTGATCCTTCCAGACAGAAATTCGACTACCTGTTTATTAAAGTTATTGATCCCTATGGGGATCAGAACACAACGGTGCATAATCTTGTTGCCGCCCGCCTGTTATCTGAACAGTTTGCAAAGTGGCCACGTGATAATGCCGAGGGGTCAGAAAGAGAAAACTGGAAATTCAGCTTTCAAATGAATAATTCAATAAGCCTTTCACTTGCCTGGAATAGTTGCCTGCCAGATAAGAACTGGGTGCAAGAAGCAAGCCACGGACAAGAAGGTGAAAGTAAGACACTTCTGTAAACCATTCGGCCTCATAGCTTTCTTCCAGATGTTCCAAATCTTGCTGTCCATTTTGTCAAAAAGCGTGCTAAGAGGACAAGAGTAACGTTTAAAATTTTACAGTAATTAGCGCAAGACAAGAGGCACCACAAGAAACCAAGTCAAACACTTCATTTTACCTGGTGGATTTAAGGACACGTTTTCTTTTATCCCCCCCCCGTAACATGATGTTTCATTTTGAGATGCGAAAGTACCTGCTCTCCTGGACCCAGGGGACAATCTGACAAGATACTGCAACCGCACTATGTAAATACCCTGGGGCAGCAGGGTAGCACAGTGGTTAGCACTGTTGCTTCACCGCTCCAGGGTCCCAGGTTCGATTCCCGGCTTGGGTCACTGTCTGTGTGGAGTCCGCACCTTCTCCTCGTATCAGTGGGGGTTTCCTCCGGGCGCTCCGGTTTCCTCCCACAAGTCCCGAAAGACGTGCTTGTTAGGGGAATTGGACATTCTGAATTCTCCCTCCGTGTACCCGAACAGGCCCCGGAGTGTGGCACCTAGGGGATTTTCACTGTAACTTAATTGCAGTGTTAATGTAGGCCTACTTGTGACAATAAAAATTATAAGATTAATATTATATATATATTTCCTCTGAAATGAGGCGCTTTTATTGGCTGCTGTTTAATCCATGGATTTTCCCGCGAAACATTCAGCGCGCGCGGAGTCAACAGTTGCTTAGTGCACAAAAAGAAAGGAGACCAAAGTAAACTATTGGATTTACCGTGGAAGTGTGTGCGCAGTTTCTCACTGTGAATGAGTGTTGAGGATGTGATTCAATGGACACAAATGTCACTTTTAGAACAAAACAGAAAATGCTGGACAATCTCAGCAGGTCGGGCAGCCTCTGTGGAGAGAGAAGGGAGCTAACGTTTCGAGCCTCTGGATGATGCTTTGTCACCTGAGAAGGTGCGCTGTCAGGGTGTCCACCCGCGTGTTTGCGAGACTGTGGTGAGGGGACAAAAATCGACGAGGATGAAAATAGATGAAAATAAAGCTCAAGGGGATGATATTTCTTGGTGAGAGGTGGTGGGGTTGGGTGGGGTGTGAGGAGCTTCCAATTGGCTGGTGTAATTTTAACAGAGGCCATAGTTTGGTGGTGGGGGGGGGCCTCATGCGCCAGTCAGTGTTCTGAGTGCGGCCCATGAAACATTTTGTTAACCGTTGCCCAGAGGCAGGGTTTCCACATTCCGCTGGTTCCCATCCATTTTCCCTCCCATTATGACTGAAGTGAGGTTCATGGTGATTGCTCACAACATTTGGGTGAATTCTCCGCCAACCCAGCTGCAGGTTTTTCGGCAGCGCGTCATCGCTGGCAGCGGGATTCCCCGTTCCCGCTGCTGGCCAATGGGATTTCCCATTGCAGCCACCCCACAGGGCAGTGATGGACACCTAGATTAGTGAGTGGGCCACATGAGTGAGTCCAAAGATTGAAATCGGGTCATGTTCACTAACTGTGGGCCTCCAATAAGATTGAATACATTTAATAGAACCGGAGAATAATACCATAGATGTCCTACAGTGCAGGCGAAGGCCATTCAGCCCATTGCATCTGCACCGATCCTCTGACAGAGCACCTTACCTTGGCCCACTCCCCCAAGCTATCACCGTAACCCCACCTAACTTGCACATCCTTTTTGAACACTAAGGGGCAATTTAGCATGGCCAATCCACCTAATCTGCACATCTTTGGACTGTGGGAGGAAAGCGGAGCACCTGGAGGAAGCCCACGCACACACGGGGACAACGTGCAGACTCCACACAGTCACACGAGGCCGGAATTCAACCGGGTTATACATGTAAACAGTGTCCCCATTGATATTACATTGAAATTAAGGTGGCCGCTCAGAGCGTGTGAGCAGATCTAGCAAAGTGAAAGCAAAAAAACTGCCGTCACTGACGGTCAGAAATGAAACAGGAAGTGCTGGAAAAACTCAGCAGGTCTGGCAGCATTTGTGGGGAGAGAGATAATCAGAGATATCGTTTTGAGTTCCCTCTGACTTCTCCTTCGTCGATTTGGGATTTGAACCGCCAACCCAAGCCTGGGTTTTCCGGGCCTGCTGCAGTGGGACCCACTGCGAGGGATATGAAATGAAATGAAATGAAAATCGCTTATTGTCACGAGTAGGCTTCAATGAAGTTACAGTGAAAAGCCCCTAGTCGCCACATTCCGGCGCCTGTCCGGGGAGGCTGGTACGGGAATCGAACCGTGCTGCTGGCCTGCCTTGGTCTACTTTAAAAGCCAGCGATTTAGTCGAGTGAGCTAAACCAGCCCCTGGCGGCCCAGTCAAAGGTTCTCCATTGACCTTCGATAAGACTGGAAAATCCCGGTGGTGGGCGGGGCTGGAAAACCCCGCCCTCTCTGTCTCTCTCCACGATTCTGCCAGAGCTGCTGAGATTTTCCCAGCATTTGCTGTTTTTATATGAGGAGATGCAGTGCGGATTTCACTTTTTCCACCTTTTCCCTGCTAAGTATTTGTGTTCCGTGCTGGAGTAGTGGAATCGGCACCGTTGTCAGCATCTGCTATTGAAGCAGACAGGATTACTGCAGCAGTGGAATTGTTAAAGGCTCCTCCGAAACACATATTTCTACTTACGGATAACGTCCGACCAACACAGCATCGATGAAATACGGGCCTTCCAAAATGGTGAGGACTGCCGCAGCAAATCTTCAAACAAAACAAAATAGTCAACAACCCAATCTCTCCTGGCACAGATACAAATCTTCCACAAATAAGAAGGAAATCGGGTCGTATCATACTCACAGCAGATAAGCAGCCAACTTCCTGAACTGCCCTTGAACTGCCGTGTCTATCCCCACTCCCAGAAGCACTATGTGTTAAATGGGTAGAAAGCATATCATTAATAATAATTTACCGCTAGTGAAACACTTCTCCCTGTCTCCGACCAATTAAGTTCAGATTGAAACTTGGTATAGTTCAACCCAGTCAACCTTCAATCGATCATGGCAGAAGGCAACGGTCTCACATCAAGGTTGGCGGGCAGGGTATTCGCCAGAGTTGGCACTTCAAACCAAGATATGCTGCGGTGTTCTTCAATGGCGAGTCCCCACCGTCCACGGGATCCAGCCACCTGACAATGGGATTTCCCACTCTGGGAAACCCGCGTGCGTGGGTGGTTTACCGGTAGAACGGAGAATCCCGTCGATGGAGAATCCGGCCTTCTAATATCATAATATTATTGAATCATAGAATGGTTGCAACACTACAGGAGGACACTTGGCGCATTGTGTCCCTGTCTGCTCTCTGCACGGGCCATTTAGGTGATTTTCATGGCATACTTCAAAAATAAAAGGCTTGAATGGGGCAGCACGGTAGCATGGTGGTTAGCATCAATGCTTCACAGCTCCAGGGTCCCAGGTTCGGTTCCCAGCTGGGTCACTGTCTGTGCGGAGTCTGCACGTCCTCCCCGTGTGTGCGTGGGTTTCCTCCGGGTACTCCGGTTTCCTCCCACAGTCCAAAGATGTGCGGGTTAGGTGGATTGGCCATGCTAAATTGCCCGTAGTGTCCTAAAAAGTAAGGTTAAGGGGGAAGTTGTTGGGTTGCGGGTATAGGGTGGATATGTGAGTTTGAGTAGGGTGATCATTGCTCGGCACAACATCGAGGGCCGAAGGGCCTGTTCTGTGCTGTACTATTCTAAATTCTAAATTCTGAATGTGTATTGCCACTCATTCAAAGCTTTTGGGCCATTCCTTCAGTTGTGAGGATAGATTGGAGAGATTGGAGCTGTTTTCCTGGGAGACTAGAAGGCTGAGAGGAGATTTGATAGAGGTGTTCAAAATCACGAGGGGGCGGGACAGAGCAGACGGGAAGAAACTGTACCTCCTCCTAAAAGGATCGCGAACGAGAGGGCGCTGATTTAAAGTGAAGAAGCAAATGCGATGTGAGAAAAAGCTTTCTCACACGAGTGGCTGGGGTCTGTAATGCGCTGCCAGGAGGTGTGGTAGAGGCAGGTCCAATCGAGGCATTCAAGAGGGCGTTAGATGATTATCTGAGTGGAAACAACGCGCGAGGGTACGGGGAATAGGCAGGGGGACGGCACTAAGTCACGTGCTCGATTGGCAAGCCGGATCAGACATGATGGGCCAAACGGCTTCCGTATAGTGGTTCTGGGCCAAAATCAAAGGGTTCCCTACATAACACAATCATGGCCCCAGCAGGCTGGCAGCTGATCAGGGATAAAACCCACCAGCTACCATTTCAGGGCGATGATGGATTAGGAATAAACATCAGCCTCGCCAGTGTCACCTAAAGCTGGCGACCAAGGGCTTCAAATCTGTGGCTGCAATCAATCCTAACTAGCGCATGCAAAAAAAACCATTGGCAACTGTCTACAATATTCTTACAATGGAACAGATTAAAGTAGCATTTTCACACTGCAACAGGTAGATGGCAGAGGCTGATCAGAAAAAAAATCGTTCCGGAGCTCATGTACCAGGATTGTTTTGAGTGTCAACCATTCCCATGTAGCCCAGGCCGAACTAGTCCGTCAAAGCCTGTTAAATGTACCCGTGGAAAAAGGGCAATATCTCAAATTGTAACGCTTTAATTAACCTCGCAAAGAGTAGGAATCAAGGTCGGTCTTTTTTTTCTTCTTTTTAAAATAAATTTAGAGTACCCAATTCATTTTTTCCAATTAAGGGGCAATTTAGCACGTTCAATCCACCTACTCTGCACATTTTTGGGTTGTGGGGGCGAAATCCACGCAGACACGGGGAGAATGTGCAAACTCCACACAGACAGTGACCTAGAGCCGGGATCGAACCTGGGACCTCGGCGCCGTGAGGCCGCAGTGCTAACCACTGCGCCACCGTGCTGCCCTCAAGGCAGGTCTTAATGGTTCAGCTACTCGGTGGGCAATGAAGTCACTTTGGGAGTAGTTAGATTAACCCTTTGAGTCTTTTTGCAGATTTGAGCAAAATATTCGTAGATCATCAGCAGACTATTCCTGAGGACCTGTCTGAAGTCTTCGGACTTTCCTTTCATATTTTCCTTGGAGACAACAGGAACGAACGCTGACATGGCAAAGAATGCAAGTTGAGGCTACACGTAGCACAGCCTTATACGGTGATGCCTATTTGTCGTGACCCAGTTACATTGTTGGAAATGTACCCGTCAGCTCTTGTTAGTACGAACTCAAATTTTCCATTGGTTGTGTGTTATGGTGCTTTGCGATTAATTCCCCAGATATAATGCGCTCCCCTCGTTACGTTCAACTCTCAGCCCAACCCCAGCATTCTGAGCAGATGCCTCAGCTGCCGTTGAGCACTCAGCTTATCAGTAATAGTAAGACTCCCATCTGACTGACCCTGGCAAGCTCGTTGAGAACATTGATCACTCAACGAAGGTTCCTGCTCAAAGAAGGTTAGGGTTGTGGTGATATGCATCACTGTAAATACACAAGGGGTTAATGTAAATACATATAGACTAGCTAGACACACAGACACTCAACCAATAGGTCAGTAAGATAGGACACGACCAATGGGAATTCACGATACACACAGAGGTGACACTACCACAGGGGGGGGGGGCATTACATCAACCCATATATAAAGGACACAGCACACATGATCTTCCTCTTTCCAGTGGAGACACTCAGTGAGTACAGACACAGGGTTGATTGAACATCACACCCACCACGTGGATTGTAGCAGACTGGTTTGTCAGTCTGAGTAGCTATAGAAGGATGAACAGTAGAGGTGAACCTAAGTAAGAGAATCGTAAATAGTTTAATAAACGTGTTGACGTTATCTCCATGCCTGACCCTTCCTTTGTCAGCGTGCACATCAAGGAAGTTGCTTATACTACGCCTAGAGCATAACAAGACAAGGGTTAGGAACCAGATGAGGACAACGAAAGCGCTTCACTTCGAAGGCTCCCCCAAGAAATGGAACATATGCCTGGATGACGCTTGCTCGGAGGAGGCCTATTTGGAGGAACCTCCTGGTCGAAGAGACACAATTCTTCGAGGACAGCAAGAGGAAGATCTGGAAAAAGGAGCCTGAGAAAGGAATACCAGCGATCTCGAGTCCAACGACCGATCCCACCTCCCGGGAAACACCTGCCAAGTGTGCGGTCAAAGATGTGGCTCTCGGATCGGGCTCCTCAGCCATGCAAGAAACCACAGAACCCATGACCAGCAACACAGAGTTTTTTAGGTGGACAATCACACTCGTTAGCGAGTGATCGCTGAAAGAAGAACTGTCAACAAATTACATTCGAAGTTCTTTCATGATAACAAGTGAAACTTTCAAGTTCTTGTCTTGCTTAGATACAGGTCACCCTTGAATATTACATGCAATTTTTGGCACACTGCTACCTTCAAAAAGATAACAATATGTTCTAAAGATGTCAGAGAGTGATGAGCATGGGATTCTATAGTATGGAGCTAAATGATTTTGCAGCTTGGAGCTCTTTTCTAGGTTAAGCAAATCCCACTGCCACTCCCCTCCACTATTCCCTCCCCATAAATCCTTCGGGCGTGATTCTCCCAAAACGGGAGAAATCGTAAAGCTGGCGTCAAACCCGGGCTGGTTTGACGCCAGCACGCCCCTTCCCGACCGGGAACCGATTCTGGTCCCCGGTCGGGGCTAGCAGCCCGACGCCGTAGGCTCCGGCATGACGGGCTTAACGAATATCGTTAAGCCCGCTTGCCGGAGTTAGCGCCGGCTGACGCGTCATATGACGTCAGCCGCGCATGCGCGGATTGGAAGACTCCAACCCGCGCATGCGCGGATGACGTCATCGCGTATTTGCGTGAAACCTGCGCATGCGCGGGCCGGGTTGCCCCTCAGCCGCCCCGCGAATGGATACTGCGGGGCGGCGGAAGGAGAAAGAGTGCGCGGGCATCGGGCCCGCGATCGGTGCCCACCGATCGCGAGCCCATGGCACCCTTGGCACGGCCGTGGTACTGCCGTGCCAATCGGTGCCATGGTTATGAAAAGCGAGTTTGTGACGCCGTTTTTACGAACGGCCAGACCAGGTGTGTTTGCCGTTCGTAAAAACGGCGTAAAGGGCTGGGACTTCGGCCCATCGAACAGCTGTGAATCGCTGCCGGCCGTAAAAAAACGGCGGCAGCGATTCGGGTCGGGAGTTGGGCGGGGGGGTGGGGGAGAATAGCGGGAGGGCGGGAAAAATGTCGGGAAGGCCCTCCCGCTATTCTCCGACCCGTCGTGGGGGTCGGAGAATTTCGCCCTACGCTTTCACTGCCACAAATACTAAGCTGACTGCCCTTCAAAGTGGCAACAGCTCAACTCTTCCCTTTGGAAAAACATTTCATTGACCAAACTACCTTCTGCGTGAACTTTACATTGAAGATCACTCACCATTTTCCCAACTAGAGGACGTAGTCCATTCCCTAAGTCACCCTATCAACACTTTTCACAATAAGGAAACCCTCAATTAAATCACTCTGAATCTTAGCTACTCAAGTGGAAGTTCTTGCAGTCTTTCAAGACCTTCCTCATGATCATAGGTTCCAGCCCTTGGCTTGATCCCTGTGATTCTATGCTGAATGCTCACGCAGGTCTTGGGTGGGATTCTCCGGAATCGGCGCGATGGCCCGACGCCAGCGTCAAAAACGGTGCGAACCACTCCGGTGTCAGGCTGACCGGAAGTAGCTGGTGGGTTTGGAGCCGCACCAGCTGCCGCTGAAGGGACTGCGCGAGTCCACGCATGCGCCAAAGGGCCGGCGTGATCCTGTGCATGTGCGGAACTGCCGGCGTACTCTGACGCATGTGCAAAGGGGGGTGTCTTCTCCACGCCGGCCATGGCAGAGCTCCACAGGGGCCGGCGCTGAAGGAAGGAGTGCCCCCACGGCACAGGCCCGCCCGCAGATCGGTAGGCCCCGATCGCAGGCCAGGCCATCGTGGGGGCGCCCACCGGCGTCGGATCCACTCCCGCCCCCCCCCTCCGAGTACTGCCCCCGCCGACTTACATAGAACATAGAACAGTACAGCACAGAACAGGCCCTTCGGCCCTCGATGTTGTGCCGAGCAATGATCACCCTACTTAAACCCACGTAACCCGTATACCCGTAACCCAACAATCCCCCCCATTAACCTTACACTACGGGCAATTTAGCATGGCCAATCCACCTAACCCGCACATCTTTTTGGACTGCCAGGACCCGCCGTGTGGGACCATGTCTAATCCACGCCGGCGGGACTGGCCAAAAACCGACGGCCGCTCGGCCCATCGGGGCCCGGAGAATTGCCTGGGGGAGGGGCGCTGCCAACCACCCCCAACTGGCGTGGCGTGAACCCCGCCCCTGCCCGAAAACCGGCGGCGGAGAATACGGCAGCCAGCGTCGGGGCGGGATTCGCGCCACCCCCACCCCCCCCTTCCCCCGGGCATTGTCTGACCCGCCCCTTAAATATAAGGGACTTGGAGAATTGGACTTTACATCCAGTGGAAATGGGGACTCGGGGTGGGGGGTAATTCTGAGACACATCGATGATGTAGATGTTAAGAAAAAAGCGACTTGAGCCCAAAGTTCTCCAGATGTGTCCTTGGACAGGTCTGTGCACATTGGGTTGAGGTTGCAAGTCATTTTCTCCCTTTGTCAGCGAGGTGCCAAATTATCCATTTAAATAATAATAATCTTTATTCGTGTCACAAGCAGGCTCACATTAACGCTGCAATTAAGTTACTGTGAAAAGCCCCTAGTCACCACACTGTTCTGGTACACAGAGGGAGAATTCAGAATGTCAAATTAACTTAACGAGCACGTCTTTCGGGACGTGTGGGAGGAAACCGGAGCACCCGGAGGAAACCCACGCACGACACCGGGAGAAACGTGCAAATACCGCACAGACAGTGACCCAAGCCGGGAATCGAACTGTTCCATTTCACATTGAAATTAAGCAACGCAAAATTAACAAGAGATGTTGCCTACACATCCCATTGAGGGTTAAACATTTTATTCTGCTTCACCCATGAATCAGTGAGATAGCAGAATAATAAAGACAGTTATTATCTAGAGAGTCTGTTGGTTCAGTAACAGTATTGGCGATGAGCCAGAATAATTCATTTTAATAAACGGTGTAAATTGCTCATACTAAAAGGTGCAGTTCCAAAAGCAATCAGATTTAGTGCTACAACAACATAAAGACGCATTAAAAGGGCCTGTGGACAGTTTCACTGAGAAACTAACACAAAAGGCAGGAAATGAGCTTGAAACTAATGAAATCCCTAATTTTCCTTCGATCTATGTTGTTTCCAGAATCGCGGGTCCTGTGTCGGGTCAGGGAATAAGAGACGGCCAAAGTACCGAACGAACCGTTACCAACGAACGGATAAGAGAAATGACAAAATGAAAATTCTTCAAGGTCGCTTATTTTGGGGGAAGTATTTGTCACTTCAGGGTTTTGTTTGGAGTTGTTGTTGTTTGGTAACTCATTGAGAAGTGGAGTGACTGGTCCACACTGAGAGACTGATCCACACGGAGTGACTGATCCACACAGAGTGACTGATCCACACGGAGAGTCACAGAGTGACTGATCCACATGGAGTGACTGATCCACACAGAGTGACTGATCCACACAGAGTGACTGATCCACACAGAGTGACTGATCCACACAGAGTGACTGATCCACACAGAGTGACTGATCCACACGGAGAGACTGGTCCACACGGAGAGACTGGTCCACACGGAGAGACTGATCCACACAGAGTGACTGGTCCACACAGAGTGACTGATCCACACAGAGTGACTGGTCCACACAGAGTGACTGATCCACACAGAGTGACTGGTCCACACAGAGTGACTGATCCACACAGAGTGACTGGTCCACAGAGTGACTGATCCACACAGAGTGACTGATCCACACAGAGTGACTGATCCACATGGAGTGACTGATCCACATGGAGTGACTGATCCACACAGAGTGACTGATCCACACAGAGTGACTAGCCCACACAGAGTGACTGATCCACACGGAGTGACTGATCCACACGGAGTGACTGATCCACACAGAGTGACTGATCCACACGGAGTGACTGATCCACACGGAGTGACTGATCGACACAGAGTGACTAGCCCACACAGAGTGACTGATCCACACGGAGTGACTGATCCACACAGAGTGACTGATCCACACGGAGTGACTGATCCACACAGAGTGACTGATCCACACGGAGTGACTGATCCACACAGAGTGACTGATCCACACGGAGTGACTGATCCACACAGAGTGACTGATCCACACGGAGTGACTGATCCACACAAAGTGACTGATCCACACGGAGTGACTGATCCACACAGAGTGACTGATCCACACGGAGAGACTGGTCCACACAGAGTGACTGGTCCACACAGAGTGACTGGTTCACACGTAGTGACAGATTCACGCGTAGTGACTGATCCAAACGGAGTGACTGATCCACGGGGTGACTGATCCACAGAGAGTGACTGATCCACACGGAGTGACTGATCCACACAGAGTGACTGATCATTTCCCTCCGCCTTCTGAGAATCCATGCGGCAAGGCCCAATCATTCTCACTGCTTCACATTAGTGAACCTTGCAGTGTCCCTAAATTTCCAGAAGTCCCATCTCTTCGGCCAGAGAATGAGTTCCTACCCACATTCTGACAGATAGCTGCCGATTCCGCTGCTGTTTGCAGAAGCTGCAGTTTCCCAGTCTCTCTTTCCCTGGGACACTCTTTCTCTCTCACACGGGGCTCTGAATCAACCCATCCTTTGTATTCAGGTGTGAAAGCTGGCACGAGTTTCAATAGGGTTTGACCTGGGTCCCTAGTCCCCACGACAACCAGGTCACATAAACTGTTGTCAGGAAGAACCAGTGTGGGATCGCACCCCCCTCCATTACTCCGCTTTACCTTGAATTAAAACATAACCATCTGATAATGTTCAGCGGACATAAGAAGATAAGCACATGAGGGAGATATGCTAACCGAGCTAGACAAATCCGAGTGAGAGAAAGTTCAGTTGGAGCTTGAACACCAGTTGAGCCAAATGACTAATTTCGGTGCTGCAAAGTCTTAATTGTCAGCGGGAATCAGGAACTCTGTCTGAATTTTATGTCGTTAAATGTCAGATTCTGAAAGAAATTGCCATGTGCCAATATTCTTGGAGAACACTGAAGTCTAACAAAATACACATTCAGATTAGAGTTTGTCTAGTGCCTCAGTTGTCAAGACTTGTTTTAGATGCTATCGGTGCTGTTGCTTGTTCAGCCCAGCAGAGGCCGCTGTTGAATGGAAGAAGGAGGGTCTCTTTACCAGCACTGTGAGTCCAAGAGATTTCAGTTTGGCTTTGAGCTTAAATCTCCGGGTTTATTGCTCTATTATTGCATCCATCAAGCCTCTCAGCTGCAAAACGTGGGCATTATAGGGGGCGAAAAGCGAGGGAGTGGTATTCAGTGCATTGCGGAGAGCCAGCATGGCAATGAGGGGCAGACTCCCACCTTATCTGATGTCACCATACTATGATTCTCTGCTGCATTGTGGGTGTCCTGCTCTATTAGCGTGCATCAGCCAGGTGTGAAGTAAACATAACAACACCTTCGTTCAAATTCAAAGAAGACTAAATCTCTCCATTGATGGATTGAAACTTGTATGTTCTGGACAAAAGTAACATTTGGAACAAATAAGTATAATTCAAAGGCCAGGATTTTAAGGCCCTGCGGTGGTATGTCTCCCCCTGGTGGATGGGCCCTGCCATTTAAATTGCTGTTTACTTCGACGGGACCCTGGGATACCACGGGGCAGGACTGGATGTAAAAGTCTGGCCAAAATCTTTGTGTATGAAGAATATTGATTTCCAATACCTTACCTTGATGTATTTTCTTGACAGCTCTGTCCTGCCATGGCCAAGAGAATCTGACACCCTGATTGATTAAAGGGCGGGATTCTCCGACCCCCCCGCCGGGTGAGCGAATCGCCGGGGGTCGGCGTGAATCCCACCCCCACCTGTCATAACATACATCTATGTACACAATGGAGTGCAGACAGGCAGTGATTGACACACAGGATGACCAGTAAGCACACAGAACACAGCAGCCAATCACCAGACAGGACACTACGACTATAAAGCCAGAGGGCACCAGGTTTCCCGCTCTTCGGGACCAAGCCTCCGAGACAAGCAGAGTACGTGAGCATGGCCAGTGCAAACACGGTAGCTAGTAAGTCTGGTCAGGCTAGTGTCAGGTCTCCAGTCAAGTCAGCATAGTGTCAACCCACAGTTGAACATGTATAATAGTTTAGGTGTTAAATAAAATCGTGTTGCATCTCATCAAGTGTTGGAATTCTGTCTCTCGCTACACTGCGTCAAGTGCAGTCCACATCGACCCAGCCTGCCCAACTCATCACCGCCATCCTCCCAATTCCCCCGCCCCCCAAAATCCGGCCCGGCGTGAGTCACGCCGCCTGCCTCGGAGAATGGCGGGGTCCGGCGCGACTCAATGGGTGCTGGGGCCGCTCAAATTCTCCGGCCCGCGATGGGCCGAAGTCCTGCCTAACTGTAGCTGGTCCCGTCGGCGTAAATTAGAGTAGGTGCCTTACCAGCGGGACGTGGTGACGCGGGCAGGCTTCGGGGTTCCTGGGGGGTCGTGGGGGGGGGGGGGGCCTGGCCCCGGGAGGTGCCCCCACGATGGCCTGGCCCGCGGTCGGGGCCCACCGATCCGCGGGCGGGCCTGTGCCGTTGGGGCACTCTATTCCTCCGCATCGGCCGCTGTGGTCCTCCACGATGGCCGATGCAGAGACGGACCCTCCTGCGTATGCGCGGTGATGACGCCAGCACGCGCTGGCGCTCCCTCGCATGCGCCGACTCGTGCCGGCCGGCGGAGGCCCTTCGGCGGCGGTTGGCGTGGCGCCAACCACTCCGGGTCGGGCCTAGCCCCTGAAGGTGCGGAGGATTTCGCACCTTTGGGGCGGCCCGACGCTGGAGTGGTTCACGCCACTCCGTCCCGCCGGGACCCCCCGCCCCGCCAGGTACGGGATAATCCCACCCAAAGTCTCTGCACCATTGGCAAGAGATTCCTATGTAAACCAGAATGGGCTGACTAATTGACCTCCTGCTCGCTGGAATGTTCCAGAACCGAATAGATCTGCCATCACACAATCGCCCCCCCCCCCCCCACCTTAAATCAAACTGGACAATTTGCCAGCGAGAATAAACAGTGTTTCTCACTGACTCAGATTGGAAGATGAATCATCAAATGTGTTTGCCTTTCCATCCAGTATTACCATTGACATGCAGGTGTCATTCCTTCGAGGACAGGATGGATCCATCACCTACCTGTTTGGGGCCACTGGCATTGGAAAGGGTTAAGTTCGGGCCGAGTGGTTCTCCGCCACTCTTTTGGAAGAGTTTGATGGGATAGGTTCAGAAGTTTCCAGAGGGCGATGAGGCTATATCCAAGCTCTCTCCTTTAATCATAGAATCGTAGAATTTAAAGTGCAGAAGGAGGCCATTCAGCCCATTGAGTCTGCGTCGGCCCTTACAAAGAGCACCCGACTGAAGCCCACGTATCTACCCTGTCCCCGTAACCCAGTAACCCCCATTTTCTGGACACTAAGGGCAATTTAGCGCGGCCAACCCACCTAACCCGCACATCTTTGGACAGGGGAGCTGCGCAAATGTTCTGTCAAAACGGGAGGTGACCATCTTGAATTGGACAGCGAGGTCCGACCTTCCCAGTCCGAAAAGTGGCAAAGGAATTATTCAAGAAAATGCGAATAGGCATGTTGTGCTGGGGTGGAAACAAGACATAGACTCGTGGCCTGCCACAGGTGGACATTGGCACCCAGGCCCGACGTTCCGTCTTCAAGCCCTGCAGGGTTACCAGTACATGGAAGTTCCCCTGAAGTGGTGTTTCCTTCAGCCAGTAGAACACAATCGACGATCACAGGGCAGGGATGGATCGTCAGAACAGCTGCGTCTTTTTCACTGGGGCTCGACGAGAGTTTTGGAGGGTTTCCTCCATCGGGAGCTCTGACTCCCACTCGTCCCGTTCAGAGGCAGCAGCCATTTTGTACGGACTGTCCCGCCGTAAGCCCCCCCCCCCCCGCCCCTCCCCCTCATCTCTGTATGGTCAGCTTTGTCACTGGCTGAGAGAAGGACATTTGTGGTTTAAGTCACTGGAGTCAGGGACAAACCTGTTAGCGGCAGACTGTGCTGGACGCCAGCGGAGACTAGTGGAATGTTCCGGTAGTACATCCATTTTCTGCGGCCTTAAATTTGGGGACTCACTTCTGTACCACTGGAATGGAAAGTGTTATCTCGATACTGTGGCATCAAATATCACATTGGCCACTTTGAAGCTATCCACACGATGGGTCTACAGCCCAAACAAGGAAGTTTTTCACAGTTAAAGTGGCCGCTCCCCCTTTCTTTGACTAGACTTCAGTCTGCCGTTCCTGATCTCGAATTGCCTGGTGAGTAAAGAGGTGAGCAGGTTGGAGGGCCTCCCTGTGGATGTGCTCTGGGGCCTGGCCGAGAGGGTCGATCACGGGCCCGAGATTCACAGGCTCGCTCTGAGGAGGGTTGCTCTGGCTGCTCGCCACACCTCTTGTGTATTTGAGTGCACTGAAGTGACTCTGGAGAGGGATCTCATAGTACTCGTCAGTTTTGGGCAAGATCTTCCATGGCTGGTGAGCACCACAGGAATGTTCCTTGTGTTAAAGAAGACAATCCAGGTTACGATTCACTTTTCTTTTGTTATTTCCGCACATCAGTTTGGATGAACCATTTGTCCATGAGTGGTGATCTTCAATGGGGCCATTTTCAGCAATAGCTCTGACCTGGGGACACCAAATTAGCCCCGTATTGTTCTACTGGCCCAAAACTCCGAGAGTAGGGTCAGGGGGGGAATTTACAATCAGCCATGGTTCCTTCTCCATATGAATGTGTGGCTATCTGGACCTCAGATGAAGACCGAATCTGGACCAGCGGCCGTGCCGTGCTCCATGGCGGACTCAGAACGCGGAGCCAGATAAAAAAAATAAACCACCCCCCAATCTACCGTGCGCCCGAGCATCTAACCCCGCACATTAAATCGCCGGCCGCCTATAAGGCCCCCCTGGTCTCCGATCCGCCCGCCCCTGACCAGGGCGGCGACGGATTGAGTCCGCAGCCGCCACGCCTCGATCGGCAATAGGTGGTTAGTTCCACGCTGTCGGGAACTCAGCTGGTTGGGAGGGTAGGGTTACTGGGCGGGCCTCTGGCAATGGAGCCCCGGCCGCGCGGCGTACTCCGCAACGACGCCGATTTTCGGTGCCCGGCGAATTGCCACTCCGGCGCCAAGCCCGCTTACGTCGCAAAATTGGATTCCTCGCCCCGGCGCCGGCCACGATTACGGCGTCGGGCTGCGGACAGTCCAGCCCAATGGCCATTGGTATCTGTTCTTTGAGCAAACGGTTTGATATCTTCGATGGCGGAGCTAAAACAAAGAGGTCCCAACTTTCCACAAAGCCCTGTGATAAAATTTGCCTGCAGCGTTCGCGACTTGTGACAGGCTTGTTTACTTTCATCCATTGAGCATTTTTTTACCATTACTAATTTTTGTTAAAAAAAGGCAGCAGCAACTATTTGTTTTCAACCACAGTTATTGTTAATTCAAAGGAAGGGAGGAACTCAGAGAGCTTTCCAAGGTGGGGGGTGGAAATGCCCCTGACCTGTAGATTTGCACTGGGTTGTTCTGGTTCTTTTCACCATTCTGTGCCTCTTGTAATCCACGTCTGAGCAAAAACGTGAAGAGTCTTACACAGCTGCTTCTGTTGGTCTTTGCTCTGAGGATGATGATATTAAATATTCACATCGGTCAATAACAACTCTGCCAGCCAACACACAATTTACACTTTTCTGCTTTCGTTACCATTCACAATTGACTGTTTTGCCATCCAATCTCCCCGGACCGTCGCCATGTTGACCGACGCTACCAGGATGGGAGATTGATATGGCATTTGTCACATCCCTGGGATAAACCATTAACTTTCCGCAACTAATGACTTATGGAATGCAGACCTGGCTCCTCCCACCGCGGGGTCTTCCAGCCCCGGCGAAGCCGACCCCTCACAGCAGGTTCCGCAGTGGCCGTGCGCAAAATCCCAGAATTCGCAGGGCCGGAAGATCCCACCGGCAGCCAGTGGTTCGGCACATCTGCCGTGGGAATTCCCGCCATGGGGCGGCGGCTCAAAATCCCGGCCATTTTCTGTGGGAAATCACGGCAGCCAATTTGCACACCAACGGCAATGAGAATGGTGGCCAGTTAATCTGTTCTTGCTGCCGTTGATTGGGACGTGAATATTGGCCATTATATTGGGAGACCTCTCAGCTTT
This sequence comes from Scyliorhinus canicula, assembly GCF_902713615.1. Classification (NCBI taxonomy): domain Eukaryota; kingdom Metazoa; phylum Chordata; class Chondrichthyes; order Carcharhiniformes; family Scyliorhinidae; genus Scyliorhinus; species Scyliorhinus canicula. The sequence continues at coordinate 17,864,162 of NC_052167.1, forward strand.
AAGGGCCCAAAGGATCTTCACATCCACCTCTGTAGGCAAACAGGGCCTAGGTTTAATGGTTCATCAGAAAGTAGTACACCAACAATGCAGCACTCCCTCGCTACTGATTGAAGTGGCAGCTTAACATAGAACATAGAATAGATGGAGGCCATTCGACCCATCGGGTCTGCACCGATCCAGTTAAGCCCTCACTTCCACCCTATCCCCTTAATTCAATAACCCCTCCTGACCTTTTTAGACACTGAGGGGCAGTTTATCATGGCCAATCCACCTAACAGCACGTCTTTGGACTGTGGGAGGAAACCAGAGCACCCGGAGTGTGGTAGTATGACTAGGGGTATTACGGTGCCTGGGAGTGTGAGCTGCCATTGGTGCAGAGGACTCGCTGCCCATTGGCCTAGGTATCGTGTGCCTCTTATCCCTATTGGCTAAGAGGAAGGTAGCTCCGTCTACGAGGCGGGGTATAAGAACCCGTGTTCCCCTGCAGCCAGGCCATTTCCTGTACGTCTGCTGCCGGACTCACTTCTTGCTAATTAAAGCCTTTCGTTTCGGACTTCACCTACGTTTCGTGTCCATTGATTGTGCATCACGGAGGAAACCCACGCAGACACGGGGAGAACGTGCAGACTCCGACCCAGCGGGGAATCGAACCTGGGACCCTGGCGCTGTGAAGCCCCAGTGCTAACCACTATGCTACCGTGCCGCATAGATTATATACTGGCATCCTGAAGCGAAACGTAACTCCACAACCGCTTGCGGTTCCACGGTAAGCGTGCAGCCACTGATCCAAGTCAATGTTTCAAGTTGCCCAATGAGGAATGTGCCCCGGCCCTTGGGTAATATTCCCCATCATCAGCGACTGACCATCTGAAGCTGGGGAAATGAAAACCCTCTGGGAAGTCCAATGGTGCACTTTTGTGAACACTGGGATTTGATGGTGAGCCTTCGTACCAAGACCACATCACGCTGAGGGTGAAATCCCTCTTCAGCAGTGGGGTCAATGAAACAAAGAGGGTTAAGTGCGGTCGAAATGTTCGTTACTGGTTCCCTCTCACTTGTTACGTGTTTTCACTGAAGATTAACTTCAGTAGGTTGAAAGGCTTAGTCCCTTTTTCTATAAACTTGACGTTTGTGCATTGAAATTTAGGGTGTTGGTCTAATTGAGGTATTTGAAGTGATTAAGGGATTTAATAGGGTACAACTGGATAAATTCATTCCTCTGGTGGGGCAATCAGGAAGGGCATTGTCTGAATAATCATAATAATCGTTATTACTGTCACAAGTTGGCTTACATTAACACAGCAATGAGGTTACTGTGAAAAGCCCCTAGTCACCACATTCCGGTGCCTGTTCGGGTACACAGAGGGAGAATTCAGAATGTCCAATTTACCTAACATGCACGTCTTTCGGGACTTGTGGGAGGAAACCGGAGCACCCGGAGGAAACCCGCGCAAACATGGGGAGAACGTGCAGACTCCGCACAGACAATGGCCCAAGCCGGGAATCGATCCTGGGACCCTGTGAAGTACCAATGCTAACCACTGTGCTACCATGCACTAAAAGCCAAACCCTTTAGGAGTGAGGCCAGGAAGTACTGTTACACAGAAAGAGAGTGGAAATACAGAAACTCTCACCAAAAAAGGCAGCGGATGTAGATTTTGAGTAAAATTACCTTGATCACAATTGATGGATTTCTGTTAGTTGCCAGTTTCAACATACATGGAGCTAAAGCAAGTAAGTAAATGAAACTGAAGTGAATCATTATCTAATGGAACCTAACTGTTGGCTCAAAAGATGCATTGGCCTCCTTGTGTTCATTTGTCAAAGTGGCACAGTGGTTAGCACTGCTGCCTCACAGCGCCGGGACCCAGGTTCGATTCCAGCCTCGGGTGACTGTGTGAAGTCTGCGCGTTCTCCCCGTGTCTGCGCGGGTTTCCTCCGGGTGCTCCGGTTTCCTCCCACAAGTCCCGAAAGGTGTGTGTGTGGGTTAAGTGGATTGGCCACGCTAAATTGCCCCTTCGTGTCCAAAGATGTGCAGGCTAAGTGGGGTTACCAGGATATGAGGATAGGGTGGGGAATGGGCGTGAGTGGGATGCTCTCGATGGGCCGAATGGCCTCCTTCTGCACTGTTGGGATTCTGTGGATTTCACTGCCTGCCTTTTTCTCAAATGAGTAATCTGTGACTTTAAAAGCATTTTTTTAAAGAGAAAAACCTGAGCTTGGTTCAGTATTTCTATCTCAATTTCCCTGATTTATTTTGGATATGTTTCACTTTGTAGCGTCTTAGTCTACTGACATTTTATTTTTCGCACTTCAAGCTAGCCAAGAGGAAACCACTCTCGCGTTCATTTCACTTGTAGAGAGCTGATTCATACTTGGGATAAAAGTCCTTTTCACTTCCCAGTTTTCAAACTGCTCAGAAACCCGTAAGCATTTTGTGTCATCACTTACATTCCTTTAACCACCCATTCTATTTTAAATTATGTATTTCATTACAAACATGTTTCAAAACAGGTTACAGCGAATCAATACCGCGGGAAACATACTTCCCAACAATCAACTATACAGTCTGCACAGATTTTTCCCCTTTTTCACCCCCCTCCTCCACGACGAACAGCCCCTCAAACACGGTCACAAACATCCCCCACCTTTCCTCAAACCCCCCTGAATAGCTCCTTAATTCATACTTTATCTTCTCTAATTGCAGGAAGTCACGATTCCGACCGCCACTCCAGCAAAATTCGCCGCCGTGCAATCAGAAAGGTGAAGGCAAAGACATTGGCCTTCCTCCTCTCCATGAGCTCCGGCTTCTCTGAAACCCCAAATATCGCCACCAAAGGGTCTGGGTCCATCTCCTCCTCCACTATCCTGGCTAGGACTGTGAACACTCCCGCCCAAATCTTCCCAATTTTTCACATCCCCAAAACATGTGCACATGATTCGCTGGCCCCCGCCCACACCTCTCACACTCATCTGCTACCCCCTGAAAGAACCCACTCATTCTCGCCTGAGTCATATGCATCTTGTGCACCACCTTAAACTGTATCAGGCTCATCCTTGCACAAGAGAAGGTCCCGTTTACCCTTCGCAGTGCCTCACTCCATATTTCCCAATTGATCTCCATTCCCAACTCCGCTTCCCATTTCGCATTGATCGTCACCACCCGCTTGCCTCCCTGCTCCTACAGCCACTTGAATATATCCCCAATTCTTCCCTCCCCTTCCACATCCGGAAGCAGCAGTCGCTCCGGCAGGGTGTATCCCGGCAACCTAGGAACCCCGTCCAGACCTTTCGCGCAAAGTCCCTAACCTGCAGATACCTGAACTCACTCCCCCTCGGCAGCTCGGCACTCTATCTTAGCTCCTCCAGATTGGTAAACCCTTCCTCCAAATACAGATCCCTCATCTTGAACAACCCCACTTCCTTCCACCTGTATACACTATCCCCCCCCCCCCCCCCCCCCCCCCCCGGCTCAAACCCATGATTCTCGCACAGTGGCGTTAGCACCGACATCCCTTCCACCCTAAAATGCCTCCTCAACTGATTCTATATCTTCATCGTGGACTGCACCACCGGGCTCCTTGAATACCTACTCGCAGCCATTGGCAACGCTGTCGTCACCATAGCCCTCAGACTAGACCCCTTACAAAATTCCTCCTCCATCCTAACCCACCCAACCCCTTCTCCTTCCCATCACCGCTGCACCTTGATTAACCACCCATTATATCCCCCTTTATCTCTATCAGCAATGACGAATTATTTATCCTTTATTTTCCATTTTCACTTGTATTGGTGTCATTGCCCAAGTTTAGAATTTAGATTTAGAACAGTACAGCACAGAACAGGCCCTTCGGCCCTCGATGTTGTGCCGAGCAATGATCACCCCACTCAAACTCACGTATCCACCCTATACCCGTAACCCAACAACTCCCCCTTAACCTTACTTTTTAGGACACTACGGGCAATTTAGCATGGCCAATCCACCTAACCCGCACATCTTTGGACTGTGGGAGGAAACCGGAGCACCCGGAGGAAACCCACGCACACACGGGGAGGACGTGCAGACTCCGCACAGACAGTGACCCAGCCGGGAACCGAACCTGGGACCCTGGAGCTGTGAAGCATTGATGCTAACCACTATGCTACTGTGCTGCCCCTACTCCACCCCGCACTCTTGCACATGAACTATATTGCAGTCTGGGACTTGCTTTGAGTATGAATGCTCCAGCTGCTGAGCTCCAGTGTGGATCTGCCCTGAAGTCATAGCCCTCACCTTCAGCAGAAACCTTTTCTTCCGGAATCATCCGACACGGAGAGAGAGACCAATCAGTCCATTGAGCTACACCATGCATCCCACTTCCCTGCTCCCTCCCCACAGACCTGCAAATATTTCCTTGTCAAGTGTTTATTCAATTTCAATTTTGACATTTACTATAGAACCTGCGTCCCTCTGCCCATTCTTTCTTGCACTGGTTATAACACTGGCTGCGTGAAAAAATGCCTCTTCATCTCTCCTCCTTGGTTCTGAATCAGTTAGAACACTCACCTTCTCCAGCTTGTAATCTGTGACCAACCTTCATTGATTTTATAGTGACGTTTGACTAGCAATCCTCAAGTTAAATAGTAACTTCATTTCCTCTTTTATTCTGGATAGTCAGAGTCCAATTCAAGATGGCCAAAACCATTTGACCATCAGATGGCCCACTTGGTAATTGTGTGGGTTAATGTGGCACAGGAGACCTCTCATTCAGTCTGAGGAAGGTAGTACAATATATGATTTGTTCCTTAATTCTTTTTATTTGAGCCCTATGCAAGCCCTAATAATGTATAGATAGTGATGCAGAGAGGAGAATGATCCGACCAACCTGAAAACATCCACTTAATCCTATACTCAGATTCTTGCAATTACTTGAACCTTCCCTAATGTATGCCTCAATCTGTATACGGGACTGTGTACAATCGTGGGTTAAATATCAAGTATGTTGTTACATACAGTGTTGTGTGGAAGCCTGGTGCAGTGCTGAATATAATATTGTGTAAAATATCAATTACAGTGCTGCATACAATTTAGTGTTGAATACCAATCACCGAGCTGTGTACAATAGTGTACAACATGCATAAAGCTGTAGACAGTGTTGCACGGAATGTAAGTACAGTGCAATATACAATGTAGTGTAGAGTATCAAGTACAGTACAATGGACAATATTGTGTATAATGTCAGGTTTAGTGATAATGTTGTATAGAATGCTAAGAACAGTTGTACATAAAATGGCGGATTCTCCGGTTCACCCAGCCGCGTGATTCTTGGCGGCGCGCCCTTCACTGGCCGCGAGATTCTCTACTCCTGCCACTTGCCCATGGGATTTCCCATTGAGGCCACCCCACGGCACCAGGAAACCCCCAGGCAGGAGTGGACTGCCGGTGGGAACAGAGAATCCGAATGGCCGGAGCATTCCTCCCATAATGTCGCATACAACTAGAGTGAAAAATGCCTGATGTTCCCAATGTGGTCCTGATTTTATCATAGATTTCATAGAATTTACAGTGCAGAAGGAGGCCATTCGGCCCATCGAGTCTGCACCGGCTCTTGGAAAGAGCACCCTACCCAATGTCAACACCTCCACCCTATCCCCATAACCCAACCCAACACTAAGGGCAATTTTGGACACTAAGGGCAATTTAGCATGGCCAATCCACCTAACCTGCACATCTTTGGACTGTGGGAGGAAACCGGAGCACCCGGAGGAAACCCACGCAGACACTGGGAGGATGTGCAGACTCCGCACAGACAGTGACCCAAGCCGGGAATCGAACCTGGGACCCTGGAGCAGTGAAGCATTTGTGCTATCCACAATGCTACCGTGCTGCCCATTTCAGTCTGGTATGTCTTAGCAGTGTAACAATAGAGCGCGTTTGATCTTCCCGGTACTAACTATCTTATTTGTTTCAATTACATGGCTCAAAACCTGTTTTAATTAATTACTTCCTTCAACTCTTTAACTCTCAAAGTCGTCAAACAGGGGGAACTGGCTATTTGTACCGATATGTCACACAGCACTGCATACAGCTCTTTGTTTACTGTACAACATTGCATACAACATTGTCTACGTCAGAATTATTGCAAGGTATACACGGGAGTACTGTCTGGTCAATCTTTATTGACTGAGCACAAGGACAACAGCTCAGTGGAACTCACGGCAATGTTCTGTCTGAGTCCAGCGAAGCAGAAACCCTTATAGCTTTTTCAACCAATAGAATTACAGTCGCAGTCTAATCCTTCAATTGCATGGCAACACACCAATAATATCACAGTTGAACTTTCATTTTAAACCAAGGAAAGGACAGTAATTCTAGCTAATATATAACAGGGCAAATGGACCAATTAAAAAAAAATTCCAATCCTTTATTTGCATACTTATCTCCCCACCTGCCCTTGGATGTTACTGTACTTTACTGTAGGCGAATTCTGTCATTTTGTCTCTGCAGAGCCACATCCTTCAGTTTTTCATGAATTCCACATCTACACTAAATTGTACGCAACCCTGTACTTGGTATTTTACACAAGATTGTGGACAGCACTGTACGAGATTGAACCGTGTGCAGTGTAAAGGCTGGAGCTGAACACAATATGAAAGGTGCGGCCAGTTCCGTTAGCAGTGTGACTCAGACCAGACGTTGTCAAACTCGGGGGCATCGTGGGTGGGTGACGGGAGGGTCGCGGAGCCGTCCATCGCTGCGCTCCTGATCGTGCAAATCTGCACGCAACAGGTGCAGCAGCAGGCTGTTAATAACGCCGGCTGCAAGCAGCCTTCAAAATGGCCGCGAACACGTAAACAAAATGCGGCCGCACTGCGCATGCATGCCAGATCATCGCTGCACATGCGCATGCGCAGTGCGGCCTCTTTTTTGTAAACAGTCGCAGATTTTTGTTTCCCAAGTTCAGGGGGGTTTTCTTCATTTATTTTATTCATTTTATTTTATTTTTTTTCATTTATTTTATTCATTTTTTTTTACAAGTTCGGGGGCGGGGGGTTTATTTGATAAAATTTTACAGGAAAAAAATGCAGAACTTTGGACAGATGGAGACTCCATACTTTCCGACACCGGAAGGCTTCACCTTCATCCAACAGGTTCCATTGGGAGAGAGTGTACGAGGGCCGAAGGGACCCAAAACCATTTCCTGCAATTTTGTCAGGAGCAAACAAGGTAAGAGAAAATGGTGGGTCGCGCAGGTCAGCCAGCGTAGGTCGCGAAGGTCGGCTGGCATAGGTCGCAAAGAATGACTGGCGTGGGTAGCGAAGGCCGGCCGGTTAGTAAAAATGGGTCCCCGGAAAGAAAGTTTGAAAAACACTGACTCAGACTATGCACTCTGGGATAACACAAGCTGAAACTTGATGCAACTTTGACCAAAAGATAATCCAGACTTTGAAGTAAGTTCAATGTGATTTATTGAACCATTCGTGCAGTTCTCTATGAGTTAGGCTCTCCTGCTAATCTTGCTATAGTAACTCAGTCTAACTAACCAGTCTGCTCTAAGCCACGTGGTGGGTGTGATGCTTCTGATCTGCCCCGTCTTACTCTCTAAGTGTCACCTGTGTAAAGAGACAGAGTACGTGTGCCCTGCCCTTATATATGGGGTGTGTAATGCCACCTTGTGGTAGTGTCACCTCTGGGTGTCTTGACTGCCCATTGGTCGTGTCCTATTCTATGTGTTCATTAGCTGTATGTCTGCATGTCATGACGTCTCTGGTGCTCCCTCTAGTGTTTACTTAGTCGTAGTGTATTTACATTAACCCCTTGTGTATTTACAGTGATGCATATCACCACATAGACCATCTCTTGGGGTAATAATGTGTCAAACATGTTTACTTTTGTTTCTTCTGGAATGTGGAAAAGCCCCTCATCCAGAAGAAACTTAAAACATAAAGAAGAATCAATGTGCTGTGCTGTTTTTAATATCGGCACTGTTTCAATGTTCTGCCACCCTGAATGTTTCCATGTTGATTCAGGTCCTCCCCCTCCCCTCCCCCGCACCAGATATTTAACGACTTTCCAGGATTTTCAATGGGTGCGCGTAATTCTGTTTCGCTCCTTTGGCCAGGGAAGAGTTAAAGAAAGTAATTAACCTCCGTAGCACTGGAGAAATCTTATTCAAACATTTATTGCGTGAAAGAATAATGGATCACTGGGTTACTGGATTGTAAACCAATCGCATGGATTGCGAACCAATCAACCAACGCCATATAAAGGGAGGGCAAAGTTTAAGTGGCTTGTAAACATTATTTGGACCTGGAGATTAGATTAGAGCCTTTAACTGATCACAAATTTGTTCTTCCAAAAAATGTATTTACTCACCCTGCACATCATTTATGGCGAGAGGGGAATTAGGGGGATGTGGAATATTGATGGTGATGGCCCTCGTAATACAGAGGGTCAATTTAATAATAACCATATTAGCTTGATCAAAATGAGACAAATCAGTGCTGGAAATTCTCCTGTACAATATTTCAACAAAGTTTTTGTTTGGCTGAACCTAATTAGCGAGCTGAGGGGATTCAACGCATTAGTGCTTTAGCCAAATATAAATTGCTAAAGTAAACATCATTACCTTTTTATAATTATGCAATACTATTGCATTTGTAAGTGTGTGCGAGCGGTTTTTCAGCTCTGGGAATGTTTAGCTGTCAACACGTTGCAGCTATCATTCAATGATTTCCCCTTTCACAGAATTTCCTATGAATTACAGATTTATGTGGAATGTCGGAAGTTTGTGAACTGCTTTTGGCTTCACTACGGATTGCCAAGGACTCAACCCGCTCAGTAAATATTCTCCGTTTTGGCTCAAAAGTTGAAAAAGGTTTCCCATTTCTGGAGCGACTCAGGCAACAGCTCTTTTCTGTCAAAGCCAAGGGGAAACTTGTTAGATGTACAACTTATCGCTCGTGCACCTCCAGTCTTTGACTTCCCTGCCGCATTCTATCTTGTTCCTCATTAATCTGTTGGCAAAACTGTGGGCACTGACCCTCCGACCCTACTCTGTTCCTGGTAAGGTCACTACTGAAACTCCTTCTGGTGCCTACAACTGAGCTGTGTTGGAATCCAGACTGTGTTCGATTTCAACTCATTCCTTCTCAGGACCTCAGCACCGTGGAACTAGCCTGGTATCACCCAATCTCTTCTCGGTTATACCCACCGTCCTGTTTCCTTCACCCACGGTGACATTCTGCATTACCGACTTTGGTTCATTGGCTGGGATTGTCCGACCCTCCGCGCCGAAATCGCGCTCGGCGCGGGAGCGGAGAATGGGGCGTCAGACCCGCGATCGGGTCCGAAGCTGGGACGTGAACCTCCGGCGATGGGAGAATCCCCGCAGCCGGGCGTGCGCGGTCGACGTGGCGCTGGTCGGGGGCCGTTGAAAGAGGCCGCCACGGCGATTCTCCGCGATCGACCGGCTGAGTTCCCGCTGACGTGGTTCCTGTATGGTTCCACCCGGCTGGAGCTCGGCGTCGCGGCTGCGGTGGCTGCCTTGGTGGGGGGACGGGGGCGGGGTTAGTCGCTGAGGGGGCCTCCATGATGGCCAGGCCCGCGATCGGGGGCCTCCGATCGGCGGACTTGCGCGATCTGGGAGGGGCCTACCTACTTTCGCGTCGGCCCGCTGTGTGGCTCCGTCATGTTGCCACGCGCATGCACGGACCCGCGGCCGGAAGGGCAGGGCCTCGAATCGGCAGCAGGAGATGTGCGGTGCACGCTGGGGCCTTGCAATCCCTCTTAAAACCGGAGAATCACTCCGGACTTTTTGAAAAATGCCCGGAGTGATTCGTGCCCGTTTTCTGCCGGGCGTGGGGACATAGCTCCATTTTCGGAGAATCCCGGCCATTATGTCTCAAAAAAACTCCGAAATGTAGGATCTTTAGTCTTCAGCCTATCCACATCTCAGGAAAGATACAGAAAGAGTGAAGAGATATACTGTACACCAGGGTCCCAGGTTCGGTTCCCGGCTGGGTCACTGTCTGTGCGGAGTCTGCACGTCCTCCCCGTGTGTGCGTGGGTTTCCTCCGGGTGCTCCGGTTTCCTCCCACAGTCCAAAGATGTGCGGGTTAGGTGGATTGGCCATGCTAAATTGCCCGTAGTGTCCTAAAAAGTAAGGTTAGGGGGGGGGGGGGTTGTTGGGTTACGGGTATAGGGTGGATACGTGAGTTTGAGTAGGGTGATCATTGCTCGGCACAACATCGAGGGCCGAAGGGCCTGTTCTGTGCTCTACTGTTCTAAATCTAAATCAAAATAAGCTGGATTATTGTTCCTGCGGCTAAGTGCTGACACCAACGGAGGATGCGTGGAGTTCCACGACGGAACAATCGGCGGCACACCCGCACCGATTCCGCTACCGGTGACGGGCTGGCATCGGCGCCGCATGAAACACCCACAGAACACACGGAAAACAATGGGAGAATTGCCGGGACCGTGCTGGACACGCGCAGGGCTGCCTAGCTGCAGCCGCACGTACGCCTACACCCCCCCCACAGTGCCTGTTGTGCTGGACCGCGTACCCGTTCACCCCGACCCCACAGCCCACCTCCTGACCACCCCCCACCACTCACTGCAGCCCATTAATGAGATGCGAACGCTTTAGCCGCTGATTTGGAGGGGGCGCAATTTCGCCGTCGGGCAATGGAGAATCCCTCTCTATATATTTTTAAAATAAATTTAGAATACCCAATTCTTTTTTTTCCAATTAAGGGACAATTTAACATGGTCTGCATACTATACACTATAAGCAATCAATTATTATCATCTCTCTCCACACTGGTGATGATAGAACTTACACAACCTGTATTCAATCTCCATTCACTATATTCAGATCCACGAACTGAACCATTTTTGTATGTTTGCTCTGTTGAACCACTTTATTTTAAACCAAGGCTCCATATTTTACAGCTCAATAGAGGCCCAAGATAATTCTCTGGGGTGGTGGGTTCAAATCCCACCTCGGCAGCTTGTGGAATTTACGTTTCATTGATAAATCTGCAATCAAAGCTACTCTCGCTGATGGTGACCATGGCAACAATCATTGATTGCTGCACATCTGGTTCTCTATTGCCCCTTTGGGGAAGGAAATCTGCCATCCTTACCTGGTCTGGCCTACATGTGACTCAGATCCACAGCCATGCGGTTGACTTTTAACTGCCCGCCTGTGAAATGGCCAAGCAAGGCCACTCAGTTCAAGGGCAGTTCGGGATAGGGAACGAATGTTGGCCAGTGATCATAGAATTTACAGCACAGAATTGGATTGGAGAATTGAATTTGGGGCAGCACGGTAGCATGGTGATTAGCATAAATGCTTCACAGCTCCAGGGTCCCAGGTTCGATTCCCGGCTGGCTCACTCTCTGTGTGGAGTCTGCACGTCCTCCCCGTGTGTGCGTGGGTTTCCTCCGGGTGCTCCGGTTTCCTCCCGCAGTCCAAAGATGTGCGGGTTAGGTGGATTGGCCATGCTAAGTTGCCCGTAGTGTCCTAAAAAGTAAGGTTAAGGGAGGGGGGGGGGGGGGGGGTTGTTGGGTTACGGGTATAGGGTGGATACGTGGGTTTGAGTAGGGTGATCATTGCTCGGCACAACATCGAGGGCCGAAGGGCCTGTTCTGTGCTGTACTGTTCTATCTATCTATCTAAGAAGGAGGCCATTTGGCCCATCGACTCTGCACTGGCCTTTGGAAAGAGCACCCCACCCAAGCTCACATTCCCACCCCCACCCTATCCTTGTAACCCAGCAACTTCACCCAACCCAAACCAACCTTTTTGGACACTAAGGGCAATTTATCATGGCCAATCCACCTGACCTGCACATTTTTAGACTGTGGGAGGAAACTGGAGCACCCGGAGGAAACCCAAGCACACACGGGGAGAAAGTGCAAACTCCGCACAGCCATTGACCCAAGCCGGGAATCGAATCTGGGACCCTGGAGCTGTGAAGTAACTGTGCTAACCACTATGCTACCGTGCACCCCTCCTGAAACACATGAAAAAAAATGAAGACAACTTAAATCAGCTACCGCCTGCTCTTGCAGATGAAGAGGGAGAATCTATTCTCTCAGAGGGTAGTGATTCTGTGGAATTCTTGGCTGTGGAGACTGGGAGATTAAATATGTTCGAGGCTGAGGTAAGCTGATTATCAATCAGTAAGGGAACTGGGGATAAGGCTGAAAAGTGGAGTTGAGATAATTTCAGATTAGTCACAAACTCATTGAATGCGCAGAAGACTTGATGGGCTGAATGGCCTACCTCTGCCCCTACATCTCGTGGTCTTACTCTGACCTTAGGCAGCGATCCTGCAATTCCACAACCAACTACCTATATTTTGGCACCTATAATCACCAAGGCTTTCAGACAGGGGCAGTAGAATGAAGGGAAGCCCCCAGAGGTTTGTAAGATCGTGTTGTTTCTGATGTCTACTCTCCCCATCTTACCCCTCCCTGCTTAGTCTGCTGCTGTCAAATTATCTTGGTGACAAAAGCCATATTTTCTTTTGGGTAGTTGGAGTTCCTTGCTAAAAGTTAGACGCAAGAACATTTCGACATTTACAGAAGGTCCCAATGGAGCCATCAGTGCAAATGGAACAACTTGCGATATAGTTCAGAGCTCCCGTGAAGTGTTGTGCAACTGTCATTTCGATACAAAGTCTGGAAGAACGAGAAATACATTGCTCAGATAATGAGGGCGGTCTGTGGTTCAATTCCCCCTGGTATGCTATATCGTTACTGATGGCTGATATTCATACCTGCAGCCGTTACAATCCCGAGGATTCTGCAAATGTGCTCCAGCACTGCCCAAAATCTCGCAGCAGCCATTCGGGTCGATGTCTTACCAGTTGTCCCAGCAATCTCTTAAAATCAAACAGATAAATCAATCTTCCGGTGGCTATAGTTACAAGTCAGGCGGTAATTCACAAGAATCCCACTCACTTTTGAAAGCAGATTTCCTTCGCAAGATTTGCTGGTTGACACTGTTGACTGTGACTTAGCTGTCTGCCTCTCCTCACGCACACTGTGTGTTTTGCCAACAAGGCTACTTCAGGGGTTTAACCATCAGACCGTGGATTTCACCACTCCTAACCAGTTAACACGGCTCCAACCTACCCCAAGGTTACAGCGACAGTACTTCGCTGTTTGTTTTCGAAAATCCAATTTGTTTAATCATTACCCAAAGACATTATACAAGTAGGGTTAATTGCTCCCTGCGGCAAATCGCTTCCCCCCCCTGTCGCACACTCAGTCGGTGAATTAAACCTTTCAGCAATTGTTGACCAGGTTTCAAAGATTAAAGTCTCCAGTCAGGATCACAAGGGGACTTACCGAGAGAACAATCTCCTCTCAGTTGTTTCTGCTATTTCATGCTTTGTGTTTTGCGACATGCGAGGCGGTTTGCACAGTTTGTCTCTCAGAAATGCTCCCCACAGGGCGGCACGGCGGCGCAGTGGTTAGCACTGCTGCCTCGCGGCGTCGAGGACCCGGGTTCGATCCCGGCCCCGGGTCACTGCCCGTGTGGAGTTTGCACATTCTCCCCCTGTCTGCGAGGGTCTCACCCCCACAACCCAAAGATGTGCAGGGGAGGTGGATTGTTCACGCTAAATTGCCTCTTCATTGGAAAAAAAATAATTGGGTACGCTAAATTTATTAAAAACAAAAGGAATGCTTCTGACAGTAACTATAAATCATTCTCACCCTCTATTGTGACATATTCCTTTGCGCAGTCTTGGTCTAATTTCATGAATTTGATATTAGATATCACCGCATTTGGCCTTGGAGGAAGTAGATTCTGTCACTGCCGTTGCAATTCTTTACGCCGTCGATTGGCCGCTGTGTTCAAAATGGCGAGGGGGGCTGAAAGATGGAGGAAAAAACTGCACGGCGGCGCAATCCGAGCTTAGACCCCAACGATAGAAGTTCAGTGGTGATTCGGCTGATGGTATTGCTATAACCATAAAGGACAAGAGGGCTGAAAGCTAGGGATGAACGAAGGGCCATGGATCGGGGCAAACGCTTTACCAACAGTACCATCACTTTACCATGGGCAGCATGGTAGCATTGTGGATAGCATAATTGCTTCACAGCTCCAGGGTCCCAGGTTCGATTCCGGTTTGGGTCACTGTCTGTGCGGAGTCTGCACATCCTCTCCGTGTGTGCGTGGGTTTCCTCCAGGTGCTCCGGTTTCCTCCCACAGTCCAAAGATGTGCAGGTTAGGTGGATTGGCCGTGATAAATTGCCCTTAGTGTCCAAAATTGCCCTTGGTGTTGGGTGGGGTTACTGGGTTATGGGGATAGGGTGGAGGTGTGGGCTTGGGGAGGGTGCTCTTTCCAAGAGCCGGTGCAGACTCGATGGGCCAAATGGCCTCCTTCTGTACTGTAAATTCTATGATTCTATGATTTACCATCCCAGTAACAGTGACGAAAAGCGCCCTCGGCTGAGGCATTGTGAATCCTGACCCAACTTCTAGTCATGGGGTGAGAGTGGAGAACGGCAACTTTAAATGGCAATTTTGCTGTAATGGATAGATCAAAAGTAGACTTCAGGAAATGGAGAAGACCCATCTTGCTCCACGCCAGTCACCAGTTCCCTGCAGCCCAGAGCTTTAAATTCAGAAAAATTATCCGCTCCTCCGTATCGATTCTTCGTATCCCAATTTCAAACGAACGGATAGATCCTTTTGTACCTCAGTTCAAAGCTTCGTATTCTCACGTGTAGTTGGTATCTTACAACTAGGGTAATGATAAACCAAATTTGCGTAATCCAATGTGCAAAAATAGAGAGATAGACATAGAATGCTTGAGGAACGGAGTGGAGCGGAAAGGTTATGAAAGGGAAAGTTTACCATTTTCCTGGCTGGGGTGGAATTTTCCCCTCGTTAGTAATGCATGAAGGGAAAATTAGGCTGGAACACTCAACCTGCGAAGACTACATATCCTGTGCACAATCTAGGGTATTGTCACATTTCAAGCAGGGCTGAAAAGGCAGAATAACATCAAATCCCTCTTTCTCAGTTATTGCGAATTAATATTCAGTGCGTACGTGCCAAATAGCTTGCGCACAAAAACGTTTTGTCTGAAGAGAATGTGGCAATAAATTTGTGAATTATTAATTAGTGTATTCAGATCGGTGAAGTGCATTGTGCGTAAGGTTATTTTCTCCACTTGTTCTCTTGCACATTGTGAGAATATTTTGCGACCATTTCTTGTGCTGTGCTTCCACCAGAATAGAACAAGAATGGACAAGACTGAAGAGGTTTATTCTCAGGTGTTTTTCTCCACACTTTCAATCTGCCTCCTTTCTCCCCCAGCTTTGTGTATTCTCCCATTGCCAATCCTCATCCATGGGAACTCGATTGGCAGCACAGAAACAGGCCGTTCAATTCAACTGGTCCAGATTGTTGTTCATCCCCCATGGGAGCCTCCTCTGATCCTACTTCGTCTACTCTTATCAGCACATACTTCCATTTTCTTGGCCCTCAATTACACATTCAGATCATGGGCGGGATTCTCTCAGCCCAGGGCCGGGCCGGAGAATCCCCACGACCGGCGCAAATCGTGTCACGCCGCCCCGACACCGGGACGCCCCGACGCCAAGTGGCCGCAGCAAAACATCTGGGTCCCGCCGGCGCCATTCTAATCTGCTCTCAGCTGGCGGGACATCGGCATGGAAGTGTCCGGGGGCGGTGTGGGTGGGGGGGGGGGGGTGAGGTGGGGATCGACCCCGGGGGGGGGGCTCCGTTGTGGCCTGGCCCGCAATTGGGGATCACCGATCGGTGGGCCAGCCTCTCGGGCTGGGGGCCTCCTTTCTTCTGCGCCGGTCCCTGTAGCCCTACGCCATGTTGCGTAGGGGTCGGCGCAGAGAAGGGAGCCACTGAGCAAGCGCGGGTTAGCGCCGGTCCCACTGTGCATGCGCGGACCCTGCGGAGCCGGGGATCGGCAGCTGGAGCGGTGTGGGCCGCTTCAGTGCTGTGCTGGCCCCCTGTAGGGGCCAGAATTGCTAATCCTGAGGCCGTGTTGATGCCGTCGAGAAACGCGATGGCGTTTACGACGGCGTCAACACTTCGCCTCAGGATCAGAGAATCCCGCCCCATGTTCCTGTACGTTCCTGCCCTCTTTCCCTCTCCATCACTAAGAAAGCCAACCCATCCAAGAACTGTACCATCAAGTGCTTTGGGATGTTTGCTGCGTTCAAGGTTCTCTATAAATGTAACTTGCTGTTGTATGCATCCAGGAGAGGCTCAGTGGTAGAGCTGGCTTTGAACCAGAAGCTCAAGGTTCAAGTCCCGCTCCAGAACTTTATTTATTGACTACAAGTGGAATGCTCACCAGGCTGCAATTAAGCCAACATCCCCATGACTGGCAATAAGTGTAGGAGAGGTTTCTCGTCTGCTTGATGTGGTGTGTTGTTCTTCAAGCAATAACAATTTCTCTCATTAACCCTAATTTGAATGTCATTCGTGGACAGGAGGCCCAATTCACCTGCCCCTTGGGATGCTCCAATTGAAAGGAAACTAAATTGACTGATAAAAACAGTTCAAAGGTTTCCACCACATTAAAGGGGATACTTTCACCTTCACCTCGCAGATCTTTTAACTTGGTATTCTGACACTGTTTAAAGGATTTAAGGCTCCAGAGGGAAATACTTTCACTTTATTGTCAGAGATTTTTAATCTTGGGATACTGACACAGTTTAAAGGCTATAAAGGCTGCAGATGGGAAGACCCCCACCGGTCATGAAGGACTCCCTTGGCACCCCAAAGGCAGTTACAGGGAGGGCACACACCCTCTTGCCACACCTCAGAGTTCAAGCTGCCAGGTTGGCACTGCCAAATGGTGGGGCCTGAGGGGGAGAATTGGGGGGTGTTAAAGGGTATGACAGAGGGTTTGATGGAGGGGTAGCGGGGGTAGGCTGAAGAAATTAAGGGGGGGGGGGGGAGCGGGCCTTGCCACCGATCCCAGGGAGAAGGAAGGCTGCAGCAGCATTCTGAGATCGGACTGTCATTTAAAAAGGGAACCCCGATCTCTGAGGAGTGGAGCTTGGAGAGTGATTTGGTCCTACGCCACTCAGGTCCAGCGAGAACCCAATGTGCCATTGAATGGCATGGAAAGTCCAATCCTGCCAAAGTGCCATTAAATGGCATTTTCCTTTTGCCAGCGGGAATCAATCCAGTTTTCCGCTGGCGGGAGAAAATAAACTCCAATCGGGAAAAATGTGCCTTCTGTTACTAAATCTTTCTATCTTTGGGTAAACATGTTTGACCCTGCCTAGTTGTGGTTTGAATAACATGACAGTCTTCTGGGAATTACCTTTTCTAATTTTGTTTGATGGCCCATGTTGGCAAATAGTTTCGAGTGGATCTGAATGTTTCGAGTGGATCTGAATGTTTCGAGTGGATCTGAATGTTTCGAATGGATCTGAATGTTTTGAGTGGATCTGAATGTTTCGCGTGGATCTGAATGTTTCGAGTGGATCTGAATGTTTCGAGTGGATCTGAATGTTTCCAGTGGATCTGAATGTTTCGAATGGATCTGAATGTTTTGAGTGGATCTGAATGTTTCGCGTGGATCTGAATGTTTCCAGTGGATCTGAATGTTTCGCGTGGATCTGAATGTTTCCAGTGGATCTGAATGTTTCGCGTGGATCTGAATGTTTCCAGTGGATCTGAATGTTTCCAGTGGATCTGAATGTTTCGCGTGGATCTGAATGTTTCCAGTGGATCTGAATGTTTCCAGTGGATCTGAATGTTTCCAGTGGATCTGAATGTTTCCAGTGGATCTGAATGTTTCCAGTGGATCTGAATGTTTCCAGTGGATCTGAATGTTTCCAGTGGATCTGAATGTTTCCAGTGGATCTGAATGTTTCGCGTGGATCTGAATGTTTCCAGTGGATCTGAATGTTTCCAGTGGATCTGAATGTTTCCAGTGGATCTGAATGTTTCCAGTGGATCTGAATGTTTCGAATGGATCTGAATGTTTTGAGTGGATCTGAATGTTTCGAGTGGATCTGAATGTTTTGAGTGGATCTGAATGTTTCGAGTGGATCTGAATGTTTCGCGTGGATCTGAATGTTTCGAGTGGATCTGAATGTTTCGCGTGGATCTGAATGTTTTGAGTGGATCTGAATGTTTTGAGTGGATCTGAATGTTTCGAGTGGATCTGAATGTTTCCAGTGGATCTGAATGTTTCCAGTGGATCTAGATGTTTCCAGTGGATCTGAATGTTTCGAATGGATCTGAATGTTTCCAGTGGATCTGAATGTTTCGAGTGGATCTGAATGTTTCGAATGGATCTGAATATTTCACGTGGATCTAAATATTTCGAGTAGATCTGAATGTTTTGAGTAGATCTGAATGTTTCCAGTGGATCTGGATGTTTCCAGTGAATCTGAATGTTTCGAATGGATCTGAATGTTTCGAGTGGATCTGGATGTTTCGAGTGGATCTGAATATTTCACGTGGATCTAAATATTTCGAGTAGATCTGAATGTTTTGAGTAGATCTGAATGTTTCGAATGGATCTGAATGTTTCGAGTGGATCTGAATGTTTCGAGTGGATCTGAATGTTTCGAGTGGATCTGAATGTTTCGAGTGGTTCTGAATGTTTCGCGTGGATCTGAATGTTTCGAGTGGATCTGAATGTTTCGAGTGGATCTGAATGTTTCGCGTGGATCTGAATGTTTCGAGTGGATCTGAATGTTTCGCGTGGATCTGAATGTTTTGAGTGGATCTGAATGTTTTGAGTGGATCTGAATGTTTCGAGTGGATCTGAATGTTTCCAGTGGATCTGAATGTTTCCAGTGGATCTGAATGTTTCCAGTGGATCTAGATGTTTCCAGTGGATCTGAATGTTTCGAATGGATCTGAATGTTTCCAGTGGATCTGGATGTTTCCAGTGGATCTGAATGTTTCGAGTGGATCTGAATGTTTTGAGTAGATCTGAATGTTTCCAGTGGATCTGGATGTTTCCAGTGAATCTGAATGTTTCGAATGGATCTGAATGTTTCGAGTGGATCTGGATGTTTCGAGTGGATCTGAATATTTCACGTGGATCTAAATATTTCGAGTAGATCTGAATGTTTTGAGTAGATCTGAATGTTTCGAATGGATCTGAATGTTTCGAGTGGATCTGAATGTTTCGAGTGGATCTGAATGTTTCGAGTGGATCTGAATGTTTCGAGTGGATCTGAATGTTTCGAGTGGATCTGTAAGTTTTGTGTTTATCTGAATGTACCAGCCTCCCTGGACAGGCGGCGGAATGTGGCGACTAGGGGCTTTTCACAGTAACTTCATTGAAGCCTACTCGTGACAATAAGCGATTTTCATTTTCATGTTGTTTTGATGAACGAGATACAGGGTACTCTCAAGATACAGGATTTCTAGAAACTATAAACAAGAGTAATTTGGATTGATACATAGTGCCTTTAGCATAATAAAATATCCAGGGCAGTTCACAGGAGTGTTATAATGCCAAATTTAAAAATGAAAATCGCTTATTGTCATGAGTAGGCTTCAAATGAAGTTACTGTGAAAAGCCCCTAGTCGCCACATTCCGGCGCCTGTTCGGGGAGGCTGTTACGGGAATTCACGGCTTAATTATGGCTTAATTCACATTAAGCCAGAAAAATAATTTGTTGGGAAGGTGATTAAAAGCTTGACCAAGACGGCAGTGTTAAGGGTGGACTCGCCAGGTCGTCGGGAACCAATTTAGATCAATGAGCGTAAAGGTGCTGGGCCTGGTGCAAGTTGGGACACAGCGAGGCGCGCTTTGATCTCAAACTCATCCAGGGTAGTATGAGAGAGATTGGCCGGACAGAGCATGGGAATGGTCAAGACTATAACTCACAACAGCTTGGATGAGAAAGCAAATGATTGAGGTGCTGACTCCTACCTGAAACTCATGGATTATATTGCCAACTGTTGGCACTTTTAGACCCCGCGGTTATAACCTCTGTGTGTTATGAATCACAGGGTCGCCATGTTGAGAAAGGAAAGGTTACAGTGCCTGATTGCGATCCAATGGTGCCTCTCTGCTGGAGGTTCAGGCGTGACTCCTGGTTGAATAGCTGACCTAAGAACCCTGGGCCCCATGGTCAAACGGCCAACCGAAACCCACCGTCAAGGCCCCCACAACAGGGCAGGGTGACGAAACCGTCCCTGCTCGTTTTCAGTTTTAGACACCGTTCTGTGGAGAGGAGGACTGAGTAGCGAAACTCCAATGGAGGGAGAGGAAAAAAACTGGGGGCTTGCCACATAATTTGCTGCTGTAATTGTGGAGAATGATTTAATTTCCTTTGAGAATCTGCGAAAAGAACAATAATGAGCGGCGGGCTCCGTGGCCGATTAAAAATAGGGAAAATATGCTGCCGAGCACCATTTCCTGGATTGCTGCATTGTGTTTTTAAGATATCGGAATGTGTGAAAAGGAAGCTTGGGATAACGCAAGGCCATTGGCAATGGGTGGGACAGGAGTTGCAGCCTTCAACCCGTTCAATGGTTTTTGCAGATCGAGCGTCGGACTTGCTGCATTAGCTACCTGAGGTCTGCACTAGTTCCTTAGAAAGGTTTGAAAAGACGTTCTGTGCAATAGCAAATTGATCCGAGTATTTTGGGTTACGTGAGATTACTGGCCATATCCATAAGACCATAAGATCATAAGACATAGCAGCAGAATTAGGCCACTCGGCCCATCGAGTCTGCTCCGCCATTCAATCATGGCTGATATTTTTATCATCCCAAAGGTAACTGGCCACAGGGATCAGGCCAATCATGGCCAGTCCAGCAAGTCTCGGCCTTGCAGCTGGACAAACCTGAAGCCGGATCTGTGGACCCCAATCGTGCCTGTGGGAGAGATGTAAAGCCAGGAAATCATGAATACTAATCACAAAACGGCCCCTTGTTATTTTGTTTTTATACCTCATCAATGAGAAAGGAACGTTTTGATTTTGGGCATGGGGGACGTCATGCCAGTGTAACTGGCTATTTCCACAAAAGAATCCTGCACCCCGATGAGTCAAACTCTCCCTTCATCTGCCCAATATCTCGGGAAATGGAGTCTGCACCTTCTCCCCGTGTCTGCGTGAGTTTCCTCCGTGTGCTCCGGTCCTTCAGTCCAAAGATGTACGGGTTAGGTAAGTTGGCCATGCTAAATAGCTCCTTAGTGTCCAGGGATGTGCAGGTTAGGTGGGGGAGTGGGCCTATATGGGGTGTTCTTTCAGAGAGGTGGTGCAGACCCGATGGGCCGAATGGATTCCTTCTGCACTGCCGGGATTCAATCTATTCTGTGGATTCTATGGATTGAACAGAAAGCCCATGATTTAAAAATGTTTTTTATTTTTACAATTTAGAGTACCCAATTATTTTTCCCAATTAAGGGGCAATTTAGCATAGCCAATCAACCTATCCTACACATCTTTGGGTTGTGGGGGTGAAACCCACACAGACACGGGGAGAATGTGCAAACTCCTCACGGACAGTGACCCAGGGCCGGGATTCGAACCCGGGTCCTCAGCGCCGTAGGCAGCAATGCTAACCACTGTGCCACCGTGCTGCCTAGAAAGCCCATGATAATGTATATTACTTAACTGGAATAACTCACATATATGAAGGCGGGATTCTCCCTCTGCCTGTCGCGTTTTCTGACGTGGCGTTCCCCCGCCAGCCAGCGGGATTCTCCGTTCCCACAGTCGGCCGATGGGGTTTCCCATTGTGGCCACCCCACGCCGTGGTGTAACCTATGGGTGTGGCTGTGCTGCCGGCGGAGTGGACGTTCCCACCGACGGGCAATTCCGCAGCTCATCTTTGGAGGATTGAACACACACTATTCAACTTGGGTCCAGTTTGAAAAGACAGTTGAATTTATTCAACATTAAACAAGCAAATGAACCAGAAGCAGCACAAACCAGGTTAACAGATGCTACAACCGTTACAATTTACCTCCAAATGCCGCAACAACTGACACTTCTCCTGGGCGGCACAGCAGCACAGTGGTTTGCTTCACAGCTCTAGAGTCCCAGGTTCGATTCCCGCTTGGGTCACTGTCTGTGCGGAGTCTGCACGTTCTCCCCCGTGTCTGCGTGGGTTTCCTCCGGGTGCTCCGGATTCCTCCCAAAATCCCAACAGACGTGCTTGTTAGGTGAATTGGACATTCTGAATGCTCCCTCCGTGTACTCGAACAGGCGCCGAAATGTGGCGACTAGGGGATTTTCACAGTAACTTCATTGCAGTGATAATGTAAGCCTACTTGTGACAATAATAAAGATTGTTATCATTAACCTCTCAACTTAAAATCATTAGGATTTTAAGATTCTGCTCAGTTTTTCTGATGGTTAATCTTTTTGACTGAACTCAGGCCATGATAGCCCCCTGGGTATTCGGGTACATAGCAGGGCCAGGGATTAGTGCCAGGTCGACACTACCAAGGGGTGGGATCTCAGAGAAACTGGACCTGCAGGCACGTTTTGGCCCTACCCTTCTCAAAACAATTGCAAAGCCACCACCCCACCCTCCAAAACAATGACTAAGTGGGGTTGGATTGCGATCGGGATCACTCAGCGTTTCCTGCCGGAGACGGCACGTCCTTTTTTTGGGAGAATTGCGAATTGCGCCCAGACTGGGGGGGGTGATACTCCCAGCCCCGTGCCGGGCTGGAGAATCGCCGCAACCACGCCACGCCACCCCAACGCCGCCGTGCGATTCTCCACGCCGCTGTCCCCGGACGGGCCGCCGATTCTCCTGCTTGGATGGGCCGAGCGACCACGCGGAAACGGCAGAGTCCCGCCGGCGCGGTTCACCCCTGGTCGCTGCCGGCGGGAACTCTGCGCGAAGGGTGGGGGCTGCCTGGGGGGTGGGGGAAAAGCGCTCCTTCACCAGGGGGGGGGGCCTCCGATGGGGTCTGACCCGCAATCGGGGCTCACCGATCAGTGGGCCGGCCTCTCCCCCCACGTGCCTCCTTTGTTCAGCTTCCAGCCCCAGAACCCCCGCGCCATATTGCGTCGGGGCCGGAGGGTTCCGTGAGTCCACCGCGCAAACGTTGGTTGGTGCTTCGCCACTGCGCATGCGCGGGTTGGCGCCGCCCCAGGACGTAAGCTGGAGCGGCGTGAACCACTCCAGCGCCGTGGGGCCAGAATCGTTACTGCCGGCACCCGTTTCGCGCCATCGTGAAACGCAACGGCGTTCACGATGGAGCGGACACTTAGTCCCGTGATCGGTAAATCACGCCCTGGTGTCAGCCAGCACTCAGGAGAAGGGTGAGTGGGAAGGAGGGTGAGTGAGAAGGAGGGTGAGTGGGAAGGAGGGTGAGTGGGAAGGAGGGTGAGTGGGAAGGAGGGTGAGTGGGAAGGAGGGTGAGTGGGAAGGAGGGTGAGTGGGAAGGAGGGTGAGTGAGAAGGAGGGTGAGTGGGAAGGAGGGTGAGTGGGAAGGAGGGTGAGTGAGAAGGAGGGTGAGTAGGAAGGAGGGTGAGTGAGAAGGAAGGTGAGTGGGAAGGAGGGTGAGTGGGAAGGAGGGTGAGTGGGAAGGAGGGTGAGTGAGAAGGAGGGTGAGTGAGAAGGAGGGTAAGTGAGAAGGAGGGTGAGTGAGAAGGAGGGTGAGTGAGGAGGGTGAGTGGGAAGGAGGGTGAGTGGGAAGGAGGGTGAGTGGGAAGGAGGGTGAGTGGGAAGGAGGGTGAGTGGGAAGGTGAGTGGGAAGGAGGGTGAGTGGGGAGGGTGAGTGGGAAGGAGGGTGAGTGGGAAGGAGGGTGAGTGAGAAGGAGGGTGAGTGGGAAGGAGGGTGAGTGGGAAGGTGAGTGGGAAGGAGGGTGAGTGGGAAGGAGGGTGAGTGAGAAGGAGGGTGAGTGGGAAGGAGGGTGAGTGGGAAGGAGGGTGTGGGAAGGAGGGTGAGTGAGAAGGAGGGTGAGTGAGAAGGAGGGTGAGTGGGAAGGAGGGTGAGTGGGAAGGAGGGTGAGTGAGAAGGAGGGTGAGTGGGAAGGAGGGTGAGTGGGAAGGAGGGTGAGTGGGAAGGAGGGTGAGTGGGAAGGAGGGTGAGTGAGAAGGAGGGTGAGTGGGAAGGATGGTGAGTGGGAAGGAGGGTGAGTGGGAAGGAGGGTGAGTGGGAAGGAGGGTGAGTGAGAGGTGAGTGGGAAGGAGGGTGAGTGGGAAGGAGGGTGAGTGGGAAGGAGGGTGAGTAGGAAGGAGGGTGAGTGAGAAGGAGGGTGAGTGGGAAGGAGGGTGAGTGAGAAGGAGGGTGAGTGGGAAGGTGAGAAGGAGGGTGAGTGGGAAGGAGGGTGAGTGGGAAGGAGGGTGAGTGAGAAGGTGAGTGAGAAGGAGGGTGAGTGGGAAGGTGAGTGAGAAGGAGGGTGAGTGGGAAGGAGGGTGAGTGTGAAGGAGGGTGAGTGGGAAGGTGAGTGAGAAGGAGGGTGAGTGGGAAGGAGGGTGAGTGGGAAGGAGGGTGAGTGAGAAGGAGGGTGTGTGGGAAGGAGGGTGAGTGAGAAGGAGGGTGAGTGGGAAGGAGGGTGAGTAGGAAGGAGGGTGAGTGAGAAGGAGGGTGAGTGGGAAGGAGGGTGAGTGGGAAGGAGGGTAAGTGAGAAGGAGGGTGAGTGGGAAGGAGGGTGAATGGGAAGGAGGGTGAGTGGGAAGGAGGGTGAGTGGGAAGAAGGGTGAGTGGGAAGGAGGGTGAGTGGGAAGGAGGGTGAGTGAGAAGGAGGGTGAGTGGGAAGGAGGGTGAGTGAGAAGGAGGGTGAGTGAGAAGGTGAGTGAGAAGGAGGGTGAGTGGGAAGGAGGGTGAGTGGGAAGGAGGGTGAGTGGGAAGGAGGGTGAGTGAGAAGGTGAGTGAGAAGGAGGGTGAGTGAGAAGGAGGGTGAGTGGGAAGGAGGGTGAGTGAGAAGGGTGAGTGAGAAGGAGGGTGAGTGGGAAGGTGAGTGAGAAGGAGGGTGAGTGAGAAGGTGAGTAGGAAGGAGGGAGTGGGAAGGAGGGTGAGTGGGAAGGAGGGTGAGTGGGTAGGAGGGTGAGTGGGAAGGAGGGTGAGTGAGAAGGAGGGTGAGTGGGAAGGAGGGTGAGTGGGAAGGAGGGTGAGTGGGAAGGAGGGTGAGTGAGAAGGAGGGTGAGTGGGAAGGGAGGGTGAGTGGGAAGGAGGGTGAGTGGGAAGGAGGGTGAGTGAGAAGGAGGGTGAGTGGGAAGGAGGTGAGTGGGAAGGAGGGTGAGTGGGAAGGTGAGTGAGAAGGAGGGTGAGTGAGAAGGAGGGGTGAGTGAGAAGGAGGGTAAGTGGGAAGGAGGGTGAGTGAGAAGGTGAGTGGGAAGGAGGGTGAGTGGGAAGGAGGGTGAGTGGAAGGAGGGTGAGTGAGGAGGGTGAGTGGGAAGGAGGGTGAGTGGGAAGGAGGGTGAGTGAGAAGGAGGGTGAGTGGGAAGGAGGGTGAGTGGGAAGGAGGGTGAGTGGGAAGGAGGGTGAGTGGGAAGGAGGGTGAGTGGGAAGGTGAGTGAGAAGGTGAGTGAGTAGGTGAGTGGGAAGGAGGGTGAGTGGGAAGGAGGGTGAGTGGGAAGGAGGGTGAGTGGGAAGGAGGGTGAGTGGGAAGGAGGGTGAGTGAGAAGGAGGGTGAGTGGGAAGGAGGGTGAGTGGGAAGGAGGGTGAGTGGGAAGGAGGGTGAGTGAGAAGGAGGGTGAGTGGGAAGGAGGGTAAGTGGGAAGGAGGGTGAGTGGGAAGGTGAGTGAGAAGGAGGGTGAGTGAGAAGGAGGGTGAGTGAGAAGGAGGGTAAGTGGGAAGGAGGGTGAGTGAGAAGGTGAGTGGGAAGGAGGGTGAGTGGGAAGGAGGGTGAGTGGGAAGGAGGGTGAGTGAGGAGGGTGAGTGGGAAGGAGGGTGAGTGGGAAGGAGGGTGAGTGAGAAGGAGGGTGAGTGGGAAGGAGGGTGAGTGGGAAGGAGGGTGAGTGGGAAGGAGGGTGAGTGGGAAGGTGAGTGAGAAGGTGAGTGAGTAGGTGAGTGGGAAGGAGGGTGAGTGGGAAGGAGGGTGAGTGGGAAGGAGGGTGAGTGGGAAGGAGGGTGAGTGAGAAGGAGGGTGAGTGGGAAGGAGGGTGAGTGGGAAGGAGGGTGAGTGGGAAGGAGGGTGAGTGAGAAGGAGGGTGAGTGGGAAGGAGGGTGAGTGGGAAGGAGGGTGAGTGTGAAGGTGAGTGAGAAGGAGGGTGAGTGAGAAGGAGGGTGAGTGAGAAGGAGGGTAAGTGGGAAGGAGGGTGAGTGAGAAGGTGAGTGGGAAGGAGGGTGAGTGGGAAGGAGGGTGAGTGGGAAGGAGGGTGAGTGAGGAGGGTGAGTGGAAAGGAGGGTGAGTGGGAAGGAGGGTGAGTGAGAAGGAGGGTGAGTGGGAAGGAGGGTGAGTGGGAAGGAGGGTGAGTGGGAAGGAGGGTGAGTGGGAAGGAGGGTGAGTGGGAAGGTGAGTGAGAAGGTGAGTGAGTAGGTGAGTGGGAAGAAGGGTGAGTGGGAAGGAGGGTGAGTGGGAAGGAGGGTGAGTGGGTCTCGGTAGGTCACCTGCCTTTGCCTTGGGGCCCAGGGCCGGCTGGAAATCAAAATCACGACCCCAGGATATCAGTCACCTGGCAAACTCAGAAATGAATGACGTGGCTTGATTGATTGATCTGAAATCAGTAGTTTTTCCAGGTAGGTTGTAAATAATCAAAAGACAGAGAGCAAGGATTTCCACAACTACACAAGTGTTGAAGTTGCCTTGAGCTGTAAGCTGACTATAGTATAAAGCAGTTTGCAAACTTACAACCATGACCTGAAATCAAGCCTTATTGGGACCTCCAATTAAGAAACCAGAAAATAATTTCCTTGTGGTGGCAATCTAATCTCATTATAAAAGTGAAGTCTGTTCTACGACTTGGCAAACTAGACGGTGGCTAAGAGGGATAACATTTGTGGGCCGGCAAAAAAATTGGAATAAGTTAAACTAGGTAAATAAACAAACAGGCTTCAGTCATGGGAATGAAAGGTCTGGGTTTTTCTGATGGACATCCTGTTATGGATAGGAGAAAAAGACATCCTTAAAGTCTCACCAACTGTCCGTAAGTAGAAGGTGTTTTTGAATTGTTTTAGGTGGGCTGTGATCTAATTTTAAGTAACTTGCAACAAACTCACGGTTTGGTTAACTCAGGAGGTCAGTGCACGTACACACTTGCACGCACAAACACACACAAGTGCACACAGAGGGGGAGAGAAAAAGCCAATTCTACAACTATGGGGGGAAACAGTAAAAGAACCACGGAAATGAATGTCAGTTTACACGATTATCAGAGTCCAGAGTCAGAGACCAGTTTGTTGAAGACCAGGATTGGAGGGCTGTCTTTACAGCTGGTGCTGATACTGAAAGATTAATAGGGCGCGATTCTCCCGAGTTACGAAAAATCGGGAAGCTGGCGTCAAAAACGGGCGCGTTTGACGCCAGCCTCCGCCCCCCCCCGACCGGGAACCGATTCATCTCCGTGGTCGGGGCTAGCATCGCACGGCCGTGAACTCCGGCATCGCGGGCTTAACGAATTTTGTTAAGCCCGCTAGCCAAAGTTAGCGACGGCTGACGCGTCAGATGACGTCAGCCGCGCATGCGCGGATTGGACGACTCTAACCCGCGTATGCGCGGATGACATCATCACGCATATGCGTGAAACCCGCGCATGCGCGGGCCGGTATGCCCCTCAGCCGCCCCGCGAATGGATACAGCGGGGCGGCGGAGGGAGAAAGAGTGCGCGGGTTAAGTACCCGCTGCCCGCGATCGGTGCCCACCGATCGCGGGCCCATGGCACCCTTGGCACGGCCGTGGTATGGCCGTGCCAATCGGTGCCATGGTTCCCCAGATCGGGACTTTACGGCCGTTTTTACGAACGGTCAGACCAGGTGTGTTTTACGTTCATAAAAACGGCCGTAAAGGCCTTGGAAATCGGCCCATCGGCCAGGGGTGAATCGCTGCTCGCCGTAAAAAAACGGCGAGCAGCGATTCGTGTCGGGGGGCGGGCGTAGGGGGGGGGGGGGAGAATAGCGGGAGGGCGTCGGACCAGCGTGTCCGTAAAAATTTACGCCGCCCGCTATTCTCCGATTTTTCGTAAGTCCGGAGAATTGCGCCCTAAGTTGGTACACAGAGACCGGGTCAGCTCTGCAGGCAATGGTAGGAAATCCTCCAGCTGGGGCAGACTTCGAGGAGCAGGCTGTTTTTCAATTTGGAGTTCTGCTTCGTGGTGTTCACTGGCTGGGTGTTAGCCAGCAGACTGGTGATTTCTCAGTTGTCAAAGAAATATAGATATTTAAAATGGCCACTTGAGCCATGTGACCTTTCTCCACAATGATTTCAGAAGAGGTGCCGAACTGGTGTCTGGAACTGACTTTGATTTCAGGACCGGTGATGTCCCAGTTTTAGCTTTTGGAAGGGTTACCATCCACATTGAGGTGTGGTCTCAGGAAGCCATTGTCTAGGTCGTCCCTCTGACTCTGCTGGAGGAGTAAGCTTATCAAGATGCAAATGGTGTCTATTGTCCCCTCAATGAAATGAACCTGGATAGTCCCAGGTGTGAGATGGATCTCCTAACAAATCTGCAGGCATAATGAATTTTGATCTGCGAGTCCCGGGTTTTGCATTTACAGGCCGGAATACTCCATACGTTCATGCCGGTGGGATTCTCCGGTCCCACTGCAGTGAATGAAGTTTTGGCTGAGCGCCAAATTCTCTGTTCTCGCTGACAGTGGTGATGGGGTAAACTCAGGTTGGAGCACCCCGACCTTAATGTCACAATTCGCTGTGAGATTCCACCACAATGAGAGGAGGATTCTTTTGTTCTTGCGACTCCTGTTGGTGGCTTCCGGAACAAAGGTCCAATTTTATGATCAGGTGACTTGCAACAGCCATCTTTATTGCTTCAGCAGAAAGTTAATTTTTAAAATGGCAAAATTAATCAAGTTTTGATAGATACAGTTCTGAATGCCTTTTCGTATGTTATTGACAGAACAATCCATATATATTGACAGGTATATAGATTTCCATTACATTTCAATCTTTCCCTAAATTTCATATTACATTTTTCAATGTGTTTGAGTGACAATTTGGACAATTACATTACTATTCCAATACCACGAACCAGTAAATAATAACAAAGAATGTAATTTACCCTAGCCTACACTAAAATAATGATTATGGCGCCGGAATGTGGCGACTAGGGGCTTTTCACAGTAACTTCATTTGAAGCCTACATGTGACAATAAGCGATTTTCATTCATTCATTCATTCATTCATTCATTATTTCTTTTAACAGCATTTTACATATATGCCTGAAAATATCAGAAGACCAAACATCGACATGAACAGAAACCACGGGCCCCGAACATCGACCAATAGCAACACCCCAACCCACCCGCCTTCCTAATTTTTCCCCCTAATTCCCCCCCCCCCCCCCCCCCCCCCCACCACCACCCCACCCCACTGATCCGTCAATTCCCCTTGAAGAAATCAATGAATGGTTTCCATCTCCGGGTGAACTCCTCCTCCGACCCCCAAGGCGAACTTGACCTTCTCCAAACACAGGACTTCTGCCAGGTCACTCACCCAGACCTCCACTTTCGGCGGCTCTGAGTATCACCAGTACGACGTGATCCGCTTCCCGGCCATCAGGGAGGCAAAGGCAAATACATTGGCCTCTCTCCCCATCTCGGCTCCCGAAACATCCGACACACCAAATACTGCCAACTCAGGACCCGGGGCCACCTCCACGCCCAGAACCTCGGACATCACATCCAGGAACCCCTGCCAGAAGCCTCCCAACCTCGGACACGCCCAGGACACGTGGACGTGATTCACGCCCCCCCCCCCCCCCCCGCTCCCCCCTCACACCGTCCACACCTATCCTCCAACCCAGTAAAGAACCAGCTCAACCTCACTACCATCATGTGGGCCCCTTGCACCCCCTAAACTGGATGAAGCTTAACCTCACGCTCCGCAAGGCCGCTTTACACGTCACGGCCAGCTAACTCCTCCTCCTATTTACGCTTAACCTCCTCCACCGGAGCACCCTCCCTCTCAGTCAACTCACTGTCGGTGCCCGACACCAATCGTAATGATTATTGATTGTGTAAATTGTGTATAAACCCACCTCGTAACGGTTGTAGGAACGCACAACATTCCAACTTGTGGGCCACATCACACATTATAATGTGCATTCCTTTCAATACTTATCCCATGAAATGTGTGTGGAACAGCACAATCAGGGGCATAATAGTCTCCTTTCTCACTATTATAATTGCAGAATTTTTATTCATACAAGGACAAGATATTCATTTTCAAAAGTGAATTCGTGACGTGGACGCAAGTCGATGAATATTCTTGCAATGGCCCTGTGCAAATTATACTGGAAAATTGCATCTGTGTTGCAGGACGAATGTTAATTCGCTGCAAGGAATCGCATGCCCTGAGCTAATGAAGCTGTTTTTACACAACAGAGGATTTTATGAATCATCACTGTGGAGCTGATATACTTTCAAAAATATCTTGAATTCCTTCTACCTTCTGTTCTTTAACTGGGGCGTTCACACTGAATTGGCTGGTTGGCAAGTCACAAGAAAGCTTCACACCTCTACTGCAATTATTAAGGCTCAATTTAATTCAGGAAATTAGCACAGTGGATTCCTGGTCAGCACAAAATAACCGGCCAGAGAATTGCGCGATTGAGGCACGATTACTGTAATCTTCAGATAAAATTCTGAATGTGTTTTATTCTCTTCGCTTGGCCCATTGAACCATTCTTTCAAGAAATTTGATCCCGAGAACACAAAGATCTTGTTGAGCAAGCCGTGCTACAGGGGAGTAACAAGGCCAGATGCCGCATGAACTGTTTGTGGAAGCTTAGCCTTGCTCCAATCGCCAGAAGTTAGAAACATTGCACCAAAACTGCTTGATGCACTATCAATTATGACCAGAGCAGAGTAGAGATTAGTCGAGGCTTTATTACACAGAGATGTGTGGCCTCCTGCGGCAGCTGGCGAAATGGCTAGCGTTCGGAGAGCACACACATTTATACTCCGCCTACTGGGTGGAGTCACCTGGCAGGGATCTACCCCCGTACCTGTAGTACAGGGGCGTTACCGTAATACCCATATATACGCTATAATACAACAGTGGTGACTACCACACTGCTCTAATTTGTTACAGATTGGGCAGCCCTCTTCAGTGAAGGTCCCAATCTATGCTGGGGTATTGTTCAATGGATATCGGTGGCCTTCTATGCTCGCTGGCCCAGTAGCTGGCCATACTTTGAGAGCTAAGGCAAAGATCCAACTGTAACAACAATGGAATGGCATGTGATCACTGGACAGCGATCTTATGAGTACGAAAGCTGACATCCCCCCCCCCCGCCCCCTCCCCGGCCGACTTCTACGAGCCAGCAATGACACATTAACTCAATCGCGACCCTCCCCCCCCTGTGCATTCCTACTTCACAACAGCAGGCAATCCTTTGAAACGTTGGGGGAGACAATTCGCTGAAAAATTGCAAACGCAGAAACAAACAGGGGTGCCGGTATCACCAAACATGCCAGAAGACTGCAAAAGGTGTCCCCCCTTTGTTAACAGAACATAATGTTCCCCTCCACCAAGCTGAAGTGGAAAGGAAAACCATTGGGATGTAACCTTGTCCCCAGTTGTGTATACTGCATTTCTGTATTTGCTGCTAAGGGACTGGGATTAAACCTCAATTGCCATTGAATAACTTTCCTAACTAAGACCATATGTTACTGTGCAAAAACAGCAACATTAAAAAGAAAATAGAAAATTTCAGTGGACTCCCACATCTGTCATTTCCCTCATACAGTTCAATCTTTGTACATAAATTGTCCGCAAAGATACTCTTTCTAAACAAACATACTACGCAGCTAAAATTTTTGCTCGGGTAGTGCTGCAGTGATTGACTTGAACGCGAGGTCGACCATGGGATTTCATGGGGCCTTTGTCAAGTGCTCAGCTGTGTGTAGGATTAATCCTTCTAAACGTCAGCGAAAACGAACTGACTTTCCGAATATATTCATACTTTTATACAAAAGCAGCCTGAAGAGGGAAAGAGTATCTGATTTCTTTTGAAACCCCTGCTGAAATCAGATCCTACCCCGAGAAGTATGAATAGCTAAATGAACACGGTCGGCCTTGCCAATGTCTAGAACAAATTAAACCATGATGCACAATTTTGTCAGAAAAAAATCAGAGCTGATGGGCTGATCCATTTGTGCTTCCATTGTGGTTTCCAGCCACTGACTGCCACTTCATTGTAGAATGTTCCCCCCCTCTTCCCCTGACCCGTCCGCTCTATTGAGTGATTGAAAATATTCACCAGAAAAATCAGGATTAAAATCTCTGCCATTGCTGACTATACTGCCGGGGCTAAATTCAATCTCGTTCTGCTGTTTACGATTAGCCCCATCAATGTAGTCATCGTAGAAATAGTAGAATCCCTACATTGTAGAAGGAGGCCATTTGGCCCATCGGAACTTCACCGACCCTTGGAAAGGCCTATGCCCCCACCGTATCCCCACAAATCAGTAAGCCCACCTAAACCTTTGGATACTGCATTCCATAGTTAGCATCATCTCCTTTGAGGTTTGTAAGCAAGTAATGGCGGAGACTTTCAGTCCTATCTGCTAATCAAGGGTCAGATTCAACCTCCTCACAATTAAAAATAGTTACACAACATCTCTTCAACCCTTTTGCTGCACTTCATAAACATCTTTCAAATGACTGACATTTGACTTCGAACATGGGCACAATCCTCTCCAGATTCATTGTAGCTTGCCTGATCTTTGTTTTGTTAATGCGAACTGCTTTTAATGCCTTCATGCATCGAATAGGTTATTGTAAATAATTCCAAACCTGCGAACTCTATCACCTAGAAGGACAAGGGCAGCAGATTCACAGGAAGACCACCCTTTCAGTGAAAATTTCATTTTCATTTCACCTGTGGACCTGTACACCTAGATCTCTCTGACTGTTAATATTCTTGAGGGTTCTGCGGAACAAAATGGGGAATTGCTTAAAAAATAACACCTTTCGAGGTCTGTAAAGGTGGTAGAGGTTGCAGATTTGGAAGATGATGTCCAAGGAACCTTGGCAAGTTTCCTTCAGTGGATCCTGTAGACGGTGCAGGTTGCTGCTACTGTACGCTGGCGGTGGAGGGAATGAATGTTTAAGGTGCTGGTGCCAATAAAGCGGGTTGCTTTGCCCTGGATATCGTCAAATCTCTTGAGTGTTGTTGGAGCTGCACTCATCACACAATAATAATAATTATAATAATCTTTATTGTCACAAGTAGGCTTACATTAACACCCTAATGAAGTTACTGTGAAAAGCCCCTGGTCGCCACATTCCGGCACCTGTTCGGAAACACGGAGGGAGAATTCTGAATGTCCAAATTACCTAACAGCACGTCTTTCGGGACTTCTGGGAGGAAACCGTTCTGCGTGGCCACTTTATCATAGAATTCACGGTGCAGAAGTGGGTTATTCGGCCCATCGAGTCTGCACCAGCCCTTGGAAAGGGCGCCCACACCTCCTATTATCCCTGTAACCCAGTAACCCCACCTCGTCTTTTGGACACTAAGGGGCAATTTAGCATGGGCAATCCACCTGACCTGCAAATCTTTGGACTGTGAAACCCGCGCAGACACGGGGAGCAATCGCAGACTCCACACAGACAGTCTCAATTGGAGAGCATTCCATCACACTTGTGCCTTGTAGATGGTGGACAGGCTTTGGGGAGTCAGGAGGTGAGTTACTCGCTGCAGGATTCCCAGCCTCTGACCTGTTCTTGTAGCTGCAGTGTTTGTATGGCTGGTCCAGTTCAGTTTCTGGGCAGTGGCAACCCTTAGGATGTGGGGGATTCAGCGATGGTAATGCCACAGAATGTTGAATACAAAATGGGGCCCTAGACTATAAAGACTTTACTACATAAGAACTGAGTAATCATTCTGCTCTCTGCTCTGCTAGTCTGCATTGCTCTTCATTATACCACTGAGCTGGTCTTCAAAAAGATCTAAAACTGCTATTAAAGGCATTTGAAAGGATTGGCAAACGTAGCATTAAACTACCAGGGATGCCCTTAATGCAATTACTGGAGGAATATAACTTTGTTCTTTTTAATAAGGTGACCTCAAACACTGTCATTCTCTGGAGAACCTTTTACCTCAAGGCAGTGTTAAGGACTGTATCAAAAAGACAAATGTGATCAATCCAGCTTTGCACTAAACGATGTTAGGACACTTTTATTAACTGAATAGAGTGTGATGTGAATGGAGTACATTGCATATAATGAATATTTTAATGGTATCATTTATCACTTTAATAATTTTTATTACATTCTATGTCTTCCACTGTTATAATTAAGCAATAATGGATGCCTGTGTGTACTGTAGCAAGGAACTGAGGCTAGATCGACTGATTGAAGGATGAGACTGTCTGACTAAATCCTTCAATCTATCTGCTCCTTCGTAGCTCCCTGGTGGAAGTACATTATCGGTGTTTAATCAAATCTCCTTGAATCTTTGGAACTGCGGGTACAGGCAACCTCTTGAATTTGTTGCTGCGATTTTGCTAAAATCCCTGAACGTCTTAGAAAGACTTGCATTTGGATAGCACTTCCACAGCCTCAGCACATCTCAAAGCCCTGATGTATTATTGAGATTGTACTGTAGAAAATGCAATAGCCAATTTGTGCATAACATATCCCCCACAAGCGTCAATGCGGTAAGTACCAGGTAATTTGTTTCAGTAAATCGAGATTGAATATCGGTCAGAACACCAGGGACAACTCCTCACTCGTCCTTGATGTAGTTTCATGGAATTGTCAGCATCCAGCAAATGGCTAAACACCCTGAAAGCCAGCAACTCTGACAGTGCGGCACTCCCTCAGTAATAAAGTGTCAGCCTGGAATTTGAGCTGAAGTTTCTGAAGTGGGACTTGATCTGACAATCCTCTGATTCAGAGATAAGAGTGACCACTAGGTCATTGGACACGTTGGTTCGGATTTTTATCGAGTAAATTGGACAGTCATTTCTGGTGTTTATGTGTGCGCAGTTAGAAATCTGGAAATTAGGAAGTTACTTTCCAAAGTCCGTATTCTGCCACAAGCGTTACTAGTCCCCAGCCGCGTGTTTCTTGGCAGTGCGCCGTTCGCTGGCGGTCGGATTCTATACTCCAGGAGCTTGTCAATGGAATTTCCCATTGAAGCCATCCCACAACGCTTGGGAACCCATGGGTGGAGGTGCGCTGCTGGTGGGAAAAGAGAATCCCAACTGCCGGAGGATTCCGGTCAACACATCAGCAAAAGTTGGAATTGACAATTCAAATATTTATTTATTAATTTTAAAAATTCCAATTAAGGGGCAATTTAGCGTGGCCAATCCACCTACCCTGCACATCTTTGGGTTGTGGGGGTGACATCCATGTGAACACAGGGAGAATGTGCAATCTCCGCATGGACTGTGACCCAGGGTCAAGATCAAACCCGGATCCGCAACGCAGAGAGGCAGCAGTGCTAACCACTGAGCCACTGTGCCGTCCAACAATTCCAATATAATTGGAATCCCGCCCCCGCCGGCTGCCGAATTCTCCGGCGCAGGGGATTTGGCGGGGGTGGGAATCGCGCCGCGCCGGTCAGCGGCCGCTCGCAGCGGCCCACCAGGCGATTCTCTGGCCCGCGATGGGCCGAGTGGCCGCCCGTTTTCAGCCGGTCCTGCCGGCGTAAATTAGAGTAGGAACTTACCGGCGGGACCTGGCTGCGCGGGCGGCCTCCGGGGTCTTCGGGGGGATGTGGGGGGGATCTGGCCCTGGGAGGTGCCCCCACGGTGGCCTGGCCCGCGATCGGGGCCCACCGATCCGCGGGAGGGCCTGTGCCGCGGGAAAACTCTATTTCTCTGCGTCGGCTGGTGTAATAGTCCGCGATGCCGACGCGGAGATGAACCCCCCCACCCCCTGCGCATGTGCTGGGATATGGCCAGCACACGCTGGTGCTCCCGCGCATGCGCCAACTCGCGTGGCACCAAACCCCTTCCGCGCCGGCCAGCGTGGTGCAAACCACTCTGGCGCCGGCCTAGCCCCTGAAGGTGCGGAGGATTCTGCACCTTCGGGGCAGCCCGACGCCGGAGCGATTCACGCCACTCTTCGCCGCCGGAACCGCCCGCCCCGCCGGGTAGGGGAGAATCCCGTCCCTGGAATTACAAGTCTAATGATAACCATAAAATCGTTGTCAATTGTTGTAAAAACCCATCTGGTTCCCTAATGCCCTTTGGGGGAAGGAAATCTGCCATCCTTACCTGGCCTGGCCTACATGTGACTCCAGCCACACAACAATGTGGTTGACTCTTAAAATGCCCCCTGAAATGTCATTTGGTTCAAGGGCAATTAGGGGTGGACAATAAACACTAACCCAGCCAGTGACACCACCAGCCCTGCCCCCGCTCCTCCCACACCCCATCATTAATTTTTAAGAAGTGTATGCAAGGTAAGTCCCAGTAGATTAACAGGCAATCGGAGTGCGACAATCCTGCCACATTCTTGATCATACTCCACAGGATTCACTCAACGTTTATTCATTCTTCTTCTTAATTCAGTCTGTTTTCAATTACAACTTTGGAAGAATTATGTTATTATCTGTAGTTAATATCTGTTACTACCTTTTCATATCGTGCACTCTTAATTCACGAGGACCGGGAATTCCAACTTATTTAAATCAGGCAAGAAGCAGTAAGATTTAACGCTGAGCGCTTCAAATATCAAAAGCATAAAATGAAATGGAAAGACATGCATTTCTACCGTGTTTTTTGAAAAAAACCATAGCATGGCCCAAAGTGTCTGACAGTCAATGAAGCTGTTTTTGAGAGGTGGTCAGAGTTATAGTGTAAGAACTTCCACAGCCAAGCTGTGCACAGGAAGATCCTACAAGCAACAACAACTATGTTTTAGCAAATGCTCTGTTGATAGGTCATGACCTGAAATACTAACTGTTTTTCTCTTCTCAGATGCTGCCCTGATGTGCGAAAAACACCTCTTCACACAGCGAATGACTCGGGTCTGGAATGCACAGCCTGGTGGAGGCAGATTCAATCGAGACATTCAAGAGGGCGTTAGATGGTTATTTGAATAGAAACAATGTGCAGGGGTGTGGGGAAAAGGCAGGGGAGAGTGGCTGGAGACACGATGGGCCAAATGGCCCCCTTTTGCACCATAACAATTCTGCGTTTCATCAAATCATTGAATCATAGAATTCCTACAACGCAGAAGGAGGTTATTCGGCCCATCGAGTCTGCGCCGACCCTCTCAAAGAGCGCCCCACCCAGCCCCATTCGCCCGCTCTATCCCCGTAACCTCACCCAACAGTTGGACAATTTATCATGGTCAATCCAACTAACCTGCACCCGGGGAAGACCCACTCAGACATTGGGAGAACGTTCAGACTCCACACAGACAGTCACCCAAGGCCGGAATTGAACCCAGGCGCTATGAGGCAGCAGTGCTAACTAGTGCTGAACATTTTCTGTTTTTATGGCCGGAATTGCCCGGCCGCTGGGATCTCTGTTTCTGTCGGCAGTCCGCCAGCCCGTGGATTTCCCAGTGATGTGGGGTGGCTTCAATGGCAAATCCCATTGACAAATGGCAGGAGCAGAGAATCCCACCACTGTCGAGCAGCGGGCCACCGAGAAACACACGGCTCGGGGACCGGAGAATCCCGCCTCTTGTCTATTTCAGCGACGTTGGTTGATGGATAAATATTGGCCAGGAGAGACCCTTATGGGGAGAACGCCTCTGGTCTCCTTTCAAATGTTTCCTGGGGTCCACTGGGCGACCAGGAAGACATCACCACAACAGTGCAGCGCTCTTCCAGTACTGAATAGGGTCTCAGGCTCGATTCGATGCTTGGAATTGAACCTGAATCCACAAACCTTTGTCTCAGAATAGTGTGTGCGACCCGTTGAACAACAGCTGACTTTCTAGCCGAATGTGAGGGCTACTTTTGCATTAATATCTGCCCTGGGCTTTCTTGGATAGCTATATGCTCAAGGTAAAGGTCTCTTTCAATTGAGGACTAACCTGGTCATTTCACTCTTTCCCATGTCCATTTACTAACATTTCGAGCACAGTTTAATTTACTTTAACCACTAGGTCGTGCTATGCCCACAGATATTGGGACAAAGCACAGCCCGTGTTATTTTCATTTTCTTGTAATAAATAAAAAGGGCTTCTTTAATATATAAAGAGTAAATTAATACTGTATCGTTGTGTTATCACGTTTTAAGCGCTATTGTTCATATAAACACTTTTTTCCCGCTCGTTTTCTCACTTCATCTCCGTGATCCTGTAGTTACGATTCTCGTTTCTCTGCTATTTTAACGGGAAAGCCATGGGGCTGGATTCTCTGCTTGGGATAAGTGTTGACGCCAGTGGAGCATGTGTGGACTTTCACGACAGGAAAGTCGTTGCGAAAACCTCACCGATTCCGGTACCGGTGAGGGGCTAGCACCGGCGGTGAGTGAACCTCCCGCGGA
This sequence comes from Scyliorhinus canicula, assembly GCF_902713615.1. Taxonomy (NCBI): domain Eukaryota; kingdom Metazoa; phylum Chordata; class Chondrichthyes; order Carcharhiniformes; family Scyliorhinidae; genus Scyliorhinus; species Scyliorhinus canicula. Next base: position 17,902,691 of record NC_052167.1, read on the forward strand.
CCGCGCCGGAAACAGCCGGAGAATGGCTGGGTCCCTGGCCACGCATTTGCACGGCTGACAACCTGCACCGGTCGCGCCAGCGACATGGGTCCCGGCCGAGTGCGGCGGCGCTGGACACTGTCCGCAGCCGGCACACCGGGTTTCTGCACGGTTGGGACCACACGTGGCCCCGCGCCGTCGGGAACTCGGCCCATCGAGGGCGGAGCATCACGGGTGGGCCGGCCGATAGCACACTAACGGCGCTGAAACGACGCGGCCGTGCGTCACAATGACGCACGTTTGGAGGGAGCAGAGCATTGTAGATTGGTGTCAAACCGGCGCCGGCCCCGATTCCGGGTGGGGGGAGGTGGGGGGGGTGGGGGGGGGGGGGGGGTAGGGGGGTGGGGGGTGGGGGTGGGATGGGGGGGTGGGGGTGGAGGGGGGTGGGGTGGGAGGGTGGGGTGGGGGGGGGCAGAAGATACAAAAATTTGAGAACACGCACAAGTAGTTTCACAAACAGCTTCTCCCCGCTGTTACCAGACTCCTGGGCAGCATGGTAGCATGGTGGTTAGCACAAATGCTTCACAGCTCCAGGGTCCCAGGTTCGATTTTCTGTGAAATTTAATTTGAGGTGGTAGATTGGTTGTATGTGCGATTGAGATAAACACATTTCTTTTCCCCCTTGAGATTCCTCTGTCCAGAAGTGACGACAGGCGGCTGTGGGCGGACCCAAGTCTTCGCGAGCGGGTTCAATGGCCGGCATGGTGGGAGAATTCTGCGAGGCCCAGAAATCAGGAACGACATGGGAACACGGATGTCGGGTCTCATCAGATCAATGCCTGGGGCTACCTCCAGAGTTCGGGATGGAGTCCTCCCACAATCCTGGAACATCACAGCAATGGGTGGGTGGGGGGAGCATCTGCAGGTGGACCTCCTAGATCAGTTGTCCTGGAGGGCGTCCATCTTCCAGCCTCAGAATGTGCCTGGAGACCTATATCCGTTCTCAGAAGGACCACCGTCCGGTGCTCCCGGAAATCTATCTCCATTTTCAGGAGCTCCACCTTCTTTCTTCAATAGTGGGCCAGTGATGTTGGACGCCCTTTGTAGGTGACCTCCAAGCACGATTGTGAACTACGCGGCATCAGTCCTGCCCCACCCGGGCGTAAAACATCCGGGTTCATAAACAATGAGGTTGGGGCTGGAACGTTTGACCTATTTTCCCGCCGGCTGCCGCAGCGGAACGCGCTCCACATTCCCACCCCCGCCACAGCACTTTGCCTCAAAGTGGGAGAATTTCACCTTGTGTGCTCGTCCAGCAATGGCGTGGCTGGTAGATTGGCGCCACTCGTTTCAAATCTCTGCAAAGTTTGCACAATCTTCCGGTGCACAAAAGGAATAGAGAATGGGAGCTTGTTATGATGTTGTGATTTTTCCTGAGCAATTTAACAGTTAATCTGAAAAAAGTTCAAGTATGCAAGATGTTTGAACAGATGTTGAATTGGTTGATTCAATAAATTTGACTCAAGACATGCATTTCGTTATTTGTTTGGAGGAGTCAAAATGGTTTAATAAAGACATTTGTACATTGGGTTGGGTGGTGTGGGGGCGGGAGTGTGGTAGCGGGTTCTCCTGGGACTAAACGATGATTGGACAGGCCCCTTGTCCCTTTCACAATCCGCATCATCTGACCCAAATCTGTTGCATGGAATGATGATGGCTCTGTTAGCGAATAACGTTACCCAAATATATGATCTTGTGCCTGCCATCAACTCAATACAGACAAACCTCTCTGTCTAACCGTATTGTGCACATCGTGTGTGTATCCGATACAATTCAATAACACAGCTTCAGCCACAATAGCCTCTGCAAATAAAGTGTGTAGAAAACATTGCCAACATTAATGTTATCAGATCAAATTGAGAGCTTCAGAATTCCCCAGTACATCCTGTTCTATAAGTTTTACAAGGGAAAAAGCAATTTTTGTTTTGTGTGGGATTGGCTCACAAATCGACATTTGGCCAAATGCCTAATTGGGAATGTAACCTGCCGGACAAGATTGACCCTGTCGAAACCAATGGTTATTGTTTTTGAAGAGCTAATAGTGGAGGCATTGGAAATGCTTAAATCATGTTAACAAGATTCTCTGAACATTTTCATGGCAACTTGCACTAATATAACCTGTTTAACATTGTAACATGGCCCAAGCTTCTACACAGGAGGATTATCAAAGAACATTTGATGTGAGGTAATGCATTTTGCAAAGTCTAATACAGGTGGGAAATATACAGTAGATGGCCCAACCCTTAAGAGTACTGACAGGCAGAGGGATCTGGGAGTACAGATCCACAGATCGCTGAAACGCAGGTGGAGAAAGTAGCCAAGAAGGCATACGGCATGCTTGCCTTCAACAGCCAGGGCATTGAGCATAAAAATTGGTCATGCTGCAGCTGTGTAGAACCTTAGTTAGGCCACAATTGGAATATAGGGCGGGATTCTCCAGCAATCGGCGGGATGGGCTGACGCTGGCGCCAAGAACGACGTGTATCACTCCGGCGTCGGGTCACCCAGAAGTTGCGGAATCCTCAGCACTTCCAGGGGCTAGGCTGGCGCTGGAGGGGTTGGCACCGTGGTCCTCCGCATGCACAGAACCGCCAGCGTTTTTCCTGCGCATGCGCAGGGGGTTTCTTCTCCGCGTCGACCATGGCAGAGCCCTACACAGGCCGGCGAGCAGGGAAGGAGTGCCCCCATGGCACAGGCTCGCCCACAGATCGGTGGGCCACGATCGTGGGCCAGGCTACCGGATCCTCCTGCGCCCCCCTGAGGACTCCGGTAGACGGCCTACCAGCCAGGTCCCGCCGCGATGGACCATGTCCATTTCACACCAGCGGGACCGGCCGAAAAAGGGCGGCCGCTCGGCCCATTGGGGCCCGGAGAATTGCCGGGGGGGGTCCGCTGCCAACGCCCCCCGACCGGCACGGCGTGAACCCCACCCCTGCCCAAAAACCAGCGCCGGTGATTTCGGCAGCCGGCGTCGGAGCGGGGGGTGGGCGGGATTCATGCCGCCCTCCCCCCGGCAATCCTCCAACCTGGCGGGGGGGGTCGGACAATCCCGCCCATAGTGTTTAATTCTGGTCGCCACACTACCACAAGGATGTGGAGTCTTTGGAGAGAGAGTACAGAAGAGGTTTACCAGGATGTTGCCTGGTACGGAGGGCATTAGCTATGAGGAGAGGTTGTATAAACTCGGTCTGTTCTCACTGGAATGACAGAGGTTGAGAGGCGACCTGATAGATGTCTACATAATTATGAGGAGCATGGGCAGAGTGATAGTCAGTAGCTTTTTACCATGGTGGAGGAATCAATTACGAAGGGGAAATAGGTGCGAAGGGCAGAGTTTAGAGGAGCTGTGCGAGAAAAGTTTTTTTAGACAGGTAGTGGAAGCATGTATGATAGTGAAGTTTAAGGACCATCTTGATAAATACATGAATAGGTTGGGAATAGAGGGATACGGACCCTGGAAGTGTAGAAGGGTTAAGGTTAGACGGGCAGCATGGTCGGCGCAGGCTTGGAGGGCCGTAGGACCTGTTCCTATGCTGTACTTTGTAAGGAGATAATGAGATAAGGAGATAATGAGGACTGTTGGCCAAAAACCTGGTCACAGAGGTGAATTTTATGGACCATCATAAAGGAGGAAAGAAAGTTAAAGAGGCAGAAATGCAGAGGGAGAGCATTCGAGAGATAAGAATCCAGGCAATGATGGAGGCAATGATGGGGGGGGGGGGGGATTAAAAACCGGGCATGCACAAGAGGCAAGAATTGCAGGAATGGGAAAACCTCAGGTGGTTTAGGGCTGGAAGCGATTGTAGAAACTCAGAAGGGGTGGGGCCACGCGGGAATTGGTAATAAGGATTAGGATTTATAAATTGATGTTTCACTGGTTAAAGGACAACGTAGATCAGTGGGCGTAGGCGTAATGGGTAAATGGAACCTGATGCAAGTTAGGATACAGGCATCAGAGTTTCAGATGAGTCACATTTAGATTGCGGATTGGTTAAATGTGCCATAAATGTTTCACCTGAGGTCGCTGTGAGGGAATTGCTTTGATGTATTATGACTGGGATCGGAGGCAAGCTATGCTACGGGATGGCAATGGCCATTGACGAGAGAGAGGATACAGGGTCAGAAGATCAGCTCAGTGCTAAACTTCACATTGTTGTCAGAATTGATCTTGAACAAAATGTCGCATTTCAATTAAGCACTCAATTATCAGACGGTTAACATTGCTTATCATAGAGTATCATAGAATTTACAGTGCAGAAGGAGGCCATTCGGCCCATCAAGTCTGCACCGGCTCTTGGAAAGAGCACCCTACCCAAGGTCAACACCTCCACCCTATCCCCATAACCCAGTAACACCACCCAACGCTAAGGGAAATTTTGGACACTAAGAGCAATTTATCATGGCCAATCCACCTAACCTGCACATCTTTGGACTTATCCTTATGTTGGTGTAAAGATGCTGATGTAATGATGATGTCACTATAAGACCATAAGACATAGGAGCAGGAGTAGGCCATTCGGCCCTTCGAGCCTGCACCGCCACTTAATAAGATCATGGCTGATGGAGTACTCACTAAGTCCACTTTCCTGTCTCATCTCCTTAATTCCCTGACTGATTGAAAACTTATTGATCTCAGCTTTGAAAACGTTCAACCGCCACACCTCCCTGGGGTCTTTGAGAGAAGAAATTTGTTGAGAGAACAAAATCTTCTTCAGTTCATGCAACATGATTGAGTAACAGTGATTTGGAGGGAGGAGATGTTTCGAACATTTGTGGAGCTCCCAATATGTACATAGTAGCTGTACACAAAGAGTAAAATAAACTACAGCCTCCAGCAGCTTAATGTGGGAGAATAGCCTGGCCCCAAAGAACACCATCTAGAAGGCGAACACGTGACGAAACAGTTGTAGATTTATTGATGTTGAATCAGCTCCCCGTTCAGCCTCACCGGAGGAGGCTCTAGGGCACAGTTGGGAGCTTTCCTCCCTGGGAACCAGCTTTGAACCCCACTCCAGGATCTGATGAGCAAGGAAGGTCCATGACGCGGCCAAAGCAGGTCGATTATCAATCTGCAACTCCTTCCCACACAAAGCAATGGCAGGTGGTAAGAGTGGGAGAAATTCTCACTCGGAGCCATGTGATGGAAATGAGGTTAGAGCTTATCCACAAGCAAGTAAAAATACACGTTCCCTCAACGGCTCAGGCTCCCGAGTGGTCTGTAATCCACCACAACCGTAATGCCAATTTATCCTTCATTTGGATTGATCAGTGTTTGCAGAACTTTATGATATTCTCTGTTTTAAAGTCCAGGTGAGCCCATTTAATTTAATGGGTTGTTGCCTCTATTAGAATGGTGGAACGAAGACTGCCATGTGAACACATTAACATTTGTCCATTAATATCACAGGCTTGTAAGTTTATATAAGTTATTTATTGATATGATCCCAAGGGTGGATAATAATCTTTATTATTGTCACAAGTAAGTTTACATTAACACTGTAATGAAGTTACTGCGAAAATCTGGGCAGCAGGGGCAGCACGGTAGCATGGTGGTTAGCATAAATGCTTCACAGCTCCAGGGTCCCAGGTTCGATTCCCGGCTGGGTCACTGTCTGTGTGGAGTCTGCACGTCCTCCCCCTGTGTGCGTGGGTTTCCTCCGGGTGCTCTGGTTTCCTCCCACAGTTCAAAGATGTGCGGGTTAGGTGGATTGGCCATGCTAAATTGCCCGTAGTGTCCTAATAAAAGTAAGGTTAAGGGGGGGTAGTTGTTGGGTTACGGGTATAGGGTGGATACGTGGGTTTGAGTAGGTTGATCATGGCTCAGCACAACATTGAGGGCCGAAGGGCCTGTTCTGTGCTGTACTGTTCTATGTTCTATGTTCTATCTTCGAGTCGCCACATTCCGGCGCCTGTTCGGGTACACAGAGGGAGAATTCAGAATGTCCAATTCACCTAGCAAGCACGTCTTTCGGGACTTGTGGGAGGAAACCGGAGCACCCGGAGGAAACCCACGTAGATACGGGGAGAATGTGCAGATTCTGCATAGATAGTGACCCAACGTGGGAATGGAACCTGGGACTCTGGCGCTGTGAAGCCACAGTGCTAACCACTGTGCTACCGTGCCAATGCCTTAAGCATAGTTCCAGCATAAGTAACATGCGATTCCCATCCTTTGGTCACGCATTCCCCTTTGGTAGCCTCCAAAAGGGTGGATCTTGTTGACCTCCTTAGAAAGATGACAAAATAGGGCAGTTTGCAGGTAACATCACAGGGCAACTATGGATCAGGTATGCTAATTAACCCACCGTAGTTTATCCAACAGGAGATAATGAAAAAATGAAATGAAAATTGCTTATTGTCACGAGTAGGCTTCAATGAAGTTACTGTGAAAAGCCCCTAGTCGCCACATTCCAGCGCCTCTCCGGGGAGGCTGGTACGGGAATTGAACCGTGCTGCTGGCCTGCTTGATCTGCTTTAAAAGCCAGCGATTTAGCCGAGTGAGCTAAACCAGCCCCATATCGTACAATACACAGCCGCAACACAAGAACCAAAATGGTTCCTCGGATTTTAACTTCCGTTGCTCTGTCTGGAAGTCCATGCTACGTGCTGGTCACTTTTTCCACCAAACAACACCTGACTATCAACCCTGACCCAGCCCTTTGCCCGCCTGACTCTGTACCCTGTTCTCTCATTGTAACAGTTTATGCTGAAGCGGTTTTCCGAGATAGCTTGAGGTAAAAAAAAAAGATGCTTCCCAATGTTGGAGAGGCCATTATGGCTACTAAGTGAATGGATCAAACGGAAAATCAGGGATTAAAAAACTCAACGTGGAACAGTCTTGGATGAAAAGGACTGACATTGACAGAATAAGAAATGTTCCTCAGCTTATTTTTCTTATCGTAAGTGACTTTCTTCTACAGAAGTTGACTATTATTACTCTGGCACAGATGACAAAACCCAGGCCATTTCCTGTTTCCAATGTCACACATTGTATTTACTTTTATAGATGAACTTATCGAGGGAATTGAGAAACCTGCTGATGAGGCCTAATTTTCCTGTCACACTTCAAAGGCAAGATTACCTTTATAAGGGAGTTTTTGCTCTGGCTCCGATCCAATAAATCACCATTGTTTCTCGATCTTGTGCGTATAAATAATTCTTTATGTGCTGTTTTCATCTAAAAATATGCATCAATGAAGTGGAACAAATGTCCAATGGGGTATGTCAGTATGTTTCTCAAAGAATTAAACTGAAGGCTCTTCTTTTTCTGTCTTTTTTCAAACATTTTCTCCTGAAAATACCAACTTGTTCTGGGGGAGACAACTGACCATCGACAATTGTTGCTTTAGCCAAACGCCCATTCTTCATGGGGGAACCTTGTTTGTTATTCCGCAACAAAGGGCTGGATTCTCATGTCCTGCGGCGATGTCCGAAAGGCGGCACCTCCCCCGCACCGATCCTCTGTCCGGTGGGAGGGGGGGGGGGGGGGGGGTCGCTAGCAGCCGTGCGGTGTAAAGCTCCTCCGGATATGGCTGGAGAATGGCGGGGTCCATGACCGCGCATGCGTAGGCAGTCGCCGTGCAACATGGCACTGGCCGCGTGCGGACACGGCCTGCCAAAACTCCCCCCCTCCCCCCGTAACCAGCCTCACCAACCCCGGACCACCCCCCCACCAGTCCCCCCAGCCCCCCACGAAGGCCCCCCCTGCCAGCGGAACGGCCCACGCCATCGCGAGATATAGAACATAGAACATAGAACAATACAGCACAGAACAGGCCCTTCGGCCCTCGATGTTGTGCCGAGCAATGATCACCCTACTCAAACCCACGTATCCACCCTATACCCGCAACCCAACCCCCCCCTTAACCTTACCTTTTAGGACACTACGGGCAATTTAGCATGGCCAATCCACCTAACCCGCACATCTTTGGACTGTGGGAGGAAACCGGAGCACCCGGAGGAAACCCACGCAGACACGGGGAGGACGTGCAGACTCCGCACAGACAGTGACCCAGCCGGGAATCGAACCTGGAGCTGTGAAGCATTTATGCTAACCTCCATGCTACCATGCTGCCCCAATGCCCCGTGCATCCCCGAATGATGTGAGCACACACGGCCCACGCCATCGGAGACTCGGCCCATTGGGGGCGGAGCATTGGTGGAGGGCCTCAGGTGACGTACTCCCCGAGTGCGCCGTTTTTCAGGGGGTGGAAAATCGCAAAAATAGTGCCGCCCCGATTCCGGCATAAACGGGGATACTCTGGCCGATCCCCGAACGTGATTTTGGTGTCGGCGATCGGAGAATCCCACACAAAGTCTATTAAGATTCATCCTGATCCTGTCTTTAACCAACATTGATATATAATCAGACAGCATCTCCAAAATGCACAATTCTGCACAGATAGATGAAAGTAGCAGGTGGACAGTGGCAGCCGACACCTCCAAAGTTCCCCATCCCACCAATCACCATCTTGAATTTGGGCAATGCTCTTTCTTTTCATGTCGCATGGATCTAATTTCCTAATTCAGTGATTTAAGAAGAAGGCTCCCCTCCATTTGTGAAGGGTAATCTTCTACTTTCCTCTGGATGGCTTTAGGAGTAGGAGCTCTCATTACAGGTTTAGTGCTGGGCTTTCTAACCAGTGCGATGACCTGCTGGAGAGTAAGTGTAACTCCAGGATGTTGGGGGTTCCACAGTTGCAGCCAGGCGAGGTTTTGAGGCGCCATTTTGTACATCAGGTGGCCACACGGGTCATTTCCTGTGTGTATTCTATTGAAGGTTATTCACATGCTTGGGGAGAGAATGAAGCCTGGTTGCTGAGGTGTTGGGTCGGATGCATTGGTTATTATTAAAGCCCCCCTCCGCGGTCAGCCATTCAAACGTTCATTTAATTTGGCGGCACCAGAAGATCCTTGGCGGGAGCGGAGAATCCAGTGGGAGCTGATTAGTCGGAAATTCGTTGGTGTAAAAGCAGTTTGTAATTTTCCCAATGGTGGGACTTGTGGGAGGAAACCGGAGCACCCGGAGGAAACCCACGCAGACACGGGGGAGAACGTGCAGACTCCGCACAAACAGAGACCCAAGCCGGGAATCGAACCTGGGACCCTGGCGCTGTGAAACAACAGTGCTAACCACTGTGCTACCGTGCCACCCACTGTGCTTGGTAAACCCTCGCTGCACTCCCTCCACAGCAAGAACATCCAACACTGCACACAATACTCCAGCTGTGGCCTCACTAATGCCCTGCATAGTTACAGTAAAACATCTGCATTCCGATAATCAAATCCTCTGGCTATGAAGGCCAACATACCGTTTGCCTTCTGTACTGCCTGCTGTACCTGCACGCTCACTTTCAGCGACTGATGCACGAGGACACCAAGGTCTCGCTGAGTATCCACTTCTCTCAATTTATATCCATTCAAATAATAATCTGCCTTCCTATTTTTGCGACTGAAGCAGATAACTTTACATTTATCCACGTTATACTGCAATTATTAAAGATTATAACCAGTTATTTTATCCATCTCGAAGAGTTGATATAATTTAACATTTATTATAAATGTGTTCTTTATTGAAAATAAATATCAAATCATACTAATTCTTCAACCGTTATTTATTAGTTTTGTTCATCTATTCTCAAGAAGGTAGTTTGGCAGTTAAACTTCAGGATGTCTGGCGTTTTGATATTCTTCATAGAATAGGTTCTCTACCTGATAACCTGGTCACAATCGCAACATACCCAGACATGAGAGCAGTGAAGATTTTGCCTTATCTATGGAAGTGAAAGGGCAGCACGGTGGCTCAGTGGGTTAGCCCTGCAGCGTCACGGCGCCGAGGTCCCAGGTTCGAATCCCGACCCTGGGTCACTGTCCGTGTGGAGTTTGCACATTCTCCCCGTGTCTGCGTGGGTTTCGCCCGCACAACCCAAAAGATGTGCAGAGTAGGTGGATTGGCCAAGCTAAATTGCCCCTTAATTGGAAAAAATGAATTGGGTACTCTAAAATTAAAAAAAAAAATCTATGGAAGTGAAAGACCTAGATGAGTAAAGTGAACCAAAGTATAACATCCTCATTGATGTAATTAAGTTCCATGCGTTACAACATCTCCCTTGTCTCTCTCCTCGGTGAAGAAGTGTTTTGCATTTACTGTGCTTGACCCAGAGGAAGACAGATCACCGAGGTTTAAAATGGGCAACTGTTTAGATTTGGAGAAAAGCAAATTACTGCGGATGCTGGAAACTGAAACAAAAGGGAAAATGCTGGAAAATCTCAGCAGGTCTGGCAGCCTCTGTAGGGAGAGAAAAGAGCTAACGTTTCGAGTCTGATGACTCTTTGACAAAGCTGTGACAAAGAGTCATCGGACTCGAGACGTTAGCTCTTTTCTCTCCCTACAGATGCTGCCAGACCTGCTGAGATTCTCCAGCATTTTCCCTTTCGTATAGATTTGTACACTTGCTATTTTTCGAGCTCGCTATTTTGTACTGCACAATTTGCAGTATTTAATTAATAAAGGGGGAATATGTCTACCACCATATACAGAACTGTAGTGTCTTACCTAGGAACATATGACGTTAATAAAGGAACAAGGGCAGGCCCATCAGCCCTTTCAGCCAGCTCCGCCATTTAATGAGATCATGGTTGATCTGATAGTACACACAAATCTGCATCCTGCCACCCACCACCCCGTAACCTATCACCCCTCTCGTTCCCCTCCCCTGTACCCAATCACCCCTCTTGATCCACTACTCCCCCCCCTCCCCGTAACCTATCACCCCTCTCGCTCCCCTCCCCTGCACCCTATCACCCCTCTCGTTCCCCTCCCCTGCACCCAATCACCCCTCTTGATCCACTACTCCCCCCTCCCCGTAACCTATCACCCCTCTCGCTCCCCTCCCCTGCACCCTATCACCCCTCTTGCATCCACTACTCCCCCCCAGTAACCTATCACCCCTCTCGCTTCCCTCCCCTGCACCCTATCACCCCTCTCGCTTCCCTCCCCTTCACCCTATAACCCCTCTCGTTCCCCTCCCCTGCACCCTATCACCCCTCTTGATCCACTACTCCCCCCCTTCCCGTAACCTATCACCCCTCTCGCTTCCCTCCCCTGTACCCAATCACCCCTCTTGATCCACTACTCCCCCCTCCCCGTAACCTATCACCTCTCTCGCTCCCCTCCCCTGCACCCTATCACCCCTCTTGATCTACTACTCCCCCCACCGCCCCCTCCGTAACCTATCACCCCTCTCGCTTCCCTCCCCTGTACCCAATCACCCCCCTTGCATCCACTACTCCCCCCCCAGTAACCTATCACCCCCTCGCTTCCCTCCCCTGTACCCTATCACCCCTCTTGATCCACTACTCCCCCCACCGCCCCCTCCGTAACCTATCACCCCTTTTGCGTACCAAAACTCTATTCATCTCGGCCTTAAAAATATTCACCACCTTCTCAGGAAGCGAGTTTCAAATACACAGGATCCTCTGAATGGAAATATTTCACTTCATCCCCGTTTTCAATGGGTGACCCACTTACTTTAAACAGTGACACTTAGTTCTAGATTCTCCCAGAAGAGGAAACATCCTCTCCACGTTGACCCTGTCACGACCTCGCAGGATCTTATATGTTTCAATCAAGTCACCTCTCACTCTTCTAAACATCAGCAGATACGAGCCCAACCTGTCCAACCTTTCCTCATTAAACAACTCGCCCATACCAGGTATCAGTCTGGTAAACCTTCTCTGTACTGCTTCCCACGGATTTACATCCTTCCTTAAATAAGGTAACGTTATTGCAAAAAGAAATTAATTGAATGTGGATCACCTACACTCTCCATACCCCCATTATTGATTTCCTCTTAGAATCTTAGAATCCCTACAGTGCAGAAGGAGGTCATTCGGCCCATCGAGTCGGCACCGACCCTCTGAAAGAGCATCCGACAAAGGCTTACGGCCTATCCCCATCCCCGTAACCGCACCTAACCTTTTGGACACTAAGGGGCAATTTAGCATGCCCAATCCAGCTAACCTGCACATTTTTGGACTGTGGGAGGAAACCGGAGCACCGGCAGGAAACCCACGTAGACACGGGGAGGACGTGCAAACTCCACATAGACAGTCACCCAAGGCCGGAATTGAACCCGGGTCCCTGGCGCTGTGAGGCAGCAGCGCCAACCACATAGGCAGCTTGTACAAATACATCTTTAGCCCTCAACATTTGGGAATGTTCTTAGTTTTATATTGAATGTATTTTTTGTAATCTTCCCTTCCTTTTCCTTCCCCTATATTTTTGGAAACAAAGTGGGATTCCCAAGAATCTGCCAATCCCATTTCCCTGTATAGGGAAGGAGCGAATGTATAGCAGTTAACCCTCCCTCAGGATTTGCCTTCCCTTCCTAGCGGTGGGCCATTTGGTCTCATTGCTACTTGCACTCAGGTTAAGAGTGGGGACACAGCCTGTGATCGATCACTGGTTCAAACCACCGCTCACTCTTGGTGCAAAGCCTTGGTACTTCGACTCATTGACATGGTGTTCTCGCTGGGGACAAAGGAAGCAAAAAACGGCTCAAATTGCACTGGCCACTGGGTTGTTTTTGTCACGCTGAAATATTTACACAGGTCCTAACTCAAATCTCCCGCGGCTCAGTGCAATCAAACACCTAAACAGGTTTTGCAATCGATACACGAAACAGGGCGGTGTGGAGGCTCAAGCTGCTCAGTGGGGTTGCGGTGCAGAGAAAAGAATATCTCCCTTCAATATAAAGCTGAAGATCACAGGGTAATGCGTTTTGCCCGCTATCCAGTGACTGCTGGTTACTGCTGTCATCTGTTGACGATTGACTGCAGCAGAACAGGACATACCTGTGGGCCTAATGTGGCCTACAGGTTCCAGGTCCCCAAGGGCAAGTAAATTGGCTGACTTTAGAATAAAGTGATTGCTGCAGTGGAAGAAGCATACCTGGGTCGGTGGCTTCAACTGACCGCTGGTCACTGTGGGTCAGCTGATTTAACACTGGATTCACCGGAACTCATGTGTCCGTGTGTCCGTGGACAATGGGTGAAAACGTGACCAGTTTCCTGCTAAGCGGCTGATTCAGGAGAATGGACTTCTCAACCAGTGTAAAAGATCACAGACAAACTGGTATAAAGTGATTATCAGTGCCACTCACGTACTCTGATATCTGAGGAAGAATCACACATCGTACCACTGCGTTATTCTTCACGCTCACGCTTAAAGTTACTGAAGCTGATGGCCTTATTAATTTAGAGTGCCAACATTGACAGTACAGTAATGTGAGGCAGGGTATTTCTTCATAGAATCCCTACAGTGCAGAAGTAGGCTATTTGGCCCATCGAGTCTGCACTGACTTTACCTAGGCCCACGACCCTGCCCTATCCCCGTAACCTCACCTAATCTGCTAATCCCTGGACACTGAGGGGCAATTTTAGCCTGGCCATTCCACATAACCTGCACATCTTTAGACTGCGGGAGGAAACCGGAGCACCCGGAGGAAACCCACCCAGATACGGGGAGAATGTGCAAACTCCACACAGACAGTCGCCCGAGGCCGGAATCGAACCTGGGTCCCTGGGGCTGTGAGGTAGCAGTGCTAACCACGATTGTCTATTCCCTCATTATGTCCCCCCCCCCCCCCCCCCCCCCCCACCCCCACCACCACCACAAATGCAGTTATCGTAAATGCACATTCTAAAGTCATGCCATTGTCTAAATATTGCTGGAAGATTATTTATTCTACTCAGTATCCAAAATCTGACGCACTAAAGTCACTGGTCTTAATCCTTGAAAAGAGACTCATTTTCAGAGAAAACAGGAAGATCTGCTTGCTCTTGGCATCAGCAGCATTGTACAGTTGGACCCAAGTGAGAGTTCAACTACAATTAAAAGTGCAATGGGAAATAGAACCGTTCTTCCTTTTTATCTTTCGGAAAAACCCTTCAACCCTTGTCCTTGCTCTCTGCTTATTGCAAACTATTGTATTAAGATTCTTTACGGAGCGAGGAGCAGAGAGAACTCAATCTTTTGGAAAAACCCTTCAACCCTTGTCCTTGCTCTCTGCTTATTCCAAACTATTGTATTAAGATTCTTTACGGAGCGAGTAGCAGAGACCACTCCATCTTTCTGAACAGGTTGAACGCGAGTTCACTATTGAAACAACTGCCTGAATCCACACCATTTGTAAAGAGTGAACCATCACCGCTGTGTGTGAAGGGAGTTCATCTGCAGGGAGCTGGGACCCTTTGTGATACACAACTAGAAATAACTCCAGTCATTCCAGGGGTTCTGCGAGGAGGGAGCCATTGCCCAAGGGGCTGGTTCAGCACACTGGGCTAAATCTTTGGCTTTTAAAGCAGACCAAGGCAGGCCAGCAGCACGGTTCAATTCCCGTACCAGCCTCCCCGGACAGGCGCCGGAATGTGGCGACTAGGGGCTTTTCACAGTAACTTCATTGAAGCCTACTCGTGACAATAAGCGATTTTCATTTTTCATTGTCCAATGAGGTAGCCAAAACCCTTCAGGGTGTTTGGGGAAAAATCCTACAGTTCCCACATTCTGAGGCGTCTTTCTCTCTTTGACAATATTGGTTCTGTGAAACATTTCAAAGGATTTTCTGCGCTTTAGGTTCAAGAAAAAGCAAAAGAATTATCTCAGGCTGCCCAAGAAGTACAGTTAATAATAATAATAATAATAATAATATTTATTGTCACAAGCAGGTTTACATTAACACTGCAATGAAGTGACTGTGGAAATCCCCTCGTCGCCACATTCCGGCGCCTGTTCGGGTACACGGAGGGTGAATTCAGAATGTCCAATTCACCAAACAGCACGTCTTTCGGGACTTGTGGGAGGAAACCGGAGCACCCGGAGGAAACTCACGCAGACACAGGGAGGACGTGCCGACTCCGCACAGACAGTGACCCAAGCCGGGAATCGAACCTGGGACTCTGGGAAGCTACTGTGCGAACCACTGTGCTACCCTGCCGCCCATAATTTTAAGTTACTCATTTTACTCACCATTTAAATTAATCAGGAAATGAAATCATCCAATTTGACATCCTCATAACGATCTGTAGCGACTGGTCAGACGGAAACCCCGTTAATCCAGGTTTTCGTCAACTCTGGGAAGTAAAAGCCTTAGCTACAAAATCCCTCATTGAATCGAATTTATAAGCTGTCATCTATTCATTCTCCATCTTCCACCCTGTTTATTAGCAGTAGGCAACTCATTTAGAGGGTTTGCAAACTTCCCCAAAGGGTAAAAAATATGTCCTGAAGTTCACATCAGAACTTGGAGTTAGACGGGGTGCAGAATTTAACATTCAGTCCTGGTGTTAAGATTTCTAACTGAGCAATTCCTGTCCGTTTCTCAACACCTTAGAAGTTAGATTTTAGATAAATCTCCATTTACAACTGAACACGGCACCCCTCTCTCCAAACCCCCCGTCTGACTTTTTTTTGCGTAAGGCATGTTGGTTATTCTGGCTGTTGTGTATTATCATCCTTGCTTTCATTCAATAAACCGCCGCTGTAATCGAAGCAATGTCGTTTCCCAATGCAGTAAATTCTATTTCTGAGTGGGGAGGACTGCTGGCAACCATTTGTTTGAAGGTTGATTCCCTTTGAGGGAGAGAAAGGGAGAGAGATATAGGAGTCCTGAAACATTGCTGGAAAAGGAGGCTGAATCCTCATGTTGTACACTTTAGATAATTACAGTTAAATATCATTCACGGGTTTACACATTGACGGTGGGAGAGTGCTGATTCTAAAAGGAGAGCAGGAACGACAATTACTTAAAGCAGTCAGTGAGTTAATGCACACACGAATCATCAAGCAACTGTTCGTGCACATACCTCACAGGCAATGAAATTAATTGCCAAAGTATGCACGGTAGCATAGCGGTTCGCACAGTTGCTTCACAGCTCCAGGGTCCCAGGTTCGATTCCCCGCTGGGTGACTGTGCGGAGTCTGCACGTTCTCCCCGTGTCTGCGTGGGTTTCCTCCGGGTACTCTGGTTTCCTCCCACAGTCCAAATATCTGCGGGTTTGGTGGATTGGCCATAATAAATTGCCCTTTAGTGATAGGACTTCTCACTGTATCCTTGATTTTAATCGTTTCACCGGTGGGGCTGTCCCTCAACTGTGCAATCCTAACCCCCCTCCCTAAACCTCTCTGCACCTCGAGCTCTCTCATTCTTTAGTCTGCTCATTAACCCTCTGACCAATCTGTTTCGATAGCTCCTTCTGAAGATCCATTGTGGTGATAACCACTGTAGATATGCATACTTGCAGTAGGGGGATGCATGGCTGTACCTGTAATACAGGTTCCTCCGGTAAGCCCCTGCCGGCTAGCTCCGCCCACATGGAGCTTGGGTATAAATATGCGTGTGAGTCACTCAGACCCTAGTCTTCAGTTGCAGCCGGAGGAAAAGCATCACACAGCAATAAAGCCTCGATTGAACTTGTCTCTCGTCTTTGAGTGCAATTGTTAGCGCCACATCCATGTTAAATTTCCCTTTGTAAAAGGAAACTCACAAAGGAATGCCTTGGGGTATTTGATTGTGTTAAAGATACGGGTAAAAAATAGATTCTCATCTCCCCCTTTTGTAGATTATCTTAACTCTGGGCACTTGCCGATTTAATTCCGGTCGTTTTGTTCATTCAAGTTCATCGACCAATTTGGCGTCTCTGTACTGAAATTAGTTAAGACCGTTCACTGACGGAGAGACAGCTTGAATCTCCTACATCTTCATCCATCACATCAGAATATGCGGGAAAGCGAAGGCTGGCCCAGCCAAGGGAGTGTTCTGTTTCTCACACGCTGCTCAGACCTCAGGGAGGTGGTTGTTTATCGAAATGCCGTTAACTGGAACTCCGTTAATTAAGAGTGAATGTAAAAAGAACCGTTCAAAACCAAATTAAAGTTTTCTGTGTCGACAGTACCCAGCCACTTCATGCTGATTGAATTTGAATTAAAACACTGAAGTTGCAGGCAGTCCTGGCACATGTTTTAACGATAGGAAATCTTTAAATGCAGTTTGCAAAGTGGCTGATTTTTTCCGCAGCAACTTGCAGTTTAGAATCCGCATTGACGTAAATAATGTTTCTCAGCAAAATAATTTGCGGGAGGTGGTGGCTTTGTGGCGAGGTTCCACATGTAAATTATGACACACGTGTTCGAAGGGGAGGTAGTGGTATGGTGGTACCCAGGGGACTACTCTGGGGACCCGGGACCACGGCGGGTGGTGAAATTTGAATCCACTAATATTTCTGGGATTAAAAGTGTAATGATGACCATGGTTGTAAAAACCAACCTGGTTTCCTCATCCCCTTTAGCAAAGGAAATCATGTGACTCCAGATCTTCAGGGCAGCAAGGTAGCATAATGGTTAGCACTATGGCTTCACAGCGCCCAGGTTTGATTCCCGGCTTGGGGTTGCTGTCTGTGCGGAGTCCGCATGTTCTCCCCGAGTCTGCGTGGGTTTCCTCCGAGTGCTCTGGTTTCCTCCCATAAGTCCCGAAAGACGTGCAGTTAGGTGAATTGGACATTCTGAATTCTCCCTCAGTGTACCCGAACAGGCGGCGGAATGTGGTGACTAGGGGCTTTTCAGAGTAACGTCACTGCAGTGTTAATGTAAGCCTACATGGAACATAGAACACACAGTGCAGAAGGAGGCCATTCGGCCCATCGAGTCTGCACCAACCCACTTAAGCCCTCACTTCCACCCTATCCCCGTAACCCAATAACCCCTCCTAACCTTTTTGGACACTAAGGACAATTTATCATGGCCAATCCACCTAACCTGCACATCTTTGGACTGTGGGAGGAAACCGGAGCACCCGGAGGAAACCCACGCAGACACGGGGAGAATGTGCAAACTTCACATAGACAGTGACCCAGCAGGGAATTGAACCTGGGACCCTGGAGCTGTGCTATCCACTTGTGCTGCCGTGCTGCCCTGAAGATCTGGAGTCACATGATTTCCTTTGCTACTTGTGACAATGAAGATTATTATTATTTATTATGTGGTTGACTCTTAACTACCCTCTGAAATGGCCTAGCTAGCCACTCAGTTATCTCACACCATAAAAAAGTAAATAAAGAATTAAATTAATTAAAATCGCTTATTGTCACGAGTAGGCTTCAATGAAGTTACTGTGAAAAGCTCCTAGTCGCCACATTCCGGCGCCTGTCCGGGGAGGCTGGTACGGGAATCGAACCGTGCTGCTGGCCTGCTTGGTCTGCTTTAAAAGCCAGCGGTTTAGCCGAGTGAGCTAAACTGGACGGAAATCCAGTATTAACCTCGGCACGGGAAATTACAATGACAAACTCAGCCCCGTTGTCACGGCAAAGCCCTGCTTACTAACATTTGGGGGCTCGTGCCAAAATTGGGAGAGTTGTCTCACAGACAATGTCCCAGTTACGTCCATTCCCGAGCACGTCCTGTCCCACCGGCGCAGTGGACGACAATCGGGAGGAAGTAGCTCTCGGAGTCTTCAGCATCAATTTCAGACCCAATGAAGTCTCTTGGCATCGGGTGCAAAATGGGCAAGGAAACGCATGGGCTGATTACTACAAAGACACCGCCCCCTCACCGCACTTGCCCTTCCTCCGTAAACCCCCCCCCCCCTCTCCCGCCCACACACTCAGCTGATGAATCAGTACTCCTCCACGTTGAACACCACTTGGAGAAAGCACTGAGGATGGTAAGGGCACAGACTGTATTCTGGGTGGGTGGGAACATCAATGTCCATCACCAAGAGTGGCTCGGTCGCTTCACTACTGACTGAGCTGGCCGGGTCCTAAAGGACGTAGCTGCTGGACTGCGTCTGCGACAGAGGGTGAGGCAACCAACAAGAGCAAAAAAAACATCAGACCTCATTCTCAGCAACCTGCCTGCCACAGCTGCATCTGCCCATGGCAGTATTGGCTGGAGTGACCACCGCACAGTCCTCGTGGAGACAAGGTCCCACCTTCACACTGAGGGCACTGGTATAACCTGCACGAGACCTACGGGGTTGGAGCAATCAGTCTCCCAATGAGTCTTCCACAACTTGGAAGTTCCCCTCCAATCCCCGCACCATGCTGACTTGGAAATATATCGCCGTCCCTTAACTGTCGCTGGGCCAAAGAAATCCCGTAACTCCCTCCCGAACAGCACTGTGGATGTACCTACACCACGTGGACTGCAGGGGTTCAAGAAGGCAGCTCACCACCACCACCTCAGGGGTAATTAAGGATGGACAATACATGCTGGCTTAGTCAGCGATGCCCACATCCGTGAAACCAGATAGACTTGACCAAGGGCGGCAGATTTCCTTCCCTAAAGGATAGTAATGAACCAGATGAGTTTTCACAACAATCAACGGTAGTTGTCATGGTCGCTACGACCGAGGCCATATTTTAATTCCAGATTTTATTACTTGAACTGACATTCCACGAGGTGTGTGCTGGGTCTTCAACCCATGTGTCCCATGGGCATGAGGCTGTCCATGGGCATTAGTCCAGTGATATTGTCTCAATGCCACTATCCTCTCCCCTCTCTTTGGCCACTTATCCCAATGGTTTCCCAATGCCTATTGTCACAACACTCTGGGCTAGCTTTTTGAAATTCATTTACGGGTGTGAGTGTCGCTAGTTAGGTCAGCATTTATTGTCCATCCCGAGTTGCCCTTTAAAAGGTGGTAGTGAGCTGCCTTCTTGAACCGCTGCAGTCCTTGGGGTGTAGGTACACCCACTGTGCTGTTAGGGAGGGTTCCAGGATGTTGCTCCAGCGACAGTGAAGGAACGGCCGATATATTTCCAAGCCAGGCTGGTCAGTGACTTGGAGGGGAACCTCCAGGTGGTGGGGCTCCCAGGTATCTGCTGCTATTGTCCTTCCAGATGGTAGTGGTCGTGGGGTTGGAAGGTGTTATCTAAGGAACTCTGGTGAGTTCCTGCAGTGCATCTTGTAAGTGGTACACACGCCTGCCACTGTGCGTCAGTGGTGGAGGGTTTGAATGTTTGTGGAAGGGGAAACAATCAAGGGGGTTGCTTTGTCCTGGATGGTGCCGAGCTTCTTGAGTTGTTGGAGCTGCACCCATCCAGGCAAGTGGAGAGTATTTCATTACACCCCTGACTTGTGCCTTGTAGATGGTGGACAGGCTTTGCGGGGTCAGAGGGTGAGTGACTTGCCAAAGGATTCCTAGTCTTTGACTGTGCACGGTCAATTCCAGCCCCACTTGACTCGGACACACAACACAATGTGAAATTAGATTTTATATTAATAGCCCTGGCTATGGTTGAGTTAAATTGACGACAGTCACCAGATTTGTAAAATTTAAATAGAAGTAACCTTTTATTCGAAACAGTAATTATAATTAAATGGGCAAAAAATACAATATAATAAAATTAAAATATAAAGGACCTTTGATTCAGATGGTTGTCGTCCAGTTAGTTTCTTTCTCAAGGTTAGGCCTTCAGTTGCGTAGTGTCTTTTCCTTCAGCTTGTCATTGTCCTCACTGCAGACCCAGCAAGGCAGCGGGCAACAGCGGCAGAGAGAGGGAGAAAGCGCAGCTCCTTTTCCTTCGAAGGGCCAGAGGCTTCTGGCAGGTTGTCTCCGAAAATATCACCTGACAGGAATCAAGCACTGACTGTTGTCAGGGGGAACACTGTCCCTGGCCAAGCCACCAATCGACTTCCTCCAAAACTGGTTCCGATGATTCACTCGGCACAGGCGAGTCTGTTTCGCCTCTCTAAAATACAAAACCCGGGAACACACTGTGGTGGTATGATTTGCATAGCTGTCTGCCATTGGTGCAGAACACCGGCTTACCATTGGCCCTGGTCGGTCATGTGCCTCTCGACCGATTGGTTGAGACCAGTCATGTGACGGCTCTCCGATTGGTCGAGAGGCTGAGTTAACCACGCCTCCATACCGAGGTATAAATAGTCAGAACGCCCGGCGGTCGTCCATTTATTGTAGTCGACCGCAGGGCTAACTTCTAGCTTATTAAAGCCTAACTTTTGTACAGCAACTCGTCTCGCGTTCAATTGATGGCTCATCACACACTACCCTGGCAAGCACTCTTGCGCTTAAAGGCACATTCCGATTATTGGTCCACCAACAGAAAATATAAGAAAAGAAATTGGAACCAAGGGGAAGAAAATCAGGAAGGACTCTTACCCCATTCAGTGGCCAATTCTCTCAGCCCCTCAAAATATTTATTTAGTCGAGGCACTGGCAAACGTAAGAATATAAAGGCTATGGCTTTCTGGAGATGCAATTTTCTTATTCTGCTCCACGAAAATCCATTTTGTGTAATTCTGTAAGGACTGTTTGATGGACCAGTTTTGTTTTATAAGCTGTGCCTCACTCAATCTTAAAGCATCAAATTCTCATCAATCGTCATTACATTCTGGGTCTATTATTCTGCTGGCTGAAGTGAAAGTGCCACCTGGTTAATAGTTGCTGTTAATGCCCGTTGCTAGTAACCATAAGACCATCAGACATAGGAGCAGAATTAGGCCACTTGGCCCATCGAGTCTGCTCCGCCATTCAATCATGGCTGATATTTTCTCATCCCCATTCTCCTGCCTTCTCCTCGTAACCCCTGATCCTCTTATTAATCAAGAGCCTATCTATCTCTGTCTTAAAGACACTCAGTGAATTGGCCTCCACAGCCTTCTGCAGCAAAGAGTTCCACAGATTCACCACCCTCTGGCTGAAGAAATTCCTCCTCATCTCTGTCTTAAAGGATCGACCCTTTAATCTGAGATGGTGTCCTCTGGTTTTAGTTTTTCCTACAAGTGGAAACATCCTCGCCACGTCCACTCTATCCAGGCCTCGCAGTATCTTGTACATTTCAATAAGATCCCCTCTCATCCTTCTGAACTCCAACGAGTACAGACCCAGAGTCCTCAAACATTCCTCATACGACAAATTCTTCATTCCAGGGATCATTCTTGTGAACCTCCTCTGGACTCTTTCCAAGGCCAGCACGTCCTTCCTTAGATATGGGGCCCAAAACTGCTCATTATGCTCCAAATGGGGTCTGACCAGAGCCTTATACAGCCTCAGAAGTATTCTAGCCCTCTTGACATGAATGCTCTTGTTTTCTAGCCCTCTTGACATGAATGCTAACATTGCATTTGCCTTCTTAACTACCGACTGAATCTGCACATTAACCTTAAGAGTATTGTGAACAAGGACTCCCAAGTCCCTTTGTGCTTCTGCTTTCCGAAGCATTTCCCCATTTAGAAAATAGTCTATGCCTAGATTCCTCCTTCCAAAGTGCATAATCTCACACTTTTCTACATTGTATTTCATTTGCCACTTCATTGCCCACTCTCCTCGCTTGTCCAGGTCCTTCTACAGCCCCCTTGCTTCCTCAATACTACCTGTCCCTCCACAGATCTTTGTATCATCTACAAACTTAGCAACAGTGCCTTCAGTACCTTCTTCCAGATCATTAATGTATATTGTAAAAAGTTGTGGTCCCAGCATAGACCCCTGAGGCACACCACTAGTCACCGGCTGCCATCCTGAAAAAGACCCCTTTATCCTCACTCTCTGCCTTTTGCCAGTCAGTCAATCCTCTATCCATGCCAGGATCTTACCCTGAACACCATGAGCTTTTAACTTATTCAACAGTCTCCTATGTTGCACCTTGTCAAAGGCTTTCTGGAAATCTAAATAAATCACGTCCACTGGTTTTCCTTTGTATAACTTGCTTGTTACCTCCTCAAAGAACTCTAACAGATTTGTTAGACACGACCTCCCTTTGACAAAGCCATGCTGTCTCAGTCCTATTTTACCATGCACTTCCAAGTACTTTGTGATCTCATCTTTAATAACAGGCTCTAAAAGTCAGGCTAACCGGCCTTTCCCATCTTCTGCCTCCCTCCATTCTTAAACAGTGGTGTTACATTAGCCACCTTCCAGTCCTCTGGGACCCTTCCTGCCTCCAGTGATTCCTGAAAGATCATCACTAATGTCTCCACAATTTCCTGAGCTATCTCTTTTAGGACCCTGGGGTGTAGTCCATCCGGTCCAGGTAACTTATCCACCTTCAGACCTTTCAGTTTCCCCAGAACCACTCCTTAGTAATGGTCACTGCACTCACCTCTGCCCCCTGGTTCTCCTGGAGCTCTGGCATCCCACTGGTGTCTTCCACTATGGAGACTGATGCAAAGTAACTGTTCAGTTTGTCTGCCATTTCTTTGTTTCCTAATTATTACTTCTCCAGCCACATTTTCTAGTGGTCCAATATCTATTTTTGCCTCTCTCTTACCTTTAATATATTGAAAAAATCTCTTCCTATCTTCCTTTATATTACTAGCTAGCTTGCACTCGTACTTCATCTTCTTCCCCCGTGTAGCTTTTTTAGTTGTCCTCTGCTCGCTTTTAAAGACTTCCCAATCCTCTGGTTTCCCACTAATCCTCGCCACTTTGTATGCTTGTTCCTCAGCCTTTATGCTGTCCTTGACATCCCTCGTCAGCCATGGATGCCTTATCTTCCCCTTAGCATGTTTCCTCCTCCTTGGGAAAATTTCTGTTGTGCCTCCCTATAACCCCCAAAAACTCCTGCCATTGCTGCTCCACTGTCTTCCATGCTAGGCTCCTTTTCCAATCAACTCTGGCCACCTCCTCCCTCATGTCTTTGTAGTTACCTTTATTTAATTGTAATACCGTTACATCTGATTACAGCTTCTCCCTCTCAAACTACAGGGAAAATTCTATTATATTGTGGTCACTGCTCCCTAAGGGTTCCTTCACCTTAAGTTCCCTAATCACGTCTGCCTCATTACACATCACCAAATCCAGAATTGCCTGTTCCCTAGTCGGCTCTGTCACAAACTACCTCCAAAAAAACATCTCTTAGACATTCCACAAATTCAATTTCTTGGGATCCACTACCAACCTGATTTTCCCAGTCCATCTGCATATTGAAGTCCCCCATGATTATTGTAATATTGCCTTTTATACATGCCTTTTCTATATCCTGATTTATTTTCTGCCCCACATCCTGACTACTGCTAGGGAGCCTGTACATAACTCCCATCAGGGTCTTTTTACCTTTGCGATTCCTCAACTCTACCCACAGAGATTCTATGCCTTCTGATCCTATATTGGTCCTTGCTATCGATTTAACTTCATTCCTTACTGACAATGCAACCCCGCCCCCTTTGCCCATCTGCCTGTCCTTTCGATAGGACATATATCCTTGGATATTTAGATCCCAGCCTTGATCCCCTTGTAGCCAAGTCTTTGTGATGCCCACAACATCGTACTGGCCAATTTCAATGTGCGCAATAAGCTCATTTACCTTGTTCCGTATACTGCGCGCATTTAGGTACAACACCCTCAATCCTGCATTGTCCACCTCCCTTTTCACACTCTCCTCAGTCACTGTATCCTGTACTGTGGCCCTTTTTGATTTTTGACTCTGGCGTCTCTGCCTTACACTTTCAGTGGAAACGTGACAGTTAAAATAAACAATTTCAATATCCCAGAAGAAAATGACATTGATATCCTGTCAATATGACTATGTATACACACTTACTTTACGCCTGTGTCACAGATGTTGGTGAATAAACGGTTAGGTTTCCAAGTGTCGATGTGGTGAATTTTGGCAGCTGATATTCTCCTTGGCGTCTTGGTTTAATGTTATTCAGCTCCCCGACTCCCAAGATGTAGAATTATTTGGGAATGGTTTATTGTTTACATGTGCGTTCTTTTTCCCTGCAGCTTGCTTTAGAACAGAAACACTGAAAATAGGAGCAGGAGGAGGCCATTTGGCCCTTTGAGTCTGCTCCACCATTCATTATAATCATGGCTGGTCATCCAACTCAGTAGCCTGTTCCTGCTTTCCTCCCATCTCCTTTGGTCTCCTTAGCCCAAGAGCTACATCTAAATCCTGCTTGAAAACATACTTGGCCTCGATTGCATGTGGTAGCGAATTCCACAGGCTCACTGCTCTCTGGGTGAATACATTTCTCCTCATCTCAGTCCTAGAAGGTTTACCCCATATCCTTAGACTGTTACCCATGGTTCTGGACACCCCCCACCATCGGGAACATCCTTCCTGAATCTTCCCAGTCTAGTTCGAATTTTATAGGTTTCTATGAGATCCCACCTCATTCTTCTGAACTCCTGTGAAAATAACCGATTCAATCTCTCCTCATGCGAGCTGCACGGTAGCAGAAGTGGTTAGCACAGTTGCTTCACAGCTGCAGGGTCCCAGGTTTGGGTCACTGTCTGTGCAGAGTCTGCACGCTCTCCCCTTGTGTGCGTGGGTTTCCTCCGGATGCTTTGGTTTCCTCCCACAGTCCAAAGATGTGCAGGATAGGTGGATTGGCTATTCTAAATTGCCCCTAGTGTCCAAAAAGGTTAGGTTACTGGGTTACGGGGAGAAAGGGGGATGGGGTCACGGTGTGGGGCTTAAGTAGGGTGCTCTTTCCAAGGGTCAGTGCAGACTCGATGGGCTGAATGGCCTCCTTCTGCACTGTAAATTCTATGATCTATGATAATGCGCAGGTCCCACCATCCCAGGAATCAGTCTGGTAAACCTTCACTCCCTCTATAGCAAGAACATCCTTCCTCAAATAAGGAGACCAAAACGGCACACAATAGTCCAGGTGTAGCCTCACCAAGGCCCTGTATAATTGCCACAATCCCTGTTCCTGCACTTAAATACTCTGGGCGCGATTCTCCCGAGTTACGAAAAATCGGGAAGCTGGTGTCAAAAACGGGCACGTTTGACGCCAGCCTCCGCCCCCCCGACCGGGAACCGATTCTGCCCCCCGGTCGGGGCTAGCATCGCGCGGCCGTGAACTCCGGCATCGCGGGCTTAACGAATTTCATTAAGCCCGCTAGCCAAAGTTAGCGACGGCTGACGCGTCAGATGACGTCAGCCGCGCATGCGCGGATAGGACGACTCCAACCCGCGTATGCGCGGATGACGTCATCACGCATATGCGTGAAACCTGCGCATGCGCGGGCCGGTATGCCCCTCAGCCGCCCCGCAAATGGAAACAGAGGGGCGGCGGAGGGAGAAAGAGTGCGCGGGGTAAGTACCCGCTGCCCGCGATCGGTGCCCACCGATCGCGGGCCCATGGCACCCTTGGCACGGCTGTGGCAATCGGTGCCATGATTCCCGAGAACGGGACTTTACGGCCGTTTTTACGAACGGTCAGAGCAGGTGTGTTTTACGCTTGTAAAAACGGCCGTAAAGGCCTTGGAAATCGGCCCATCGGCCAGGAGTGAATCGCTGCTCGCCATAAAAAAACGGCGGGCAGCGATTCGTGTCGGGAAGCGGGCGTGGGGGGGGGGAGAATAGCAGGAGGGCGTCGGACCAGCGTGTCCGTAAAAATTTACGCCGCCCGCTATTCTCCGATTTTTCGTAAGTCGGGAGAATCGCGCCCTCTCTCTATGAAAACCACCATGCCACTTGCCTTCTTTACCGCCTGCTGCAGCTGCATGCTTCCCTTCAGTGACTGGTGTAAGAGGATGCCCAGGTCTCATTGCACATTCCCTTGTCTCAACTTATATCTGTTCATATAATTATCTGGATTCCTGTTTTTGCTACCTCACATTTATCCGCACTCTCCTGCGTCTGCCATGCATTTGCCCACTCAGTCAACTTATCTGAATCACACTGATGCATCTCTGCATCCTCCTCACAGCTGACCCTCCCACCCAACTTTGTGTCATCTGCAAATTTGGAGTTATTACATTTAGTTCCCTCATCTAAATCATTCACATATATTGTGATTAGCTGGGGATCACGGCACTTATTCCGAGGCACCCCACGAGCCACTGCCTGTCATTCGGAAAAATACCTGTTTATTCCTACTTTTTGTTTCTTGGCTGTCAGCCAGTTTTCTTTTGTTTTATAAATTTAGGAGTACCCTATTCATTTTCTTTTCCAATTAAGGGGCAATTTAGTGTGGCCAATCCACCTACCCTGCACATCTTTGGGTTGTGGGGGCGAAACCCACGCAAACACGGGGAGAATGTGCAAACTCCACATGGACAGTGGCCCAGAGCCGGGATTGAACCTGGGACCTCAGCGCCGTGAGGCAGCAGGGCTAACCCACTGCTCCACCGTCCTGCCCGTCAGCCAGTTTTCTATCCATCTCAATACGCTACCTCCAATTCCACATGCTTTAATTTTGCACGTTAATCTCTTATGTGGGACTTTGTCGAAAATCTTCTGAAAGCCCAAATAAACCACATCCACTGGCTCCCCCTTATCAACTCTACATCCATGCTGATGTGGACAGATAGACGCCAATGCTGGGAATGACGTGAGGGAGCAGGCGGGTTCAGAACTCAGGGATAACAAGCTCAGATTCAGTGACCCCTGTGCAGGGCAGAGATCAAACCTGTCAGCCTCCTTGTTTGCGTTACTCAACACAATGGTGCCAGGGTGGGTTTGTGGGCTTAGGTAGGATGCTCTTCCAATGGCCGGTACAGATTTGATGGGCCGAATGGCCTCCTTCTGCACTGTAAACTCCGTGATTCTGTGAAGACATCCACGTGAGAAAGAAATCTTACAGGCAGAAGTACCACACACTTGCCATGACTGAAGATGGGGTGGCAAGGTCAGGATTAAAGACTGAGAGAGAGAGAGAGAGAGAATGAGAGAGGGCATCGTCATTGAGAAAGTATGAGGCCCAACCTCGGGCCTACCCTGGTTGGCACCACAGTGGGCATAGTCAGGAGAAACAGGAGGAGTCTTCCCCTCATGACTCGAGTTCCCATTCCCGCTGTGGGGTGGAGGGATATCAGAGGAGACATCCAGATGCCAGGACAACCACCAAACCAGCGGAAAGAAGCAGCAGAGGCAGAGTCTACCACTCCTCCAACAGTAGCGACATGGAAGAGTTATCAGGCCTCTGGATCCCCTGAGCCTTTGAATTCAAGGACTTGAAGAGGGGGAGGTGAGGTAATTGATAATGTAGTAAAGACAATGTAAATCAACTTACCCGTTTGAGGGAGCCTGAGGTGGTGCTGACAACTACATTAGCCCAAATCATTTTGGTGTCGGGAATCCCACAGTACGCTTGGCTTCTTACTTCACACTTTATCTCGAAATGCATTTGCCATAAACTTATTAATAGTCTGAGATACTAATTGGATAATCGATAGCAGTGACAACAGGGAGCTACAGTGAGACCAGCTCCTTAACTGATGTGTTGGATACTCTGGATCTGTGGAGACAGCGTTTACCTCAGCAGTAACACATACAGGCTAGCAACACTTGAAATAGTACAACACTATTTCATTAAGCTAGGAACTGTTGAACATACTTGCACTGTGGGCCGACACTATGTTAGATTAACTGAAGACCTATGCCTATCCTGACCAGTCTAAACTGTTAGCACATGGTGAAGATCTGTGCTACAAGCTGCGAGCTCTGTCCTTCTCAGAGGCTGCATCCCGAATGAGCGGGAAAACTAGTGCCCTCTGGCTTTATGGTGAGCGTGCTCTAACTGGTGATTGGCTGCTGTGTTGTGTGTGTTGATTGGTCTTGCAGTGTGTCAATCAATTACATAGATAGATTGCAAAGAATTTACAGTGCAGAAGGAGGCCATTCGGCCCATCGAGTTTGCACCGGCTCCTGGAAAGAGCACTCCACCCAAGGTTAACACCTCCACCCTATCCCCATAACCCAGTAACCCCACCCAACACAAAGGGCAATTTTGGACACTAAGGGCAATTTATCATGGCCAATCCTCCTAACCTGCACATCTTTGGACTGTGGGAGGAAACCGGAGCACCCGGAGCATCAGTGTGTGTCTGCACCATGATTATGCTGATGTGTATATTATGACATTAACCACGAAGGTTAAAGACTAAGAAAGAGACAGAGGGGTGGAAGAGAAGGATAGAGTGTTAAATCAGATGCAGAGAGTGAAAGAAAGAGTGGATCATGAGAGAGAAAGAGAAAGAGATGGGAAGAAAAGTTGGGAAAAAATGTTAAAAACAAATGAAAATGCAACTCGGCCTTGTTTTGTCAGCAAATTCTGTTCTGGGTATCAGACAGGAGAAGGTGGATTCATTCCAAGTTGCAACCAGCTGTCCTGGTCACAGTTGCTGCTCACACTCGCGCAGCTTTGATCAATGCATCCGCCTCCTTGCCCAAGGGGACCTTGTGGAACTGCATGGAGATTGGGAAGGCCCAAGATCCTGCCTGGAGTTCCTGGAGGTAAGGGGTGTGGTGTTCTTTGTGGTTTGTGAGTAGTTGGTGTAGTATTTACAAAGACCACAACTAGCTTTTGTATTGAGCAGAGCTAAAGATTTATTTACACTACTTAATTGAATTTGGCTCTGACTTCTACATAATAAACAACTGACAATAAATATACAATCTATACTCATCTACTAATAATCTCTGCACTAATACTATGATCTGCTCTCGGTCACACTAGCTCTCCTACAGTCTGTCTTCTAGCCTTCCCCTCAACACACTCTGAGAAGGCTTAGCGCCGATGCCTTATATCAGGGGTGGGCAAACTTTTCCGTGGAAGGGCCACATTCAGAAATTCACAATTTTAAAGGGCCGCATAGTAAAATAAGTAAAATAATTAATATTTAAAATAGCCAAAATAAAAGGTTTTTAAAGAAAAAAAAAGCAATTAATTTTTATTAATTAATATTTTAAAGAAGAAACTTTATATGAAACACATTTATTTGAAAAACAAAGTAACTCAGTTTAAAGAATTATTAGAATTAGAATTAGAACAGTACAGGCCCTTCGGCCCTCGATGTTGTGCCGAGCAATGATCACCCTACTCAAGCCCACGTATCCACCCTATACCAGTAACCCAACAACCCCCATTAACCTTATTTTTTAGGACACTAAGGGCAATTTAGCCTGGCCAATCCACCTAACCCGCACATCTTTGGACTGTGGGAGGAAACCGGAGCACCCGGAGGAAACCCACGCACACACGGGGAGGACGTGCAGACTCCACACAGACAGTGACCCAGCCGGGAATTGAACCTGGGACCCTGGAGCTGTGAAGCATTGATGCTAACCACCATGCTACCGTGCTGCCCCAAAAAAAAGCAATTAATTTTTATTATTTAATATTTTAAAGTAGAAACTTCACATGAAACACATGTTGTGCTGAGCAATGATCACCCTACTCAAGTCAACGTATCCACCCTATACCAGTAACCCAACAGCCCCCCCATTAACCTTAAAATTTATAACAAAAACATTATTTGTTTTATTTTTTATTTTTATGACTTGATCTTGGTGGGCCGCATAAAGACCTTTGGCGGGCCGCATGCGGCCAGCAGGCCGTAGTTTGCCCATCCCTGCCTTATATAGTTCTGCATCCAGCTCCCTCGAGTGGTTGATTCGGACATAACATTAACCCTTACAGTTCTGTACGTTTCTCATCATTCCAGTTGAGGCAAATCATCGCTGACAGCTTCCATCCTGACGTTGGAGAGGGTGTCGTTTGCCGAGGAAGTGCAGCAGGATATTGGGGGTGGGGTTGGGGAGGGCGATGGCTGCGGAGTGCAATGAGTCTGAAAGCCACATGTGGCGGGTAGGGGTGACCAGCTTTCACTGGACCATGAAGGAAGGTGTGATTGACGCCTTCTGCAATGAATTCATTACCCGTGCGGTTCTGAGGGCCGGACATGCTGAGGATGTTTGTGCAACAGCAGCGGGAAACACGGGGCCCCCTTTTATTTGGACGTTGTGCTCAGTTTGAGGTAGTTTGTGTATTCAGGTGGGCGAGAATCTACTTTCTTCAGACTGAACACGTTTGAGGTTCGGCCAGGAATTGAGCAGAGTGAATGAACCGGTGCATATGTTTTCTCACTGAATTCTCTTTCACTCGTGCGAATGAAGACACAGGATTATCCGGTGAAACAGTCACTTTTGAAGCAGGGAAGCCATTTTGGGCACAGCAAGCTCCCATAAATAGCGGGGAGATTGGTATTGGTGCTGTTGCGCGGGATACTGGAGGGAACTCTCCTCCCCCCCTCCCTTGCATTTGTTTGACATACAGCCGCGGAATATTTTAACCCCCACCTTGGGAGGGCACACTGGGCCTTGGCGTAAGATGTCGTCTGACAGACGGAACGTCCGACAAGGCACGTCCCTCGGTGCCGCACCGGAGTGCCGGCCAGGATTATGTGCTCGCCACTGGAATGGCTGCCAAGCAGAGATCTGAGCCCGAGCTGATGCATCCATGGCAACAGTTATGATACCGCCCCTGCTAGGCTCCCAGTCATGGGGTTGGGAAGGGGCAGCCAAGTTCGTACTGTCATTACACCGTGAGGTTTGATCTAACTTCACTCATTCTTCACTTGCAGAACTCCAGATACAATGATCAACAGTCAATCCCACTCATAGAACATACAGATTCATAGAACATACAGTGCAGAAGGAGGCCATTCGGCCCATCGAGTCTACGCCGACCCACTTAAGCTCTCACTCGCGCCCTATCCCCGTAAACCAATAACCCCTCCTAACGTTTTTGGTCACTAAGGGCAATTTTAGCATGGCCAATCCACCTAACCTGCACATCTTTGGACAGTGGGAGGAAACCGGAACACCCGGAGGAAACCCACGCAGGCACGGGGAGAACGTGCAGACTCCGCACAGACAGTGACCCAGCGGGGAATCGAACCTGGGACCCTGGCGCTGTGAAGCCACTCAAATCCACTGAGAATGGTAATAAGTGGAGCCGACTGGACCAGATGGGAGATTCTAAAGTCATGAAAGGTGTTTTTATAAAAAGGAAATGTATGAACCAGTTACACACGCTTTATTGTGATTGCAAAGGTCTTTTAGAACATTCTTTCACAGGGCTCATGCTGATATTATTTCCAGTATCTTTGAGTTACAGACCAGCTTGTCAGTCCCTCATGCTGCATTGGCCCAGGAACAGGCAGATCAGCATCCAGGGGCTTCCCCTCACCTGAAACACAAAGTGCCTCGAGAAACAGCCACCCAGCTTCAGCCAGCCTTTGTGTGCGAGGGAGAGAGAGAGAGAAAGAGAACAAGGGAAGAGAAAGAGCAGAAATGGTCACACTTTGGATGCAAAACCTGTGCAGTGTCTGAAAAAGACGTTCAAACATTGAAATTGAATCTGTACAAAAGGGGAGAGGGTCTGCAAAGGACAGGGCCTTGCGTCATAATATATGTAGCTTCCAGTACAGTTAAGTGTCAGGTGGGCTTGCAGAGTGGTGCATTTGCATGTGCAGAGAGAACATGTACACACATTGCACCTGTTTCAGCTGAACAAAATAAGTGACGGCAATTAGCTGACTTATTCCTGAGGGCTATGCCTTGACCAACCAGGGTCAAGCTGCCTGTTTTCATTTTCAAACACTTCTTAGAACTTCATTGTCAACCACCTGGTGCATTCTCCATGGTAACATGTCTACCAATCAGAGTCTACTTGCTCACCAAATCAGCACTTTTTCTAATACAGTACAAATTGTTGTTCAATCCTTATTTCGGTATTCATGCAAAGTGTCCTGGTAAACCCAAGACTTAATAATTCAACATGTCCCATTTTGTTTCAGCAATACTCAAGTCCTGCACTGCCAAATGACGGTTTTGGCTTGTCCATTATGTTTTAATGGCTCATTAACGGCTTGCGGTAATATGCCGGGCGTGTGCAATTTTGTCATTGCTGATTCTTTCACAATATGTGAGCACATTTGGCTGTGATCCTTTCCTGTTGCCAATTCGATATAATGCACATTGTTAATCTTACTTCAAAGGAAATGTTAACAGTCTGTTCCAAAGTGGTTGTCATCGAAGGAGTGTGAAAGACAATGCCTGCGCTGACTGTCAATGGGTGAATAATGATATTTTCTGCTACACTGTGGCGTCGCAATTTATTTGTATTGTTCAAAACCTCCTCTCTGTGTCCTCGTGACTGAGATAGGAATCACGATCGAGGAAAGATAGCCCCATTCGCCAGTAGATTTTCTCCTGGATGATAGCCAACCCGTAGAACCAAAGTTCAGCCATAGTCGGCTCTTCAAAGAGGAACAATTGATGAAAGATGGTTAAATTGCTTCTTTCATCAAACCTCTTGTCTTCTCGTGCTCGCAGATTGGGAAGTTTCCAACGTTTTCCTCTCCTGGCCCTCTGGTAATTAACAACCGATTTCCACTTATCCTCCCTCCAACTTGGTGTGCCTGAAGGCTTGGTTTGGCCTTCCTCATGTCAATACCAGGCAGTGAATGAAGTCTGGTCACTCAATCAGCCAGTTACACAAAGGTCCGAGCTGTGGCTCATTTAGTAACATCCTCACCTGTGAGTTAGAAGTGTGTTTGAGACCCATTCGGCAGATTTTGGAGTTTAATCCAGGGAAATGCGAGGTGATGTATGGAGTTCCAGGCAAATGCGAGGTGATGTATGGAGCTCAATCCAGGCAAATGCGAGGTGATGCATTTTGGAAGGTCCAATTCAAGAGCGGACTATACGGTCAATGGAAGAGCCCTGGGGAAAATTGATGTACAGAGAGGTCTGGGAGTTCAGGTCCATTGTACCCTGAAGGTGGCAACGCAGGTCGATAGAGTGGTCAAGAAGGCATACAGCATGCTTGCCTTCATCGGACCGGGTATTGACTACGAGAGTCGGCAGGTCATGTTACAGTTGTATAGGACTTTAATTAGGCCACATTTGGAATACTGCGTGCAGTTCTGGTTGCCACATTACCAGAAGGATGTGGATGCTTTGGAGAGGGTGCAGAGGAGCTTCACCAGGATGTTGCCTGGTATGGAGGGTGCTAGCTATGAAGAAAGATTGAGTAGATTAGGATTGCACATTGGAAAGACGGAGGTTGAGGGGAGACCTAAATGAGGTCTACAAAATTATGAGAGGTATGGACAGGGTGGATAGCAACAAGCTTTTTCCAAGAGTGGGGGTGTCAATTACAAGGGGTCACGATTTCAAGGTGAGAGGGGGAAAGTTTAAGGGAGATGTGCGTGGAAAGTTTTTTACACAGAGGGTGGTGGGTGCCTGGAACACTTTGCCAGCGGAGGTGGTAGAGGCGGGCACGATAGTGTCATTTAAGATGTATCTAGACAGATATATGAACGGGTGGGGAACAGAGGGAAGTAGATCCTTGGAAAATAGGCGACAAGTTTAGATAAAGGATCTGGATCGGCGCAGGCTGGGAGTGCTGAAGGGCTGTACTTTTCTTTGTTCTTGTTTTTTTTTAAGTCTTGGCTGTCGCTCCAATGCAGCACTGAGGGAGTGCTATCCTGATGATGTCTTTCATGTCAGACATTAAACTAATCCTTGACTTTCCAGGGTAGATGTAGAGAATCTCATGACACTATCTGGAGCACAGAGAGGTTATCGGAAGGATGTGATTGCACTGGAGGGGGTGCAGAGGAGATTCACCAGGATGTTGCCTGGGATGGAGCATTTCAGTTATGAAGAGAGGTTGGATAGGCTTGGGTTGTTTTCTCTGGAGCAGAGAAGACTGAGGGGTGACCTGATCGAGGGGTACAACGTCATGAGGGCCGTGGACAGGGTGGATAGGAAGCAGCTGTTCCCCTTATTGAAGGGTCAGTCACGAGGGGACCCAAGTTCAAGGTGAGGGGCAGGAGGTTCAGGGGGGATCTGAGGAAAGCTTTTTGACCCAGAGGGTGGTGATGGTTTGGAACGCACTGCCTGGGAAGGTGGGAGAGGCGGGTTGCCTCACATCCTTTAAAAAGTACCCGGATGAGAAATTGGCACGTCTTGACATTCAAGGCTATGGACCCGGCAAATGGGATTAGGAAGGCAGGTCAGGTGTTTTTCATGTATCGGCGTAGGCTCAATGGGCCGAAGGGCTTCTTCGACACTGTATTTTCTGTGTATCCTGGGGTTGTGTGGTGAATGTGATTCACACCGGATTATAACCTCTATATACATGTGTCTATATTGTAAGTGCAGTTGCACTATCTAACCTCCAGGGGGAGTAGCTCTGGGAATGCTTGAGAGTTGTACGGGGCTTCTCCCTTGGCTCCGCCCAGGACTCCTCCCCCGGGAGCTGCTGTATAAAGATCAGTGCCACAGGGTCAGCCGGCCAGTTCACCGAAAGTTCAACGGCTAACAGGCTGGCTCTGTTGTAAGTATATTAAAACCGCTATTCTAATCCTACAAGCACGTGTCCATAGAATTGTTGGTTCCAACAGGTTGTGAAAGGCGCTTTCGATCTTTCACTCTCTAAAGATGTTAGATGATGGCTTGAGGATAATGCCCTGCACAGGGCTAATCCCTCAAGTGAATTGTCTAAAAAAACCCCATTGTTCTTGCGAACCAGAATTCCAGTTCGCCACTGAAACACTGACTAGCTGGCGAGATCGGCCCCTCTCGAGTCAGCACCGCAGAATGTCTACCACAGAACATGTAACGCACGAAGAATAGGTCTTTAGAGCAAAACAGAATTTTAAAAAACATTCTTGGGCATGAATCAATGAGGTCGTGACCTCGAATAAACTTGAAATCAGACCGGGATGTAACTCAGCTGGGATTGGATTGGACGTGCTATTTAAGAATTTGATGTGCTCCTTTAAGGGGCATTTATTGCCAGGGGATTGTTTTTGTTTAAACCTTTCCCTCCAATTCCCACATACCCAGCACAAGCTCTATTTTAACAAACGTTCTTCCACATTGTCATTTTCTAACCCGATTCCCACAGTTCACAATTGGTCCAATCATCCCATTGTCAACTGGAGAAGAGATTACTGGGCTATTTATGTGTGGCTGTTTGAATGATCTGATTTTGTTTTTGGTGAGGTTATAGTTGGTGACTGTTCCTGAAAAGTAACAATGCAAAGCGCTCATAGACAATGAGAATCGCCTCCAATCTTTGCCGATGTCCCTCGAATCTTTGGCCTGGATTGATCCGAGCAATGGCCCAGGAATTAATACTTTATCCCTTAAAGCTTCAGGTCATTAGTGATGCCTAAATCCTGCTGGACTGAACTGCTTCCTATTCCTTAAACCAATATCCCATCAGGAATTGGCTAGAATGTAATTCCGGGTGAGGCAGGGCACCTGTCACGTCGCTATTGCCAATCAGGCAATGTTTGTGGAGGAACTTTATGACTTGTGTCTGAAAATTGGTGGTCATTTAAAATAGAATAATAGTTAAACAGATCGAGTATGGGAGGTCTGGGGAGGGCAGAGGATTGGGTGGTGGGGAACGCAAAGTGATATGCCCAGCAGCTGGAAGAGAAGTGTAACTGGCCTGGAAACGAGAGGTAGAAGTAAACCAGAGACCCAGAGTAATGCTCTGGGGGTCCCAGGTTCAAATCCCAGCCACTGCAGATGGTGAAATTTGAATTCAATAAAAATCGGGAATTAAAAGTCTAATGATGACGGCAGCACGGTAGCATGGTGGTTAGCATAAATGCTTCACAGCTCCAGGGTCCCAGGTTCGATTCCCGGCTGGGTCACTGTCTGTGTGGAGTCTGCACGTTCTCCCCGTGTGTGCGTGGGTTTCCTCCGGGTGCTCCGGTTTCCTCCCACAGTCCAAAGATGTGCGGGTTAGGTGGATTGGCCATGCTAAATTGCCCGTAGTGTCCTAATAGTAAGGTTAAGGGGGGGAGTTGTTGGGTTACGGGTATGGGGTGGATGCGTGGGTTTGAGTAGGGTGATCATTGCTTGGCACAACATCGAGGGCCGAAGGGCCTGTTCTGTGCTGTACTGTTCTATGTTCTATGATGACCATGAAACCATTGCCGATTGTCGTAAAAACCCATCTGGTTCAGTAATGCCCCTTAGGGAAGGAAATCTGCCATCCTTACCCGGTCTGGCCTACATGTGACTCCAGATCCACAGCAAAGTGGGTGACTCTTAACTGCCCCCTCAAGGGCAATTAGGGATGGGCAATAAATGCCGGTACAGCCTGCGACACCCACCTCCCATGAACAAATTTTAAAAATATGACCCGATAACTAGGGAGGGTTAGGTTACAAGACCCATTAGCAAAGGGGTGGGTAGAGGGGTTGAGTAGACTCGAGAAGGGATAATGGGCCCCAGAAACTGGGAGAAAAAAATCGACTGAGGGAGAATGTTGATAATCGGAGCCAGAAACCGCGTGGGCAGCACTGGGACCCCGAAATTGAGAGGGAGCGAGTAAAGGAGCTGAGAATTTAGAGGGAGCAGGCTATAAAACACAAGAGAGAGGGGCTATCTGCCGAGCGATGGTGAACAGAGGGGACAGGCCTGATAACCAGGGGAAGGGCAACTTAACGCGGAGTTAAAGTAACTTCAAGCCAAGGTGAAACCCCATTCACAAGTGCCCTCAAGCAAGGGCAGTTGGAAGCTCTGCAACTTCGGGGCTATTCTGAAGTAGGTTTCAGTGCTTCCATGAGCCGTAGGCCTGATCCTTTGGGGTGGCATGGTATCACAGTGGTTCGCACTGTTGCTTCACAGCGCTTGGTACCCGGGTTCGATTCCCACTTGGGTCACTGTCTTTGCGGAGTCTGCACGTTCTCCCCGTGAATGAAATGAAATGAAATGAAAATCGTTATTGTCACGAGTAGGCTTCAAATGAAGTTACTGTGAAAAGCCCCTAGTCGCCACATTCCGGCGCCTGTTCTGGGAGGCTGTGACGGGAATCGAACCGTGCTGCTGGCCTGCTTGGTCTGCTTTCAAAGCCAGCGATTTAGCCCTGTGCTAAACAGCCCCACGGGTTGCCTCCGGGTGCTCCGGTTTCCTCCCACCAGTCCCGAAAGACGTGCTTGTTCGGTGTTAGGACATTCTGAATTCTCCCTCTGTGTACCCGAACAGGCGCCGGAATGTGGCGACTAGGGGATTTACACAGTATCTTCATTGCAGTGTTAATGTAAGCCTACTTGTGACACTAATAAATGTTATTAATATCACGGGACTGTTCCTGGGCCTGGCTAGCAATATAAGGAAAGAAATGCAACTCGTGCAATGAAGCTCGATGTGTTTTTTTTGCAGTGGTCTTTGACTCAGCAGAGGAACTGCCCTCTGGTGGCCGGAGAGAAAACAGCATCGCAATTTAAAGGCCGCACCAGTTGGGCTTAAAAAGACCCCATTTGAAACATTTGCCCATTAATTAATTCAGGTGTTTCCTATTCTGGCAAACGCAAATGTTCAGGGAGCAAGAGTGAATTGCTGCTTTATGCATTGAAACTCATGGTTCAGGAAACCGAAAAGCCAAATCACCGTGCCACTTTTCAGCCTTCCGAACACCTCACTTGGCAAGTGGTTTATTCGCGATAATCTTATTTCTAGAATGATCTTAATCCGAGACCTTGAATAGTCCTGAGGTGCATTTGGCAATTGGTTTATCCGAGTCTTTGGGCTTTTTCCAGGTATTCCGGTTGAAAGGTTGGGAATGGGGAGGCCTGGAATGTCAGGTCCTGGAATGGACGGGGGTCCGAGGAGCGCGATCCGGACTGGAGTTCTGTGGTCGGCCTTGCTGCTGATCAACGCCAATGAACAGAGAATATACAGGACATAGAACATACAGTGCAGAAGGAGGCCCATAGAGTCTGCACCAACCCACTTAAGCCCTCACTTCCACCTTATTCCCGTAACCCAATAACCCCTCCTAACCAAAGTCCAAAGATGTGCGGGTTAGGTGGATTGGCCATGCTAAATTGCCCGTAGTGTCCTTAAAAGTAAGGTTAAGGGGGGGGGGGGGGTTGTTGGGTTACGGGTATAGGGTGGATACGTGGGGTTGAGTAGGGTGATCATTGCTCGGCACAACATCGAGGGCCGAAGGGCCTGTTCTGTGCTGTACTGTTCTATGTTCTATGTTCTATGTAACCCTTTTTTAGACACTAAGGGCAATTTTGGACACTAAGGGCAATTTAGCACGGTCAATCCACCTAACCCGCACATCTTTGGACTGGGGGAGGTAACCGGAGCTCCCGGAGGAAACCCACGCACACAGGGGGAGGACGTGCAGACTCCGCACAGACAGTGACCCAGCGGGGAATCGAACCTGGGACCCTGGCGCTGTGAAGCCACAGTGCTACCCACTTTTCTACCGTGCTGCCCTTATTAAAAGAACCTTATTAAACTGTATCAATGTAAGAGAGTCACAGGGAATTCAGCCAAAACCTCTGCACACAGAGAGCGCTACGAAGGGTGCTTCAAGATGGAGGCACCCACTCTTTCTCCCTGGCCTGTGACGGTAGGCGTTCAGCTCCTTCCTTTGCTGGAAGCCCTCCACCTTCCAGAGCCCGTCTGCCATCCTTAATTGAACGAACGAGCCACTAATTGGCCAATACAGGAAAAAATGGACCGCTGCTCCTGGAACAGTGTGGCACCAGGGTCCCTACTGGATCCTGACCACAAAATCCTGCTCCAGGATTTCCTCACATCTCACACTGAAGTCCTGATGATTGGGCAGAGGAGCATTGACAGAGGCCTGGTTCCTTGAACGCCACCTTGACCAAGAAGTATATAAATAAGGGGAAAACTTTAACTTGAAAGTAACACAAAGAACTAAACATACTTGAGACAGAAAAGGACAGACATTAATTAGTGTTTAAATACTCCTGTATGTCAAAACATAGCCTGATAATCGTAGTTCCTACATGATGATATAGATTGCGAAAACACTGTTGGACAATCTGCATTGTTTTTCTTCGCATTCCTGCAGTTGTCATGAAATTATTGACTCAATTAATCTTGATTAATATACAGAAAGGCAAATAAATCCATTGGAGAAGCTTAATAGTTCCCAGTTGCAATGTAACACCCTGTAAACATCCTGAGATTGGGAGATAATTAACAATGACTCAGGGAGGCCATACAGACAGCATGTTAAAGAGTTGGGGAAGTTCGTCCTTGAATTGGGGTTATATTTTTCATCAGAGTTATATAGGAAAGCACAGCACCCAACTTCTCCTCCTCAGCTCCATCATCTTTCCATCGGTAAATAAACTGAAAAATAAGTAAAATATACTTCAATCACATTCCTTCAATAAACTACTCCCCTCCCCCAACTAAGAGTGGGAAAGGGACTAAGTCTTCTCACAGAGATTGTACAAGGAAATATTTGAGGTGGAGAACATTTCAGCCTTTTAATGGAAGAATAGGCAAACATTTTAAACAGGGAAACGCAAGGCTCGGGGGTGAGCGGGGGTTGGCACAGTGGCTAACACTGCTGCTTCACAGCGCCAGGGACCCGTGTTCAGTTCCGACTGTGTGGAGCTCGCACGTTCTCCCCGTGTCTCCGTGGGATTATTCCGGGTGCTCTGGTTTCCACCCACAGTCCAAAGATGTGCAGGTTGGGTGAAATAGCCATGGTAATATTGCCCAACGGTTAGGGGGGGTTATGGGGATGGGACAGGGGATTGGGACGAGGTGGGGCGAAGGGCTGGTGCAGCCTTGATGGGTCGAATGGCCTCCTTCGGCAGTCTAGGTTTTGTATGATTCTAAGAGATTTAATTTTGGACCATGTCAACTTGCTAAATGACCTTCTCTAGCCGTGAATGAGATGGTTTAAGTTTTACTAGGAATTTCCAGAACCTTAGCAAACAGAACAGAAAGTAGGTCTCTTTTGGTGTTACTTTGTAAAGTCATTGGCCAGAACAATATAGAGCCTCTCTCTGTGGTTGTGAAATTGGCGGAAGAGTATGACTAAAACCTCTCCCCCCTGGATCCGTTCTGGCAAAGCCCTTCTGAATCCTGTCAGGGTCACTCATGTCCTTCTGACCAGAACTAGATGCAATACTCTAGTCGTGGCCTAACCTGCATTTTATGGAGGCTCAATGTAACTTCCCTAACTTTGGTACTCAGCGGGTGGGGTTCTCTGGCCATTTGCGCTGCCTCATGGTCCCGTCAAGGGCGCACCCCCACCCTCGGGGTTTGCGACCAAGAGGGGCGCGTTCAACAGGAAACGCCTGTGACAACAGAGGGACCAGAAAATCCCACCGCCGCCCACCGGTGAGCCCCCGTCCACTGTTGCATAACCCACGGTGGGGGAAGTGGGGGGGGGGGGGGGGGGGAACTAAACCCTGCAATGTATCTACTTCGGAAGCCAAAGATCCTATATACCTTGACAATTACTCTCTCAGTATGTCATTTCGTGTTGAAAAATCTATGCACATGAACCTCTCTGACCCGCTGTCCATGCAGACTCTAGAACAATCCAGCTAAGTTACAGTGCCATTCTCTTCTGACAAAATCCATCACCCTGTATTTTTCTGGATTAAACTCTCCTTGCCGCTTGTCTGCCCATTCTGCTAACCTGCCCACATCCTGCTGCAATTGATTGCTACCAGCCTCACTGTTTTGCCACACCTCCAAGTTTGGTATAATTGGCAAATTTGAGTGCCAATACCCAAGCCATTTATCTACATCAAAAAGCAATGGGAGGAGGTCCTGTGGGGCAGTGGGTTAGCATGCCTGCCTCTGAGCCAAAAGCTCCGGGTTCGATTCCCGCCTCAGGACTTGATGGCCGAGGAAGGCGCGTTTTTAATGAGGTCAAACGGGTTGAGTGCAACCTGTGAAATCCTTCCAAACACGCCAATGGCTGGCAGTAAGAGCGGGAGAGACTCCTGGTCAAGCACGCTCGATGTGGAGTGGCGACCCCTCATGCTAAAAGCCCTGAGCGACAGACTAGCGACCTGCTCCGAGCAGGATTAGCTGCAGAAACAGATCAAAAGTCTGTCTTTGTGCAACCACTAGGTATGGGAAGAGAATTAGAATTGGAAAATAGCAATGGTTCTCTTGAGGAACATATCTTCCAGTCTGTAAAGCAACCGTTTACCAGGGTTTGCTGTTTGCTGTCCATCAGCCAGCTTTTTATTCCAAAGGGAACCCTCCTGTTCCATGAGCCCCCATTTACTCAATATGATCTACTTTTTACAAATCCGTGCCGACCCTCCGTAGAATCCCGACAGTGCAGAAGGAGGCCATTTAGCCCATCGAGTCTGTACTGACCCTCTGAAAGGGTCTACCTCGGCCCTTTCCCCGCAACCCTGTGCATCGATAATTGGCCAATCCACCTAACCTGCACCCCGTTGGAGTGCGGGAGGAAGCTGGAGCACCCTCTGGCACGGGGAGAAGGTGCAAACTCCACACTGGCTGTCACCCAAGGCCGGAATTGAACCTGGGTCCCTGGCACTGTGAGGCAGCAGGGCTAACCGCTGTGCCATCGTGCACATGTCTCCTGAACGAAATAAAACTTCTCCAAGTATCTGTTCATTTGTTTCCCTGATGTTTGTTTCCAAAATCGTAACTCCGACTGATGTTAAACGGACTGGCCTGTGGTTAGGAGGAATGTCCTTAATGTTTACTTCACAGTCCTTTCGCTATATTTCATGAACCATTGAAACCCGCAGAGCACCAGGAATCTCAGACAGTGGGACCCTGTGACGAGACTCCCAATTTATGGGCCTGATAAATATAGCAATAATAAATGGCGATCTTAATCTGCTCAACCGGTTCCTGGATGGATGGGCAAAGAACATCATTTACACGGAGAGATTTTTACTTTGTTTCTGTAGGATAAACGTGCCTGAGTTCTGTGTATTTACAGAGAGTAACACTGAGGACAGAACCTTGGCCTGCGTTCACAGTTAAACGCCTATTTGTTTTCAGGATGATTTACAGGGATAACATTGCAGGAGACCGACATTCGCTCATCTGCCCCGGGTCTCTCACTCAGCAGATCCCATCAGCAGTTTCAGACAACAATGGGCGGGATCCTCTGCTCGTTCCTGCCGGCCGGGTATTCTGATCCGGGTTGACGGAGAACCGCCCAGCGCCGCCGCGGGTTTCCCCGGCCGCGGAGGGCGCAGACAACGGGAAACCATTGACAGCGGAGGGACGGGCCGGATTCTCCGTTTGGAAGACTCAGTCCCCACGTGCCGGCGTGAAAACGATCGTGTTTTAAGCCAGGAAAACTGACGCAAAACGGCCACCGATTCGCTGCTCCGGGGTGGGGGTGTTGTGGGGGGGGGGGCTAGCAGCCAGGCTGCGTAGAGCCCCCCGGTTCCACCTGCCGATATGGTCTGCAGATATGCCGGGACCATGGCCGCGCATGCGCAGGCCGTGCCGTGCTTCATGGCGGACCCGCGGGCCCGGCCCGCAAATTTAGTCTCCCCTTCGGCCAGCTCGCGCGTCCCGGACCGCCCCCCCCCCCCCCCCCCCACAGTGCCCCCAGCCCCGGATTATGTCCCTCCTGCCAGCGGATCGGCCGTCCCCCGACTGTGGCAGCGCTGGACTGAGTCCGCAGCCGCCTCGCTGAGTTCCCGACGGGTGAGACCGCACGCATCCCACGCGGTCGGGAGCTTGGCCGGTTGGGGACGGAGCATCGGGGGGGGGGGGGGGGGGGGGGGGGGGGGGGCGGGTCTCAGGCAATGGCCTGAGACCGTGGATGCAGTGTGCAGCGTACTCGAATGCGATTTCGGAGTTGGGGGAACGGAGAAACCAGCCCCCCCGCCGCCGACCAATGGCGGGTCGCTTTCGCCGTCGCAAAACGCGCAGCAGCGAAGCAGTGAATCCCGCCCAATCAAAACAAATGGGCCGCAGTTTTCCGGCCCCGCACCCCCGTCTCAGACGGGACTGGAAAACTTGGAGATTGACCGAAAGGAGCAGACTTTCCAAGTTGTGCCATCCCGCCTGTGTTGGCACCCTCTGCTGGCGGGACTGGAAAACCCTGCCCGACGGGATTGTGGAAAAGCCGTTCAAGTGACTCCTTCCGTGTGCCCATGGGTGGCACGGTAGCGTAGCGGTTAGCACTGTTGCTTCACAGTTCCAGGGTCCCGGGTTCGATTCCCGGCTTGGGTTACTGCCTGCGTGGCGTCTGCATCTCTCCGCGTGTCTGAGTGGGTTTCCTCCGGGTGCTCCGGTTTCCTCCCACATCCCAAAGATTTGCAGGGTCGGGGGACTGGCCATGACAAATTGCCCTTAGTGTCCAAAAGAAAATTTTGGGTGGGGTTGCTGGGTTACGGGGATGGGGTGTGGGCTTAAGTAGGGTGCTCCTTTCAAGTGTCAGTGCAGACTCGATGGGCCAAATGGCACTGTAAATTCTCTGAATCTATGATTTCTCAGACTCCCATCTATTTGATATTCCCGGGGAACATTCCGCATACACTTCCCGATGTCCACGAGTAACTGAGTAAAACCTCAGAGCATCATTGCTTTCCATTAAATGTTGGCCCTCCCGCGGATCAATCTTATTCTCTCACCCTGGTCTTTCTTGAGGTACAGCAGCAAGCAAACACTGTCTGTTCAAGCGAGAAACAGAGAAGACGGGAAAAACGCAGCGTGTCTGGCGGCGCCGGTGGAGCGAGAAAATGGAGCTAACGTTTGGAGTCCTTGTGACACTTCTGAGGAGCGCTTATTCAAGCCCCAGCATTGGCTGTTCATGCCTTTGATTTCTGATGTCGATTCTTCGCAGACCAGCGTGAGTTCTGGGATGGCCTGCCGCTGCATGAAAGCAAGCTGAAAAAAAATATACTCACAACATTTTTTCACCTCGGTTTCATTCTGACTGGGAGGTGGGGAAAACCCCCCCCCCCCCCCCCCCACCCCCAGAAAGCCTGGTGCAAGCTTCCATTACCCCACCCCCTGCCCCCAGCATTCTTTACCCATGGGACAAGGAAGTTTCGTGAAACTTGTACAAAACACTGGTTTGAACTCAGCTCGTGCAGTTTTGCGTGCCGACTTTAGGCAGACAGAGTGGGAGGAAAGGTGTCTGAGAATATTTCCAGCGGTGAGGAACTACAATTACATAGATAGATTGGAGAAGCTGGGACTGCTTTGCCTTGGAGAAGAGAT
This sequence comes from Scyliorhinus canicula, assembly GCF_902713615.1. Classification (NCBI taxonomy): domain Eukaryota; kingdom Metazoa; phylum Chordata; class Chondrichthyes; order Carcharhiniformes; family Scyliorhinidae; genus Scyliorhinus; species Scyliorhinus canicula. Next base: position 17,947,487 of record NC_052167.1, read on the forward strand.
GGTGGAGAGGAGATTTTTTTACTATTATTGTTATTGGAAATCCTGAGGGGTCTGGACAGGTTAGGTGAGGAAAACTGTTCCCATTGCGTGAGAATCGAGAAGAAGAGGCCATAGATTTAAAGTAATTGTCACAGAAAGGTTCTGGAGGTATGAGGAAACGTGGTTCAGGTCCGGAATGCACTGTCTGAGAGTGCGGTGGAGGCAAACCCAATTGAGGCAATGAAGAGGGAACTGAATTGTTATATGGAAAGGAAGAATGCACAGGGCTATGGGGACAAGATGGCTCCTGACCACTTCAAAGCAGCTACATGGTTTCATTCCTTCTTTTAAAACTGTAGAAAGCACAACATTATTGAAGTGGTCAGGAACTGTCAATCATAAAGAATGAAGTGAAAATCGCTTATTGTCACAAGTAGGCTTCAAATGAAGTTACTGTGAAAAGCCCCTAGTCGCCACATTCCAGCACGTGTTCGGGGAGGCTGGTACGGGAATTGAACCGTGCTGCTGATCTGCCTTGGTCTGCTTTCAAAGCCAGTGATTTAGCCCTGTGCTAAACAGCCCTGAGTGTTTGTAGGATCAATTGAGTATACTTGAGATGCATTCAAGCGTGAAGGGAGAGATAAATAATTAGCAAACCCCCTGGCATCTGATTCTGAACCATTAATATGTCAATCACAGCCGCGTTAAAGGTATTGCTCTGGGAAATTGAATGGATGTTTAGCATTTCAAAGGATCCCAGTGGGTTTGAAGTCTTTTCAAGTGTAAGGACTTTCTAGGAAGGCCCCGGCACTTCAAAAAGCTGCAGTTTCACAGGCCTAGGGCTGAGGGAGCCGATGTTAGCAAAGGGAAACTGAAACTGTCCTGCATTGATTCTCCATTCAACTGCCTGGACAGCTCATCACTGTCACGCAGAGCAGTTCAGAGTGAGGAGGCCACTTCAGAGTATAAAAATGTCTGACCAGGAGGATCCTGTTGAGCAGAGGCTTGCCTGAGATCACCATGCCAACGATGATCTTCAGATTTCCAGGGCTGGAAGGGGCAGGTTAGACATTGGGCCCTCATACCGGGGGGAGGGTCCAGGAGTGAAGCCCTCACCCACACAACCATCAGTACCCTTGGCGAATCTCCCTCTGTCAGTGGCAGAGGGGCACACATTAGCAATGGGTTGACCACCCCCAACCCCCCCCCCCCCCCCCCCGGGTCCACCCGACCAGGGCTGCGCCTACCCATACTGACACCAAAGCCCACCCGGTGAATTTCCCACTGTGGGGGTCGGAACAACACGTGGGGGCGGGGCGGGGGGAGGTGGAAATCGGGCTTCCAGCCGCTAACCGCATGCTAATGCAGGCATATGAGCACTTTGAATGTCCCGCCGGGGTGGGGCGGGTAGATACGGGTGTCAGGGCGGGAGCGGAGACTGGGGACTGGGGATCCGCCCCTCGGCTTCAATCCCGGTTTTCAGGCGATGCTCCACTTTCCGCCCGATCAGGATATCCGATCGCAGCGGCGGACAACGAAGAATCTGAGCTGAGTTTCAATATCATTCCCTTAAGGCCGGGATTCTCTGATCTGCGATCGCCCGGCCACTGCGTGAACCGAAGGAGAAAATACCGGCCGTGTGTTTTTATGTCCTTTCAATATCACTGTTATTTTAGCTTAATCTTCCTGCTGGTACGTGTTCCAAACCTGAACATCTGTTTGTTATTCTGCGATGTTGTCTTCTTTTTCCCTTCCATTTATTTCCATCAATCCTTTGGGGTCTTTCCCTCAGATATACAGTAAGCTTAGCCCACCCATGCAGTAGTGAATGAGGCCATTTGGCCCATCGTTGCCTGTGCTAGCTCCTCAAAAGGAATTATTCGGTTTAGTCCCCCTTGCCTGCTCTTTCTCCACACCCTGTTTTGCTTTTTCATTGATGTCAAGTTCGCCGCTGAATTCCAATTCTGCTCCATATTTCAAAATGCCAAAGGTTTACAGCTTAAAACAAGGAGACAGCGCAATAACATTGTTTGAAAGTTTTGGGCAAGTATATGATTATATAATAAGTGTATCCATATTCAAGGTTGGTTAGTTAATTTATTTTTTTCTATTTTTATAAATTTAGTTTTTCTCGCCCCAATTAAGTGGGCAATTTTTGGGTTGCGGGGGCGAGTCCCACGCAAACACGGGGAGAATGTGCAAACTCCACACAGACAGTGACCCGGGGCCGATATCAAACACGGGTCCTCGGCGCCGTGAGGTAGTAGTGCTAACTCCATCGTGCCACCCCTGGGTGGTTAGTTGTTAAACAAGTAATCAGTCCTAGATGAACAAGGGGAGAAGCGGGGTCAGGGGTGGAAAGGGGTGGGGGGTCTTATTAATCTCTATATGGTTACCTGATATTGCCTGTGTTATGTATAAGCGTCTTTTCCCTTTGTGGCTTTTGCCAAGATTATTATGGTTAACCTTAGAGGAAATGTATTCTAATTGTGCTGGGGACATTGTTATAGAACACTGGGCTCGTTCTATTATAACCCCACAATGTCACACACAAAACCATCTTTGGAAAATAATTCTATATTTGTGTGTTGGGGACATTGGATTTGAGAAAACGCAATGGAATATGATCTCTAGTACACATGTTACAATTATCTCACCACAAGCCACTGGCATTTAGCTGAGTATAACTTTCGGATTGTTCCCAGTCCAAGGCAACTTTCCCAAACACAATTTGAACTACTTGGGCCAATAGCCATGGAACTTTTCCCTGAGGGACTTCTGGAGAGAGTTTCGCCAACACCTCTTTGGGGTGAATGCGTGGGGACGATGTGTTCATGACAATATGCAAAGCTAAATTAAATTAAGAATATATTCTGGGGCAGCACGGTGGCTCAGTGGGTTAGCCCTGCTGCCTCACGGCACCGAGATCCCAGGTTCGATCCTGGCTCTGGGTCACTGTCAGTGTGGAGTTTGCACATTCTCCCCGTGTTTGTGTGGGTTTCGCCCCCACAACCCAAAGATGTGCAGGGTAGGTGGATTGGCCATGAGAAATTGCCCCTTAATTGGAAAAAATGAATTGGGTACTCTAAAAATAAAAAATATAAATATATTCTATCACCCCGATATGGTTTACTTGAATTTAAACAAATTCTTCTCAAGGACGAGAACGATTCAACATAGACATCTGGAGGTAATTATTTTAATCAGTCAACCGGACCATCCTCTTCCCAGTAGTATGTAAGGGTGGTCTTTCAGCTTTGCTGTTTCATTGACTACAGACATCTTGATATTTGACTGTTACTGACGTAAATCCACCAACCTCACTCTATCATTGTAACACAGAGAAGGCCTTCACTGAGCTGTTGACAAACATCACTTTAATTCAGTCTGGAAAAACCTTTTCTTAGCTATCTTTGCAGGTCATGTTGAATTCATCAAGCTAATTGTCTTACGTTGATTTTTTAAAAATAATATTTTATTACGGTATTTGAACATTTTTATAACAGTAACATAAACAATGACATCAACATGGTAAAATAAACATTTCCCCCCCCCCCAGCCCAATCTTCACGCACCTCAACCATACAACAACAATCCACCCCCGCCCCCACCATTGGAATACTGCATCGGCTGACATTTTAATTTTCCCCGAGAAAGTCGACAAACGGCTGCCACCTCCGGGAGAACCCTAACATTGACCCTCTTAAGGCGGACTTTATTTTCTCGAGGCTGAGAAACCCAGCCATGTCACTAGCCCAGTTCTCTACACTCGGGGGCTTCGAGTCCCTCCACATTATCAAGATCCGTCTCCAGGCTACCAGGGAGGTAAAGGCCAAGACGTCGGCCTCTTTCGCCCCCTGAACTCCCGGCTCTTCCGACACTCCAAAGATCGCGACCTCCGGACTCGGCACCACCCGTGTTTTTAGTACCGTGGACATTGCCTTAACAAAATCCTGCCAAAACCCTTTAAGCTTCGGCCATGCCCAAAACATGTGGACATGATTTGCTGGGCTTCCCGCGCACCTCACACACCTGTCCTCAACTCTCTTATTTCTCCTCCATTGCCCCCAGATCCTTAGAGCTGCCACTACCACCGGAATTGTGGAGTATCGGGCCGGCGAGAACGGAAGAAGTGCCGTTACAAATGCTCCCAGACTGGTGTCTTTACATGACGCCGCCTCCATCTGCTCCCATGCCGACCCCTCCCCCACTACCCACTTCCTGATCATGGCTATATTAGCCGCCCCGTAGTAATTGCAGAAGTTTGGCAGCGCCAACCCACCCTCCCCCCGACTGCGTTCCAGCAAAACTTTTTTCACTCGTGGGGTTTTACCCACCCACACAAAGCACAAAATAATCTTATTCACCCGCTTGAAAAAGGCCTTTGGGATGAAGATGGGGAGGCACTGAAAGACAAATAGAAATCTAGGGTGGACTGTTATTTTCATGGTCTGTACCCTCCCCGCCAGTGATAGCGGGAGCATGTCCCATCTCTTAAAGTCCCCTTCCATTTGGTGTACCAACCGGGATAGGTTTACATAGAATTTACAGTGCAGAAGGAGGCCATTCGGCCCATTGAGTCTGCACCGGCTCCTGGAAAGAGCACCCTACCCAAGGTTAACACCTCCACCCTATCCTCATAACCCAGTAACCCCACCCAACACTAAGGGCAATTTTGGACACTAGGGGCAATTTATCATGGCCAATCCACCTAACCTGCACATCTTTGAACTGTGGGAGGAAACCGGAGCACCCGGAGGAAACCCACGCACACACGGGGAGGATGTGCAGACTCCGCACAGACAGTGACCCAAGCCGGAATCGAACCTGGGACCCTGGAGCTGTGAAGCGATTGTGCTATCCACAATGCTACCGTGCTGTCCCAATTCCTTAATTCCTTTAACTTGTGTAGTACCTCCCATTCCTGGCCACCTGGATTCCCAGATATCGAAAGCTCTTCCCTACCATTCTAAGCGGAAGCTCTCTGTGGTGAATGTATAGTACTAGTAATTCACCAGTGTATTAGTATCATGTTCTGCCATTGTGTTACAGCTTTGTTGTGTTGTTGACCTTGTGGGCTCCACCTATGGGCCATTGTGTGGCTTCACCCACAGCGGGATATGTTGGGGCATGTACGGGCTCCGCCCATGGCTCCTCCCCTTGAAAGGAAGTATAAAGAGCAGTTGACCTGTAGGCGGTCCACAGTATTGTACTAGTCGCAGGCAGGCACTGTTCTAAGCTGATTAAAACCTCGGTTTGCTTCTACTCCTGTCTTTGAGTGAATTGATGGTCGCATCACTCTCCCAGTCTCTTCTCCTGACCTCATGCCTGGATCGCAAACGTCTCGCTTTTCCCCATGTTCTTACATTGATGTTAGCTATTTTAAAGTCTCCCGTTCCGGCCTCTGGGTGCTACTGGCTGCACAGCAAAGCAAATCCAGGAAAACCCAGCGGAAAGGGATGCACAGTCCGAAAAGGAGCCCATCCAACGTGCTGTCCGTGAATCATAGGCATCCCTCGGTCATCCCAGCAAACATCAGTGAAGCCCAGGGAATGTTGCCCCGTAAAGATTTCTGCTCAGATTGTACAGATGCTGCCAGACCTGCTGAGATTTTCCAGCATTTTCTCTTTCGTTTCTGCTAAATAGACTACGTCACCAGAGAAAAAAATCTGCAACCTTCCTTTAAAGTCCCCGTTCAGTTCAATGGAAATGTTGGCCTTGATCTCAGGGGTCTGGCATGTTTCAGTCGTGTATCTGAACATATCAATTAGGCGCAGGAGTCAGCCAATCGGCCGCTCGAGCCTGCTCCGCCATTCAATAAGGTCATAGCTGATCTGATTGTAACCTCAACCCCACGTTCCTGCTGACCCTCGATAACCTTTCACCTCCCTTGATGATCAAGAACCCATCGAGCTCTGCCTTAGAAATTATCCAGAGACGCTGAGAGAAATTATTTCTCCTTTCCTCCGTTTTAAATGGGGGGGGGGGGGGGGGGAGGCGACCCCTTATTTTTAAACAGTGACCCCCCTGGCTCTAGATTCTCTGACAAGAGGAAACATCGGACGGGATTCTCCGGGACAGAGAATCCCCGCGACCAGCACCCTTCGCAAAAAATCCGAGTCCCGGCGGTACTGTTCTAACCAGCTCTCAGCCGGCGGGACCTTGGCGTGGTAGGGTCGGGGGGTGGCCTGTGGGGGAGGGGGAGGGGGAACCGACCCCAGAGGGGGTCTCCGTTGTGGCCTGGCCCGCGACTGGGGCCCACCGATCGGCGGGCCGGCCTGGAGGCCTCCTTTCTTCCGCCCCTGTAGCCCTGCGCCATGTTGCGTCGGGGCCGGCGCAGAGCAGGGAGCAACTGCGCATGCGCACGTTGACGCCGGTACCACTGCGCATGCGCGCATTGACGCCGGTACCACTGCGCATGCGCGCATTGACGCCGGTACCACTGCGCATGCGCGCGTTGACGCCGGTACCACTGCGCATGTGCGCGTTGACGCCGGTACCACTGCGCATGCGCGCATTGACGCCGGTACCACTGCGCATGCGCGCGTTGACGCCGGTACCACTGCGCATGTGCGCGTTGACGCCGGTACCACTGCGCATGCGCGCATTGACGCCGGTACCACTGCGCATGCGCGCGTTGACGCCGGTACCACTGCGCATGTGCGCGTTGACGCCGGTACCACTGCGCATGCGCGCATTGACGCCGGTACCACTGCGCATGCGCGCGTTGACGCCGGTACCACTGCGCATGTGCGCGTTGACGCCGGTACCACTGCGCATGCGCGCGTTGACGCCGGTACCACTGCGCATGCGCGCGTTGACGCCGGTACCACTGCGCATGTGCGCGTTGATGCCGGTACCACTGCGCATGCGTGCGTTGACGCCGGTACCACTGCGCATGTGCGCGTTGATGCCGGTACCACTGCGCATGCGCGCGTTGACGCCGGTACCACTGCGCATGCGCGCGTTGACGCCGGTACCATTGCGCATGCACGCGTTGACGCCGGTACCATTGCGCATGCGCGCGTTGACGCCGGTACCACTGCGCATGCGCGCATTAGCGACGGTGCCACTCCGCACCCCGTGGTGCCCAGTTGATGCCAGGATCAGCAGTTGGAGCAGCGTGGGCTGCTCCAGTGCTGTGCTGGCCCCCTGTAGGGGCCAGAATTGCTGATCTTCAGGCCTAGTTGACGCCGTCGAGAAATGCGACGGCGTTTCCGATGACGTCAACACTTAGCCTCAGAATCAGAGAATCCCGCCCATCCTCTCCACATCCACCCTGTCAAGGCCCCTCAGGAATACAGAGACTTGGGGCTCAATGGACACTTACATTGTCCCCATCCCGTCTGTGACGATCTTGCGGTCGAACAATGCTGAGGAGTGCTCTCATCAAAGTTTTTTTAAATAATGAAAGGATTCAACAGGGTGGTACAAACAAGCACCTGAATTCCACTAGCGCCTTTCACAAACTCGGTGTTTTATTCCAAATAGGACAGAACTGGAGCCCAATCCTTGCCCACTTCCTCAGCTTTGGTTTACAGAGACAAAGACACACCTCCAAACCCAACAACACTTTCAGTCTGTTCAAACGCATGGGAGCTCGTGTGAAACCTCAGTTGATGCCCACGGCCAAGACACGGTGGGCGGAGTTATCCAGTCCCGCCGACAGCAAGCCCCTGCCGCGGAGGGCGTGAACAACGGGCAACCCCGTTGACAGTGGCAGGTCCGGAAAATCCTGCCTCCGGCCAATGGCGTGCCTCCTCTGCCGCTGCAAAACCCATCGCGGGGGGGGGGGGGGGGAGGGAGGGATTGGAAAATGGCGCCCAGCGAAAAACAAAATTAATATGCAATGAACACTCAGGGCATCCCAAAGTTCTTCACAGTCAATGAGAGACTTCTTTCTGAAGTGTGTTCGCTGTCGGTGGATGGCAGAAGGTTTATTCCTTTGGATGTGGAATAAAATAAGATCGCAGTGAGGCCAAAGGTGAATACAGTTCGGAGCAGTATCCTTATAACGCAGTTTCTACTGGTTTTCTTTCGCTCTGGCAACCCCCCACACCTCCCACGGCACCCCCATCCACTGTTGCCGCCCCCCACCCAACCCCCCAGTCCCCCGCCCAACCCCCCCAGTCCACCTCCGCCAGTGGATTGGAATTCTGGGTAAATTAAAACTTTCAGAATGCAGATAGATAAATGTTCGTCAGGCAGTACCGACCCCCCCCCCCCCCCCCCCCCCACCAACTCTACAACCCCCTCCGGCCGTACAACGCCCCAAAATATTTGCGCTCCCACAAATTCTGGCCTCTTGAACATCCCCCGATTTGAATTGCTCTGCTGTTGGTGGCCATGCCTTCAACTGTCAAGACCCCGAGATCCTCTGAGACGCTCCTTAAGACCTTCCTCTTTAACTAAGATTTTGGTCATCGGTCCTGATATCTCCTTGCGTGGTTTGGCGCCACATCTACTTTGATGCTACTCCTGTGAGGCTGCATGGGACATTTCATTACATTGTACTTTGTGCGATGGGGACATTGGATTTGAGAAAACGCAATGGAATATGATCTCTTGTATACATATTATCTTACCACAAGCCACTGGTATATAGCTGTTGTTGCTATAAAACCAAAATCAGAAACACAGTGTTGATGTACAAATCAGCCACAATCTTATCTAACGGTGGCACAATCTCTGGAGGGGGGTTGATTAGATTATAGAACATAGAACAGTACAGCACAGAACAGGCCCTCGATGTTGTGCCGAGCAATGATCACCCTACTCAAACCCACGTACCCACCAACCCCCCACCCCCCTTACTTTTTAGGACACTACGGGCAATTTAGCATGGCCAATCCACCTAACCCGCACATCTTTGGACTGTGGGAGGAAACCGGAGCACCCGGAGGAAACCCACGCACGCACGAGGAGGACGTGCAGACTCCACACAGACAGTGACCCAGCCGGGAACCGAACTGGGGACCCTGGAGCTGTGAAGCATTTGTGCTAACCACCATGCTACCGTGCTGCCCCAAAGCACGGAATCGTGCTTTATAGAATCGCCTCAGTGCCGAAGGAGGCCATTCGGCCCATCGAGTCTGCACCAACCCTCCGAAAGAGCAACATGCCTAGGTTCGCTACCCAACCCCCGTAACCTAACCTGCACATCTTTGGACTGTGAGAGGAAACCGGAGCACCCAGGCGGACAGGGGGAGAACGTGCAGACTCCACACAGATGGCCACCCGAGGCCGGAATTGAACCCGGGTCCCTGGTGCTGTGAGGCAGCAGTGCTAACCACTGTGCTACCGCGCCGCCCTCTCTCGTCCCGTATTGCTTTAAAACAATACAATCATGGTTCAGCCTCAATTTTGAGTTACTTGCCTTCAGTATGAAAGCCGCAAAGCAACAACCTTGTACAGTAAATCTTAGCCAAGCAGGGATTACTGATAATCTTTCCCCACTGACATCAATAACCTTTGTGAGCGTCCCTCACCGAGTGGCACATACTTGTGAGCTGCTGGTCATGATTTGCAAAACCACTACTCAAAATGAAAGACAGGGTTTTTTTTAACAGGGTGAGTAAGGTCAAGGGTCAAGGCAAAAATGCAGGCTGCATTCAGCGGGGTGGAAGATGAGGTATGAAGTGTTGGCTAGTGTGGACTTGAGAGATGAACAGACACTTCCAACACAGATGAAGGTTCAACTCAATTTTATTAACTACTTCTAACTAACTAACACACGATGACTGTGGGTCTAAATGAGGCTAACTTAAACTAGAGACCTAAGCCTTGTCCGAACCAGTTGATTCTCTCAGCACGTGGTGCGAGTCTGTGCTGGGCTGGATGAGTTCTTGTTACACTCAGAGGCAGCACCCAGAATGAGCAGGAACCGTGGTGCCCTCTGCCTTTATAGTGTGTGTGTTCTAACTGATTGGCTGCGGTATTTGTACATGTTGATTGGTCCCTGTGTGTGTCCATCAGTGTGTGTGTCTGCACCATGATATACTGGTGTATGTTATGACAAGGTAGAGCAATCAGGTGGCATCAAACTTGGTTTCAAAACTCTACAAATTGAACGAGGGAGAGGGAGATGAAATTAGTAAATTTGCCAAAACAAAAAGAGACTTGTTTTCAAATCTGCAATCAAAAGTATTGGGTCAGATTTGGTATAGGATTCAATGTTGATACTTCCGCGGTTTCCCAACCCCTCTTTATATCAGTCTGATACATGTCATATTCTCTCTTGATTGTTTGAATTAGTGTTAACACTTTCAAGGCAAAAGGACGTTTGATAAATGGTTCCTTTGGTGAAAGATGTATTAATGAAAAGATTGTATTAATTGCAGGTTAAGAATTACAGACAAAGAAAACAGGCAACTTACGTAGCAAGCTTGTACGGGATTCCCCATAATAAAAATCTTTTATTGTCACAAGTAGGCTTACATTAACACTGCAGTGAAGGGCAGCACGGTGGGGCAGTGGTTAGCACTGCTGCCTCAAGGCGCCGAGATCCCAGGTTCGATCCCGGTTCTGGACCACTGCCCGTGTGGAGTTTGCACATTCTCCCCGTGTTTGTGTGGGTTTTGTCCCCACAACCTAAAGATGTGAAGGCTAGGTGGATTGGCCACGCTAAATTGCCCCTTAATTGGAAAAAATGAATTGGGTACACTAAATTTTTTTTTTTTAAATGCAGTGACGTTATTGTGAAAAGCCCCTCGTCGCCATATTCCGGCGCCTGTTCGGATACACGGAGGGAGAACTCAGAATATCCAAATAACCTAACAGGACGTCTTTCGGGACTTGTGGGAGGAAACCGGAGTGCCGGGAGGAAACCCACGCAGACACAGGGAGAATGTGCAGACACACAGATAGCCGGGAATTGAACCCGGGACCCTGATGCTGTGAAGCAACAGTGCTAACCACTGTGCTAACCCACCTGAAGAATTGGAAGGGAAATTGTATTTTTTGGAAAGGTCGTTACGTTCTCAAAGGGAAAAGCCTTTTCTTAAGAGAGAGCCACGGTCAATGTCTGAATGATTATAAATCACCTTTTGCCAGATTTATGAATGGTAGAGGTACTGTGGAATCTCCCGTGCTGGTTCTCACGGAAAGGACACCCAAATTCTTGACAGGATCATGAAGCAATGAATTATAACCCTGCAGTACTATTTCTGAAAAGGAGTTCCCACAAATCCACGAACTATCAGTCAAAAATGCAAAACGCACGCACATTGAGCGAACAAAAAGGTGCCGTGACATAAATTCCACACCGACAATCTTCCCAATATTCTCTTTGGGGAGCAGGTTACCCAGTGAGAAAAGCAAGATTAACCCCTTCTGCAGCTGGAAATGTGCGGAATTCCCATTACTTCCAATAGGTTCGGGTCCCCTGGGGGCTCGCCTGAACGAGTGGCCTTATTGGGTCACTTTGATTAAAACAGTTGCCGTTACCTCAATGATAATTTGGGTCAGGGCAATGTTTGTTCAGCTGCTAAAAGCAAGAAACCATTAGAAAACCATTGGAAGAAACAGGCTTCCTGTTCCACGGTGATTAAATGTAAATTATTTATTGGGAATATTTCGGGGATGGGGATTCCGTGGCAGGTTACTTTACTGGCGTGCCACCAGAATGAGAGTATAGAAACCGAATCATCATTCGATTCTTGTCACCTTATCATGATGAACTCTGATAAGAAGCCAAAAGCAGCCCTTTTCCTAAATTTCCAGCTGCCGTGAAGGTCACTCAAGAATGCGACTGTGTAAATGTGGTTGGCTATTAAATAAAGCAGGCACTGTCTGTTAAGAGAGCTGTTTCACAAATTAAACAACTGCAGTAACTCATCGCTATGGCTGTGATATTCTGTTTACTCTAAACCAGGGAAAGTCTTAAATAACAAGGCTGCAATGGCCAATGGTTTGAATATGTTCGGCCAGATTGTTTACCGAGGTGCAGCGTGATGAATGGGACTTGCCATGAGAGTGCAACTATCATTTCTCGCCTGTGTCCTGGGCTCTCACCAAACACAGGCGACCATTGTTGGGAAGGCATCGGGCTTGTAGGTGAAAGGTTGTGGGTTCGACTCTTTCCAGGGGGGCCACTCTGAATTCAATCCTTTGGAGAGTATCGAAGTGAGCGGTGTTAGTGTGGGTGGAGAGCTGGGCTCCAACACAAACATTATTCATAATACGACAGAGAGTGTCAGATAGCATTCCAGGAACAGAGGGGGTGTAGAAATGGAGATGCACACTCCTTCCAAACAGGCCAGTCTCCTGAGAATCCTTCACCTTTTATTTGCATCTCAATCATAATGTCCCAAATTGACATTTATCTACCTCTTGGACCAAGTTATTGGCCCTATGCCCTAATATCTCCTACTTTATTGATACATTGATGGATGTGGGCGTCGCTGGCTAGGCCAGCATTCGTTGCCCATCCTTAATTGCCCCTTAAGAGCTGCTCTCTTGAACCGCCGCAGTCCATGTGGTGTAGGTACACCCACAGTGCTGTTAGGAAGAGAGTTCCCGGATTTTAATCCAGCAACAGTTGCTATCACTCGGTGTCAATTCCTCCAAAGCACCAGGTGCTACATAAAGGCAAATTGTTATTCTTGCAAATAATAATAATAATAACAACCTTTTATTGTCACAAGTATGAAGTTAAAGTGAAAAGCCCTTAGTCGCCATATCCCGGCACCTGTTGGGGTAAGCTGGCACGGGAACTGAACCCGCGCTCCTGGCCTTGTTCTGCATCACAAACCAGCTATCTAGCCCACTGAGCTAAACCAGTCCTAATGTATGCAGAAGCAGTTTGTTGTCATCAGAGTGAAATAGAAACAATGCGGGGCTTAAGGGATACTTATAAGATGCACAACTGACTGTGAAGAAACAAGCTTTTGGATACTGTTAAAACTAATCAATCAAGATAGGTGCCGACTTTGCTAACAGGCTGTAGTAAAGGAAGTCTTGGTGATCACCAGCCAGTATGTATAACGAATTATAACAGTTTATTTGTAAATGGTTTTGACACACAGGGTGAGAAATCTTGCCCTATGTTCTCTCGCTGGAGCTGATTTCAAACTGATTTACGCTCCCGCAAATCAGTTAAGTGCTGTCAATTTTCAGCTGACCGCTTCAAAATCACGCAAGCGTGAAGGGGGGTGATTGGAAAGCACTTAGTTCTCTTTGAAGTGGTTGATGTTGATGACCACTGTGGTTAGAGCACTTTAGAGTTACTCAACCATGAAGGAAGATGAATGAAGCAAAGCTGACAGCTGTGTGTGTGTGTGTGTGTGTGTGTGGAAGCTGTCAATCAAAGCCTAGTAAAGGAACTGAATGAATGGCTTGCAGCTCAAGCATCTTTAGACTTTCTAGAGTGATTTCAAGCTTTAGACAGCATTCCAGTTCTGGCTAGAAGATGTCTTCATTAAACCTGAGGGATTTAAACACAGCTGACTGATTTCTCTTTCCAGGAATTGACACGTGGTGCTTCCTGTGTCTGAGCCTGCAGGTGCATTGCCTAGGTGAGTGTTACAACAGTAATTATTTTCACTCCATCTGCCGGACTGCTCCCTAGCTTCCTGACAGGGTCTCTTTTCTGGGGTGGGGGGGGTGTCTATGGGGGTTCTCCTTAATTAGGGTATCCTTTTATATAGGGGATCTCTGGGGGGGGTCTCTTTATTTAGGGACTCTTGAGGGTCTATTTATTTAGAAGATCGGGGGGGGGGGGGGGGGGGGGGGGGTGAGGGAGTCCAGTGGGGGTGGGGAGGACTGGGCAGGTCTTGGAGTGTGGGGTGAAGGGTGCTCCTCGGGTGGAATTTGGGCCAACTCCAAATAAGGAGTTACCCCCCCCCCCCCGGCCCACTGTGAAGCCCACCACAACAGGCCCATGTTTGTCCCTATGTGTAGTAATCCTTGTCCACGTGACACCCGTCACAGAGGACCCGTGAGTCATGCAGGCCTGCAGAATAAGATGGCCGGCCCGCTAGTTGTATGCAAATGGGTCTTAATGAGCCATTTGTGTCCTCCAGCTGGCCTGGGCCGTGAACCTCAAGCCCGTCGCTAACTTGGGATTCTCGCCTCACTGGGAACTCCGCTACCGACGGCGTGAGGCAGAGAACTTCGCCCAGATTCTTTCACGGTGTTATCACTATGAGCTTTAGGATCTATGCTAGCTGTAAAAGCCTGCTCTCGGCAACAAGATCCATGCGCTCGATTCCGATTGGTTGATGGGGCCACATGACCCTCCTGATTACACACCTTAAAGGGGCCACCGACTACATCCCTCCCCCTTTAAGTCCTTTATTATAAAATTAATGAAGTAGTTATACCATTCACAAAGCGTGCACTGAGAAACACTTCTAATACACTGTCCATCAAAAGCTCAGTCTGTCAGGGGACCGTTCCAACTTCACAGCTTCATTCATTGTTAAGTTATAGGGCGCGATTCTAACGCCCCGTTAGCACACCGCCCGCTATTCCCGGAGAATAGCGGGAGAGCCACTCAACAGAGTTCGTACTGGGCTCCGGACGGAGTGCGATGCTCCCAGCCTGCAGTGCCTGACATGATCTGGTTCACATCCTCGCTGGACGTGAACTAGACTCCCATTGACATTGAGATGCCCTGCAGACACGGACAACACGCCCAACCCTCGATGCTGGAGGAAAAACATTCACCCCATCTCTAATTGTCGGCATCACCCCCCCCCCCACCCCCCCCCCCCCCCCCCCCCCCCTCCCGGTCCCCCCATATCACTCAGGCATGAGGGTGACCCCCTTCACCATCCAGCCTCACTGACTTTGGGGATTTGACCCCACCCAAGTGAGCGAAACCCCGCCATGGGGTCACCGAGGGCTCCCCAGTTAAGGCCCTCCCCTTCAGCCACCCCCTCCAACTTTCAGCCACACCCCTCCATGCGTCCCCTTCAGGTCCCCCCCTTCAGGCTCCATCTTCATTCGCCCTCTTCATGTCCCCCTTTCAGGCCCCCCCCCCTCAATTCCCCTCCCCCTTCATGGCCACGACCCCTCTGAGGCCAGGCTGCGGCCCTTGGCACTGCCCCCTAGCATTCTGGCACTTGCCTCTGGCATTGCCCCTGGTACCATCCTGGAAATACCAACCTGACCACCCGACCACCCTGGGTCTCCAATGGCCTCCAAACCACCCCCCCCCCCCACCCCACCGCATGGTCATCATGTCTGGTTTCCATTCTCGCCGACAGTGTGGAGTTTGTGCGTTCTCCCCGTGTCTGCATGGGTTTCGTCCGAACGCCCCGGTTTCCTCCCACAGTCCAAAGATGTGCAGGTATTGTGGATTGGCCATGATCAATGCTTACGGGGATAGGGCAGGAAAGTGGGCCAAGGTGGCATGCCCTTTCGGAGGGTCGGTGCAGACTAGATGGGCTGAATGGCTTCCATCTGCACTGCAGGGATACTAGAATGAAAAAAAGATCTGCAATTCTTTCCCACCTTTTATATCCTCAGAATGTTTCAAATAGATTCATCTCTAATTAATGACTTTGGAAGTGCAGCCACTCTGATTATGCAGGCCAAAGGGACAGTCAATTGGCACACAGGAAAATCCTCCAATCACCAAATGATTTCAATTGTTTGCGGGATTGGCTACGCACTCATTGGGCTCCTCTTTAAATAGTATTGTCCATCTGAACATGGTCTCGATTTAAGATCTCACCTGACACCTGTGGCAATGCAGCACCCTCTCAGTCCTCGACTGAAGTCTCAGTTTAGGTTACATATTCGAGTTCTGGAAGTTGGTCTGAGCCACATCGAGTTCTTTCGTCATTCTGCAGACATCAGTCAGATCGTCCCTCCATCTATATTCCAAGAGAAAATAGGTCAGGTTCATGCAACCTTTCTCGTCATTTAACCCCGAGCAACTTGCATCTATGTAGCGCCTCTAGCGTAGGAAAATATCCCAAGATGCATCACATGAACACAATCAGGCAAAAAATAGGCAGTGATTTGTCTCAGCTGTGTTTGAAAATGAAAATGAAAATGAAAATCGCTTATTGTCACGAGTAGGCTTCAATGAAGTTACTGTGAAAAGCCCCTAGTCGCCACATTCCGGCGCCTGTCCGGGGAGGCTGGTACGGTTTCAATTCTGGGTGGAACTCCCTCAGTGGTACTGGAGACAGGTGGGGGTGAGGGGGGGGGGTGGGGTTGGGGGATATGGGGGGGGGGGGGGGGGGGAATATGGTAGGAGGCCCAGAAATTGGTTTCATGCCGGTGTGAATTCACAGCAGGACCTTCCGCTATGGTCAGTAAACCCACCAGAGGCCGGTGGGAACCTCATTTGCATCCTGTCAATGGATGCAGGTGAAAGTCTGACCCTCCCCCCCCGCCCCCCCCCCCCCCCCCCCCCCCCCCCCCCCCCCCCCCCCCCCCCCCCCCCCACACACCAGATTCTCTGCGATGTTGTCGGGAGAACACATTTGCCGTGCGCTGTCGGCGCCCGCTTCAACAATGCCTGGGGCTGCCTCTGAAGTTCAGGATGAAGGTCGCCTGTAATCCTGGAACACCACAGCATTGGGTGGTGGGAGCATCTGCAGGTGGACCTTCCAGTTTGGGCGTCCTGGAGCTGGCCTATCTTCCAGCCTCGGAATGTCCCTGGAGATCCATCTTCGTTCGAAGGCCTCGAAGGTCTCCCGGAAACCTATCTTCATTTCCCACAGGTTGACCTTCTTTCTTCAGTAATGGGCTGGTGATGTTGGGCGCCTTTTCAATGTGGCACCTGGACACGTTGAGGGACACCACGCCATCCAGGCCTGACCCCCAACTGAGTACGGCGTAAAACATCCGGGTGGATAATTAATGAGGTGGGGGCTGGACGGTTTGCCGCGTTTTCCCGCCTGCCCAGACAATAGGAAACGCTTCATATTCTCGTCCCCCCCCTACCATGGGACTTAGTCTTGCAATGTGAGAATTCAACTCAATGTCTCTTTCTACTGCCATGGAGGGGCACTTCCATTGAACAATCCTTTTGTTTCCTGTCAAATGTGATATAAGTCTTGTGGAGTTGCATAATTAAATTAATCTTGGTAAGTCTCCAATGCCCTGTCCGAGGGAGGATGCTTTACCCTAAGTGCATGGGCTGTGTTTGTTAACCTACTGGACCGCCTGGCCCCCTAACTGGGGAGAGGCCCAGTCTAATTAGCCTCGTCTGTCAATGGAAGGACAAATTTTCAGAAGAAAGAACTGTTTTGAAAACAATGACACAAATCAAATTTTGATTCATAAGTGGAATGTGCAATTAATACTGATGAAATGGAAACAATCAGTTAATCTTCATTAGAGCAGACAGTTATAGCTTGCAATACGGACCGTGTTATCAATGCGCCTCAGCGCTGTACGCAGTTTCAAGGTTATTTATGCCCCGGTTGAAGAGAGTGAAAGGGTATCTGTGAATTCAATTTTTTTAAATGTTGGTGATACTGGAAAAAAAAAACTGGAGTTTATTCCATCCAACTGGCCTGCTTTTTTCCAATTGTAGAATTGTCTCTTCTTTTTTGGGGTGATGCATGCATCCTGAAATGAAATGAAATGAAAATCGCTTATTGTCACAAGTAGGCGTCAAATGAAGTTACTGTGAAAAGCCCCTAGTCGCCACATTCCGGCGCCTGTTCGGGAGGCTGGCACGGGAATTGAACCGTGCTGCTGGCCTGCCTTGGTCTGCTTTAAAAGCCAGCTCTTTAGCCCTGTGCTAAACCAGCTCCTGAGCGATAACGTTGAGGGGTCTGTCCTTTGTACTCATTCCGTCTGCTATCTGGTATGCAGCTCACACCAGCACTGGGTCAGGAGTGAGTCTGATAGAGGACAATACCTGAATTCCTCTTCATCTGGGGTGGGGGTTGAGGCCATAACAAATGGATTTGCGAGAGCATTTCCAGAGCCTGGAGATGCAGATTAGAAGCGAACGAATGCTCTTCTTCACAGGAAGAATGCACAGGCTGACATGGCTCCGACTGTGGACTCGCATGGTTAAAAAATAAATGGGAGCAATGTATCAGATTATCACAGGACATTGCCCAGCCTTGCATTTCTTTAGCCTTGTTTCATTGGGGCTGAGCCTAGTCTAGTTATTGGGAAAGAAGGCAAATGTAATCACCTTGCCACTTTTTGATAAACTACCATCCTGGGTATTCCCTTTCCATCCAATAAAAAGTTGGGATGGGGGTGGATTCTTTCCAACTGCAGAGCTACATTTAGGCTGGAAATAATTTGAAATTGTGACATCTCAATCAGTGGAGGCTGTGCTGTACAAAGCTCTCCAAACTACCCAACATGAATGTGAAAAGTTGTGTGTTCCTTGCCCTTCTGGTCGGGGTAGCCTGCATCAACTTCTCCTGGGGTAAGTGACCATTACTTACTTAATTGCTGATATGCAGATTACGATGGGAGAACCCGATTATTAGTATTCCGAACACATCGCTGCTTATTCGCAGTGTGAATTGAAAATTGTGCTCTGTGTGAAAAGGAACAGATGATGAGAAGCAAACGTATAATATCAAAGTAACGCCATCACAAAAGGTTGAGAAAGAAAGCTGGTTGTTGTAAAAATTGTTTTCAGTCAACGAATTTTCTTGTGCGCATCCAGATTCCGTACTTTTCTAAAAAGAGAAACTTGGAAGCTTCTACGCTGCGTCTCGGTTCCCTTACCTGTCTTTAATGGCACCTCCAGAGAATGAGGGACAGATATATTTTGCATCCCCATTTAGATAACGTTTGATACTTTTTCAAACTTTATTGTTCTCGCATCAACTTCCAGCGCAGTCTTTGAATAACATACTAAATTATTTTGGCACCTCTTGTTACACTTTGAAAGTTTTAAAATAAATTGTTCAATTAGTTTTTTTTGAAACTATGCTTTACTAATGACCTGGCTTTTGGAATGACTGGATTTGTCTGTCTATCTGCATTGCTGTTCTCGCTTATAGTGAAAGGATTTGTGTTTTCTGAGGGGGATGTTCACTATCTCCAGCCCGGATGACCTTCAGAACAGTTTGTTGCTCAGGTGAATTTTAGTGACCCGTCTCTGCTGTGACGATGAAGATTCTAGGGTCTGTCTAGCCAGTGATGGGATTGTCATGTGTGGGAGAGGATCCATTTTGAGTGGCAATGGTACTTGCCATCTGAATGAAGGGGAACACTCCATCCCCGAGGATCATTGCTGCTTTTTCGATCTGCTTATTGAATGGCCATCCTTAAACAGCGAGAGAAGTTCCACTTACTTCAACTCTTCTCTCTTTTAAAAAAAAACCCGCTTTTTCAATGAAGCAACTGAAAAATTCAACAGTTTTGTCACGATTTGCTGATCAATTTCTTAAAGCGTCATCCAGTTTTAAAATATGCAGCGAGGACAAACTTGGGGTAAAGGCGGCGTGAAGCCATTTAGCTGTCACCATTTTTTCTTGCAGAGTAAAATTTTAAATGCGGAAGATGTTTTGTCAGCATTGGAAACCTGGCGATGCCCAGTGAGATTCATTTCTTTTGGCAAATTGATGATTTAATCGTGCTTTCAGTAATGCTGTAAGGGAAACAGACAACATTTCCACGGGGTGGGGGGTGGGGTGGGATGATAGCATCTCATTAACATTAGATGGGTAATTTCATGGATTTACAATGCTTGTCCAGCCCAAATTTTAAATATATAATGACAGCGAGCAGGGCAGCCTGCCCCACAGACTCTTAAAATTACCTCTTAGGTGAGCACAATACAGCACGTACTGCATTTGCTTAAAGGCGAGGTCAACATTATATCACCTCAAGCTTCCCTGGGCAAGTTGACAGTGCAGTAAATTTTCGAAGCGGCTTTTAACATCGATTCTGGCGCGGTGCAGGGAGGCGAGTCTCCTTGTGTGAAATGTGTCACTGCCCCTTGATGTACCGGTCGTTCTTCCAGGCTGCAGCTTTGAGAACGTTTGCAGTCTCTGAATGAACAGAGCACGGCGATGTAACTGGCCACCTGGATTGTCGAACTAGTGCCTAAATTACCCGGATGTCTCACGATATCTGCAGCCTGTTCCGCCCACTCTGCTTGTTTGCTCTCAAAATCTATTCTGTTTGCTCTTCTCTTCATCTTCCCCTTCATGGAAAAATTGTAGAGTTGACCTGCTCTTTCCTCCACCGTGGAATAACGGAGTATTGAACAAACTAAGGGGCAATTTAGCACGGTCGATCCACCTAAGCTGCACGTCTTTGGACGGTGGGAGGAAACCGGAGCACCCAGAGGAAACCCACGCAGACACGGGGAGGACGTGCAGACTCTGCACAGACAGTCGCTCAAGGTCGGAATTGAACCCGGGTGCGAACCACTTTGCCGCCTGCTGACTTTTATCCATTTGAGTCAGTGGCCTGAAAATTGGGATTTTCCTATGAAAAGAGGTTAAGTAGGTTTGACCCGTGCTCATTAGAGTTTAGAAGAATGAGAGGAGATCTTCTTGAGACATGTAGAATTCTCAGGGGGCACGACAGTGTAGAGGCTGAGACAGAGATGAGGAGGAATTTCTTCTCTCAGAGGGGAGTGAATCTGTGGAATTCTTTACTGCAGAGAGCTGTAGAGGCTGGGTCTTTAAGTATGTTCATGGCCGAGAGAGACAGATTTTTTATCAGTGAGGGAATCGAGGGTTATGGGGATAAGGTGGGAAAGTGGAATTGATGATTATCGTATAAGATCAGTCATTATCTATTTGAATGGTGGAACAAACTCGATAGGCCGAATGGCCTCCTTCTGCTCCGACATCTTATGATCGATGGGTGGGTTCTATTTACAGGCACGGATTCCAACCTGTTGAATTTTCCCATATCCACAGGCTTCAGGTGATTGAGAGTTCCTGGGCACAGAATCAGGAAAACGTCCTCCTTTATTTTCACAGCGGAATTCCCACTGTCGGTAACTCCTGTGGAATTTTTGCAGCATTGTCACGACTGGGGAATAATGCTGTTCTCTTGATTTTTTATGCACCACACATGTTGTAATGTCTCTTTCGCAGTATTTTAGTGGTTTTGTTCTGTCAGCTGACCAAAATGAGTTCTTACACAACTCCCCAGCTGCCACACCTTTACGGTATTTATTTTACGCTGTTTCGCATTTAGTATGACTCCCGCAACTCAAAATTCTAGCCACAGGAACCAGGAAAGATCCTGAGGCTTTCATGGGATAGAGGACAAAACTTGACTTCCTCCGTCACTTCAAATAGGCTTAAAGTTGAACAGTATTTAAGACCATAAGGCATAGGCTGGAATTTGCCAGCCGTTTACGGAGCGGGTTTGCAAGGAAAATCCCACCCATTGGTGCAGAAGTGGGCCATTCTGTCCATCGAATCTGCTCCGCCATTCAATGAGGTCATGACGGATCTGATGTAATGATCCTCAGCTCCACTTTCTGTCACACTGGGGGAAGCGGGGCGGAGGGTGGGGAGGGGGGAGAAGATTCTCCGCTCCCGTCTGCCAGAATTGGGAATCCCAATCGGGCAGAGAATCCAGCATCGGCCCAAAAATGGGATCGGTGGTGGGCAGCAAACCCATTCCTAATTTCTGGACCTGCCCCCTCAACCACAGTGGGCTTCCCGTCCCTTGCCGAAGGGAACATGCAAACAGCTCAACTGCTTTCATCCGAATGCGATTAATGGGCTAGAAGCCCGAATATCCATCACCCTCCCATCCCTGTAATTCTCCGACACCCTCCCCCCCCCCCCCCCCCCCCCCCCCCACCCAGCAGGAACTCCACCGGGTGGGCTCTGGTGCGAGTATTGACAAGCGCTGTCCTGGCGCGATGGAGCCCGAGGGAGATCAAGGCGATTAGTTCATTGCTCATCCCCTCTGCCACCCCTAGGCTTCAAAGGGAGGGCTCCTCCAAGGGTCCTGGGTGGAGGGTGGGCTCACGTTGGGGGTTGACCTCAGGACCCTTCCCTGGGATATACTGCCCCTTCTCGCGCTAGGCCACCTGAAGATCTCAGGCAACGCTCTATTCCAAATGAACTGTTGAAACGTTGAAGTTTTAACACTCTGAACTACCGGAGAAGATCAGGAGCCAATCTGTACAATAATGAAAGTAATAACAATTTAACTCGTCTATTTTGATGTGTGGCAGTTGGAATGCACTTTGCCAGTTCCAAGTACCACGTACTGACTAAAGTAACGAATGTAATTCTCAAGAGCTTGCTTTAAGGGTTTGGTTTAGCACAATGGGCTAAATAGACATAAGGGCAATTTAGCATGGCCAACCCACCTAACCTGCTCATCTTTGGACTGTGGGAGGAAACTGAAGCACCCGGAAGAAACCCACGCACACATGGGGAGGATGTGCAGACTCTGCACAGACAGTGACCCAAGCCGGGAATCGAACCTGGGACCCTGGAGCTGTGAAGCAATTGTGCTATCCACAATGCTACCGTGCTGCCCCTTAATGGCTTGTAATGCAGAACAAGGCCAGCAGCGTTGGTTCAATTCCCGTACCAGCCTCCCCGAACAGGCGCTGGAATGTGGTGACTAGGGGCTTTTCACGGTAACTTCATTGAAGCCAACTTGTGACAATAAGCGATTATTATTAATATTTGTATTAAGTTTCTGTCAATGCTTACGGATGAAAGCGTCCTTTCTAAGGTGGGATATGAGTGTAGGGGCATTCTGTGCACCTGCGTTCAGAGCACTAATGCTTCCATACATCAGATCCCTGACATTTTCGCCACTGCTTTGCTTCATCCAACTGGGAATGGTCCAAACTCGCTGGAATCAATCAACTTGCAAGTTTTCACGAAGAAAGATTGTGTTGAAGAATAGGTGGACAGCCACTCAATCAGTGTGTAATTCATCCCTCAGGATCTCGGGTTCAATCGGTGCTGAGCAATTAGACCTTCACGAGGATGGTGGGTTGGGGCTGCGGAGGGAATAAACAGTCTTTGGTATCTGCTCTTGATCGCCGTCCAGAGAAAAAGAAACATGTGTGAGACAGGTCAGACGATGACAAGATTGGATTGAACTGTGAGTCTCTCGGACGATGAAGAATGCTGACACATCTTACTGAACTTAAACACCAATAACAAGGATACAGGGAGGGGAGCGACACACGCTGAATTGTTCCAGGCATGATTCTGTAACAATACTTACTGTCAATGTCAATCCTGCCACTTACTTAATCGTTTAAGCTCCTGAAACGTTTTTATTTTACGCTCTATCCTGAGAGAGGTGCTAAAAATCATACCCAAAGAACATTGGGATTTCAAAAATCTTCAAAATTTCTCTTCATCATTTTCAAACTTAAAACAATGAGAGAAAACAGTCTTTGGAACATCGCGAATCGCATTTGCAACCCAGATGTACTGCTAACTTGCCAAGGATGTGTGTGGCTTGAGGAGACGGAGAGATTTATAATTTTAGAGTTTTTCAGCCGTTTGTTATTGAAGCTATACAAATGCGTAACATTAATTCTTCGCAGTCTGTCTTGAGACAGATTTTTGTATGAGGACCATTGAAGGCCAGTGGAGCCTGCGGGAGCGCTATACTGGATCGGGAATATCTAAAAGTTGGTCACTTTGTGTCCCTGAGCTTCGATTCATGATCTGGCAAAGAAGATCATTGATGAGGGAGATGATAAACGGTTAACAGTTGGTACATTGCATTTGCCTTTTTATGTATTTTTTCATGTCGCATTGAAATGAAATGTTTACTGCTTTAAGTTGGACCTCCAAAAAGGGACATTGATAAATTAGGGTTTGATTTTGCTCACTGGGATCCTTTCCAAGGGAGTATGCTACAACTGCCAGAAAACATACAAACCAAACTCTTAACACAATCACTATAGGCTGACCTCCAATGTTATTTAAGCTTGGATCATGACTGATAATGAGCAGTGCTTCAGAGCTGTATGGCATGCAATGGGAAATTCAGCTACAAGATGTCTTTGAACAACAGATGTTTGAATTCCAATTGTTGGGGTGAACTTTGTCTTTCAGTAATTATAACTCGCCTTCCCCCTTCATCAGGATCTAATGTTCAAAGGCATCAAAGTAATATCTAGCTTTCAGTTTCCACGAGCCATTCTCGACATACCCCAAATGCTCAGCTTCTGTTGGAGATGTTGACGAATTGACAAAGCTCTTTCCAACAGGTTTAGCTGATTTACCAAACTTCAGTCAACACAACAAATCACCAAGACATTGTTAGATTTGAAGTCAAACTGACAGCATTTCCAAGGTCGATTAGAACATAGGACATAGAACATACAGTGCAGAAAGAGGCCATTCAGCCTATTGGGTCTGCACCGGCCCACTTAAGCCCTCACTTCCACCCTGTCCCCATAACCCAATAACCCCTCCTAACCTTTTTGGATGCTAAGGGCAATTTATCATGGCCAATCCACCTAACCTGCACGTCTTTGTACTGTGGGAGGAAACCGGAGCACCCGGAGGAAACCCACAAACACACAGGGAGAATGTGCAAACTCTGCACAGACAGTGATCCAGTGGGGAATCGAACCTGGGACTCTGGCACTGTGAAGCCACAGTGCTACCCACTTGTGCTACCGTGGTGCCCATTAGGATTAGGACTGTGCAAATGCATCACCCTTTTCTGGGAGAAGATGAGGACTTGAAATGAGGTTGATTCATCCACAGGTCATTTCCATTAAATATGACCCATCTGCGGGGCACCTTGTCAATGTTAATGTCAGTGTCGCCAGAGTCAGAGGACCATAGGCTGCCCTCTTCTTTGAGAGCTGACTGGTGGCGGTTTAACCTGAGGGTCGCCACACTTCAGGCGAGGGGCAAGGTTGCGAAGGCGGGGTCTTCATGAATAACCTCGGCCGGTACGGGAATGGAACCCGCGCTGGTGGCATCGCTCCGCATCACGAACCAGCCTTCTAGCCAACTGTGCTCACCAACCCTGCTCAGCACAGACTGAGATCGTCACTGTACAGGAACTGTGAGCAAGGACAGCGAGCATTGCTCTCTTCTCTCAGCTCAGCCTCCTCCCATCTCAGCTGGTCACTGATGTCTTCAGTGTCACCTTCCACGTCCCTGACCTCTACCATTAAGAGGGGCAAGGGAACATGTACCCCTCCAAGTCATTCACCATTCTGATTTGGAACCTTATCGCCATTCCTTTGCTGTTGCCGCGCTGAAATCTCGGACCTCCCTTCCTAACAGTACTTTAGGTGTAGCTGCACCATTTGGATTGTGATACAAAAAAGTCGTTCACCACCTCTTCTAAAACGCAATTAGGAATGGGCAATAAATTCTTTATTAGTGTCACAAGAAGGCTTACATTAACACTGCAATGAAGTTACTGTGAAAAGCCCCTAGTCGCCACACTCCGGCGCCTGTTCGGGTACACTGAGGGAGAATTCAGAATGTCCAATTCACCTAACAAGCACGTCGTTCGGGACTTGTGGGACGAAACCGGAGCACCCGGAGGAAACCCACGCAGACACGGGGAGAACGTGCAGACTCCACAGACAGTGACCCAAGCCGGGAATCGAACCTGGGACCCTGGAGCTGTGAAGCAACAGTGCGAACTGCTGCGCCACCATGATATATTACTTCCTTTAAAGTTTTCACAATTAGTAATGTAATCCAGTCATTTTATTTGTTAATTATTGTAAACAATGTAAGTACACACAATACTATTATACATTTCTTCCTTTAAAAAGATATCCTTTGTTGAAGAAAATGTGAAGTTTGGAAACTTTAAATATCCAGTTTATTATTGTCGATTTAGCTTCATACCCAAAAAGGTGGTGCAAATAAAACTTGACTTAGTTGGATATTCTGGTTGTAAGGAATGTTGTAGCCTTATTCCTTGGGCGGCCTGGGAGCACAGTGGTTAGCACTGATGCTTCACAGCTCCAGGGTGCCAGGTTCGATTCCCGGCTTGGGTCACTGTCTGTGTGGAGTCTGCATGTTCTCTCCGTGTCTGCGTGGGTTTCCTCCGGGTGCTCCTGTTTCCTCCACAGTCCAAAGTTCTGCCGGTTATGTGGATTGGCTGTGCTAAATTGTGTCCAAAAAAAAAAAGGTTAGGTGGGATTACTGGGTTACAGAAATAGGGTGGAGGTGTGGGCTCAAGTAGGGTGCTCTTTGCAAGGGCCGGTACAGACCCCATGGGCCAAATGGCCTCCTTCTGCATGATGATTCTAAATGATCCTTCTAAATGATACTGAGTCGCAACAACTAACAGCCTTTCTGATACAGTGCGGCAAGTCTGTCTGTGAAAGGAATGCTTTGGACCCGAGTTGTGAGTGACAGGAGTACAATTTACATTAGATGCAAGGGAAAGATTTCTGCCCTGCACCATTTGTAGCAGTGTTGCACATGCGGTTTGCCTTTAACAGTGTTTATTTTTCTTTCTTTCTCTCGCTACCTCTCGTTTCCTGCCTCGCCAGGAAAACCATCGTCAATAATTAACAGATGCAAGTGCCGAGGTGGCACCACTCGACTGAGCCCCAACAGCATTCAAAAACTGATGATCCTTCCGATTCCAAACTGCCCCCTGCAAATCATGTAAGTTCCATGGATGCATCGATTCAAATATTTTATACGTATCTTTACTGCAGCTATCACTTAAATTAACAAAAATGTTATGTTCAATCTTCTCCTCACTCGTTCAGTCCTGAAGAAATCAACTCCTGGTTGGTCCAATGGCGTCACTTGACAGCGAGCCAATTGCAGATGATATCACCATTGACCCAGTCCTCACATAGGTGTTCACACGTACATTATCTGTTGAGTTTTCCAGCTCCAGGCCATCTGACTGACCAGTGCAGGAATGTTGGGGTGAAGTGCAATGCTGCCACTTCACATTGTCTTGAGTTGAGTCATTGGAAGACTCTTGTGGTCAGGTAAATGGATCACTGCCCTGTGCTGAGCTGGCCTCTCTCGCCTGAGGCTCAGTACTCCTGGGAGAAATCAGCCAGGGCAGGTTTAAGGTAAGGGAGCAGGAGCTTTTGGGGGGGGGGGGGGGGGGGGGGGGGGGGGGTTGAAAGAAAAACCAGAGGGTGGTGGGAATCAGGAACTCACTGCCTTAAAGGGTGGTAGATGTGAGAACCCTCACGATGTATAAGAAGCATTTAGATGAGTATTTGAAATGCTTCCGGATACAAGGCTATGGACCAAGGGCTGGAAAATGGGGTTTGAAAGAGAGGTGCTTGACGGCCGGCACAGACACGATGAGCGAAGGCTCTCTTTCTGTGCTGTCAAACTCTATAACTCCAGGGCTCCCACTTTTGAGGCTTAGCCAATGAGTACGGCTTTTGAAAATGTGCATGGGTCGGTGTCAGATATGGGGTGGAATTCTCCCATCAAGAAGTGACTAATAGCCATTTTGGGCAGGAAAATTGGGACAAATCGTGCCGGTTATTCTGCCACGATTCCCATCACCATCATCCCACACTTGTCCAATTGTTTGGAGCCAGGGATGGTCTGTGCCGAAACTGTGATGTATGGGACCCGAAGATGCTGGCAGGGTTGGATGGCCAGAGATTGGGGCATCCTTTAAAAATAACCCGACAGCGCCACCCTTCTTTCTCACCAGCAAAGACCTCCCCTTCTTCTCGCTGGCAAAGAGCCTCCCTCCCCCAGTTGTTGTCATCAGGCCACTCTTCCAATTCAGTGACACTCCATTGTGGGGGGCGCCAAAGGCCCCTCACCTTTAATAATCTTTATTGTCGGGCAGCACGATGGCGCAGTGGATAGCATTGCTGCCTCAGGACGTCTAGGTCCCAGGTTCAATTCCGCCTCTGGGTCACTGTTCTTTGGGAGGACACCTGCATCAGTAACCCTCAGGCGCTCTTTGAGGAAGCGAGGGTCGTCTGTCCGCTTCACCTCACCTCCCTCCCGATCCGGTTCCACCTGCCTCACACTCGAGGCAGAGAGTCAAAAGGCGGAAGAGGCCTCATCATCGCGGGAGCGATGCCGATGACTCGGATCGAAGGGCAGGGCGGGGAGGATTGTTGCAACCCTTACAAGGCCCACGGAGTATGGTCGATTGATCTCCCTGTAGAGTTTTGCGGAGTTTGAGTTCCCCTATTAAGCGGGACCAGAGTTCCCGATGGTCCCGGGAATGGGACGATAGTGTTGTACATCATGGCTGTGGCTTCTTTTCTGGTCAAGAATAAGCCTTTGTTTTGCACAGCCTGGCCTCCACGGGAGGTATTACATCCAGCGTAAATCAACAGAAAAGGGCTGAGAACTGGAAACTGGATGGTATAGTGGAGGGGGGGGGGGGGGGGGGGTTCTCCAGTCCCTGAGCCCCGTGTTTCTTGGCGGCGCGCGATCGCTGGCAGCGAGATTCTCTACTCCCGCCACTTGTGAATGGGATTTCCAATTGAAGCCACCCCATAACGTCGGGAAACCCACGGGCTGGGGGGGGGGGGGGGGGGGCTGCTACCGGCGCGTTCAGAGAATCCCAACGGCTGGAGAATTCAGGCCAACATCTTTTAATTTTTGATTTGATTTACCCGTGCACCGAGGTACAGTGAAAAGTGCACACAGTCCTGACAGATCGTTCCATCCATGAAAAAACATAGGACATACGATAGATAGACAATGTAAATACTTCGACTCAGTCATTGAGTGAGGCATACGGAGTGTAGTCCTACTCAGTAGAGAAGATAGAATTAGAATAGAACAGTACAGCACAGAACAGGCCCTTCAGCCCTCGATGTTGTGCCGAGCAATGATCACCCTACTTAAACCCACGTAACCCGTATACCCGTAACCCAACAATCCCCCCATTAACCTTACACTACGGGTAATTTAGCATGGCCAATCCACCTAACCCGCACATCTTTGGACTGTGGGAGGAAACCGGAGCACCCGGAGGAAACCCACGCACACACGGGGAGGACGTGCAGACTCCACACAGATGTGTGGAGAGATCAGTTCAGTCCATAAGAGGGTCATTCAGGAATCTGGCAACAGCGGGGAAGAAGCTGTTTTGGAACCATAATGTACCATTTGTAATCCTTTCTTGGTGTTCAGCATTGATATGTGTTGAAAAAGTGTTCAGTCTGCTCGGACTCTCAAAGCTCTGGAGGGATGGTTTACGCAGACTTTCCTACTGATGGTGGATTTAGGATGCAGCCAATTTGGCTCCAGCTGTGAGACTGCTGGGCACTGGCCACACACATGAAGCACCCGGGAATGTAGCTGAAAATGGGATGGAATTTTGCCAGCACCATAATAGCTCGGTCCAAATTGAGGCAGATCATTAAAGAATATGTTTTAACACTTGGGGAGCTTTCTGTAAGAGTGCTTCACAGCCCAGTACCAAAACCTCCGAGGCCCTCTTCCTGTCATTGGCAGGTGATAAGAGTCAACGCCATTGCTGCCATGACTTACCATGGGATCGATGCCCACACCTCCAAACCTCAGCCGCCCGCACCCTAACTTGCACCAAGTCCTGTTCACCACTGTGCTCACTGACGTAGTGGTTAGCACTGCTGCCTCATGGCGCTGAGGCCCCGGGTTCGATCCTGGCCCCGGGTCACTGTGCGTATGCAGTTTGCACATTCTCTCTGTGTCTGCGTGGGTCTCACCCCCACAACCCAAAGACGTGCCGGGTAGGCAGATCGGCCACGCTAAATTGCCCCTTAATTGGGAAAAAAAAAGAACTGGGAATTAAAAAAATCCTCGTCCTGGTTGTCAAATCCTTGCAGATTACCTCATCCTACCTCCCTTATCTCCTCCAGCCCTTCCACCCTCTCTGAGGTCTCAGCATTCCTCCAATTCCGTTCCTGGTTACAATTTCCAATTTTAATTGCACCATTGCCGATGGTACCGAACCGCTGTAACTGTTCCGAAGCTTCTCCGTGTCTCGACCTCCAGTCGCCACATTCCGACGCCTGTTCGTGAACACAGAGGGAGAATTCAGAATGTCCTATTCACCTAACCTGCACATCGTTGGACTGTGGGAAGAAACCGGAGTACCCGGAGGAAACCCACGCAGACACGGGGACAACGTGCAGACTCCACACAGACAGTGACCCAAGCTGGGAATTGAACCTGGGACCCTGGAGCTGTGAAGAAACTGTGCTAACCACTGTGCTACCGTGCTGCCCTAAAGACTCCACATGAATTGTTGAGGGATGCTGAGAGAATAGCAAAATGAAAGTAGCTGTAATAAAAGGAGGATGGGAACAAAGAGAGGCTTAACTCCTCATGCGTCATGAAGAGCTGAAACGAAGAGCTGGCTTGTGCGAAGCTGAGAAGGGGAATAAAGCTGTTGTTAACCTGGACTGTGCAAAGCAGGACGTTCCACAGGGGAAAAGACAGCCAGCTATCCCTCCAAGAGGTGCTCCATCAAAATACGATCGCTCTACGAGGAATGAAGTCCACAGCGACTGATGGATCAAATGAAAGAGAACAACAACATCCCATAATTTATAGTTCCTCTGCATTTCTCGACTCCAGGGGCTTGGAAAAGATACAAGGCAAATTGAACGGAGAGAACCAGGTCCTTGAAAGGCAGCTCAGTTATTTCAGATCTGCAAAAAAAAAAATGTGGGCGATGGCAGAATCATTGATTGTTGGGTGTTTTTTGGGTATCCAGATGCTGACATGTGGAAATGCCAACCTGTGCTAATGGGCAGTGCCCTCTACCCCCTTCGACCCTCCCCCCAGGGCTATACTGCCCTCCGCCCCACCCCTGCTCTGGAGCGAACCCCTCGACTGCTTCATGCCTGGCCAAGCCTGTTGCTAACCTTGCCGACAGGATGTCGCGTCAGCAAGCTATGAATATTTAGTGAGGGGGAGGGGGTTCATTTGGCAAGGGGGGCCACTAATAAATGTGGAAATTCATTAAAATGAGGCTCCCGCCCTTTGTGGGCATGGTCCTGCCAGCGAGAGGCGGGGAAATCAGGTAACCCGATATCTCCAGCGAGAATCTCACTTCCTGATTTTCACAAGATTCTCCGCCCTCGCCACAAATCCCACGGACGGCAATTGCGGGCTCAAGATTCCGCCCTATTATATTTTCCAGAAAATTCAGGGTCAATCTATTTCACTTCAAATGACTTAGGGCGCGATTCTCCGCTCCCCACGTGGCGTGGGAGAATCGCGGGAGGGCCCCCCGACAAAATTCACGCCCCCGCGATTCTCCCCCCCCCCCCTCGCTCGGAAGAATCGCCGCTCACCGTTTTTCACAGCGAACGGCGATTCTCCGACCCGGATGGGCCGGGCGGCCTGTCGTTCGGGACCATTTCACGACGGCGGCAACAACACCTGGTCGCTGCCGTGGTGAAACGGGTGAGATATGCCCGTTTGGGGCTTGTGGGGGGGAGTACAGGGAAAAGAACACCACGACTGTGCTCGGGAGGGGACAGGCCCGCGATCGGTGCCCACCGATCGTCGGGCCGGCATCTCAATCGGACGCACTATTTCCCCTCCGCCGCCCCGCAAGATCAAGCCGCCACGTCTTGCGGGGCGGCTGAGGGGAAAGACGGCCACCGCGCATGCGCAGGTTCGAGCTGTCAGCGTCGTGACATCAGCCGTGCATGCGAGGGTTGGAGCCGGCCAACCTGCGCATGCGCGGCTGACGTCATTAGGCGCGCCGGCCGCGTCATTCTCGGCGGGACGCCCTCGTGGCCGAGATTTACGGAGCGCCACTCCTAGCCCCGCCGGGAGGGGAGAATAGGGGGCGAGGAGCGGCCTCTGAGGCCATCGTGAAACTCGGCCGACTTCACGACGGCCCTCCCGATTTTTCCCGGGAGCGGAGAATTCCGCCGTTACTCTTTGAAGTGTAACGACTATTATCTACACTGATCCACAGCTGTAATCATTGCTGAAAAGAGCGACTGCCAATCAGAATTGACCTGGAAAACAACCAGCACCCCTTCTCTTCTGTAGCATAAACTTGTGAATCTTTGAAATTGGGCATTCTTGCATTTGTCCTGAAGAGTGCAAGATGAAAAGCTTTGACAACATGTCTCTTTTTATCAATATGTAAGTTCTGTAATACGACTGCACTAAACCCGTACCATTCCTCAATGGACTTACTTGAAGGGAAGTCAAGAGCTTTGTCAGAACCAATTCCACGAAGTGCGACCGCGCCCATGGCTTCATGGACAATAAACCTCACACTGTGTCAGCTGGTCAATCAGCGAAGGGTGGTCTCTTGTGTGGATCAGCTGATCCAGGAGATGATGAGATCATGGGCAGATTGAAGGCCAACCTGCAGTGCCAATGACTGGAGGAGGAACGTTGGGAAAACTGGCTTGTCAGGGGCGGCAACAGGGACGGTCAGCCTTCAGCCAACTTCCTGAACTTGGGCAGACAACTGCCACGGGAATGTGCTCAGCTTTCTGCTTTGCTCCGTCAGGAATTTCTGCTTCCATTCCACGGAGCGCAGGATCAGCGATGAGGCTGACATCTGGAACTACTTACCCTATCCTGCCTCCCAATTGGTTGGCACTAGGAACACCTTTGTTTAGCTAGATGTCTGAGTGGATTGTTTATTTGGGTTGATGGCGAGGGTGTTGACTTTGTTGCTTATTTATTGTTGTGGGTGAATGCCAAATTGCAAACTATCCTCACTTCTGTTCATAGTCTATTAGGGAATGTTAGAGGTTTGTTTATAATACACTTAATTCCATTGCACTGCTGCACAATAAGGAATAGGGTTTAAAATCAGTGAAAAACATGTTTCACGCCACTAGTTTATTCTAGTTATCCTATACATTCATGTCCATTTAGCTTCTTTGCTGTAACCATTAAGATTCAAAATGCTCAAGGTAAAGATTTAGAAATCATGCTTACTATCCCTTTGTGCTTTCACAAAGAATCATTTGAAAAATTTCCACAATTTTGATAATGGAGCAAAGGTGGAGCGGCACAACGGCACAGTGGTTAGCACTGCTGCCTCACAGCGCCAGGGACCTGGGTTCAATTCCGGTCTTGGGTGACTGTGTACTGTGTTTGTACGCTCTCCCCAAGTCTCCGTGGGTTTCCTCTGGGTGCTCCGGTTTCCTCCCACAAGTCCAAAGATGTGCAGATGAGGTGGGGTTACGGGGATAAGGCGGGGGGTGAGTAGACCTAGGTGGGCGGCTCTTTCGGAGGGTCGGCGTAGACCCCATAGAACCATAGAATTCCTACAGTGCAGAAGGAGGCCATTCGGCCCATCGAGTCTGCACCGACTTTCTGACAGAGCACAAAGACTGGGCCTACTCCCCCGCCCTATCCTCGTAACCCCATCTAACCTCCAATGGCCACTAAGGGGCAATTTAGCATGGCCAATCGACCTAACCTGCAAATCTTTGAACTTGAAGGGCTGAATGGCCTCCTTCTGCACAGTGGGTATTCTATGATTTGATTCAATGATTTTAAAAGCTGAGTATATTCCATTGTGTTGTTATGAATGCTACATGCATAGAGCCCACTTAACAAGAAACCGTATGAGTAGGTTCTTCCCGGAGGTGGAGGACAGATGTGAACGGTGCCAAAGAGGCCCGGCCAACCACGCCCACATGTTCTGGTCTTGCCCCAGACTTGTGGAGTACTGGACAGCCTTCTTCGAGGCTATGTCCAAAGTGGTGGGGGTGAGGGTGGAGCCATGCCCGATAGTGGCGGTCTTCGGGGTTTCAGACCAGCCAGATCTATTCCTGGGGAGGAGGGCGGACGCCCTTGCCTTTGCCTCCCTGATCGCCCGCCTTAGAATCCTGTTTGGCTGGCGGTCAGCAGCACCGCCCAGAGCTGCAGACTGGCTGTCCGACCTCTCGGAATCTCTCCAAATGGAGAAAATCAAATTCGCCATCCGGGGGTCAGACGACGGCTTCCACAGAACGTGGGAGCCATTCATGCAACTGTTCCGGGACCTGTTTGTGGCCAACGTACAAGAGGAAGAATAGTCGGGTGGCCAAGAATCAGGGGAAAATGGACGGGAATCGGGGGAAGGTAGCATGGATCATCTAAAGTGATTAGTCCCACTTTGTTGGGCTATGCTGGATACCCCGGTCCAGGGAATAATCCCGGTGTTTGAACCAATGGACATTGATGCTCTCTGCTACAAATTCCTTCCGTTCTTGGCTACTATTCAAGAGAAGTATCTCATTGGCTGTGGAGAAGTTAGGGATATCTTGAGGTTGTTAAAGATGACCCAAAGGGAATGCAGCTAATTTCTCGCATGAACAATGAATATTGTTGAGGGCGGATGAGCAGGCAGGGGAGTGGGGAGAGGGGGTGGGGGGGGGGCATGTTCATTTTTGCTTTGGATGTGAAGAAGGGGTTGAAGGGGGTGAGCACTGTCGGGAGGGGTGGGTGGAAGCTGTGCAGTGTTCTGAGTGACCGGGACATTTTGAAACTCTGCTTGTCAATCATCTGAAGGTAGACGCTAAGGGGCATGTGTCCAGCTCATGATGAAAAAGGGGGCTTGGCGCTGCTGTAAGGGACACTTCACCAGAGCACCCGGAGAAAACCCACGCAGAGACGGGGAGAACGTGCAAACTCCACATAGACGGTCACCCGAGGCCGGACTTGAACACGTGTCCCTGGGAGGAAGTAGTGCTAACCATTGTGCCACCATACTTGCTGCTGAATTCAAACCAAGGAGGGGGGAGCCTATTACTCCAATGTAAAAAAGGGAAGTAAATCTAAGTCAACAGTGGGTGCTCCTGTTCCACAGTTGACCAGAAGATCTGGGTCAACATGTTCACAAGTAACTCACAATACAGAACAGACTCAATAGTCTTCACCTGCCCCATTCCTCACATGTTTACATATATGTTCTCATTGAGAGCTTGTGGCATAGGTGGATTATAGTCGGAGCAAGATGTTAGTGAAATCAGAATCATCTGCAATCCTCAATATTTTCCATGCAGCTTGTGTTACATGAGGTGTGGCATTTCCATTCTCTGCCCCAATGTTGCTGTTCTGCAGTTAGTTCTGTTGATTTCCTGATCGGGCTATGAAACTGGAAAACCTCCGCTGACTGAAACAAAGCCAAGCTGATGGGAGATTCCCAAGAGCTACGCCCATTCATCCTTGAAATTCCCTCTTGGGTGCCACTTGGGATTCCCTCTAGCATTGTTGGCAAAGTAGATACCAACGAATGGGGGGAATTCCTCTCTGCAAGTCCGGGGTGTGTGCAGATACACATCCTCCCTGGTCCCTGAGATTCAATGGGGGATTTATCAGTGATTTACCTTCTCTCCCGTGTTAAGCATCTAACCCACTTTGTTCTTTCGTTTGACAGAGCCACTTTGAAGATCAACGGTGACCAGATCTGCATTCACCCCAGAACAAGATGGCTCCGTTTTAGAAATAGACACCAGTAAGGACACAAAACCAGGCGGTTTCCTTCAAATCATTTGCAACTGCATTGCCCCTCACGTCAACAATGTGATCGAGTGCACTGATAAGAAGCTGTTACATTTATCAAATGAAATGTCCATTTATGATATATTTAAAGTTGTGCACATCCACTGCATTTCCTGTAAGCGTAACACTTACTTCCTGTTACATTGGGTGGGATTTTCTAGTCCCGCCTACCCCGAGATTGGAAATCACCCCCCTCCCCCCCCCCACCCCGAGGTCAACGAACCTTTTAATGGTCCGTGAAAGTATCCATCCCGCCAAGATTTAGACCACCATTGCTGTCACTGCAATTGACCGCGAAACAATAGTTATTCCTGCGGCAAGAAATTTGTTTCTGGGCATTTTGTTTCCCAGTGGAGACAATAAAACAAAGAAGCGAGGTTCAACTTTGTCGTTGCTAATCTTCATCTTAATCCGCGGGGACACACCCCCTCCCCCTCTCCTGTGTAAAATCATTGCCATGTGGAAATAACAGGAATGATGGCAATCGTCTCATTTCGGTTCAAGAGCTGCTTTGGCTTAGGCCCCTCAATGAACTTCCACTCTCGTCTGTGCGACGGGTGGAGTTGAGCAATTATTCCGGGAACAGATTTCCATGTAACAATAGGACACCACAAATCTGAGAAAGCAAATGAATTTACAGCCCGCTGCTTACTGTTGCCTATAATTAACTTAAGAACATACAAAATAGGAGCGGGAGGAGGCCGTTTGGCCCTTGGAGCCTGCTCCGCCATTCAGATAGATTATGGGTGATATTACTGAGGCCTCAACTCCACTTTCCCACCTGTCCCTCAAAACCCTTGACACCCTTTTGTCTCACTCAGCCTTGAATACATTCACAGGCCCAGCCTTCATTGCTCTCTGGGTTAGAGACTGCCACAGAGTAATGACTCTGAGGGAAGAAATTCCTTTTCATCTAATTCTTAAATGGGAGGCTCTTTATTTCGAAACGGTGCCTCTAGTATTAGAATCCCCCATGGGGGAAATATGTCCCCAGCATCACTCCTTGGAATCAGTGATTACGGGGATAAATGTGACGGTATCCACTTTGGTAGCAAAAACAGGGAGGCAGCTTATTATCTGAAGAGCTATAGATTGAGAGAGGGGAATGTGCAACGAGGCCTGGGTGTAGATGCAGGTGCAGCAGGCGGTGAAGAAGGCAAATGGTACATTGACCATCTTTGCGAGCAGATTCGAATACAGGACAGGGGTGACTTGCTGCAATTATACAGGGCCTTGGTGAGGCCACATCGGGAATAGTGTGTGCAGTTTAGGTCTCCTTGTCTGAGGAAGAATGTTCTTGTTCCAGTGGAAGTGCAGCAAAGGTTTACCAGACTGGTTCCTGGATTGGTAGGGCTGATGTATGAGGAGATATTGAGTCGGTTTGGATTATATTCGCTGGAGTTCACAAGAATGAGGGGGGACATCATTTTAACCGGACTAGGGTGGATGCA
Organism: Scyliorhinus canicula; assembly: GCF_902713615.1. Lineage (NCBI taxonomy): Eukaryota > Metazoa > Chordata > Chondrichthyes > Carcharhiniformes > Scyliorhinidae > Scyliorhinus > Scyliorhinus canicula. The sequence continues at coordinate 17,984,223 of NC_052167.1, forward strand.
GGCAGGATGTTCCCGATGGCAGGGGAGTTCAGAACCAGTGGTCACAGTCCAACGATACGAGGTAAACCATTTAAGACAGAGATGAGGAAACATTTCTTCACCCAGGGAGTGGTGAGCCTGTGGAACTCGCTATCATAGAAAGCAGGTGAGGCCATGTTTTCAAGAAGGAGTTAGATAAAGCAATTGGAGTTAAAAGGATTAAAGGATCATGTTACTGAATTGGATGATCGGCCATGATCATAATGAATGGCGAAGCCGGCTCTGTTGTGTTATGTTATTGATAGTAACATAAGCTGCCACTTGATGTAGGCTCTGCTGAAAGATGCTCCAGACTCGGAGATACGTTTAACGTATTTATTGAACGATTAACAATTCTCCTAAATGAGTTTGACACTCTGCTAATCTGCCTCTCTTGTAACTCAGTCTATTTCGCTAACTATACATGCTTGCTCTCGACCATGTGCTAGGGTGTGATGTTGCTGTTCATCAACCCTGTCTTACTCTCTAGGTCTCTGACGGTGGAAGAGGCAGAGCCTGTGTGCCCTGTCCTTTTTATATGGGTCGTGTAGTGCCCCCTTGTGGTAATGCCACCTCTGGGTGTCCTGATTACCCATTGGTTGTGTCCTGTTCTAGTGACCCATTGGTTGCGTGTCTGCATATCATGACATCTCTGGTGCTCCCTCTAGTGGTTACTTAGTTGTAGTGTATTTACATTAATCCCTTGTGTATGTACAGTGATGCATATCACTACTGGCTCGAAGGGTCGAATGGCCTCATCGTGCTCCTATTTTTTATGTTTTTATGAAGCTTATATGTTTCAATAAGATCATCTATTGTTCTTCCAAACTCCAGTGGGTATAGTCCCAACCTGCTCAATCTTTACAGACCCTTCATCCCAGGAATTAGCTGAATGAAGCTTCTCTGAACTGCATCCAAAGAAAGTATATTTCTCCTTAAATAAGAGACCATGTGTACCCAGTACTCTCGATGTGGTGTCACTCACACCCTATCCAGTTCAAGATTCCCCTACTTTTCTCCTCCATTTCCCTAGCAATAAGGTACATTTGAGGCCAATATAATCAAGCAGAAAGACTTTAAGGCAACGGCCAACAACGTTTTCATCTTAGAATACGAAGGGAATCTGAATTCATCACATTTTGCAAATTTGCAATGTTTTGGAAAATGAATGTAGTTCAAATTAGTAGATTTCTGAAAGACAGAGGAGTCAAGGTTTATGGGAGTGTGAAGGGAATAAAGGAACATCCATTTGAGACCACAACCAGATCAGCCTTGATTTTATTGAATGGTGGAACAGACTTGAAGGGCTGAATGGCCACTCCAGCTCCAAAATCCTATGTTCCTGGTATCTGATGGGTCACCGCAAGTACAATGCAAATAGAGGGCTGTATCTTTTGGACTCCCCCATCTCTGGGCTGTATTTCTCGTTGAGAGGGGAAACCGATGGCTAATCTACTGTCTTTCCACCCACCCCCAATCTGTTCCGATTAAATCCGCTGAAGTTGGTAGCCACCCTGGCCAACAAACTCCTTCGCCCCCGCCAACTCCCCAATCCCTTTATGCCCAAACCCAGGACTTAACTGGATCCGGATGCTTTGCCGACTTGCAGTCCCAGCAGCGCCCACTATGAGTTCTGGCGCTGCTGAGACGGCAGGCATCTAGTCTCACTTTCACTCATGTTTCGCTGCAGCCGTGTTCAACATGGGTCAACTACGCCTGACATTACATCATATTTTACAGTGTGTGATAATTACTGAGCCATGCATTAGGTTCCTTTTAGCTCCATGAAGTATTACTCTCCCTCATTTTACAGATATGTTATACATTGGTCTATATGGGAAGCTATTCGCCTGTATTTCCTCCCTCCACCCCCTGCTAACATCTGGCTGGGGCTTCCTTCTGGATTAACCAGTGACATTCAATGTGTCTGTTGGATGGACAAATTGAAAGAGTACTCAAATGGCAGAGATTTGCCACGTATTTACTTATTTGGGCCTTGGTGCCTGGTGTGGTTGTGGCAATGGAGGAGGTAGGTTTAAATTTAATACACAAACATCGGCACCCAATTCCGTTTCGCCAGTGGCCTAGCGTCCTCCGAGGCTTGACGCAGTGACCCCTGGACTGAGGTCAGGAGTTCACCATGGCAGCATCGGCGCTGAGGGTGTAGCCCAATTCTGGCTGAAGGGGAAGGCCCAAGCCTGGTGCCTCTGTTTGTTATTTTTAGTGTCAAAGACACACTCTGCGGGATTCTCCGTCGGCGGGACCCTCTGCTTCGCCGGCAGCGCACCCACGCCCGGGCCTGGGTTGGCCACAATGGGAAACCCATTGGCCGGTTGCCGGAACGGAGAATCCCGCCCACTTATTTCCTTCTGGGGAAAATGGTTGGGGAACTGGTGGAAGAATTCCTGTGCTGATAATCAGCCCGTTGAACTGCGAATATTTTTAAAAATTCAGCGTTGCTGGCTGTGCCCATCCCTGATTACCCGCGAGGGGGTAGTTCAGAGTCAATCACAATTAGGGCAGTACGGTAGCATTGTGGATAGCACAATCGCTTCACAGCTCCAGGGTCCCAGGTTCGATTCCGGCTTGGGTCACTGCCTGTGTGGAGTCTGCACGTCCTCCCCATGTGTGCGTGGGTTTCGTCCGGGTGCTCCGGTTTCCCCCCACAGTCCAAAGATGTGCAGCTTAGGTGGATTGGCCATGATAAATTGCCCTTAGTGTCCTAAATTGCCCTTAGTGTCCAAAATTGCCCTTAGTGTTGGGTGGGGTTACTGGGTTATGGGATGGGGTGGAGGTGTTAACCGTGGGTAGGGTGCTCTTTCCAGGAGCCGGTGCAGTCTCGATGGGCCGAATGACCTCCTTCTGCACTGTACTTTCTATGCAAGTCACAAGCCTGTGGGTTTGGAGTCACACGTAGGCAAGGTCGGGCAAGGGGCGGCAGATTTCCTTCACTAAAGAAAATCAGTGAACTGGATGGGTTTTTACAACAATCGACCAATGGTTTCATGGTCGTCACTAGGCTTTTAATTTCTCCATCTGCCGTGGTGGGATTCAAACCGGGAGCATTACTCTGGGTCTCTCGATTGCTCGTCTAGCGACTACACCACTGCCTTCCTTTAGCTTCTCCCATGGCCAAGAAGTCCTGGCATTGGACTCAATCCAGATCCTCTGGTCCAGAGGTAGGGACACTCTACTGCGCCACAAGACCTTCTTACTGCCTCGCTATAGGTGTCCTTTTTCCACATAGATACGTCCAGAGTCCCACTGTTTAAATAATGCTGAGGAGAACCTAATTAACAATCTAAACGAGAGAGCTAAAGTTAATGTTGCTTGAGGCGTCTTCGTCCCAATAATCATAGCAAACGTGGCACACAAGGCTGTTGTTAATGAAACTCTCCATTACTTTTCAGGAAATCCATGATGTGAAGGTAACAAGCACGTGCTGATCGTGCGTGCTGATGAGGCAAAAGAAAAATGTGACACCCTTATGTATTCCACGCAGACTGCCATCACGCACAGAATATTACCCAGTAACCAGTTGTTACGTAGTGATATAGTTTACAAGCTGAATGTTTATAGCAATACATTGTGAATTATGCTTTAAGGTTCACCGTGACAACCGCCTTTATTAGCCTTTCATCTATGTCACGTCAACCTTATGTCTGAACCTTTGAAAAGAAACATATGAAGCTAAGCGTGTGCATCGCAATTGAAAATGAAAATCGCTTATTGTCACGAGTAGGCTTCAAATGAAGTTACTGTGAAAAGCCCCTAGTCGCCACAATCCGGCACCTGTTCGGGGAGGCTGGTACGGGAATCGAACCGTGCTGCTGGCCTACTTTCAAAGCCAGCAATTTAGCGTTGTGCTAAACAGCCCCTGGTTCAATTGGTTCAATCCTGTGGGGTTCAAAAGCTTCCAATGCGACACTGCAACTTTCTGCTGTTACCTATTAATATGCATGGGTCTGACTGCCCAACAGCTTCAATAACACAATCCAACTTTACGTGCAAAATGAACACCTTCTGCTTCATATAATCTCAAGGATGCACTTATTGCATAACAGGCTGGGATTGTATGGACCTCCCTCCCCATCCCCCACCCCCCCACCCCCCCACCCCAGTCCTGGCTGTGACCGGTGGGAATCTGATGCCAATGTGGCTGTATTCCCTGGAGAGGCGTTGGACTCCCACCAGGATCTCAGCTGGAGACGGGCGGGATTCAAGTTTAATTCGCAAGGGACATAGGTTACCAGCACACGGGTTGACATTTGCAGAGAGCCCAAGCATTCGCGGGCAATGGGTATAGAACTTGCAGGCATTTGCAAAGCTGCAGACTGGCGGTGCGGTATGGACAGACTATGCAACTTAAAGGCCACAGCAGCAGAGAACTGAGATTCAATGAGAAGCTCAATGCATCATTTAGGCGAGGCCTTGGCGCCAAAGGGGATATGATGTAACAATCCCAGTGGACAAGGCAAGGAAACCCTGCCGGAAAAATAAACATAACAGCAGTCAATGGCAGCCCCATAAAACATTAATAACAGTTGGAAATGTTTTGGGTGAGAAGGCAATCTCTTGGCGTTTTGGTCTGCTTCTCTCAAAATATAAACACGATGACAAAAATAAAGAAAAACATTCCCCCCGCCACGCGCTTTAATACATGCAACAAAAAAGATTCAAGCTTTGCTACTTCCAATTTGGAAATTTTGTATTTAGAATTGTCCACGCCCCTCATAACCTCTCTCAAAGTGTTCATTTGGAGTTGTCAGCAGTCAGAAAATAAGACAAGAGCACAAAAGGTAAGAAGGACATACTCGGCGGACTGGTGCGCTGTTCATTCCCGACCCCGTCTCCCTGTTTGCAGAGAAGTAAAAGTCCCCGCAACAATAATCGTGGGCGGTCAAGATGTTCGTACGAAAGCCCTGGCCCACATTGCGCCCCCTTCACAGCAGTCTGAATGATGCGGCTGTGGGCAAAAATGGGCTTTGCAATCGCGTTGACTGCAATTGAATTTATTGCGCGCAAGGTGTGCTTAGCCCCAGAGAACCGAGCCGAGATGCTTCCTATAAATGCGAGTCCTATGGAAAACCCTTCCGGAAGATTTCTGACAGAAGAATACCAAATGCAAAGCGTTCCCTTTGGAAAAATATGCAAGAGAAAGGAAGCATTTGACACATTTAAAAAATATTAAAGATCATATACTCACACGTTACTGACAACATGTATGCTGCATTTATTATTAATATAGATTTGATCATATTAAACAGTATCAATGCCCGGGGTTGGGGTGGGTGGTGGGGAAGGTAGATTTATGTAGCGAAACTTCAAACAGGATGGACTGATTTAAAGACTGAATTAATTTCAGAAACTGATCTATAGGGCCCTAGGGAACAAATGTATTCTATAAGTCAGTCATTATAAGCATAAATCAGCACAATGGTAACCGATTCCTTTCCCTTTACCTAACGATCTATATCAGCTATTGATTTTGTCCTTGAATATCCGACATTGTTACCATACTTGCGAAATATTTGGAAAACAATCGGGAATTGCGAACTCTGATGCCTTTCTGTCTGACGACATTCTTGAATCAGGAGTGCTCATTGTAACACAATACAATGCCATTTTTATGTGGTTCCCTCTAACTCTTTCTAAATTTACAAAGCCTTTGTGGCGGCTCCCAGGAGGAGTCCAGGTTGCTTTGTTTGTGGACTCTGCTTGGTTTCCTGCTCCCGAACCCACCACTGTTGCAAAGGAAAGTTAAAGAGAATTTGTGCAAATCAAGGTTGCTTAAAAAGGTGGAAAGAGAGGCAGTTGGCACCGGAAAGCGTTTCTGTTCAACTTAATGGGACACGCTTGTACAATTTGTGAGCACTGATTTGCATTACCAGACAAAAATAAAAGCGTTTTGACCTTAATGTTTGCCTATTCATTGAGCGTGTCAATGGCTGCGAGGGAGAAATGACGGTTGGAGAAGTTTGTCTGTTATTTTATAAGGTATAGGAGCAGAATTAGGCCATTTGGCCCATCAAGTCTGCTCCGCCATTCGATCATGGCTAATCACATCCTGGCCTTACTCTACCGTCCTGTCCATTCTCCATGAGTCTAAGTAAGAAGGGAATGCTTACATGCCCAAAGTCTGAAACAGAAGATTGCCAATTCTTTTTTTAAATAAATTTACAGTACCCAATTCTTTTTTTCCAATTAAGGGGCAATTTAGCGTGGCCAATCCACCTACGCTGCACATCTTTGGGTTGTGGGGGCGAAACCCACGCAGACACGGGGAGAATGTGCAAACTCCACACTGACAGTGACCTGGGGCCAGGATCGAACCTGGGACCTCAGCTCCATAGGCAGCAGTGCTGATCACCACTGCACCACCGTGCTGCCCCATGATTGCCAATTCTAGCACAAAATCCTGGCACAGAGCACCTTCTAAAACGAGCCTCTCCCACCTCTACTCTGAACCTAAAAGTGGGAAATGCAATGGATTCAAATGAGATAGCAGTGAATGCAGAGAAATCCTTTGGTAACCCACCAGACTGGAGTTTACCAGCCATCTGGGGATAGGGTCGAGGGTGGGTCTCCTGTAAAGTGCTGAGGGAATGCAGGAATAAAGGTGTCGAGTGAATGTTGTCTTCCTCTGCCTTCCCATCTGCTGCTGTTGGCGGGGAATGTGGTGAATGGCCCAGAGGCCAATGAAGGCACTTATCTGACCAATGAAGGGCCTCTTCCAACGCCGCTGCCATTTTACCGACTGTGGGGTAGCAGGAATTGTCGGTGGGGGGGGGGTGGGGGGGGGGGGGGAGGGGAGCAGAAGGGAACTTTCCTCCACATGTGAAAACCTTGGTAGTCTCCAAGTAGGCTTGGCTGAGGCATCTCCAATGTCAGCACTCTTTAGTCCGGGTGGGGCAGCCATCCTTATGATAGCCATCCAAAGGTAGCCAATTCGATGCTTTCAGCTAACCTAATGTAGCCCTAGGATATGCAGCTGTCTGAAGTTGAGGAGACCCCCCCCTCCATTTCAAGCCCGTATTGACACTGCTATCAAAACCCCACCATATGCACATGAAGGAACGCCCTGAAGCCTGCTGCACGGGGGACATCTATATATTAAGGGGGCCAAGTTTGCATGTTCCGGAATCAATCTACAATTTTCACAGGCCATCATCTCTTTCTTTCTTCGGAGAATCTGTCTGGCCTGCTGAGCATTTTCAGCATCTCCAGTATATTATCGCAGTATTTTGCTTGGCAATTATTCAGTTTCGTTGGGTGCCAAGCCAGCATAATTCAAAAACCTGAGACTTATGAGACAGAGCAACTGAAACTGTAGGCCTGAGGCCTGTAGTCTGAAGAACCTTAATTCAGCCTTAATAATGGCACTCTTCCAATTGGGGACTTGTATTGCCCAGAACAGCATGGTGTTAGAATCTTTTATCATCTGAAAACAAAATGATTGAGGATTTATTTCCTTTCACCAGCTGAATTGGGAAAGTCTTTTAAGGCTGTTTCTAGAGGTTCATGGGCAGGCCCGAAGGGGTGTTGGTGCGGGTTCTCTGAACACACATACCTTTAAAGTAACTATGCTTTCCAAGACCATTCCTTTCAGACTGGGGAGATGTTAACGTGTTAACAATCTATATGTTTGAGTTGTTTTTACGAGATCACCAAATAAACACAGATGGGGAGACTGCTGGACTCAACCATCCAGAGAGCTCTCTCATCACATCACCCAACTGCTTTTAAGTAATTTCAGGGCTTTAACTCTCCTCTACCTGGAATCCAATGAGTTGAACTTGACCAGTCTCCTGATGTCAGTGCTAAACCTGTTTAAATTGTGTTATTTTGGTTCGAAACACTAGTGTTCCACTCTTTAGTTTGTGACTATTTTCCAGATCCATTGTTTTCTTCTTTATGTGGTATCTCTATGAAGTCCCCCTCCCAGTTGCCTCATTCCAAGTGTGCATAAGGCCCAAGGGGACAATTTAAACCTGCCAAAGCTGGTGTTAACTGGCCTCATTAACCCTAGTGATTGCTCCAGTATAACTTCCACAGAGGCCTAATATTGGGCAGCCATAGCTCTCGGCTCTTTTCATATGCAACTCAGTGTCCCGTGACATGGGGGTAGATCCGTTTTGCCTTTGTGGGTAGCACTGTGTGGTGAATGTGATTCACACTATATATAGTTGCCAATATCACTCCATGTATATATGTTCGTTATCTACCCATTGTAAGTGCAGTGGCACTATCCGACCACCAGGGGGAGTCACTCTGGGAGTACGCGAGAGTTGTACTGGGCTCCTCCCTTGGCTCCGCCCAGGCCTCCTCCCCCTGGGACTGATGTATAAAGATCAGTGCCTTAGAGCCAGCCTGCCATTTCACCTGAAGTTCAACGACGAATAGGCTGGCTCTATTGTAAGTGTATTAAAGCCTCTGTTCAGATCCAACTACATGTGTTCGCTGAATTGATGGTTCCATCACACTGATCAAAGCCTGTATTGTGGATTGTCATGCTGGTTCGATGAGCAATGGAGACAGGCCCTGGAAAGGGTCAGTCGTAAGTTATTTCTGTGAGGCCTGAAGGAACAGAATTCTCCTCCGGTTCCCACCAGAATGACTGTCGACCACTGCCCATCCATCACTCTGTCTGCCATGGTCTTGCCTCTCTCCGCCATCCAACCCAGGACCTTCAGGCCAAGAAAACGGCGAGCCGCCTCATTCCGCCAGATTCAGACGAGGCAAGGGGTTCCTAAAGGGTGACAAACCTCTCACTGGCCAAAACGGCTAGCTGACTGACAAGTTCTGCTGGATGGCCGCCTGTCTGAATGCCAATCAAAAGCAGCCCGTACACTGACGTTAAAAATCGGCCTTGCAGCAATTCTCTGGACAATCTTCACGGGTAAGTGACCAGAATGAGGAACTGCTTGGTCTTATACTTTGAGCATGGTTTATCCCACAACTGCTCAAAGGTTTTATCGATAGTCTACTTTCTTTGTGGCCCCTGGTCAGTCGTGAATGAACAGCTACTAAAACCCCGAGCATCATTCAGTTTAGTCCTTTGTTCGCTCTTAGTGGATCATTTTCACCACCCGTTTGTCTTCGTGTTTGCTGCCGTCGACATCTGCCTTGATTTTCTTTTTCATTCAGCGTGTTGTTAAGAACATAGAACATAGAACATTACAGCGCAGTACGGGCCCTTCGGCCCTCGATGTTGCGCCGACCTGTGAAACCATCTGAAGCCTATCTGACCTACACTATTCCATTTTCATCCATATGTCTATCCAGTGACCACTTAAATGCCCTTAAAGTTGGCGAGTCTACTACTGTTGCAGGCAGGGCGTTCCACACCCCTACTACTCTCCGAGTAAAGAAACTGCCTCTGACATCTGTCCTATATCTACCACCCCTCAATTTAAAGCTATGTCCCCTCGTGTTGGTCATCACCATCCGAGGAAAGAGACTCTCACTGTCCACCCTATCTAACCCTCTGACTATCTTATATGTCTCTATTAAGTCACCTCTCAGCCTTCTCCTCTCTAACGAAAACAACCTCAAGTCCCTGAGCCTTTCCTCGTAAGACCTTCCCTCCATACCAGGCAACATCCTAGTAAATCTCCTCTGAACCCTTTCCAAAGCTTCCACATCCTTCCTATAATGTGGTGACCAGAACTGCACGCAGTACTCCAGGAGCGGCCGCACCAGTTATGTAATTCGCGAGGGGATAGTAACTTTTGGAAGTGAACTGGATAAATACCTGAGAAGTAACGCTTCCCGGGATCTGTAGGGGAAAGAAAAGTAAAGTGGGACTTGCTGTGTTCAGTGTTCGATGTCTAACAAGGAATCCACGGAACTGTTTGTGACTTGTCCAAACCAGGATTTTAATTAATACACATGTGGTAAGGTAACAATCTGATACAGAGCAAGTTCTCATGGAGTTTCTTAATACTCCCCTGGAACTACCCCTATGCACGACTGTCCTCATATACGTCTTATAACCTTTCTAGGATCACCAGATCTGCCCTGGCTTGCATCTGGATGCCTTGTCACATGACCACTGTCTCAAGACCGCATGGTGGATCTGTACTGCCACCTGGTGGTTGGAGGTCGCACCGCCAACTATCTACCATATTGTTCACAGGCATATCACCGCTGGACTAATTGGATGGCTCATTCAAAGGGCCAACGCAGGCACGATGGGCTGAATGGCCTCCTTTTGTTCAGGAACATTCTATGATTCTACTGATCTTCCCACTTCCAACTTTTTTTTCTTAAAAGGTGCCTCCTCTGCCCTTCACAGTTTGGGTCCAGGCTGTGAGTAAGGCAAGTATGCACTTGGATTCTGAATCCAAAGCTCTGAAACACGGCTGACTGGAGAATGGGTGGCGGCGGGGGGCGGGGAGGGGGGGGGGGGGGGGGATGCTGCTGGGTGGGGAGGGTGCGAGGGCAGAGGTTTGCTTTGGTTTTAGCTCCATAGCGAGAATCTTTGTTTTTCCCCCCAACAGGCTCTCTGCTGGTGAGCCCATCTGATCGCGTAGGCTTGGTACCCTGTTTGACAGGAAGACCATGTCTAAATGCACAGCAGTGGGGGAAGAGAAGGAATTTGCCAATGTATTAGTCAACGCATGGGGTGGACCAAGTTGCCAGGATGGCCTGACCCCCAATCTGAGGAGCATTCCCGACCCTCTTGACCCCATGTGGGCAGCCAGTGTCTAGCCAGGGTGAGATTGAGGCACTTTGAATCATTCCTCCACAGACCCAGTGCATGATGAGTTAATGATCAAGTTCTCTAGTCAGCGAGATGACTCATCGTTGAGTATTGCCTTCCGTTTGGGTCTATTTGAGGCCACTGCCTTGCTGGATGTTCATTTCACTGGTGCAGCAACACCATCTGGTCACATCATTGGGCAGGACGTTAAGAAAGATACACAGATTCTACTTCCTGCAGCTGTCGAATCGGGAAGCCCACCCACCCGACAATATCAGCTGCGATGCAGGTGTCCCGGTGAGAGGTTACACCTGCAATGCCGGTAACCTCGCTTTTGCCTTTCCAAGGTGCAGGCTCGGCCGGCGGGGGACCTCACCAGCAGTTTGCTTTCATCACAAATCCCTAACGTCTGGATTATCTTGGCCAGAGCAACATGATTCATGCAAACTGTTTTTGACTTTCACCTTTCAAAGACAAAGTCATATCCACAACTTCAATATCAACTTTGTGAAACAGTCTGAGGTGTTGAGGCAACGTACTCCTCATGAAACTTCTAAGAAACTCACATAAGCCCAGAAACCTGCAGAGTTTCTCTGCTGAGTGGGGTATATAAAGTTTCTGATGGTTTCCAGTTGTCGTGGCTGAAGTTATAGATCATAGAATTTATAGTGCAGAAGGAGGCCATTCGGCCCATCGAGTCTGCACCGGCTCCTGGAAAGAGCACCCTACCCAAGGTTAACACCTCCACCCTATCCCCATAACCCAGAAAACCCACCCAACACTAAGGCCAATTTTGGACACTAAGGGCAAGTTATCATGTCCAATCCACCTAATCTGCACATCTTTGGACTGTGGGAGGAAACCGGAGCACCCGGAGGAAACCCACGCACACATGGGGAGGATGTGCAGACTCCGCACAGACAGTGACCCAACCCGGAATCGAACCTGGGACCCTGGAGCTGTGAAGCGATTGTTCAAGTCTTTATTTTCTTGCATTAAAAACTTTAGATATTTTTCTTTTCAAATTGACGTTTAACTCCAGGGAGTTTATCCTGCGACCTTGCGGATCAGTTGCAAAATACATTTGGTTACACGGAGGTGTCATGAACAGAATGGAAATTAATGAAAGAAGCTCGACCGGTCTGTCTTCTGTAATTAGGATTTGTGGAAGACAGTTAACTGCTCACAGTAAGGTAGCAGGGCAGTGATTAACCCAGATGTCATATTATGATTATACCATTACACCACGGGATTTACACAAAAGACAGTTTTGGTGTGATTTCAGGCCTGGTCACATGTAAAAGAAACAACTTTCATGGTTAGTGCTCACCAATGATCAGTAACTGTATAATATCATTGCTGCTTGCCAGCTCAGCTCAGCACCTTGCTCTCGTGCCCACATGTCCAACCTTGGCCTGCTGCAAAGCTCCAGTGAAGCCCAGCACAAACTGGAGGGGCAACATCGCATCTCCTCATTGGGCACGGGACTCAACAATTATTGTCTGTGACCTTTCTCCTCCCGCATCAAATTCATCAGAATGAATCATAGAATCCCGACAGTACGGAAGGAAGCCCTTCGGCCCATCAAGTCTGCACCTGCTGGGTTTTTACAGCATTTTCTGTTCGTGTTGGATATAATGTTATCGTTGCTGTTTCTCTTTCCGCATCTACTGGCGCACAGGGCAGATCTTCGTATTTTCCCAGCGTGAGGTTTTTTTCTGGAACAGGTCTCCAGCCTGTAACTAGAGTCTTATAGATTGAGTGGTGCCGCTTCGCATCAAACATGACTGACCAGGAGTCTCTCCCGCTCTTACCGTCAGCCATTGACACGAGTTGGAAGGGCGTTGCAAGCTGATACTCAAACCTTTTGGCTGCATTATGAAAGTGGCCATTGTGGTGATATGCATCACTGTAAATACACCAGGGGTTAATGTAAATACACTACGACTCAGTAAACACTAGAGGGAGCACCAGAGATGTCATGACATGCAGACATACAGCTAATGAACACATAGAATAGGACACGACCAATGGGCAGTCAAGATACCCGGAGGTGACACTACCACAAGGGGGCATTACACAACCCATATATAAGGACAGGGCACACATCCTCTGTCTCTTTCCAAGGCGACACTTAGAGAGTAGGACAGGGGCAGATCAGAAGCATCACACCCACCGCGTGGCTTAGAGCAGACTGGTTAGTTAGACTGAGTTACTATAGCAAGATTAGCAGGAGAGTCAAACTCATAGAGATCTGTGCTAATGGTTCAATAAATCACATTGAACTTACTTCAAAGTCTGCAGTATCTTTTGGTCAAAGCTGCATCGAGTTGCAGCCTGTGTTATCCCAGAGTACAGAATCAATCCCTAGAGTGGGACTCAAACCCAAATCTTCTGCCTCAGAATCAGGAAAGCCTCTCACTGTGGCACTAGACCGCCTTTTTACTAGATAACATAGCCACTAGTAAATCACGGTACCACAGTGGTTAACACTGTTGCTTCACGGCTCCCAGGGTTACATTCCCAGCTTGAGTCACTGTCTGTGCGGAGTCTGCACGTTTTCACCGTGTCTGCGTGGGTTTCCTCCGGGTGCTCCGGTTTCCTCCCACACGTCCCGAAAGACGTGCTTGTTGGTGAATTGGACATTCTAAATTCTCCCTGTGTACCCGAACAGGCGCCGGAATGTGGCGACTAGGGGCATTTCACAGTAACTTCATTCCAGTGTGACAATAAAGATTATTATTATTATAAATTGAATAAGAAATTCCCGGGAAGCTGCTGTATTGAGGGATTGATGGGAACATCGAACTTGCTTACCGCATGGAATAACTAGCGTGGATGCGTTTAAGTGAAAACTGAACAAAGGGCGAAGAGAGGAAGGACTAGAAAGATACGCTGATGGGGTTAAATGATGTAGGTTGAGAGGAGGCTTATGTGAAGCAGAAACACTGACATTGACTAGCTTGGCTGTTGCAGTTCCGTGTAATTCTATCTCAAGTTGAATGTGGCCAACTTGCACAATTTCACTGAGTTTCTTAAACAGTAGAAATGCCCAGGGTGAGGCTGAAGGTTCACCAAATTCTTCCTAAAGTCTGTCTAAATTTTTACTCTAGCGAATAGATTAGGGATGTAGTGAGACAGAAGAAACTCTATTTTCAAGTTATTATGTGCATTCATCTATTGCACCTTCCCCTCTTCCCTTTGAATAACGACACTGATTATAGCATTGAGGTATTTTTTTCCAAATCTATTAGCTTGTAACATTTGCCCTTTTTGCATCCGTACACTGTTAATACTTGTCGTTCATTATTGTCAACTACATTATCTTTTCATGCTATATTTTAATGTGAAGTGATTATCAATAGTTTCCCCCCATAATTCATACCCAAAATGCTGGTTAATGGCATTTTACTGAAGCTCACTTATCAAGTATTTTAAAGTGAATATTTGAAGATTACAACACGGTTTCAACAACAGCAATTTCATTGACATTGAGCCTTTAGCATAGCTTCATAGAGCTCAGACTTTTATAAGGCTGTCAAATTTTAAACAGTCACCTTTAATTCACGGTTGAACGGAAGAAAATTTGAGAGTGGGATGTGACCTCCTGTGAAATCTGCCTGGAGACAAGCCAATGTGATCTGGTTCTCATGGGGACAAGGGGCAAGGTCAAAATCTATTGAAAGTGAAGTTCAGCTTTTAAGACCTGGACATGAATGAGGAGGCAGCTGGACTTGCCGTGACCAGACTCGCAGATTCTCAGAGTCAGTCGGAAAACTTTGAGGAACAGAAACAAGTGTTGCTACGCCAAGCAACCACCAGGCAAAGTTTTGGTGAGGACAGATTTCCTGTTCGAAGGTTTGTGGAGAGTTAAAGATCCAGGAGTTGCCAGAAGATATCTTGAAAATGGAGGCCATTTTATTTACTTTAGAAGATTGAGCGATGGACATTATTTGAGAAGGACACTGTAAGTTTCACTCTGATGTGGCAGGATAAGAGATCCTGTTGAAGACGGGAAGAGCTCAAGACTTCATATACAAGACTACTAATAGGATTTTCCGGACCGGCCAAAGGTGACCTCCCCTGTTGTGGGTTTCCCAGTGGCGGAGGGTGCAAACAACAGGAAACCCCGATGGCAGCGGTGGGACGGGAACACTGCTGTCCAATGGTGAGCCACCGGTGATGCTGCAATGCACGGGGTGCGGGGGGGGGGGGGGGGGGGGGGGGGGGGGGGGGGGGGGGGGGGGGGGGGGGCTGTGATTGGAAAACCCTGCCTTACATCTCTACTGTGAGTGCGGTGTCATGCTTAAATGTGTCTTGGGCTTTTCAGTTGAGCTAAGAAGTTAATGGGAAATACCTTTTCTTCAGTTGAGCACATCCGTTGCCGACAAGGTAATGTCTAGTCAACAAAAGCAAAATAAATAGTCGCTTGGTAGTATGGAACTTGAACCTTGCTGAAAAGAGACACGTGTTGCTGACGCTTTTCATCAGGATTTCCAAATTTCAAATGATCACAATTTATGGCACAGGGGAAAAGAGTGCTGATTGGTTGGCAAGTTCACTCTGATTGGCCAAGGTATTGAGACGAAGAAAGCAATGGGGAATTATGGGCTACCCAATCTCCCAGATAATCAAAAGAAGACCCAAGACATAAGCTGAGTCCACAAAAGATCAGCCATGATCTCATTGAATGGCGGAGCAGGCTCGAGGGGCCAGATGGCCTACTCCTGCTCCTAGTTCTTATAAACCTAGTCCTTTTGTTTGCAAAGAATAAGTAGGTCCTTGCGTATGAATGTATGCTGCTTTTATTAGGGCACAGGACAAAAAACCCAAACAATTTTTTTAAATTTGTAAAACTGTGATAAAAGTATACTTCACTCAAGCAGTAATGACTCTGAGCAATCGGTATCTTTTATATTAAAACAAACTTTAATTTAAACACAGAATATACCACATTATCAAAGAAATAGCTTTACATCTAATAGTGAAGAAGTTCTTAAATAAAAGAGAAAACTTGAAATTACTATCTACACCTGCCATTAATTCCAATTAAGTCACTCAATACAGTTCAAATGCCACTTATAAATAAAGTTAACAAAACAGGTTCCTTGCTTATCTGTGTATAGACTTTTGGTGTGAGATCCTTTCAAGAGCAGGTCCAATACATTTCTGCAATCTAACAGCATTTGGGCAAAACCGATGTTCAACTTGAAAATGAAAAAATTAAAATTGCTTATTGTCACGAGTAGGCTTCAATGAAGTTACTGTGAAAAGCCCCTAGTCGCCACATTCCGGCGCCTGTCCGGGGAGGCTGGTACGGGAATCGAACCGTGCTGCTGGCCTGCTTGGTCTGCTTTAAAAGCCTGCGATTTAGCCCAGTGAGCTAAACCAGCCACTTGGCAACAGATGGCACAACTACAGACAGACCTGGCTCTTCCCGTTAATTATATGATGTGGAGATGCCGGCGTTGCACTGGGATGGGCACAGTAAGAAGTCTTACAACACCAGGTTAAAGCCCAAAAGGTTTGTTTTGAATCACTAGCTTTGGAGCACTGCTCCTTCCTCAGGTGAATGAAGAGGTCAGTTCCAGAAACACATATCTAGACAAAGTCAATGATGCAAGACAATACTTTGAATGAAAATGAAAATGAAAATCGCTTATTGTCACAAGTAGGCTTCAATGAAGTTACTGTGGAAAGCCCCTAGTCGCCACATTCCGGCACCTGTTCAGGGAGGCTGGTACGGGAATTGAACCGTGCTGCTGGCCTGCCTTGGTCTGCTTTAAAAGCCAGTGATTTAGCCCAGTGTGCTAAACCAGCACCTATGCGAGTCTTTGCAGGTAATTAAGTCATTATAGGTCCAGGTGCGACTGGAGCGAGGGATAATCACAGGTTAAAGGGGTGTGAATTGTCTCGAGCCATGGCAGTTGGTAGGATTTCGCAAGCCCAGGCCAGATGGTGGGGGGGGGGGGTGAATGTAATGTGACATGAATGCGAGGTCCCGGTTGAGGCTGTACATATGTGTGCAGAACTTGGCTATCAGTTTCTGCTCGGCGATTCTGCGTTGTCGCGCGTCCTGAAGGCCGCCTTGGAGAACGCTTACCCAAAGGTCAGACGCGGAATGCCCTTGCCTGCTGACGTGTTCACAGACTGGGAGGGAACATTCCTGCCTGGTGATTGTCCGTTCATCCATTGTGGCAACGTCTGCATGGTCTCGCCAAGGTACCACACCTCGGGACATCCTTTCCTGCAGCATATGAGGTAGACAGCGTTGGCCGAGTCGCACGAGTATGCACCTGGTGTGTGTGGTGTTCTCACTTGTAATGGAGGTACCAATGTTGATGATCTGGCACGTCTTGCAGAGGTTGCCATGGCAGGGTTGTGTGGTGCCGTGGTCGCCGTTCTCCTGAAGGCTGGGTAGTTTGCTGAAAACAATGGTCTGTTTGGGGTTGCCATGTTGTTCGAAGGCAGGGAGTGGAGGTGTGGGGATGGCCTTGGCAAGATGTTTGTCTTCATCAATGACATAATTATATCATCTACACCCCACTACATTCCATGACCTGCTTAGCTATGTCTAAATACAATCCCTTATAAATTAGCTACACTCCAGAGAATCTTCAGCAATCAGAACACTATTCCATTAGCCGTATATCTGTAACCAATTAAGTGATTGGATTGAATAATTACTTCACCTTTTATGACTCTTTCATTACAGCTTTAGTAGACACACTGCCTGTATGTACTTTAAACCAGGGTTTTTAATAACATTACTGCCATAAATATAAAATATCACATAACAATTTCTACATTGATCACACTTCAAAAAGCATAAATGAGCCACATTACAGGCTGGACTGATTGACTTAAATTGGTTGTTCGTATCGCAATTAGCGCATTCAGGATTGTTCTTGTGTCAAGTCAGGCCCTGATTTTGGAGTCAGGCTGCAATTTAACTACAGCATCGCGGCAAATCAAAATCATTAAATGCTTATGTAATAATTATAATTACAATTTTAATCATCGTAGTTGGGTGGGAACGGAATGAGTTTGAATCAGAACTCAGTTTGACATCCTACCCAATTTTATGTTCCATTGACATCAACAGCTCATAGCGTTGAGTGGGGAGGGGGATTTATGGGGGTTTATGAGTACAGTGCTTAAAACAAGTGCTCTACCAAAGCTGTCACATTCCTGTTGGCTGGGTTAGGTTAATATCAAGGCGATGGTGTGAGTGGACCTTGAAAGACTTTTAAAAATTCATATCACACAAAACATCAAATTACAATAACTGCCTTAGTTATTGTACGAATGTACAAGTTAGGAGCGGCAGTAGGCGACTCGGCCCCTCGAGCGTGCTCTGTCATTCAATACGATCATGGCTGCTTCACATTCCTGCCTACCTCTGATTACCAGTCACCACCTTTACCTGTCAATAATCGATCTGCGTCTGCCTTAAAGATATTCAAGCCCTCTGCCTCCTCCACCACCTTTTGAGGGAGAAAATTCCAAATCTCACAGCCCACAGAGAAAAACAAAATTTCCTCATTTCTGTCATAAATGGGTGACCGCTTATTTTTACAACAGTGGCTCCTCGTTCTTGATTCCCCCATCGGAGGAAACAGCCTCTCCACATACACCCTGTCAAAGCTGCTCAAGGTCCTTACTCAAGTTGCCTCTTACACCTCTAAACTCCAGCGGGTACAGGCCTGCCCTGTCCAATCCTTCCTCATAAGGCCTTGCACCCCATTTCAGGTACTGATCTAGTGAACCTCCTCTGAACTGGTTCCAATGCCTTTACATACAAAAATAATCAGTATTAGTGTCACAAGTAGGCTTACATTAACTCTGCAATGAAGTTACTGTGAAAATCCCCCAGCCGCCACATTCTGGCACCTGTTTGGGTACACGGAGGGAGAATTCAGAATGTCCAATTCACCTCACAAGCACATTTTTCAGGACTTGCGGAAGGAAACTGGAGCACCCGGAGGAAACCCACGCTGACACGGAGAGAACGTGCAGACTCCGCACAGACAGTGACCCAAGCCGGGAATTGAACCCGGGTCCCTGGCACTGTGAAGCAACTGTGCTAACCACTGTGTTACCATGCCACCCTAAGCACTCCGTTTGAATTGTTGAGGGATGCTAAGAGGATAGCTAAATGAAAGTAGCTTTAGTAAAAGGAGGATGGGAACAGAGAGAGGCCCAAGTCCTCATGCGTCACAATGAGTCCAAACGAAGAGCCGGCTTGTGCGAAGCTGACAAGGGGAATGAAGCTGTTGTTGACCTGGACTGTGCAAAGCAGGAGGTTCCACAGGGGAAAAGCCAGCCGGCTATCCCTCCAAGAGGTATTCCATCAAAATACGATCGCTCTATGAGGAATGAAGTCCACGGCGACTGATGGATCAAATGAAAGAGAAAAATAACACAGAGAGAATTCAGAATGTCCAATTCTCCGAACAAGCACGTCTTTTGGAACTTGTGGGAGGAAACCGGAGCTCCCGGACGAAACCCACGCAAACACGAGGAGAACGTGCAGACTCCACACAGACAGTGACCCAAGCCGGGAATCAAACCTGGGATCCTGGAGCTGTGAAGCAACAGTGCTAATCACTGTGCTACCGTGCCGCCCTTCCTTAAACATTCCTTATTTCCTCAAATAACGTGACTAATGCCGTACACAGTACTTCAGATGGGGTCTCACCAATGCCCTGCAGATCTGAAGCATAACCTCCCAGCTGTTGTGTCCCATTTCTGTAGTGATTTCCTGGGTGGTTGAAGAAAGGAGGTTTGTATGGTTGAAAAATCTGTTGATTAATAACACATCACTTCACACATACATAGAGGGTACAATCTGTAATGATTTAGTGTCATAATGATGGGGCTGGTTTAGCACAGGGCTAAATCGCTGGCTTTGAAAGCAGACCAAGGCAGGCCAGCAGCACAGTTCAATTCCCGTGCCAGCCTCCCCAAACAGGCGCAGGAATGTGGCGACTAGGAGCTTTTCCCAGTAACTTCATTTGAAGCCTACTTGTGACAATAAGTGATTTTCATTTAGACCAGGCTTTTGAGTTCCCTGATTAGTGGCCCTTTCTCTGTATATAACAGGGAGTGTCAGATCAATTGTGCTCCCAGTGCAAGCTGAATGCACAAGGTCGTACTGCTGTTGGTTTTATTAATAAAAGGGATTCTGGTGAAAGGACTTCTGCCTCCGTGGACTTATTACACAGTCCAGACTCGCTACTATCTTCATGCTGACCTCTGCCTGACCTACAGTCTATTACTCACGTGTGACTCTGCATGATAATTTTTAGGGGCTGGTTTAGCTCACCAGGCTAAATCGCTGGCTTACAAAGCAGACCAAGCAGGCCAGCAGCACGGTTCGATTCCCGTACCAGCCTCCCCGGACAGGCGCCAGAATGTGGCGACTAGGGGCTTTTCACAGTAACTTCATTGAAGCCTACTCGTGACAATAAGCGATTTTCATTTCATTTTCATTTCATAATTTGGGTGGTACTGTTATCCCAACCCCACATTAACCCTTACCATCTCAAACACACTTATCCAACAGGACAGACACGTGAAGGCTCAGGGCGAGATGCTCCGGCCTCCCAACCCGCGTGTTTCTCGGCAATGGGAGGCGGCACGCTGTCGCAGGCAATGGGATTCTCTGCTCCCGCTGCTTGCCGTTTGGAGTTCCCATTGAATCTACCCCACGCCGCCGGGAAACCCATGGGCGGGGGTTTCGCCGCGGCAATCCCGCCACCAGCTAACGGCAGGAGAACTCCGGCCTCAAACCTTTTGGACGAACAACCCTCTCCTCTCCTCCCACAGCCAGCCTGTCCTGTTTAACTGTTAATTTTCCCACTCCTGCACAGACTGTGGATAGAAGTCAATTCCAGGTTATGCTGTTGAAGAGACTTGTCTCAGAGCAAAGGGGCCTGATTAAATATGTCAATTATATGGCCATAGCTTTGTTTGTACCGTACAATGTCATATTTTTCTATATGTCTAAAATACCTCAATAAAATTGTTTGTAAAAAAAAAATTATTAGAATTTTTTTTTAGAACAGTACAGCACATAACAGGCCCTTCAGCCCTCAATGTTGTGCCGAGCAATGATCACCCTACTCAAGCCCACGTATCCACCCTATACCAGTAACCCAACAACCCCCATTAACATTATTTTTTTTAGGACACTAAGGGCAATTTAGCCTGGCCAATCCACCTAACCTGCACATCTTTGGACTGTGGGAGGAAACCGGAGCACCCGGAGGAAACCCACGCACGCACGGGGAGGACGTGCAGACTCCACACAGACAGTGACCCAGCCGGGAATCGAACAGGGGACCCTGGAGCTGTGAAGCATTGATGCTAACCACCATGCTACCATGCTGCCCTATGGCCATAGATACCATTACTCGAGCTTTTAATGTTTAGTTTTAATCTTAGATATTTAATATTTCCCTCTTTGATGGTCTTTTCTTATCAACCTTACCTCAGAATCAAAGTTCAGGACCATTGTTATGTTCACGCGGTTTGCTTTGTACCTTTTACAAAACGACCTGACTGAAATCTGTTTGTTATTCGGACCATATTTAAGTTATTAGCCGCACAGCTGGATTCTCTGTTTCTCCTCACTTGGAGGTGCACATTTTCCCGTAACCTTTCCCTCAGAAATATCTACAATGTCATCTCAGTGCTCTTCCTCTCCGGCGCATCATTCCAAGCGTTTATTTCTAATCGACCACTTCCCTTAACTTCTCCTGTCTGTGCTCTGACACTAGTGGGGAGTATTTAATGAACTGTCAGCTCAGGCCTCAGCCACTTTAATGCGTTGTCCACATTTGCCTGGATTAGCACCCCCCCCCCCCCCCCCCCCCCGCCACAACCTGCCATCGCCCTCCCCTCACCCCCCTCCCCCACCACCATCACCACCACCACCGCCGCGCTTTTCCTGAGTTTCAACCCATCGTCATACGCGGTTTAGAAATCTAGCCAAACCTCCCCAATAGCATTTGGAAAGGTGATACAGTTTCTCAAACAGGCCTGCAAATCGGCCTGAAGTCCTAAGGCAAGGAACTGGCCTGGATAAGAGATGCGCATAATCCACTTAAAACAAACAGTTTAATGCCTCCATTTAAACGATGGCGAAGGGGTGTAATGTGAACGCATTAGGAAATTGTCTAATTTCTACCCTGTTGTGCTCTTTTGACCCTGTCAAGAGCTGTTTATTTTCTTGGGCTGGGAAGTAAAGCTGCAGACTTTGAGAAAATAACTGAAGTGCGTAAAAGCGCTGTCTGCAGGAGCTAGGCAGGGAGTTGGCCGTTCAGCACTCAGGTGGACCTGGTGGGCTGCCCCTGCATGCCCTTTGAAATGTATTATACTCTCATTGATTGTTTCTGTCATTCCTTACATCTCCCTGTGGATGTTGGCCGCCTTGATAAAGATGTTGTGAGCTCCTGCCTCTGCTACAGCAATGGCAACCGAAGAGACCTTTACCACGGGTGTGTGTAAACAAAAAAGCTTTCAGTCAAAAAATAACAGGCAGTGCAAATCGCACACACCAATGGCTCAGTGTTTCGCACCATGGTAATGCACAATGCTAAAATATGAAATACGAGTATCTTTTAAAATAATGCAACACATTACTATTATATTTCTCATTTTATTTAGAAACTGTGACAGGGGCTTAAATATATAATAATCTTTAGTAGTGCCACAAGTAGGCTTACATTAACACTGCAATGCAGTTACTGTGACAATCCCCGAGTTGTCACACTCTGTGCCGGTGCCGGTTCACTGAGGGAGAATTCAGAATGTCCAATTCACCTAACAAGCACATCTTTCGGGACTTGTGGGAGGAAACCGGAGCACCCGGAGGAAACCCACGCAGACACGGGGAGAACGTGCAGACTCCGCACAGCTAGTGTCCCAAGCTGGGAATTGAACCCAGGTCCCTGGCGCTGTGAGGCAACAGTGGTAACCACTGTGCTACCGTGCCGCCAGAAACCCAGAGAATGATTTTACACCAGGAAACTAAAAAAAAAAGTAAAAAATCGTTTATTGTCACGAGTAGGCTTCAATGAAGTTACTGTGAAAAGCCCCTAGTCGCCACATTCCGGCGCCTGTCCGGGGAGGCTGGTACGGGAATCGAACCGTGCTGCTGGCCTGCTTGGTCTGCTTTATAAGCCAGCGATTTAGCCTTGTGAGCTAAACCAGCCCCTTAAACTGCCCCTTATCTCAAAAATGTGACCAGAACCAATCTTGTAAAAGTCAATTTTTCAAAAGACGAAGGATTGAAAGCGCTCCAGAATTTCAGCAAAATAAAAGGTTTGACGAAAGAGACATTTTTTAACAACTTGTTTTTGCTTTTAAATGTGGACCTGGGCTGGGGACAAGCTATTCTCAGAAGCCATCAACTCATCTCATAGCCTTTTTTGATTTCAGTCTCGTTTACAACGGACAGGAGAAGAAGGTGACTTCTGATAGGTCGATACTGAGGGCCACCACCCCAACTGGTTCAATTGTTCGCCCACCTGCAAATTCAGAGACGAAGCTGGTTTTTCTTGTGAAACGAATTGAAAAGCTCTGAACTCAATATGCAACCAGTTAGCATGTAGCCCAGAAGGAAAAAAAACAGTAATGCGGGGAAATAACAATTTCGGTCTGAACCGGTCTTACGTGCTTTACAATGGAACGGCAGTAAAACGGGGAAATAAGAACACTGGTCTGAACATTTTTTTTTCGTTCTGGGATGTGGAATTAATCCTCTAAACTTTTTGTGACTCCAGTGATGGCGAGCACCCAAAGATGTGCAGGTTAGGTGGATTGGTCATGCTACACTTGCCCCATAGTATCCAAAAGTTAGTTGGGGTTGCTGGGTTACAGGGATAGGGTGGAGGTATGGGCTTAGGTAGGGTGCTCTTTCAGGGGCCAGTATAGTTCCGTTGGGCCAAATGGCCTGATTCTGCTACAATGAAGCTCTGCTAAATGGTGCTTAACATAGAACATAGAACAGTACAGCACAGAACAGGCCCTTCGGCCCTCAATGTTGTGCCGAGCCATGATCACCCTACTCAAACCCACGTATCCACCCTATACCCGTAACCCAACAACCCCCCCCCCCTTAACCTTACTTTTTAGGACACTACGGGCAATTTAGCATGGCCAATCCACCTAACCCGCACATCTTTGGACTGTGGGAGGAAACCAGAGCACCCGGAGGAAACCCACGCACACAGGGGGAGGACGTGGAGACTCCACACAAACAGTGATCCAGCCGGGAATCGAACCTGGGACCCTGGAGCTGTGAAGCATTTATGCTAATCACCATGCTACCCTGCTGCCCCCATGTACCATCAAATGTCGTGTTTGCAACACAAAGGGCACGTGTTTCCTCAGCGGCGCACTGATCGTTGGTGGCGGGATTCTATCTTCCCGCCTGTCAATGGGGATTCCCATTGGAGTCACCTCATGCCATTGGGAAAGCCACGGGCGGGGGTGAGCTGCCAGTGGAAAATGAGATTCCCAATAACCGGAGGATTACAGTCAATCTCTAAAATATGTAGCGGGTCAAGGGCCTAATGAGAATT
This sequence comes from Scyliorhinus canicula, assembly GCF_902713615.1. Lineage (NCBI taxonomy): Eukaryota > Metazoa > Chordata > Chondrichthyes > Carcharhiniformes > Scyliorhinidae > Scyliorhinus > Scyliorhinus canicula. The sequence continues at coordinate 18,008,538 of NC_052167.1, forward strand.
ATACATGGGCACATGTACCAAGAAGAAGACTTGGTTAAGAAAAGATGCCTCTAAAAAGTTCAACAAAGTAACTCGCATTGACGTGTTGACATGAATATTGCAAAACGTTCCAAGGTGTTTTACGGGAGAGCAGTAGGGCACTAAATTGACGAAGAAAGAGATCTCAAAGAGTAAGACAAATGACCAAAGCGATCGAGATGGTGGAAAGAGGGAGGGGCCTTCAAGAAGGGAACCCCAGCTTTAGCCCCGACAGCTGAAGGCACAGCCACCGACGCTGAGGTGAAAGGAGGAGACTGGGTGGACAAGAGGCTGTGGGTGACCCGGAACACAGGGGTTCTCAGAGGGTTTATGGGACTGGAGGGGGTTACACTGTTGGCGAGGGGAGAGAGTCAGAATTTTAAAATGAGGGCCAGCTGCCGCCAATTTAACCGAACGAGCCTCAGAATGATGGTGGGGGAGGGGGTGATGGGGGGGGGGGGGGGGGGAAGGGGGTGGGGGGGGGGAAGGGGGTGGGGGGGGGAAAGGGGGTGGGGGGGGGGAGGGGGTGGGGGGGAGGGGGTGGGGTGGGAGGGGGTGGGGGGAGGGGGTGGGTGGGAGGGGGTGGGGGGGAGGGGGAGGGGGTGGGGGGGAGGGGGGGGCGTTGACGTGAGTTGACGATTTGTGCAGCAGCGTTTTGGGAGAGGCGCACAAACAGTTGCAGCACCGCAGGACTTCACGATACCAGCTTCTATCAAAGAGCTCTCTCAAAAGATAGGCACAATTGATGTGTCGCAAAAAGATTGCTGTCCACTCTTTCAAACCTGAAAGTCGCCTTGTTTTACGTGCAACACTTGCATTTATTCAATGGGTGGAATGGTGCCAGAAATCGGCACTGTCTGAATGTGGGTGGTTAAAGTCCACTCTGCAGGCAGCCAGCACAATTCAAGTCAGAGGAAGCCGCTGGTAAGTCATCAAACCGAGGAAGAATACTGCCCCCGCGTTCCCTGCCCTTCCCACCGTTCGGCCCTTCATTGAAAACTTCTCCCGGCACCACAAGCAGCTGCTGTAGAAGCTGCTGTGCCCATCTCGCCTGTGACCTCACCCCTCCCGCCGCCCCCGAAGACGTGGAGCCGCCCCCCCAAGCGCTACGCCAGGGCGAGGCCACTCACTTCCCAGCTCCCTTCAGACTTCTACTCGACAGGCGCACGCCATTTGACTGCAGTCGCACATGGCGCCGTTCTGACATCACGCCACCATGGAAGTTAAAGTCGATGTGGGGTTGCCACCTGGGTGCCAGCCACTGCCAGGATGCCTCGGTGAAACTGGCAGGGGCACTACCAGGGTGCCAAAAAATTGGTGTGGAACTCTGATAATGTGCCCAGTAATGATACGCAGATGTATTATAATGGCGTTCCTGATGAGGCACGGTGTAAAACGTGGCCCGTCACTGACCGGGGGAGGGAACGATTGTGTCCTCCATTTACGCCACTGGGAAGCCTCCTATCATATTTTCCAAACCGCCACTAAATACGCCGGCCGTGAATGGGAATGGAAAATTCCGGCCAATACCTTTATCGCAGTCAAAAACCCCAAGAGTATTATCAAACAAAATTTGACACTGAAGTCTTAAGACAATACTATGAGAGATGACCCAAAGCTTGTCAAAGAGGTAGGTTTTAAGGAGCGTCTTTCAGAAAGAAATAGAGGCGGCGCGGGGGCACAGTGGTTAGCACTGCCACCTCACAGCACCAGGGACTCGAGTTCAATTCCGGCCTTGGGTCACTGTCTGTGTGGAGTCTGCACTTTCTCCCCCGTGTCTGCGTGGGTTTCCTCCGGGTGCTCCGATTTCCTCCCTACAGTCCAAAGATGTGCAGGTTAGGTGAATCGGCCGTGCTAAATTGTCCAAAAGGTTATGTGGGGGTCATAGGGTTACGGGGAAGGCCCAGGCAGGGTGTTCTTTCTAAGGGTTGGGGAAGATTCGATGGGCTGAATGGCCCTTCTGCGCTGTAGGGATTCTCTGATTCTAGGTGTAGTGGGGCAGAGGTTTAGGAAGAAAATGCTCGAGCTTCGGGCTGAGGCAACCAAAGACACAGCTGCCAATGAGGGTAGTTGGGGCATTAGTTTAGTATCTCATCTGAAAGATGGCATCTGCGATGGAGCATTGAGGGAGAGGTAGGGAGGGGCGAGGCCATGGAGAAGAGGGAAAATTCCAAATGTAACTAAAATATGACCTCAGGCAAACATTAATTCTGCTTTAAAGCTTCTTCTGTCAAAACAATCATGCTGGCAACATGAACATATGGTCTGAAGGAAAATTAAGGTAGAGAGCTAAGTGGAAACAGTGCATCAGTGACATGGCTTTGGATTAATGAAGTTGAGGCAAACTAACGATGCAGCTTAGGTACCGATTTGGGTAACTTGATACCTGAAGCCGCTACAATGGAAAACGCGAATCTAAAAACATGTCGACTGTGAGCAATAGTCCGGGGCCCCTGGCTTCAGTCGAGCTAAAGCGTTTGCCAAAATGATTTTGAAACAGTCGATGGGCGGACCTGTGAAATAGATATTTGTACCTAGAGACGGATACAAGAGGGGCCAGTAACAAGGTGTTGTGTGTCGGAGTGGCAGTCAGTGGTGAGTCGGCCAAGCTTGAGGTAGAAGAATAACAGCAATAAACAGGAGGACGAATTTAAGGGAGGCAAAGTGACAAGGGAGGAAAAAAAAAGATCAGGCTGTGAGCAGACTGGGAACCTTGATAGTTGGGAAGAGGGCAAGGCCTCCACATTTTTGGAGCCATTTAGCTTGAAATGCTGAGAAAGAGGCTGCGCCTAGATGCCACCGGTCACTTTGCGATCCATAATACATCACTATAATAGCACTTTAGACTTTCTAGCATGATTGCAAACTTTAGACAGCATTCCAGTTCTGAAATGAAATGAAAAATGAAAATCGCTTATTGTCACGAGTAGGCTTCAATGAAGTTACTGTGAAAAGCCGCTAGTCGCCATATTCCGGCGCCTGTCCGGGGAGGCTGGTATGGGAATCAAACCGTGCTGCTGGCCTGCTTGGTCTGCTTTAAAAGCCAGCAATTTAGCCAAGTGAGCTAAACCAGCCCCTGGCTAGAAGATGTCTTCATTAAACCATGTCGGATGTTGTTGCCAATTGCGACCTGAAAAATCCTTAGCGTAGGGGACGTCAAATGTCCAAACGCCCGGTTTCTTATTACATATATAGAATTTACAGTGCAGAAGGAGGCCATTCGGCCCATCGAGTCTGCACCGGCTCCTGGAAAGAGCACCCTACCCAAGGTTAACACCTCCACCCTAACCCCATAACCCAGTAACCCCACCCAACACTGAGGGCAATTTTGGACACTAGGGGCAATTTATCATGGCCAATCCACCTAACCTGCACATCTTTGGACTGTGGGAGGAAACCGGAGCACCCGGAGGAAACCGGAGCACACACGGGGAGGACGTGCAGACTCCGCACAGACAGTGACCCAAGCCGGAATCGAACCTGGGACCCTGGAGATGTGAAGCGATTGTGCTATCCACAATGCTACCGTACTGCCCTAAGTGCTCTTATTAAGTGCTCTTGACACGGAGATTTGCTTAAGGGGGGGGGGGAGGAACACGTGTCCGGAATTTGTGCACAGACGAATAGAAAGGTTACGTGCAGAAATAAGCCATTCAGTCCATCGTGTCAGTGCCGGCCAAAAGAAAGAAGCTGCCGCCGCTCATTTTAATCCCATTTTCCAGCACCTGGTCGAAGGTTGCAGAACTTCAGGTGCAGATCCAGGTATCTTTCAGCCTCAAACACCACTTTGGCCGTGAATTCCAGTCCCCCACCACTCTCTGGGTTAAAATGTTTTCCTCATATCCTGTCTAATCCTTCCACCAATCACGTTCAATCTGTGCCCCCTGGTAATTGACCCCACAGCTAGGGGAAACCCTGTCGACCCTATCTAGGACACTCATAATTTTGTCCACCTCCTTTAGGTCACATTCTATCAATAGAAACTAATAGAATAAAATTCGCACTGATTACATATAATGCTTTTCCCAGCCTCAGAACATCTCAAAGCGTCTAACAGACCCTACTGCTTCTCTTCAACATAGCACCAGGGAACGTTCTGAGTTTGCACAAAAGGGTAGACGGGCCTTGGTCTGAAAGACGGTACCCCCCCCCCCCCCCCCCCCCCACACCCCCGACAGAGCGGCACGCCATCAGCCGCGCACTGAACTGTCAGCCCGGATTATGGGCTGAATTCTCAGGAGTGGGGTTCATGACCTTCTGACTCAGGGGTGAGAGGGCGAACAACCAAGCCAAGGCTGGCACCTTGGAACATCTGGTGGAGGGGAAATGATGCACACTTTCAAATTCCCAGTATGTGCTCCCACTGAAGAATTCAGACCAAAAACATTTATCCCATAAGATTACAACGCTGCTGGAAGGGCGAATGTTGGTCACCAACAGCATTAGCCGAGTCATGTTGCGCACAATTGACTGAATAACTAATGGTTGCCAAAGATAATTTTTTTAAAAATTTATTTTTCCAAAAGGGAGGGTGCCTTCCGGTTCTTGCAATGTATTCCCCTCAGGGGGGCCGCCATTGCAGAGCTGTTTCAGGAGAACTGCGGACCCATGAATAATGAATCTCAGTGGAAAATCCGTGCCACGAGCATCTGGGCAGCAAAACCATACCCAGACCTCAGGCCCCAGACACGGTCGTTCATTTTATTTGAGCGCTGAATTTCCTCCCTCCCTGGATCGAGGTCGAAGCTAAAATGTAATGGCCAATTGGCCAGCCCACCAACCGCACGGCAGACGGGCCATGTAAAGACCCAATTAATTGTTGCTGAATTAGATTGGCTTCTTGATTGTCAGCGGGCATGATTCCAACTGGCATGCTCGCCCGCCGACAAAAATATGCCACGGAGGCACAATGACATCAGGACACGCACCCATCGTCTTCCCCCGTGATGTCACGTGTTTCCAGCGTGCCCGCCTGAATAATGCTAACTTCTGGCCTACCATTTTTGTTAATTATTTCTGGTTCGGGTGTCACTGGCTTGCACAGCGCTTGTTGCCCCATCTCTAGTTGCCCTTGAGCAGCTGGTGATGAACCGCTTTCTTGAACCGCTGCAGCCCTCTGGTATAGGTATACCCACAGTGCTGTTAGAGGGAGTTCCAGAATTATGACTCAGTCACAATGAAGGAACAATGATATAGCTACAAGTCAGGATGGTGTGTGGCTCGGACCGGGTGGTGTTTCATAGAACAGAGAACATAGAACAGTACAGCACAGAACAGGCCCTTCGGCCCTCGATGTTGTGCCGAGCAATCATCACCCTACTCAAACCCATGTATCCACCCTATACCCATAACCCAACAACCCCCCACCTTAACCTTACTTTTTAGGACACTACGGGCAATTTAGCATGGCCAATCCACCTAGCCCGCACATCTTTGGACTGTGGGAGGAAACCGGAGCACCCGGAGGAAACCCACGCACACACGGGGAGGACGTGCAGACTCCGCACAGACAGTGACCCAGCCGGGAATCGAACCTGGGACCCTGGAGCTGTGAAGCATTTGTGCTAACCACCATGCTACCGTGCTGCCCATAAAATTTCCAATCATCTTCTGTCCTTGTCCTTCCAGGTGGTAGAGTTCGCAGTTTTGAGTAGGGCTGTTGAAGGAGCCTTGGTGAGTTGCTGAAATCCATCTTGTAGATGGTACCCATCCTGCCACCGTGTGTCAGTGGAGGGAGCAAATGTTTAAGGTGGCAGATGGGGTGTCAATCAAGTGGGCTCCTTTTTCCTGAATAGTGTCGGGCTTGGAATGTTGCTCATCCAGGTAAGTGTGGAGTATTCCAAAACGCTTCTGACATGTGCTTTGTAGATGATGGACAGACTTTCAGCAAGGTAGGACGTGAGTTAGTTGCGATAGAATTTCCAGCCTCTGACCTGCTTTTATAGCCACAGTATTTATATGCTTGGCCCAGATAAGTTTTTGATCAATGATAATCTCCAGCATATTGATAGTGCGGCATTCAGCAATGATAATGCAAAAAGTCAAGGGGCGATGGTTGGATTGTCTCTTTTTGAAGATGGTCATTGTCTGGCACATGAGCGGGATGAATGGCAACCGGTCAATAAGGAATTAATACTGAACTGGAAAACGTAAGAAGTACAAATGGGTCACTTATCAGCCCAAGACTGAGTGTGGTCCAGGTCTTGCTGCATTTGGATATGGACTGCTTCAGTACCTGGAATCGTGAATGGTGCTGAACATTGTGTAGTCATCAGTGAACATCCCACCTTCTGACTTTGTGACAGAGGGAAGGTCATTGATGAAGCAGCTGAAGGTGTTTAGGCCTCGGACACTCTGACGTGTCGGGTCTGACATAGCTGCCCCCCCAATAACCACAACTAACTTGCCGTGTGCCAAGAATGACTGCAAGCAGTGAACAATCTTCCTCCTAATTCCACTTGACTCTGGTGTTGCTAGGGCCCCTTAACGACCGCACTCGGTCAAACGATGTCTTGATGTCTCGGCCTGCCACTCTCACCTCAGCAATTACAGAGTTAGGGAAGGACGAGGCCTCGGAAACATTTAAGTTGGAAGGTGAGGATTTTAAATTAGAAGTACTGGGGGACGAGGAATCAGGGGAAGGTCAGGATTAATGGGCCTGACAAGATCTGGAAGTTTTTTGGAGGAACATGGAGATGTAGGGATAGATTTTCACAGGTTGGGATGTCATCTGACAGAGCAGGCCTCTTGCCCATGAAAGAAGCTGCCCGATTTTCATTCCATTTTGATGTACGAGGGGGAACTTGGTAGGGTAGCTGGGCATTCTGAGGTCTCAAGGGGAAGAAACCAAAGTCTGCTGGCATAGAATAATTCCGGAACTGTGCCTCATTGTTCCAGGTTGGGGCGGATGGCCGGGGGGGGGAATGCAGATTAATATTGTTTTGCCACCATGTCATTTAAAGTTCTAAACCATCCGTCCAGATCGCGATGACCAGAGAGTTCCAGCTGCATAGCCAAGGAATTAATCTACGTAACTGTTAGGACTCAGGCTAGATCGAGGCCTGTGTGGAGTTGCTTACGGCTGGTGCTGTTGTTGTTGTTGCTGTTCTGGAAAATAACATAACAGCGGGATGAATTGCTTGAAGGGGTCCTGATGTTATTTGTGCGTCTCAGTTTTCAACGTTTGCTCAGAACAAAGTCATTGGCCTGAATTTAACAGCCGTTTTGTTTCTTTGCAAATGATTGTTCGGCTAAATGCTTGAAAAAGACTATTTTACTGTCGTACAATTCGCAAACTGGCTGGCTCACTCCATGCTGAAGAGAGTTCTGCTTCTGTACATTGTTTTTGTCCGTTTTTTACTTCCCTACGTTTTCCAGTTCAGTATTAATTCTTTATTGACCAGTTGCCACAAACGATTTTTCTCCATTGTTTCCTGTTCAGTCTGAAATAATTAAATAAGCCAATTCCCAGGTTAAATTTATTATTTTCAGCTGTTTAATGCATAACTGGTAACTGATGGAAAAAAGAAAGCTGCCAAGAAGTAGCTGGCACTCGATGTGAAGGGACACAGGTTGCTGGGAGTATTTTATCAGATGTGGAACAATAAAGAGGCGTGTCCCCTTCAAGCAGACAAGCAATGGGAGGATGGGAGACGATCAATTGGTTCCATTGAGACTATCGTACTGCCATTCTCCAACCTCCTGGAAGAGGCAAATAAACAGAGGGGGGGTGGAAATCCCGAGGCTGATTTAGGAAACAAAAACTGGTAAATCTCTCTCTGGCCCCCTTCGAAGCTATTAAACAAGCCAGACTATTTTGCCTGGAAGGTTCATGATTGAACTGATCTGCCGCCTGTGTGGCTTATTTTCCTTGAGTGCAATTTTAAAATAGCTCGAAAATGACAGATAAAATCGCCAAAAAGCATACCATGTTATGGTCTGCTGCCACCATGTATGTTGAGGGCCTTGGTATAGACCTTGGTATAGAGGTCTGCCTCTATGCTGAGCAAGAGATTGAGAATGACAAGGGTTTCAGTTGAACACAATTGACATGAGCTTTTGGAGGAGCACCAGCCGCAAGCAACTCCACACAGGCCTCGATCTAGCCTGAGTCCTAACAGTTACGTAGGTTGATTCCTTGTCTATGTAGCTGGAACTCTCTGGTCGTCGAGATTCAGTTTCACCGCAGGCAGGGCACCCCCACCCGCGTGTTTCCCGGCTATGTGGGGTGGTTACAATGGGGAGTCCCATTGTCAAGTGGCGGGAAGATAGAATCCCTCCGCCAGGGAGCGGCTCGTCACTGAGAAACACGTGGCTGGGGAAGACAGGGAATCGCGCCCTATATGCCTGAATCAGAAGGCATACGTGGAAGGTCGGAATTTTCTGTCCCTTCCCATTGGTGGGATCTTCCGTTACTGAAGGCAATCTCCTGTGGCAGGTTCACCAGCGGCGGTATGGGTATCTCACACAGACCTCGATGGGACTGGACAATCCTACCGGAGATCAATGGTGATTCGTCAATGTCGCTGGAATAATGCGCTATGAGGGATGGGGGGATCCTGTCCGAATTCTTACTGATGCAGTCACAGATGTGGTGTTCTTTGTGATTCTGTTATCAGGATGGATGCTGTAGTGTTCACAAAGACCACGGAAGCTAGAACAAAGAACAAGAGCAAAGAAAATTACAGCACAGGAACAGGCCCTTCGGCCCTCCCAGTCTGCGCCGATCCAGATCCTTTATCTAAACCTGTTGCCTATTTTCCAAGGATCTACTTCCCTCTGTTCCCCGCCCGTTCATATATCTGTCCAGATGCATCTTAAATGATGCTATAGTGCCCGCCTCTACCACCTGCGCTGGCAAAGCGTCCCAGGCACCCACCACCCTCTGCGCAAAAAACGTTCCACGCACATCTCCCTTAAACTTTCCCCCTAAGTTCATTAACAAAGCTAACATTCATTTACACTACTTATTAAAGCTCAACCACTTACTCTTATAGTAAACAATAATCCAGTAATCTGCAATCTACACTCAACTAACACTAGTCTCTACACTCTATCTATAACAGTACTCTGATCTTTCTCACTATCCCTATGCTCTCCTCTCCAGCCTTCTCCCAGAAGCCTGTGAGTCAGTGCTTTCTCTATTTCTGTACCTAGCTCCATCTAGTGGTTAATTATGATATGACATTAACCCTTTGTATTCGGAACTTTTTCCCAGAATGTCACAACAGACAGGAGCGAACGTCTGCAGTAGGGATCACAGGCGACAGTGAACATCTAACGTGGAGGCTGCACCTTTTATCCTCCAGCCTTACACCTGGCCATGGCATTGTGATTTCACTCTGTCGCTTCTTAAAGGTACATGTCATTGTCTGCACGGGCACACATGCACCTTACTCTTCCAAACTTGGCAACCCTGATCACCCACCTTTTAATTTGCCCCGTTTTCTGTCCTACGTTGCTCAGCTTTGGTGCCGCATGTTTTGAACCTCGGCATTTTGCCGTGATCTCTCAATATATAATCGCTTATTCTGACGAAGCCTTGCCCCTTTCACAACGCAAGTTGGGAAGGAGAATCTTAAAGAAGAATAGTTACCGGCAGTGACAGATACGTAAGAATTTTTTGGAACTGTGAAAATAGCATTCGGCCCTCCCAGCCTGTGCTGTTGGGTTTAGTCCCGGTTTCATCCACTCCTAATCCTTTCCCTTTGCTGCAGAAACATGACTAGCTTCCATAGAGTCATACAGTACAGGAGAGGCCATTCATCCCGTCCAGTCTGCACCGATAAAACAACACTAAATCTACACTAATCCCCCTTTCCAACACTTGTCCCCATAGCCTTGAATGTTTTGACATTTCAAGGGCTCATCCATGCACTTTTTAATAGTTGTCAGGTGTCACCTCTATTACCCTCCCAGCCTCCCACCACCCTCTGTGGGAAAGATTTTTCCTCAAATCCCCTCTAAACCGCCTGCCCCTCGCCTTAACATTTGCCCACTCATTATTGTCCCTTCAACTAAGGGGAAAAGCTGCTTTCTATCCACCCTGTTCATGCCCCTCATAATCTTACACTCCTCAATCAGGTCTCCCCTCAGCCTTCTCAGCTCTAAAGAAAACAGCTCCATCTTAACCAGCCTCTCTTCATAGCTCAAATTCTCCATCCCAGGCAACATCTTGGTGAATCTGCTCTGCACCCTCTCCAATGCAATCACATCCTTCCTACAGTGAGATGACCAGAGTTGCACACAGTACTCCAGCTGTGGCCCAACCAAAATCCTGTACCGCTGCAACATAACCTCCCTACTCTTATAATCTATGCCATGATTGATAAAGGCAAGTGTCCCATATACCTTCTTATCTGACCTACTAACCTGTCCTACCATCTTTAAGGATCTGTGGACAAGCACCCCAAGATTGGGTTTCCTCCGGGTGCTCCGGTTTCCTCCCACAGTCCAAAGATGTGCAGGTTAGGTGGATTGGCCATGATAAATTGCCCTTAGTGTCCAAAATTGCCCTTAGTGTTGGGTGGGGTTACTGGGTTATGGGGATGGGGGGAGGTGTTAACCTTGGGTAGGGTGCTCTTCCCAGGAGCCGGTGCAGACTCGATGGACCGAATGGCCTCCTTCTGCACTGTAAATTCTATGTAAATCCCTCTCTTCCTCTGGGCTTCCTGGAGTCCTGCCATTCATTGAACACTCCCTTGTCTTGTTACTCCTTCCAAAGTGTTTCACCTCACACTTTTCAAGGTTAAATTCCATCTGTCACTGATCTGCCCGTCTGGCTAACCCATCTATACCTCCCTGCAAACGAAGACCATCTTCCTCGCTATTAAGCAAACTCACTATTGACCCCTTCACAAAACCATGCTGTCTCTCGCTAATACTTGCTTTCAAATGGGAATAGATCCTGCCTCGAAGAATTCTCTCCAGTAATTTCCCTACCACCAACATAAGGCTCACCGGCCTGTAGTTCCCTGGATTATCCTTGCTACCCTTCTTAAACAAAGGAACAACATTGACTATTTGGGGGCATACCTATAAGGTTAAGGGTGGGAGATATAGGAGGGATGTCCGAGGTAGGTTCTTTACTCAGAGAGGGTGTGGAATGGACTGCCTGCTGTGAGTGGAGTCGGACACTTTAGGAACTTTCATGCGGTTATTGGATAGGCACATGGAGCACATCAGAATGACAGGGAGTGGGATAGCTTGATCTTGGTTTCGGACAATGCTAGGCACAACATCGAGGGCCGAAGGGCCTATTCTGTGCTGTACTGTTCTATGTTCTATGTAAAGGGTCATCTGGACTCGAAACGTGAGCTCTTTTCTCTCCTTACAGGTGCTGCCAGTCCTGCTGAGATTTTCCAGCATTTTCTCTTTTGGTTCCTCACTATTAACCTGCCTGCCAATCTTTGTGTCATTCAGAAACGTACTTATCATCCTCCCCACATTTTCATTGATATACATCACAAACAATAAGGGGCCTCGCACTGATCTCTGTGATACGCCACTGGACACCGGCCTCCAAGTCACACAAACAGCCTTCTACCACCAATCTCTGTCTCTTACCACTCAGCCAGTTTTGGATCCTGCTGGCCAAGTTACCCATGATCCCATGTGCTTTTACCTTCTTTATCATTTGGGATCTTTGGGACCCTTTTCTATTTTTCATTTTGACGAGTTTACCTCCCATTTTGCTTCTGCTGTCCATGTTAACTTTTCTATCCTGTTCGGAGCAATGCGCATGAGGAAAAGCCATCAGATCACATGCCTGTGGAGGCTGCAGATAACTCTCCTCATTGTATCAAGCTGTGCAGTGCTCCAATGCTCTTCTGAAATAACAGTGATAGCTTGAAGCAAATCTACAGGTAGCAAAGTATGAGAATAATCTGTGATGATATGAAGGAAACATGTTGATTAATTGACTCTGGGCTGTGAAAGAACCACAAGAGAGCTTGCTTTGCTACTTTCAGCGGCTTGATTAACACATTCACAGTAAATTCCTGAGTGCATTATTTCAGTAAAGCTCTTCACCTGATGACTATCGTAGCTTAGCTTTATTAAAATAGTGTACAAAAGGGGTTTCCGCTCCCAGTTGCTTCAAACTAAGACTTCACCAGAAGTCAAAAAGCCAATAATTCATTTACTTCATGACCATCAAAAGATGAACAATGGTGCATATATATTTTTTTAAAACCTGTATGTATCATTAGCGTAATCCAAAGTGTCAGAAATGAGATTGTCTCGACGCTGCACAATATGACACTGTTTGGAAAGGGTCCAATTTAACTCAATCAAAACTCATTCGCAGCTAAAATTATGGGCCCCTTGGTGTCCGCATGCATCAAGCCTTTCTTAAAGAAGCACCTTCGGCCAACAACAGCCTCTCCCTTCTCGTGCATTACATTATATTTAATGCTGTTTCAAAACACTGCGATATGTTTCCGGCAATCTCTTGTACGTTATGCCAGACCTTGAAGACGTTGATGGTTTTAACTGCAGAAAGTCAAACGCCAAGCTGTCCAATTATCATTCCAGGCTGTAGTTGCTTCACTAAATCAGTAATTCATTGCCACGGGCAACCTCAATATACCTTTACTTTGATCGCCATCTACTTCACTTTACTCCCGGGAGTACCACAAGTCAGGCTCGTTTACAAAGGCTTACTTCCACTTTTTAAGAGCGGTGAATTGGAATTATTTCAACTAATTTCCTATTGCTTGCATTAAGCTATCCCTGGTGGTGAGTAAAGCAGCAATGGATTCAGACATTGTCCGTGAGTAGCTTGGAATGAACTTTTAATGCAGGGAGTGTACCACATGTATTTTTTCTGCTCACATGTCAAATATGAGACACTTTGTGGCCACATGGTGATTATTGCTCAGTCACCTGGCTGAGAACTGATGAAACACATCTGACTTCAACTTGTCAACCAAGACTGAAATCTTCGACATCCCATGAGGGCCATCCTCAAGGTTAAGTCCCCACTGAGTACCAAAGCAAGTACATTATGCGAAACCGTTATAAATCACCAGTTAAGCCTTACCTGGAGTATTGTGTCTAATTCTGCGCAGCATGGAATTGGGGCTGCTTAACAGGATAATTAATCGAGAAGAAGTATTAGGGATGAGGCGCCTTCATTCTGTGGAGAGAGAAGCGGAGATTGTCAAACTTAAGTCGAAGATTAAGAGGGGATTTAATCACAGAATCTTAGAATTTACGGTGCAGAAGGAGGCCACTCGGACCATCGAGTCTGCAGCAGCCTGTGGAAGGAGCACCGTGCTTAACCCTGCGCCTTCACCCTATCCCCGTAACCCAGTACCCCCTTTTGGACACTAAGGGGCAATTTATCGTGGCCAATCCACCGAACCTGTACACCTTTGGACTGTGGGAGGAAACCGGAGCACCCGGAGGAAACCCACGCACAAATACAGGGAGGAAGTGCAAACTCCACACAGACAGTCACCCGAGGATGGAATTGAACCCGCATCCCTGGTGCTGTGAGGCAGCAGTGCTAACCACTGTGCCACCTAATGGAGGTGTTCCAAATTATGAATGGGTTTCATAGAGCAGATAGAGGAAAAAACATGTTTTCACTGGTGCACATGTGTATCCATTTGATTCAGAAGAATGGGAGGTGAACTTATTGAAATATATATACTCCTGAGAGGGCCTAACAGGGAAGATACTGAGAGGATGTTACCCCTTGTGGCAGAGGGCTAGAACACGGGGACACACTTTAAGACAAGGGGTCTCCCATGTAAGATGGAGGTGAGGAGAATTTGTTTACTCTCAGAGGTTTGAGAGTCTGTGGAACTCTCTTTCACAGAGAGCTGTGGTAGTGGCAGAGTCACTGAATATTTTTCAGTCAAAGCTGGGTAGATTCTTGACTAACAAGGAAGTCAAAGGTTATCGGAGGACAGGCAGGAAAGTAGCCTTGAGGACACAGTTAGATCAGCCATGATCTAATTGAATTGCGGAGCAGGCTCGAGGGACCAGGTGACCTACTCCTGCTCCGAACTCATATGTTCATAGGGCAGTCAGAGGGCACAGACTTAAGATCATTGACAGAAGAACTGGAGGGAGATGAGGAAACATATGGCAGTGCGTTGTTCAAATCTGCAATGTACTACTTGAATCAGGTTATATAGTAACTTTCAAAATGGAATTGGATTTGGGGAGGCACAATGGTTAGCACTGCTACCTCACAGTACTCGAGACACGGGTTCAATTGCAGCCTCGAGTGACTGTCTGGGTGGAGACTGCACGTTCTCCCGTGTGTGCGTGGGTGTCCTCCGGGTGCTTCAGTTACCTCCCACAGTCCAAAGATGAGCAGGTTAGGTTAGGGAGTTACAAGGATAGGGCAGGGGAGTGAACCGAGGTAGATTGCTCTTTCAGAGGGCTGGTGCAGACCCGCTGGGCTGAATGGCCTCTTTCTGCACTGTAGGGAGATGAGTGGGACTACTTAGACAGCTCACGGTTTGCTAAACAGACTCGTCCAGTGCAGGGCCGGCTCAAGGCACCGGCAACTCGGGCAGTCGCCCGGGGCGCCATGTGCTAGGGGGCGCCAGAGACTCGGGTCCCGCGCATGCGCAGTTGGGCCGGTGCCAACCAGCGCATGCGCGGTGGCCGCCCTCCCCCAGGGCGGCCCCCCGGTCCGCCCCCCCCGCTCGGTCCGCTCCCCCCGCCCCCCCTCGGGTCCGCCCCCCCCTCGGGTCCGCCCCCCCCGCGGCCCCGCCCCCTTCTCGGTCCCCCCGTCCCCCCTCGGTCCCCCCCGACCCCCCTCGGGTCCGCCCCCCCTCGGGTCCACCCCCCGCCCCCCCTTTGGGTCCGCCCCCCCTCGGGTCCGCCCCCCCCTCGGGTCCGCCCCCCCCGACACCCCTCGGGTCCGCCCCCCCCCCAGCCCCCTCGGGTCCGCCCCCCCCCCCCCCCTTGGGTCCACCTCCCCCTCTCGGCCCCCCCCTCGGCCCCCCCCTAGGCCCCGCCCCCCCCCACCACCGGCCCCGCCCCCCCCAAGGGCGCCGAAGTTCAGCTTGCCCGGGGCGCCAGCAACCCTAGGGATGGCGTTGGTCCTGTGCCTTAAACTATCATTTATTGGATTAACTGTATTCAAATCCACAAACTACTATCTGTCTCCAGAGTTTTACAGCAGCTTTGCTGGATTTCTAGTCCAATAGTATTGTGTTTAAAGATTTCATAGCTTAAAACATCACAACTTTAAGCACCCTGTAATAAGCTTCATCATGGAGAGCCCACTGGGTGAAGCAACATCAGGAATTGGAAAAATAGGACAGTTTTCATTTTTGGATCAGAGTTCTGAGCTCGGGGATAATTTCCAGGTCCTGACCTGCGTGACGCTTGTGCGTTTTTCTTTGAATGGGAGACCATTTCATGGTCAGTGGACGGTGATTGCTGTACATATTATGGCTGGCTGGTAGGCTTCTGAGGGCAAAGGGCCAATGGGATGTCCTCCAGCAGTGAAAGGCCAGCAGAAGGTGCTCCAGAACTGAAGGGCCGATTGGGAGTTCCTCCGGCACTGAAGGAGCTTCAGACTGCTGGCGGGAGGCAAGGGAAAGTGAGGGCATCTCAGGAACTTCCCAAATTGTTAAAATTAAGGATGGTCACAGTTGCCAGACTGTCATTGTGGAGGGGAACGGGGTTGCTGACTGGAAAATTCCAACTGGTGCAGGAGAGGGGCCTGAATGGGCCCTTGATTGCTTTAATTTCCAGCTGCCACACGTGGGCAGGTAACTCTCCAGGCCGATGAGGCCTATTTGAAGTTTGCCTGGAGGTAAGCTGGTAATGCTCTTCTGCTGCATTTTCAAACTCCTGTCCGCTTCCAGCCTCACCCCCATTGAGCATTGAAAGTCCGGCCCTCACTACCTACCCACTAAGCTTGCATTAAGAGCTATATTTTATTCCAGCCGTTACAAATGGTGACACATTTTTCAGACTGTAACCGCAGGAAGGAAAAATAATAACCCTTATTGAGTTATTTTCAAATATGGATGAATAAGAATAGGCAAAGTCGCCATAGGCTGCTTTACCCTTTGGGGGGGGGGGGGGGATCTGACTGGTGGTGATTTAACCTGAGGGTCACCACACCTCAGGCGAGGTTGAGAAGGCGGGGCCTTCATGAATAACCTCAGCGGGTACGGGAATTGAACCTGCGCTGTTGGCGTCATGAACCAGCCTCCCGTCCAACTGAGCTAAACCAGCTATACTACCTGTTACACATTTTATAACTGGAAAGAAACTGTGGGCCGCATTTACCGGCTATTCACGTCGGTGGAATATTCCGGTCCCACCAACGGCGCACGGGGTTCCCAGGGATGAGGGGTGCAGCCAACGGGAAATACCGTTGACAACGGCAGGACCAGAAAGTCTCATTGGCGGGTCCACCTCCGCGGCTGAAAAACATGCGGCGGGTTCACGGCACATTCCGCCCTGTAAGCTTCACATCTTGGTCGAGCAGTTGCCGATAAACTGATCAGTGATAAAAATCTACCCCGATTTTTTTTGGCTTTATTAAAGTAAGATGCGAGAAATCACACAGATCACTTATGAGTCACATTTGAAGTGTTGCATTCAATCCGGGCACTCTCTCTTCAGAAAGTTTTTGATGTGTCAGAGTATTCAGAGAAGAGTGACGCCGTTTATTCTTCGACTGGGAACTCTAATCTACAATGAAGGGTTCACGATACTGACCAGATTTTCAGGGAAGAGCGACAGACGCCTGGGAATTTTTGCAGTCAGTGACAAAGCGATGGCACTCACCTCTGATCTTGAAAAATAGTGCCCACATTATTTCCGTAGCATGGATTTCTCCTCTCTCCCTCAACACCACTCCCTTGCTCCCTCTCCTGGTAAACATCACTCCTCCACATATCTGCCGGCTTGCAACAAACCACAAAATGATCCAAAAAGTTTGCAATGCCCCCCCCCCCCCCCCCCCACCCCACCTGCCACCACGCTGATCTATTCAGCCCCCCCACCAAGGTAAGACTCCCATCAAGAAGGCCGATCTGGAAAAAACCCTCCCACACACAGGACCACAACGCAAATTCCACCTGGACAAATGATCGGAAACAATTGTACGTGATAAACAAGCACCTGGTTGAAAACCCAACCCAACCACTGCCTGGTTTCAACCTTCCAAGTAAAGCATGGTCCACCCTCAAGAGGTTCAGGACCGGCCAAGGCCCCTGCTTGGCCAACGGCCACAGATGGCGCATTAGTGCCAGCCCCCCATGTGTCTGTGGGAGAGAGAAAACTATGAACTACGTCATAGAAGAATGCCCAATGCACACACACACAGCGGAGGCCTATCCGCAGTCAACATAGCAGATCCTCTCCCAATGCCAAGTCAAGCGAATCTTCAACAAATGTCATCAGGGTAAGCAACAAATCACATTGTAGTATTCTAACAAGCTGCAAGTCAGGAGGCAAAATGCACTCAATTTTTAATAACATTTTACAGAGAGTAAAATAAATGATTGAGATGTACAAATGGGACTAAGGTAAAAGTTGAAGTATTTTGCACAAACTTTAAAAAAGATATTATTTAAAAAAATAACTGATATTTTTTAAATAAATGGAAGTTGGAGGAATCTGACATTCCACAAATATGAGATTAGCTTTTTAGGACCAGTGAGGCTGTTCAGCAATATTTATGAACTGAATGCACTATTAAAAACCCAATCGCACTTTCTTCAACAAGCGTTTTTCAAGGATTTTTTACAGTGAGACTAATTGTGTTAACGGGCCCGGTTCTTGGCGTGTCACTGATTTCTACCCGTTTGGAAGGTCTTTAGCATCGCACCCTATGGGGGAGAATTGAGTCATAGACACTGCACCCGTGCAGATTTCAGAAGGCGCTGTCAGTTACAGGGGAGTAACGACGGCAAATGCGACCGCCGTCATTACAACCGCAAAATGTGAGGCATTAACATTCGTAGATCACTCAGCCATGGACTCTCGGCGAGCAATCAAAACCTGCCTCAAAAAAAAACCAAGGACAAAGTGGCAAAAGACAGAAGGAAGTTGGTGAAAACTACAATCATAAATAGATGGTGCGGTATTCTATTACACTAAATATTGGCCCGAGTGAGTCAGATCATTCAGCATTTTGCTTGTGTTTTCTAACTACTGTCCGGGATACCACATTAAGCTCACAGCACTGGGGAATGTTTCAAAGTCGTAACCCTCCCTGTCTTGCACAGTGCACACTGTGGATCCAAAAAATAGCCAAATCTAATAGCTTTTGCAGATAGCTTACTTTCTGAATTGATGTGAAAAGATGTGCAGGTTAGGTGGATTGGCCATGCTAAATTGCCTCCGAGTGTCCAACGATGTGCAGGTTAGGTGGATTGGCCATGCTAAATTGCCTCCGAGTGTCCAACGATGTGCAGGTTAGGTGGATTGGCCACGCTAAATTGCCTCCGAGTGTCCAAAGATGTGCAGGTTTGGTGGATTAGCCATGCTAAATTGCCTCCGAGTGTCCAAAGATGTGCAGGTTAGGTAGGGTTTATGGGAATAGGGCGGGGGAGTGGGCCTAGCTCGGGTGCTCTTGGTGGGGTTGGTGCAGACTCGATGGGCCGAATGGCTTCTGTACTTTAGACTTTCTCTGGATTCTATGGAACAGCAGGTCGTGCGATGAATAACCGGGGGAATTGATCACCATTTGTTTCTTTCTTTACCTGCGATATTTACGAGCATTACGTCTGATTGCCCACAAGGCACAGTTAAAGTTAGGAAATGACGAGTGAGAAAACTTACTTGGAACTTTTAAAACAAACAAAAGAAAGGAAACTTATTTTTATAAATAGGTCCTTTCACGAGCCCCCAGATGTCTCAAAGTGCTTTACAGTGAATGCGGCAGGTCCGAAATGCAGTTGCAGGAAATGTAGCAGGTAATTCTGCACAGCAAGCTCCCACAAGCAGCATTGTGATAATGATCATCTATTTTTGTGATGTTGATCGAGGAGTCAATTTTGGCCAGGAAACCAGGGGGAACCTCGCTTTGGTCTTCCTCAGAATTAGTGACCGGGCATCTTTCACATTCACCCGAGAGGGCATTCAGAACCGCGATTGAACAGCTCATCGGAAACCCAGCACTTCCAGCAATGCGGCACTCCCTCAGTGCTGGAGTGTGACGGAGTTGCTAAATGTAACCCGAAGCATAATCGAATTGTGAAATATTGCCATGGCGACTCAGTGAAATGGGAGGGAGAAACAAAGTGAAGAAACATTTCAATGTGTTGATAGGGATAGAAGGAATTCACAGGCTCCCTGATTCGGCAGACCTGGCCCTTCAATGTCAATTCCTCAATGGTCATCCCTGAAAAATAAACAGATGATTTTGTGATTATCACATTGCTGCTCATGGGCTTAGTGTATCCAGGTTGGCTGCTGCATTTTTCGAATATTAATTCATGGGATGTGGGCAGCACAGTAGCACAAGTGGTTAGCACTGTGGCTTCACAGCGCCAGGGTCCCAGGTTTGATTCCCCGCGGGGTTGCTGGCTGTTAGGAGTTCTATCACTGGTTAGAGCATAGAACATAGAACATACAGTGCAGAAGGAGGCCATACGGCCCATCTAGTCTGCACCGGCCCACTTAAGCCATCACTTCCACCCTATCCCGCAGCCCAATAACCCCTCCTAACTTTTTTGGTCACTAAGGGGCAATTTATCCTGGCCAATCCACCTAACCTGCACATCTTTGGGTTGTGGGGGTGAGACCCAAGCAGACATGGGGAGAATGAGCAAACTCCACATGGACAGTGACCCGGGGCTGGGATCGAACCCAGGTCCTTGGTGCCGGTGAGGCAGCAGTGCTAACCACTGCACCCTTAGGCCAGAATTTATTGCCTGTCCCTAATTGCCCTTGAGAAGGTGACGGTGAGTTGCCTTCTTGAACCGCAGCAGTCCCTGTGGTGTAGGTGCACCCATCGTGCTGTTAGGGAGAGAATTCCAGGATCTTGAGCTGGAGAATGCAATGGTAATTACGTTTCAAAATTGAACGCCATTGGCTGCAATGCTGTTTGGGGCATCTTCAGGTTGAGGAAGGCGCTATATAAATAGAAATTATTTTGGCAAAAGCTTGTTGGGACTAACAGCCTTTGCTAGATCTTCAAATTTGTGCTTTTCTCGTGCTCTAGTTAGACTTGCTGTTCACAGGACACCTACACCAACCGAGTACAGATGGGGGACAATATTAATGACGATAAAAATATTGCCCTGCATTGCTTTTCACTGGTAGGAACTGGACTCTATTAATAAACCTACAAAGATGGAAGTTGATTGCAATTCCACTTTGAATCCTGTCATTTGCTGCCAGCGAGTTGGTTAATGTAATGTTTGTTGAGTTGGACTGCTGGAATTAAAGGCCCCACAGAGACTCATATGAAAATAAATGAAACCTCCTTAAGACCAACGCAATTACACATGCTCCGTCTCACAGAACGTGGGAGTGAAATGGTGCCAACCTTTCCAAAAGGGCCAATTTCGTACAAATCGAAAATGCCTGGAATTTAAAAGGGATGACTCTGGAGTTGCCTGTTCTTCGTAAATGGGGGCCTGGCATTGAGGCTCATGTTCCTGTACTTGTTAATGCAGATCGTGGATGAATTGCGGCAATTGCCTCACCTTGTGCTCATTACAGGCCAGCGGAGTTAAGGTCGAATATAATGAAATCCAAACACAGATGAAGAAAATGAGTGAAACTGCAGTCAGTAATGGGAGCCTGTTTTCAGCAAACTGAAAACTAGCTGCGTGACAAAACCCTTCCAATAAAAGTAGTGTCGATAAAGCGCTTAAAGAACAGCTTTTACCGCAATGCAGCTGTGACAGAGATGTCAATGAATACACCAAATGTACTGGAAGATGTCAAGACATTGGATAGACTTCATGGCCATAATCCATATGAGGGATCTACTTGAGTAGGCTGTTTATCAGTTGAACAGGAATATGTAATTAATCCCTTTATACCGCAATTTCAATTTAAGGTATTTTTGATATTAATACATTAAAGTGATGCAACACCAGATAACGAAGCATCCTGAGTTTCCTCACAGTGACAATCAGAGTCAGGTTTGCCACTCTGCTGCTACTTCCTTACCTGAAAGTATTTTCGATCCTCTCTTGCTCGGCCTTCCAGCTCAAGCAGGGCGAGGTCCAGGCAGTTCATGGCACCCACAGGGCCCAGCGTCAAAGGACAGCTCCGTCGGCTGCAAGTGAACAACAGCCCTCTGGTTTACTGCACCATCTGCCACCTTGCAGCTAAAAATGTCCAGCCAATAGTCTGATAACCCAGGGAGAAGCTGCGGTGGAGGGAGACAGTGGAGGGAGGGTAAGAGTTGGGCCTGCCAGAGTAGTGGGAAAGAGTCCTCATGGGGGTATTGGTGTTGATCTGTGTAACAGTCACCCACCAGTTAGAAGGGGTTTTAATTTTTCTAACATTTTTCGGGTAGAACATAGAACAGTACAGCACAGAACAGGCCCTTCGGCCCTCGATGTTGTGCCGAGCAATGATCACCCTACTCAAGTCAACGTATCCACCCTATACCAGTAACCCAACAACCCTCCCCATTAACCTGATTTTTTAGGACACTAAGGGCAATTTAGCATGGCCAATCCACCTAACCCGCACATCTTTGGACTGTGGGAGGAAACCGGAGCACCCGGAGGAAACCCACGCACACACGGGGAGGATGTGCAGACTCCGCACAGACAGTGACCTAGCCGGGAATCGAACCTGGGACCCTGGAGCTGTGAAGCATTTATGCTAACCACCATGCTACCGTGCTGCCCTCAAGGTAACTGTTATAACGGTCACGAAACCCATGGGAAGACCCGATTG
Source organism: Scyliorhinus canicula (assembly GCF_902713615.1). Taxonomy (NCBI): domain Eukaryota; kingdom Metazoa; phylum Chordata; class Chondrichthyes; order Carcharhiniformes; family Scyliorhinidae; genus Scyliorhinus; species Scyliorhinus canicula. The sequence goes on from NC_052167.1 coordinate 18,030,414, forward strand.
ATCGCCCCGTGGGGCTCATAGAGGACAAGATCCTCTGCTGGGCGGTGGAGGCCCAACAGCGGGATCATTAAATCCTTGAGATAATACCAGCAAAGGAAGGAGCCGATATCTCAAGATGGTCCCAACTGGGACTTGGACTATTGTGAGCAGGAAATCAACTACTTTTAACTCACCTTTTCCAGACACCAGATTGACTACAGTAGCAACCATTGGTGTAACCCAGTCGGAACTATCATCTTTCCCATTACAGAGGTTACGGCCCATAATCTCACCTTTCTTTGTTGGACCCTGAGATGATTTTGAAGAAAGAGCTGTATTGTTGCATTGTTGGTGTTTTCTTCTGAATTACAGGAAAATTGATCATGTTTCATCTCGTGAAAGAAAATGTCATATTGGATCACAAATATTCACAGCCAAGACTTTTATTCCTCAGCATTATCAGGCATGATTTATCAATTCCACCCAAAGGGCTATCCAAAGTTTTAGCCGTCTTCCAAAGATTTCCCACATTCAAGCTGTGTCAAGGCTTTTGACTCTTTTTTCCCCGCTAAATACATTAGTCCAACATTAAAGAGCACTGTTCTGGGAAGTAATTAATCGGTGAAGCCATGAGCTGATATTTATTCACCTGGACATGTTTGCCAACTGATTAAGTAGAACAAGCAGGATTTCCTACATTGCTTTTGGAGTTTTTAATAGTTGGACAAATGAATCATCTGCCATTGTTAAACTGATTGTTTTGTTCTTCAGTTACCAATAATTCTTGACGGTGACTGTCAGTATTCTCAGTATTGTCCTTCAGAGTAGATGAGTCGGTCACCATCACTCTTCCGTTTGGAGGACTTTGCTTTGTGCAAATTGGCTGCTGCATTTTCTGTGCAGTTAACCACATTTCAGAACGAATACTTCAGTGGCTGCGCAATGTCTGAGATCGTGGAAGGCACTATTTAAATGCAAGTCTTAATGACATCCTTTCTATCATGGTGCCATGTTCATTGTCTTCAGTGTGTCTATCCTTTTGAGCACAACATGGGCAGGATTTTCTGCGCACCCCCATGCCGTGATCCTGCCCCTTTCAGTTGGGTTTCCAGTTCCGTCCACCAACCCCCCCCCCCCCCCACCCCCCCCCCCCCCCAACCCCACGCCACCGGGAAACCCTCAGAGGACCAGAAGATACCGCCGGCAAGAATGTGCGGTGAATTCCGACCCTTGTATTTTTTCTTGCTGTGATTCTGCGTAAGCTAGCACAGGCAAAAAGGGGCCGAATGGCCTCCTTTTGTGCTTCGTCATGCTACGTCCACTGACCATCATCTGTACTCTAATGACCCCAGGTTTCCCTCTTCAGCTGTCCCCTTTTGTTTTCCAATTTTGTCCTTCCCTCTCCCACTGATCCTAACGGTTTCTGTGAGGCGTTCTATATCAAACAGCTCGGTCAGCCTGCTGAAATTCTTCCAGATTCTTAAAGCTGTGCCCGATGAGTTGAATTCAAGGTAAGTATGAAAGTCATTTGGTCCTTCCAGCTGGATAACGGGGCATGTCCGTCTTAATTTCATTGCAAGAATTTGCCTCTTTTTATTTGCATCAAGCCCTGTCACCATTACCATGACAGGTACTGTGGTAAATTCCTTCCTTGCCCAAGTGTGGTACGATAGAGACATTTCTGTCCTCGCAACTCAATGGATTCAAAGCAAGCTCCCACAGATAAAATGTACTGTGAGCAATCTATCAAACTATCCAGCCCAGAAGACTGCTATTCATTAGACATGCATACATATATATTGTATATATATTAGCACAAGCCAAAAGTTGTGACATGCTAGTAGCAGCATTAGGATGGAGCTAACCAGAAGCAAACCATATTTCTGACATTTGTTTATGCTATCTGCAACGCGTTGCAGTGTTCAAACATACTTCGGTTGGAGTGGAAGGGATCCAGAAATTGCTGGTGGTAATGCATGAGATTGAGAAGTAGCGATAGATCCCACAAGAGTTACATGCGCAAACAACTATTTGATAATAGCCTATGTGATAATCCAGCTGCTAAGCAAAGTTAGCCGGGAAATAGCAGGGTTTATTTTAACTCTTTCTGCCTCGAGTGAATGGGCAGGCGAGCCCACAGATGGATACAAGTGTGATCCAAGACTCAGAAAGTAGCTCATGGCTTTCACCGATGTTTTGGCGATTTGCTTTCATTTTCTCTGTTTTAGAGCAAGGCAGAAATGGCAATAGTTTCTGATGCGTGCCACAGGTCTATTTACATGGGTTTTTAAATAGCTCTGCCATCGCATAGTGTCTGCCTCATGCTTATCCCAGTTCAGCTTCCACTAACCTCTCTGCTTGACTCTCTGAGTTAACAGCCAAGTTGAATCAATCAAGCACAGTGAGCAGAGATCAGTTAACAGACTCACATAATTGCATCAGAAGAATTGAACACGACGGCAGCAAAAATGGATGACCGGCCAGTGGGTTCTACCCTTATATTCTCCATTGGTAGTTAAAGTTAACTTTACTGAGTTGATGTAGTGGACACACATATGTTGCATGATGGCTTTGCGTTGTTTTTAAAAATAAATTTAGAGTACCCAATTTTTTGTTTTCCAATTAAGGGGCAATTAGCATGACCAATTCACCTATTCTTCACATCATTTTGGGTTGTAGGAGTGAGACCCACACAGACAGGAGAATGTGCAAACTCCACAAGGACAGTGACCCTGGGCTGGGATGGAACCTGGGTCCTTGGTGCCATGAAGCAGCTGTGCTAACCACTGTGTCATTGTGCCGACCCACTGACTTTGCATTGTTGAATTATAGAAATAAGCGGCAGGATCCTCTGACTCCTCGCCGGGTCGGAGAATTGCCGGAGGGGCGCCGTGAATCCCGCCCTTGCTGGCTGCCGAATTCTCCGGTGCCGGGGATTTGGCGGTGGTGGGAATCGCGCCTCGCCGGTCGGTGGCCGCTGACAGCAACCCCCCCCGCCGATTCTCCGGCCCATGATGGACCGAGTGGCCGCCCGTTTTCGGCCAGTCCCGTCGGCATATATTACACCAGGTATTTGCCGGCGGGACCTGGCTGCGCGGGCGGCCTCCGGGGTCTTCGGGGGAGGGAACGTGGGGGGATCTGGCCCTAGGAGGTGCCCCCACGGTGGCCAGGCCCGCGATCGGGACCCACCAATCCGCGGGCGGGCCTGTGCCGTGGCGGACTCTATTCTTCCGCATCGGCCACTGTTGTCCTCCGCGATGGCCGACACGGAGATGATCCACCCTGCGCATGCGGTGGATGACATCAGCACACGCTGGCGCTCCCGTGCATGCGCCAACTTACGCCGTCCGGCGTAGGCCCTTTGGCGCCAATCCCCTTCCCTGCTGGCGCGTTTGGCCGGGCCGCCGATTCTCCAGCCTTGATGGGCCGAGTGGCTGCTCAGAAACGGCAGAGTCCCACCGCCGCCATCCACACCTGTTCGCAGCCGGCGGGAACACTGCGCGCAGGGTCGGGGGGAGCGGCCTGTGGGGGGTCTACTTCACCGGTGGGGGGGGGCGTCCGATGGGGTCTGGCTGGCCCGCGATCAGGGCCCACCGATTGGCGGGCCGGCCTCTCCAGCCCTGGCCCTATTTTGTTAAGCGACCGGCCCCTGAACCCCCTCGCCATGTTGCGTCAGGGCCGGTGCGTTGAGGAAGCGCCACTGCGCATGTGCGGGCTGGCACGGCACCCAGTTGGCACCAGGAAGGGAGGCTGGAGTGGCGTGAACCACTCCAGCACCATGCTAGCCCCTTGTGGGGGCCAGAATCGGTAGTGCCCGCGCCCGTTTTGCGCCGTTGTGAAACGCGACGGCGTTCACGACGGCGCGGACTCTCTGCCTCCATTTCGGAGAATCCCACTCCAAGTGTCAGGAGCAACCATTTACCAGTTAGATGTAGAAGATAAAACTCATTGTGCATTTTCTACAATATCCTTTGGCAATATATTTTTGATCCATTTTTCGCACACATCATGCTGTATCAGTATGTTACAGGACTAATTAATGGTCAGTTTTGGTACAGTAGAATTGCATCCTTTGGGAACGGAATCTGTGCTGTCGAAACTAATCATATTTGAGGTTCTATTATTGTCAAATCCCCAAAGATTGTACACAATTTGACATTAACAGTTAGCAGCTTACTGAGGGTGGACCTTTTATGCCGTTTTGCTGAATGAGCACTATTTTACTGCTGAAGAAAGGGTCTCCAAACTGAGTGACAGAGACATTGACAAAAGTAAAGTTTTTGCATTCCCCAATAGGCACTCTGTCTCGCAGAAGCATTCCATTGAAGTCCAGAGGTGCAGTTTGGAAAAAGTCAAATCTTAAAAAGCCCCAATTGATTCCATTACCCTCTTAATCAATGGCTGGTTTTAGAATGGATGTAGTTGCCCTCTCGGGCCTACAATCCTCACTAGTCACAGTCAAAAGAGATACTGATACCAACTGAGTGACATTAAATCAGGATGAAGCCAAAGTTACTCCAGCTTTACGCTCCAATTAAAGGTGAATAAATTATGCTAATTTTAATGTATTGAAAGCTGGACCTCCATTGGCCTATCCTACCATGGTCTATATTCAAATCAATTCTATAGCCAATCAAGGCGGCATGGTGGTGCTGTGGCTAGCACTGCTGCCTCATGGCATTGAGGACCCGGGTTCGATCCCTGCCCCGGGCCACTGTCCGTGTGGAGGTTGCCCATTCTCCCCGTGTCTGCGTGGATCACACCCCTACAACCCAACGATGTGCTGGGTAGGTGGATTGTCCACGCTATATTGCCCTTTAATTGGAAATGTAAAAAAAAAGTTTATAGACAATCTGCTTTAACAATGGCTCCGAAGAAGTGCATTTAGCGAGAAAGATAAACAATGGCTTCCCAATACCATTTACTCTTGGCAAATAAAACTTCAGCTTTTGATGAATTCAAATGAATATAATTCATTTGCTGTCTTATAATTCTGTCTGTGCGGAGTCTGCACGTCCTCCCCGTGTGTGCGTGGGTTTCCTCCGGGTGCTCCGGTTTTCTCCCACAGTCCAAAGATGTGCGGGTTAGGTGGATTGGCCATGCTAAATTGCCCGTAGTGTCCTAAAAAAGTAAGGTTAGGGGGGTTTGTTGGGTTATGGGTATGGGGTGGATGTGTGGGTTTGAGTGGGGTGATCATTGCTCGGCACAACACCGAGGGCCGAAGGGCCTGTTCTGTGCTGTACTGGTGTATGTATGTGTATGTATAATTAAGAAAGTATTTACTCCTGTTCATTTGGAGCTCAAAGGACTGTGAACCTTTGGAATTCTGTACCCAGGATGGTCCATCGCGTATTTAAGTTCGAATAGAGACATCTTTGATTTCTCTGGCTGTGGGCGCAAAAGTGGAGCTGAGGCCAACTGTTAGCCATGGTTGTGTTATTGAATGGCAGTGCAGGTGTGGCGGGCAGTATGGTCTACTCCTGTTCATATTTCTTATGTTCTTTTTCAGACAGTTAGAAACCTTTTCATAGGAGGGATTGTCTAATTCGTAACCAGCCCAAACTGGCCTACCCTGTAACTGAGGCCATCAAAATGTCTGTGAATTGAGCTGTACAATCCTCGGCCTGATCTACAGGATCGGCTCTTGCCTTTAATTCAGGATGTTTTGTGCTCAAGATGCACTTGCGGCCATTGTCTTAGCTGAACGTCCAGCGAAGTCGGAGCTGTTGTCTTTCAGATGTTAAACTCAAGATGCCATCTTCTTGATATAAAAGATACAATTGCCCTATTTCAATGCATCCCAGACATCATGGGCGGAATTCTCTGTCTCGCCAGACCCGTTATCTGGCGCGGTTCCCTCCCCCCCCCCCCCCCCCCCCCCCCCCGCAGGGGGATCCTCCGTCCCGGCAGCCAGCCAATGGGGTTTCCCATTGTGGCCACGCCCACGCCGTTGGGAAATCTGCAGGCGTGGGTGCGCTCCCGGCCAAGCGGAGAATCCCGCTGATAGAGAATCTGCCCTCTGTATTTCTCAACAAACATCACTCACAGATTATCTGTCTGCTCACCATTGCATTGTGGTTTGTGACTCCATGCCTTGCGCGTGTTCTTACATTACAACACCCGCGAATATTTCTTAGACCCCAAAATGCTTTCGAAATCCTGCGAGCACAAACGATGCTACATAAATGCAAGCTCCTGCTTTAAGGAGGGTCACATTTTTGCGAAGAATGTACTGAGGGTGGGACAATAGCAAGAAATTCGATTTTAAAGTTTTTTACACAAATTCACCCGGTAATACAATGGACAATCTGCGATTTGTCAAATGTACAGTGTATAGTGACACTTACAGGAGCATTTTTGGCTTTCCAAACTTTGGACATGTTGCCTAAAACAGCATTGTTCAACTACCAGGGTCACAAAAGGAAGTGTATTGAGACTCTGTTGTTTCACTTTCCTGCTTGACAGAAATAGAACAGAAAGGAATGTGGTAATAATAATATAAGAGGGGAATTCAGGAGATTGTATTCTATGTCGTGCTTGCCAATTTTCTATCAAGAACCTTTACGATATTTTTTTTTAAATCGGCACTCTGGCACCTTGCTGGCTGATGTCTCCTCTACTTAACCCTTTGAACACCCACAGTCCGAAACGATATAGGACATTTCCAAATTAGCTTCATAAAACGATACATTTCTCAAAATCAAAGTTATAAGATGGACCAGGGAAATGCTCGTGGGAGGCGATAATTCAATGATTTCTTCAAATAAGCAAATTTTTCAAAGCAAAAGAATAATCTTTATTGTCACAAGTAGGCTTACATTAACACTGCGATGAAGTTACTGTGAAAAGCCCCCTAGTCACCACACTCCGGTGCCTGTTCGGGTACACAGAGGGAGAATTCAGAATGTCCCATTCACCTAACGAGCACGTCTTTCGGGACTTGTGGGAGGAAACCGGAGCACCCGGAGGAAACCCACGCAGACACGGGAGAACGGGAAGACTCCGCACAGACACTGGACCAAGCCGGGAATCGAACCCGGAACCCTGGAGTGTGAAGCAACTGTGCTAACCACTGTGCTACTGTGCCGCCCACTACATGTTTGATTCTTGTGCTGGAATTCTTCAAATTGCCCTTTTTTTCTTTTTAAAGTGGGATCAGGAGGATGAAAAGATATTTTTCTCTCTCTCACTTTCATTAATGGATTGTAACTGATAAGGCCCACTATATTCTGTGAACTCATTTCAAACTTCAATCAGGGCCATATGTTTTTGATCCCAGTTACCTGGCGCTGGACACAGTGATTGAACATGTTAATGTGATTCTGGAGGCTTGGACTATGGGGAAGCATCTGTGCCCTAGTCTCAAGTGCAGAATATGCCCACTTTGATAACCTAATTATATTAAGTGCATCTTCAGAATAACGTATGGCTTACTCTGTCATACGTATTAAATGGCAAACCTTTTCCACTGTTCAATTATTCCTCAGTTAATGAATTGTGCATTATCTAATTATAAAATCAGTTTTCTCAGTTGTTAACTTGAAGGCTGAGGTAAAGAAGTATCAGAAAGGCATATGTGATATGCAGTTTTGGTGTTATATTCCAAACATTTAACCGTGCATGCATTAATGGATCAAAGTTGTGTTTAGGTTGTGGAAGCAGACACATTAACAGCGTTCAAAAGGCATCTCGACAAATACATGGATAGGATGGGTATAGAGGGACACGACACTCGGAACTGCTGAGGGTTTTGGCCAAGGGTGGTATCATGACGGGTACAGACTTGGAGGGCCGAAGGGCTTGTTCCTGTGGTGTAGCGGGCGATTCTCCAATATGGAGCCCAAGTGTTCGCGCCGTCGTGAACGCCATCGCGTTTCACAATGGCTCGAACTGGGCTCTGGAATGATCGATTCTGGCCCCCATAGGGGGCCAGCACGGCGCTGGAGCGGTTCCTGCTGCTCCAGCCTTCTTCGCTGCACCAGCCCACGCATGCGGAGTTGGGCTGCGCCAACCTGCGCATGCGCGGGGGACTTCTTTAGTGCGCCGCCCCGACTCAACATGGAGTTGGTGTTCAGGGGCCAGCGCACCAGAAAGTAGGCCCGTGGGGGGGAGTGGCCGGCCCGCCGATCGGTGGCCCCCGATCGCGGGCCAGACCTATCGGCGTCGGGGCGTCGGGGCGCGGTTGAGCCGATTCTTCGGCCCGGCGCGGGGCGCAGAGAATCGCCCCCGTAGTGTTCTTTGTTCACACAAGTGCCAGCAATGACCCTCTCTAACAATCTCCCCTAGGCAATCAATGGTGTTACCATCACTGAATTCCCCACTATCAACATCCTGTTGGCCACCATTGACCAGAAACTGAACTGGACCAGCCATATAAATACAGTGGCTACAACAACTAGGTCAGAGGCTGGGAATTCTGTGGGAAGTAAATCATCTTCTGACTCCCAAAGCCTGTCCACCATCTACAAGGCACAAGTCAGGAATACTCTCCACGCCTGGATGAGAGCAGATCTAACAACACTCAAGAGACTCATCCAGGGCCAGGCAGCCCGCTTGATTGGCACCCCACCCACCACCTTCGACATTCACTCTCTCCAATCTGACTCAGAGTGGCAGCCGTGTGCACCATCTACAAGATCCACTGGTGGTGGAATCGTTTCAGCACGACCAGCTGACGTGAAGTATGGAGAAGTATTTGTGACTTTGGAACGAGGCCGACATTGTCTGTGGAAAGATCGAGTTAAGCTGAGCTGTCAGCTATGACTAAAGGTGACCACTGGAATTGGATAAGCCACGGCCACAAGGTGCAGAGAGGGCTGCAGGAGCGGCCTTCTCGAAAAGACGCGGATCAGCAAAATGTGAATTGGGAGACGGGTATGTGTAGATGGGTCGAGCAAGGCCATAGGTGGGAAAGAATGATTCGGTCCATTCGCTCTTACGGTCAAGGAAAGGTGCATAAAAAAGAGAGAATTTTTGATGAATAATGCACATGTCAAAGACATTGGAAAGAGTGCTTTAGCTTGGGTAGGTGGCCGTAAATACTGGCTGGAGCCTAAAAGTAGCCAGCTGACAAACTAGTGCTGTTAAGCAAGAAGAGGGGAGATAGGAGAACAGGGTGCGCTCGCAAACAATTCATACCTCATCTGTTTGGCACTGAAAATTACTCTCTAAACTCTTTGACGTGTCGATCTCAGCATTGTGACAATTTATCACAACCAATTGGTGTCAGGTCTGAGTTGCTCGTATTGTCGGGCTGATAGGCATGTGCAATAGGCCGAGTGAGGTCCTGATCCCGTTTCAGCTGCTGGATGGTGACCAAACGAACAATTCTCCCTCCCCAGCCTGCAGCAATTGTGCATCCTGATGCCACGTGCTGGATCAACCACAGGTTAGGGATCAATTCTGGCTCTTTTCTGATAGTCGGTACATTTGTCTGAGCAATTTTAGGGGACCCCCAAAACTCTGATTAGAACAAACTCTGAACTCATTCTACAGCTTCCCATAGTTTGAAAGCGCCTGTACGTTTTTGTGAAGGAAGAGCATCTCGGTAAGAGAAGAAATGTTAAATGCGTTTGTGTGTTGCCAGAAAACAGGAACTAAGAAGGAATTAAGAAGGGCTGGTTTAGCACAGGGCTAAATCGCTGGCTTTTAAAGCAGACCAAGGCAAGCCAGCATCGCGGGTTCAATTCCCGTACCAGCCTCCCCGAACAGGCGCCGGAATGTGGCGACTAGGGGCTTTTCACTTCGTTTGAAGCCTACTTGTGACAACAAGCGATTTTCATTTCATTTCATTTCATTTAAGCATTGCTTTTTGTGCATTAATCTCGGACCCCTCTTGAACACTAATCGGACATCAGCTGGACACGATTGTGCAAAAGGTATGCATATTTCAGAAACTGAAAAGTCCCAAAGGATTATGAAGGAAGGAATCACGACATCCTGGCAGCTTTCAGATACTCCCTCTGGCCCAATCAGAGTGGGAGAGGAGTGGCTTCTGATCGTATAAGTGTTGCCAGAGCCATGCTGATTTTGGAGACTGACTCAGGCTGAGATTCTTGTCCTGTAGTAACTTCTGCACCAAACGATAAGCCATGATTGTGAAAACATGTGCAGTGCTGCTCCTGCTCTTCGGCTCTCTGTGCACCAATCTGACACAGGGTAAGTGACTGCTGCGCTGTTTCCTTTGCAGGGGGTGCTGGTGGAATATGTATTTTCAGGTGACGAAAAGAATTGTGTTTGTAACGTGCACCTTTCCTTCTGTACAGTGAGATCTGAAATGGATGAAGAATGTGAAAGGGGCTGAAAAGCTGAACGACAAGCTTTTAATGTTTAAGTGCTTTCCAGAATAAACATTTATCTGATCTGTATGCTTGACATAGACAATGTGTTTTGGGACACTGCTTTGCGCATTTGTTCAACGATATATCATCCAATTTTCACGTGATTCTATGTAACTACAGTTCATGCCATAATCTACTAAAAGTTCTGTTGTAAGTGCCAGAGCAGGTTATGTTTTAATGCAGTACACACTCTTTGAAAACTTGTTGCTATGGAGCAGCGTGAGACCACCGATATAAACGGCTAACAGGTCCTCTTTGAGTAAAGTGCAAACATTGTTTGTTTGGGAACGGCTCTTGAATTAATTCCTTACGCCTTGGCAGTCGTAACGGTTTACGAAATGCCCGTCGATAGCATAGGCTATTTAAAAATGCAGCAACCTTTTTTCTCAGTAGCGTTTAAACCACCTGTAGGGGTCGTGTCCAACATGCTAATGCTGACCATAAAGGAAGCCGAATGTCAGCTGGCATTGTGTCTTTGCGAAATGGTAGGATGAGCGAAGGCAGTATCCAGCGCAGTTTAAATTTTTGTGCTGCATGATTTCCATCTGGGCTGCTCATAACTCTTCCAGCTACAGTTGACTGAACTGGGTTCTAAATAGCCAGCTGTTCGGGATTAAACTGCATTGTGTAGGTGGTGAGATTTTACTCACTTGATTCCAGTCGTTGGCCCACCGCATGCTGCTCCATCTGAACTGGCTCTGGTTCAGAATGATATTAATCTGGTATGTGTGTGTTTATTCCATTAACTGGCTTTCTGCTGCGCTCGGCATCTTGTGGAGTTTGAGGGGGGGGGGGGGGGGGGGTGGCGCAGAATCAACGGAATTTATGTATGTGATATTAAAAGAGTACATGATTTCGGTGACAGAAAATGGTGGGAATATGAGCAAAATGTTCAGCAAATGGGGACAAGTGCATTTCGCCAATGAGGAAAATAAAAGTTTTGTTCATCATCAAAGATTCAAATGTTTTTAACATTTTAAAATAATCTTTACTGTCACAAGTCGGCTTACATTAACGCTGAAGTGACTGTGAAAATCCCCTCGTCGCCACACTCCGGCGCCTGTTCGGGTACACGGAGGGAGAATTCCGAATGTCCAATTCACCTAACAAGCACATCTTTCGGGACCTGTGGGAGGAAACCGGAGCACCCGGAGGAAACCCACGCAGACACGGGGAGAACGTGCAGACTCCGCGCAGACAGTGACCCAAGCCGGGAATCGAACCCGGATCCCTGGTGCTGTGAAGCAACAGTACTAACCACTGTGCTACCGTGCCGCCCCTATATCTAGTCCACCTCTTTTCATACATCGCTTTGTGAGTAAGTGCCAAAGAATCAAAGACCGAACAAATTTGATCAGGTCAGAATAAAGTTCAATGTGCCAGGAAATGGACATATATTTCAAATGTGGATCTTGTCCAATAACGACTAAATAATCATCCAGTTCAGACCATTTCATTTATTAGTTGTTGGTAAAATACAGCCATACACTCCCAATGGTGCACAATTAGCCATTCTGATCGACTTTGAATCCTTGTTTCCCTCGCTGTTAGTGATCATAAATATCAATAGAGGTGTGCCTGATTTGTATTGCTGTGTTAGCCTAGGGCTTGGGATCCGAATGAGGGTCTCCGGGAATTTCAGCGCTACCCAAATGCTCACAAATCAGCTAGTTTCACAGCATTGGCCATCAGGTAGCCTAGCGTGTTAACTAATGTCCTCCAGAGCTGAAGGGTTCAGAGCTAACTTGCATCTGGCGGCCCATGGAACACTCCTTTTAACTGCGATTTCAGCATGTGTGGGACAACGAGGACTGACTATGCAATTGAGTTAATGGCTCTCACCTCCTTTACCTCTCCACAGGCAAGCCAACTGCGGTTCTGAACAGGTGCATGTGCAGAGGTGGAGCAACACAGATCAACGTGAGAAACATCAGGGGGCTGCAGGTTATCCCCATCCCAAACTGCCCCCTTCAACTCATGTAAGTGCAGAACATTAATTTGCTGTGTATTACTGACTGACGGCCGAACAGTGCTGTTACTTTTCATATCTGAAGGCTGGGTAACACCATTAAACCTTTGCCCAATTAAAAAAATTTTTTTTTTCGAGTACCCAATTATTTTTTTTTTTCTAATTCAGGGGCAATTTAGCGTGGCTCACCCACCTACGCTGCACATCTTTGGGTTGTGGGGGTGAGACCCACGCAGACACGGGGAGAATGTGCAAAGTCCACACGGGCAGCGACTCGGGGCCGGGATGGAACCCGGGTCCTCAGCTCCGTGAGGCAGCAGTGCTAATCACTGCGCCACCCTGCCGGACCCCCCGCCCCCCCCTTGCCCATTTGTAACCATTGCTGGGTTCCCTGAGGCACTTGCCTTGTTAAATTGTCACACTTGGCTTAAAATTTATCAGAACCTTGTAAAGGTGGTGGAACTTTCAATCAGAATTATTTCTTAAGCTAACAGTCTGTGGTGGCTTAATACGCAATAGGGGGAACAGAAAATGAGACTATACATGGAAAAAGGGTGCGAAAGCAAAATGAAATGAAATGAAAACAAGTTTTAGAAAAAATTGCCAGTGAAACAACCATAACGTCCATTACAGATTTACAGTGTATGTCTGGTTGAAGAATTTAAATCTGTCTGAATTACATAGAAAACGATTACCTACATTTAATGTTTCCACTCTGTTTTGCCTTCAGAGTGTTTGTGCCTATTTTCTGAAGCATATTGCTTGTGGTAATTATTCTAATTTTGTTAAAGTACACAGGGTGACTGCCAAAGTCTGGTCCCTGTGTGCTACTGGCTACAAATATTTCGCACTGTGCAGACCCCTTATTAATAGGCTTCATTTGCACCGCAGCGACTTGAAAGGAACATTCATCCTAGAATGTTTTGCCCGATTCCAATGCGCTAATGATGCGATGGCAAGAAAGTTTAGCTGGGGAGCGAGACGCCAATCGACCAGTGAAGGAATGGCTGTATGAAACCAGATTGCAGTACCTTCATGGCATCTCAATTTAAAACAGAGTAGTTTAGTGGTAATTTAGTCCATGTGTCAGCTCTAGTTATGAGCCAGCGACGTTATATAAATTTACCAATTTAAACAAGTTATTTTTCTGGTGATTTCAACTTGCAGTAACTGTGATTTAACTGACTTCCAGGAGAGTTGACAAACGAGCTGCCTTTTTCGAACACAGATTTTCACTTTCAAAGTCCTTCGATCAATACTTTAATCATCCTCTTGAAAATAGAACGATTAGGGGGGGAAAATATCTGTTTCGAGGTCTCGTCAAGGGGAATGTTCAGACCGGTAATGAAGACAAATGTTTTTTTGCACGTGATTGAAGAATTTCCTTTTAAAATTTTACAGAGCCACGTTGAAGACTGGAAGGAAGATTTGCCTGCATTCCAAATTTTTGTACCTTTGGGAAAGGAAGTTAAATAGGTAAGAGCACAGATTTTATAAACTTGAAGATTATACAGTGTATAAAGCAAGCTTCGAAGAAACTAAAATTAACAGCAAGAGAAAAATTTGCACTCACAGAGCGCCTTTCACATCCCCTGGCTGTCCAAAGGCATTTTAAACATAATGAAGTATTTGGAAATGTAGGCGGTATTGTAATGGAGCCAGGTCCAATTTCTGCGCAGCAAGCTCCCACAAACCACAATAAGATAATGAGCAGATAATCTGTTTTAGTGTCATTGGCTGAAGATTACATATAGAACATAGAACATACAGTGCTGAAGGAGGCCATTCGGCCCATCAAGTCTGCACCGACCCACTTCAGCCCTCACTTCCACCCTACCGCCGTAACCCAATAACCCCTCCTAACCTTTTTTGGTCACTAAGGGCAATTTATCATGGCCAATCCACCTAACCTGCACGTCTTTGGACTATGGGAGGAAACCGGAGCACCCGGAGGAAACCCATGCAGACACAGGGAGAACCTGCAGACTCCGCACAGACAGTGACCCAGCGGGGAATCGAACCTGGGACCCTGGCACTGTGAAGCCACAGTGCTATCCACTTGTACTACCGTGCTGCCCGGCTGTAACACTGGGAGGGTAGCCCCTTTGCCTTTAAAATTGCACTGTTGGATCACCCACCTTAAAAGAATAGCACCTCCAACAATATAGCACCCCCTTTCATTGGGCGCTGGTGTGCCAGCCGGCACTTTGCGCTAGGGTCTCTGTAGTCAAACTTGAATCTACAACCTGCTGACTTTGCGGCTTATTCGAATCTAAGTACATAAGAAGGCTGGGTTCACGGAACGCCTGAACAGAGAATCAGACAAATACTTGAGGAAACATAGTAACGGGAATGGAAAAGAAGGGGGAAATGTGTTTGGAGCGAGGGGCCTGGTTGGGGTGCTCGCACGGGCAGAAGGGGCCAGCTGTTTGTCTTCTCTCCTGGAAGTTCAATGATCCCGTGCCAACATGATTTGAATTAAATGTGATTGAACACTGGATGGTTTTTTTTTTCAATTGTGTTCCTGAATATTTTATTAAATTAATAATGTGCTGCAGGAAACATCTAGATTTACAAAATTATTGGGATAAAATATAGAGTCTGCGGTTGATACAGTTGACATCTCACTTGCATGACTATGGCAATCAATACACTCTAGCCTCATTTGACTTGGCATCTGACAGCCTTTCATTAGAAACATATTCAGGCTGAATATTCTACTTGCTGGATAATTATAGATCTGACTGCTGATGGATTCTTTCATTTTCCTCATTATTGCCTCTTACCGTGAGCTAAGCCACCACAATGTTTTTGGACTTTGCACTTCAATGAATTGGCAGCCGAGAAGTTATAAGTAATCCACCTTGACAGGGTAAAGACTGTATTTAGGTCGTGTTATCTCCCCTGCTACTGCGGGGACCATGTAAAAGGTGAATTTGTGCATTGGTAGCTCAGTTGGCCATCTTGCCACCCAGTAGTGAACCAGCCTCACACTGAACACACCATTTAAAAAAATACTATTATCGGCTGCTTGTAGGTCTGAGCAGCACCAATGGGAACATCTGTTATTAATCGTGAAATCCAATCCAACGTCTGGCATTTTTCTATCGACCTGGCCAAACCTTTAATCATCAGTAATCTGAAGAAAACGTGTTTCAGTTATCTCCATTTTCCTCGGCTTCTTATTCTGAAAGGAACTTTCCACTTTTTCCTCCCCAAGGGTGCAGTCATTCCCTGGTCCCTCTCCACGATTCATGTGAGCTCTTCCAGTAGGTTAAAAGGCTATTTGACTGCGGGAGGCATAACAACTTGGCTCAATCCTGGTTTCGCCGAGCAGTCGCACGCAGTTTGGGTTGCTCTGTGCCAATCAGGAGTGGGAACACAAGCTCATGTTTCTTCCCTTTCATAAGCATTGCGGTCCATTATAATAATCCAAGCATGGCCTCCGCTGAGTTGAGCAAGCTGATCACTGACTGGGGACTTGAACGCACAACCTGTCTGCTCTGTACTTCGATGTATCTTTGAGCCTTTGGGATAACTTACAACTGTAACACTTGACCAACATGAGGTAGTTAATGGGACCTGGAACAAATATACAATCGCCTGCACTTACAACACTCTCTTGATAAATGCCAGACATTGATAAAATACACATTATGGCTCCCTGGTTAATGAAGAAAGTATACAGGACACTTTTCTTTTGCTGTAGCACACCCTAGGCGGCAACATGTTTTTATATGGCCCCCCAAAGGCGCGTTTTATTGAAGGTTCATTTTATATTGCTATAGAGTGTTCTCAACTCTGAATGGAATGCAAACGTTTTGACTGACAACGTGCTGTTTATCTTCCAGACAAGCCAAGAACTAATCAAGAGGGAAGAATGAAGCCAGCTTGCTGTCCCTGTCCAGATACCGCACACGAGTGCGCATTCACACTAAAGATGCTCTGTGCACATGTTATGTTTGTGTTTCTTCGCCATTCCTGCCTCGATTGCTTCGCTAGCCGCCACACCTCATTCTGTCAATCTATTACACGCTGAATCTAGTTAACTGTAATGTGGCGCGCGCGCACGCTTTGTCAACAGTGCTGTTAATGATCAGAGAAACCAACGCCTCCGGGTATATTTTACTGTATACGCTACTGCCGACTGACTCCAAGGCAAGCTCATGAGGTTAGAAAAATTGTCGAGCTAAAAAGTGATGGGACGAAAGCGGCCACTGGGAAATATCATTTTCCAACCGTGCTCCTCGCCCTCACTGATGATCAGAGGGAAATTCCTCTTCGAAGAAAAATGGCCTCATGCCTAATTTATCCCATCCCCAATTAATGGCCTGATAATGAAATCACGGAAACAGAAATGTGCGATTTCAGAGGACATAATTTAGTTTGAAGGATATAAGTCACAAAGGTAGATAAGTCATTTTAAGTCAAGTCATTCATTCTAAAGTTCTCCCTTTAATTTAGGAAGAAATTGAGGAAATGCTATGTAACTCAATGGCACCATCCAGTGACAAGAGTAAGCGCTATAACAGCATATCAGCAGGATGATCATTACATTTAAGCTTGGGACGTAACATTTTGATACTGTCAGTTCTTGAGTCGACAATCCATTAATGTAATCTCAGTGTCACCCTCCTCCAATGCGCCATGGACCTCGGCAGTGCAAGAGGATGGGATGTAGCCTTGATAGAGGGCTTTTTCCCAATGTCACTTTTTGGTTATATGCTAATATACAAGAGGATGGACCTTGCTAATTGGCCTCCAGGATTTCCTCTCTCTCTCTGGATAAGTGTTCATCTTTTCCTGATGTCTCCCAAAGGTGCCATGTGGCTCCGATTTAGGAACTCCACTATCTGGGGAAATGTTTGAATGTCCATTCCATAGCATAGGCCAGTTCGTATGCCCCAGAGCAATGGGGGAGTAATCCTGGATCAATCTGACTCGCCTGAACAGCAGCAACCAGGATTTAATCTCTAAACCACCCCCCTGACTGAGAGGATTCTGTTATCTATCACAAAAAATGTCATCTCCCCGACCTTTGTTCAGTAATATCGACCCACCATTGATTAAGTATCTTTGTAAAGTATTAAAGGCTGGCAGATGGAAACTATTGTTCAAATTTGCTAACGATGCTCGGAGCTGCCTCCGGAGCAAGTTCATTAATAGCTTTTCTTTATGTACATATTGGAGTTTACTAACCTTTTTGCTTCTTCCGTGACCAAAATGGTTTTTGGAAATAGTTTCAAACTGACTATCGAGCAGAAATCCAACTTCAAACTTCTAATTATCTGAAACGAGGTGTCATAAGGAAGGACTGATGGTTGTTTTTGGCAAGTGCCTTCTATTGTTACTCCCCAGAAAATGTGAAAATTTAACGAAGAGCTGTCTTTCAGAAAACAAAAGCATTTGGCAAAATGTTCTCCTTGAAAAGGCAGAAATTCTGTCAGATACCATTCCCAGTGTTGTCATTGCACATATGATGCGCAATGACCGATTAATGTCATTTCACTGTATATTTCTGGATGTGATGTTATTGCCTCTTTTTTTAAAAAAAAAAGTTCAATGTAATTGAACATATCCATGTTAGACTTGTTGAAAGGCACTATTGACTACTCTGTTTTATACTGTTTCTTTGTAACATTTTAAGAGGCTTTTTTACTGAATAAATTTTGTTAAAATTACCAAAGTTTTCTCGTCTCGTACTTTATCATCGAGAGCAAAGCTTCATTTATCATCAGTTGTGAAGTTTATTTGCTTTTTTGCATTTTTGGGAGGATTTATCTCACAAGCAGTACAAAGTCAGTGGGAACAGTCGTAGAATCCCTGCAGTGCAGAAGGAGACCATTCAGCCCATTGAGCCATCTGCAACGACCCACAGAAGGACCACACTACCCAGGTCCACTTCCCCCGCCCTATCCCTGTAACCCACCGACACTAAGGGGCAATTTGGTATGACCAATCCACCTAAGCTTCAGATCTTTGGACTGTGGGAGGAAACCGGAGCACCCGGAGGAAACCCGCACGGGCAGAACGTGCAGACTCCACGCAGTCAGCCGAGGCCGGAATTGAACCCGGGTCCCTGGTACTGTGAGGCAGCAGTGCTAACCACCGTGCCACCCTGTCGTAGTGGAAAATTCAGCAGTGGCAAAATATGAGAATTAGATTCAACTGTGCAGCGGTAGTGAGCAACCTCTGCCCCTTAGCCATATGCAGCCCATGAGACATTTTTCTAGAATAGAATTTACAGTGCAGGAGGCCATTCGGCCCATCATGCCTGCACCGGCCCTTGGAAAGAGCACCCTACTTAAGTCCACATCTCCACCCTATCCCCGTAACTCAGTAACTCCACCAACCTTTTTTTGTATACTTGGGGCAATTTAGCATGGCCAATCCACCTAACCTGCACATCTTTGGGCTGTGGGAGGAAACCAGAGCACCCGGAGGAAACCCACGCAGACAACGTGCAAACTCCACACAGACAGTGACCCAAGACGGGAATTGAACCTGGGACCCTGGAGCTGTGAAGCCAACCACTGTGCTGCCATTGTCCTTGCGCAGGGTTGCCAGATTTCGCTGGTTTCCGTGTGTTTAGTTCTTTTCCTATCAGTCTGACTGAAGAAATTTGAGTGTAAAGCGAGGACAAGTGAAGTGAGGTGTGCGCTGATTGCTCACAACATTAACTGTGAGGGCCATGCGTCCAATCGAGCATTAATATTTATTTTGTTTTTAGCGCTTGAAATTCACAACAGTTCTCTTAATATATAAATGATGATGCATTTTCTATAATTCGTTATGAAATATGAAATGAAATGAAAATCACTTATTGTCACGAGTAGGCTTCAATGAAGTTACTGTGAAAAGCCCCTAGTCGCCACATTCCGGCGCCTGTTCGGGGAGGCTGGTACGGCGTGTACTAAGTGCATTTAATCTTATTCATGGGGGCCATGGTCTATGAAGCCCGATTTCAACCTTGCGGCTCACTGAGATGATGGAGGGTCATTCATGCGGCCAATCACTGGCCTCGGTTGCCCATTACCGCTATACAGAAAGTCGTGTTAAGTTACTACTTCAATTTGAGTGGTTTCAGTTGATCCTTATTCTTGATCCGACACTGACTGTACCTGTAAAATACTGCGATTTTTATTGTTTTATGCATTACAAAATGCCCCAACTGATGTCCTGTGCTGCCGGCCATACGTCATCAAGACTGAACGTAATCTTCATGAGAAGGGGGGGTCTAAAGCCTGAGAGTAGCTAGATAAGGAGGCACAAGGATGACTCAGTCACCGTTTTTGAAGAGTTTAAAGTCTGACTTTTACTAAGCGACTATCACTTCTGGCCAGGCAGCAGAACCAGCGACCATTTGGGAAGTCGGAGAAATAGAGCTCCTCGAAGAAGGGTGCAGGGCGGGGTGAGGAACTGAGAAAATACAAGATGGAGGAGAGGATGCGGCTACACTCGGTGGGAGCGGGCATTTTGTTTACATTCACAGGAGGTGGCCATGGCCGGCGAAGCTGGCATTTATTGTCAGTCTTTAAAGGTCCTCGAGAAGGCGGCCATGAACCTCTGGAGCCCACAGGGTGGTGATACTCCCAGAGCAGTTCAGATGGTTTGGCATCATGAAATGGCTCCCACGCCAAAGTCAGCCACAATGTTGTAGATCAGGAGTCACATATTATCCAGGCTGGGCAAAGTTGGCAGATTTTCTTTTTTAAAAATTTTTTAAATTTAGAGTACCCTATTCATTTTTTCCAATTAAGGGGCAATTTAGCGTGGCCAATCCACCTACCCTGCACATCATTGGGCTGTGGGGGAGACACCTACGCAGACACGGGGAGAATGTGCAAACTCCACACGGACAGTGATACAGAGCCGCGAAAGAACCTGGTGTTATGTTACTGGAAAGAATGCTAGAAGTCGTCCAGTAGTTGAAGGAAGGTTTATTGTGCTACACAACTTAAATGATTGGGTGAGCTCTTACTTACGGAACGGCATTTGTAAAGGTTACACTTCTCTATGCTCTGCAACTAGGCCTGACCACACTAGTAAACCCTGAGCTCACTTTTTTCCCTGTTCTCCTCACCGTCTGTTCAGCCAAAGTGAGGGGGAGGGCCTTCGGCGTCACTCTTATACATCCCCGTGCTGCCCCCTGGTGGTATTTCCATTTCCCATCAGCCCCCTCTGTACACACTCAAGTGAGGATCACTACACCTGGGACTTCGGTGCATTGAGGCAGCAATGCTAACCACTGCGCCACCGTGCTGCCTGCGGTGGATTTTCTTACTTAAAGGACGTAGTGAGTCAGAGGAATTTTATTCAACGATCCCGAAGTTAAACTTCAACCATTGTTGAGACTAGCTTTTAATTCCAGATTTATTTAATTTGCTTCCCCAGGTGCCATGGGAGGAGTTGAACCCAGACCTCTGGATTACTGCCTCGACCAGTGACATATAATCACTATGCTACTGTTAGCAGCAAAGCAGACTGTTCTCTTTATAAATGTGTGTTGAGAAATACGATTTTCTAATATGCTACAGACATAATTGTGTTCTTGCATCAGTCACTTGCACATGTTGTTTGCTTAGCCGGAAAGTGGAATGTAATAAGCCAATTCTCACCAAGCGATGGAAATAAAACCCATTGCCATGAAAGATTTATTTTGATCGCGATTGAAATAGTTTAGCTTGAATTACATCCCATGAAGAGAACCGTATGATTTTGAGTGAAACTGACCGATTGTCCCTCACTCTTATTGTTGCTATTTAATGCTGTGATCAAATCTCCAGAATTAAAAAAAAAGAATAAATGACACTGCCAAATGCTGGTTGCAACAAGCTAAATGCTACATATCATGTTCCGTATTCCTATTCTGTTTCCGTTCCTAATTCTTCAGAGGTTCATTGTTGATCATTATCACAATCAAAGCTTTGACCTTCAGAAGGAGGTTGCCCTATTGGGATCAAATGGCTAAAAGGTCTCAAAACCATCTAATGCCTTGAGAGATCGTTGTTAAAGCTGGGAATCTGGAAGCTAAACATGTGTAAATTCCAGAATCTCATTCCAGCTGAAAGTGATGTGAATTTTGACAAATTTTTCTAGTATATAAGTGAAAAGTAAGGTGTATCACAATATAATAAAATATAATGTAATATAATATAACATAATATAATTTAACATAACATAATATAATACCATCATTATTAGTGTCACAAGTAGGCTTGCATTAACACTGCAATGAAGTTACTGTGAAAAGCCCCTAGTCGCCACCTTCCGGCGCCTGTTCGGGTACACGGAGGGAGAATTCAGAATGTCTAATTCACCCAACACGCACGTCTTTCGGCACTTGTAGGAGGAAACCGGAGCACCCGGAGGAAACCCACACAGACACGGGGAGAACATGCAGACTCCGCACAGAAAGTGTCCACCCCGGGAATCGAACCTGGGACCCTGATGATGTGAAGCAACAGTGCTGACCACAGTATCGCCCATATTGGTAGAGAATTGCTCCCATTCAATTTTTTTTTATTTGCTTTCAGCACAGGTCTTTAATTTAAACCAGTACTAATCTCATTACTGTCTTTATCTGGTTGTAGGACATATTTCTACCAGCATTAGCTGTGTGCAGATTAAGTTGGACAAGAATGGAAACAATTCGTTGTTGATGTCGCAGGAATGCACCATGATACATCATGGGACTGTTCACCAATCAAGGGTATTTTACATTCTATTGGGGTATGATAATCGGGTATCACATTCCCAAGTAAAAATCTATATGCCAGTGGTAATAATGCTATGCATTCAATTAGAGATAAACTATGGACCAAACAGTAATTTGTTTTAAACCCAACAGAAAACCACAATAAAAAAAGTAAACTTTCATTACAAAGATACTTTAAAAAAAAATCAAATCATTACTGCCGCCATACTACCAGGTGGAGTTCGTTATACAACTTTCATTCTAGTGAGCAATGAAAAGAAAAAACTCGAGACACGGCAAAGTAATAAATATGCTGGACACGGTTGAACTCACTAAAAAATGAATAGGTTTTCATGAAGCAAAGCATTAGGCTCAAAACTAACACTATCACAAATGTTTATGGATGGTTATCTTGACACTATATTTCAAAGTCTCATAGGCTCAGAGTGATTATTAAATTGTGCAAGCAGTGATTTTTCATTGAGCTGCACACGTGTTTTCCGCTGAATCATTTCTCTTCACACCATTGATTCTCCTTCTGTACCAGTGCTTCTTCTTCCTGAGTAAAATCACTCTTGATGTTGAATGTTTTGCAAATTTCTTCAGGGTTTTTTCCTTTAATCATGTTTACCACAGTTTTGCATGTTACATCTAGAAGGCCTTCAATAACAAGGTAATTTGCAGCCAGGATTGGGTAATGGGTAATTAAGTAATGGGTTAAGAGACATTGCAATTAGTTGTCTCATTTATGTTAAGTGTCCAATAATTGACACTGATATGTAAAGAGGCTTCAGGTGGCCTCTGGGTCTGGTGATGTGTAGTGTTTTGTGCAGAGTCTGTTGGAAGAAATAAAAGTGTGTTGGTGAAAAAGGAACATGACTTTTGTCTCTTCATACCACAGCATCTAATACGTCTAACAATGGATTGCTTTGCTTTTTCTACATCCACCTCAAAGATCACTTCATCTGAGCTTTGTAGCTTAATGGCAGGCATTTTCGATGAAGCTGCCGCTCTTCGAGACGTCGCAGACCAGAGGGTGTGGCCAATTACTCCCATTATAGTTGTTTGATTCAATTTGTACGAAGAAACTTGCAATGATGATCCCACATGTTGACGAGGTGCTAGGTTGTGAGGGTTTCCATGTGGGTGTCCCTTTAAGAAATGTTTGTATTATCACATGGCTTCAGTGATGTCATTGTGTGGGTGGAGCTGGGCTGTGGCTCTGGGTTTTACTTTCGTTTTGAGCTGGGAGCTGGGCTCTTAGTTTTACTTTTGGTTTACACGGTTGGAAGCTGGATTCAGAAAAAGAAGGCTTCGCCTCTCTCTCTCTCTCTCTCTGCATGTTAAAAGGTGCCCGGATCACTTGATAATTTAAAAGTGATACCTGTTTTCTGGACAGAATTCAAACCTACTGTTTTGTTAAAAGGTTTTCCTGGTTTTATTGGATGTTGTTATCAAGTTGAAAAAGTAGCAAGGGACATTACTACGGGTTATATATATAGAGAGAACTGTAGCTGTGAGGGGAATTTATGTTTGTAGTTGATAAAAAATGCTTACTGTGTGTGTTTATAGAAATGTTAACTGAATTCGTAGAATAAACATTGTTTTTGATTCAAAGTGCTTAAGGCCTCTTGTTGAATAACACTTGAAGGCCCTTATGCTCCTCATAACCAAAATCTATAAACAGTTGTGTTTCAGGTGAACTCCATGGTGTACTTTTGAGTTTTCTGAACACTGGCCCATAACAGGGCGTATTTAGAGAGTGGAGAAAGAGCCTAAATGTCAAAAAGCAGTTTTATCAATGTAAAATAAGCCAATTTAAAACTGCTGTTAGCCTGAGGTCATGGTGTGTTTGAACCGCCTTCATCTTATATCAGGGAATATGACCTTACCCTGCGCACTTTCTTTATAAAATATGTATAGAGATATGCTCATTGCTGCCTCTAAAAATTTCAAACTGGACAAAGACCTAAAATGGCTGAATTTATGTCTGCCTTTGACCCCCCCCCCCCCCCCCCCCCGAACAAAAGGAATTAACTGCCAGTATCGGGAGAACCCGTACACCGTTAACCCTGAAGAGACACTAATGACCCCTTGTGGGCTGCACAGGCCAAATTCAAAGGGAGCTCTACAAAGGCCATCTGCGTTTCATTGGCCAGGTTGCTGAAATAAAGAAGGGCAGCACGGTGGCGCAATGGGTTAGCCCTGCTGCCTCACTGGGCCGAGGTCCCGGGTTCGATCCCGGCTCTGGGTCACCGTCCGTGTGGAGTTTGCACATTCTCCCCGTGTTTGCGTGGGTTTCGTCCCCACAACCCAAAGATGTGCAGGCTAGGTGGATTGGCCACGCTAAATTGCCGCATAATTGCAAAAAAATGAATTGGGTACTCTAAATTTAAAAAAAAAACAAAGGACTCTGCTACCTTATTTTTCTTTCTTAATGGTCAAGACATTTAACACCCTCAGTGAGGGATATACGTCCTTTGTCAAAGACAGTGTGGAGAGATGGGTCTCTGACTCTTGGAACCAGTAACTGTCTTGCTGTCTTGCTGAACTGTAAAGTCTCTGTCTGCTTTTTTTTAACCATCTGACTAGCAGCCACAGAGGCAAGGAGCTCTGGCCCAGGGCAAATGGCCCCATCTGCACTGCTCCTGCTAGAGGTTCTGTACCACCGCTCACAAGATTGATTCATCTCTGCATGCCTATCTCATGGTGTGAAGTCAACCCCACCAGAAAATGGAATTATCCAGCATCGGTTTTCCAGCTGACTAACCTCTGTGAAAGAATACCGCATTGGTCCTTGATTCTGGGATCTGGAACACACAAAAAACAATATTTAATTTCTCCGTGGCCTCAGCGCTGCGAGCCTCTCTTTTTCTCTATGCCCCCTTTCTTTTTCTGTATGAATACAAAGGACATTGCAACCCTCCTCCTATGTTTTGTGTGTGCAAATAAACTAACCCTTTGAGTTCATCCAATCTCGAGTTTGCTGCGTGGTTATTAATAAAAAATTGCAAAGCCAAGGGGTTGGTAAATATCTAGCTTGCAGAGCAGGAAGCAAATTAAAAACACCTTTCTATTTCTGGATGGATGATGATGAGAGGAGAAATTAGTGG
The DNA here is from genome assembly GCF_902713615.1 of Scyliorhinus canicula. Classification (NCBI taxonomy): domain Eukaryota; kingdom Metazoa; phylum Chordata; class Chondrichthyes; order Carcharhiniformes; family Scyliorhinidae; genus Scyliorhinus; species Scyliorhinus canicula. The sequence goes on from NC_052167.1 coordinate 18,055,512, forward strand.
AGTTTAAATTAACTCACCCCCCGCCCCTCCTGCCCGTAACACTTACGTGAACCAACCCATGTTACACAGAAAGAAATACTTGCATTCATACCATGGTTTTCACAACCTCCCATAAAATAGAATGGGAACCCCCTACAGTGCAGAAAGAGGCCATTCGGCCCATTGGGTCTGCACCAACCCTCTGAAAGAGTACCCAACCTAGGCCCACTCCGCCGCCCTATCCCTGTAACTCCCACCTAACCCTTGGACACTAAGGAGAAATTTTAGCATGTCCAATCCATCTAACCTGCACGTCTTTGGACTGTGGGAGGAAACGGGAGCACCCGGAAACCGGGAAGATGGGGAGAATGTACAAACTCCACACAGTCACCCAATGCCGGAATCGAACCCGGCTCCCTGGCGCTGTGAGGCAGCAGTGCTAACCGCTGTGCCACCGTGCTGCCCTTAGTTCCCAGAGTGCTTTACAATGAATTAAATGCTTTTTAAAGTACAGTCACTGTTGCCATGTAGGAAATTCAGTCGCCAATTTGTGCACAGAAAGATGTATCAAATAGCAATGAGTTGATGACCAGACAATCAGCTCAAATGATGTTGGTGGAGGGATAAACATTATTCGGGACTGACAATACGAAGCTTAAGAGTGCCATTGCCAATGGTATGGTCGCAAATCTCTTTAGGATATGGCTCATTGATGAAAGCTACCTAAAGGTTAAACATATGATTGGAAAGGCCAAATAGATCAAATTATTATCAATGGTATTTCTGTTTCCCAAGCCTTATCTAAAATTTGCTTTATAAATGTTTTTTATTGGGTTTTTAAACAAAGTATATTTACAGTTATGAACACGGAATAAAATATATATACATAGAAGAGAAAAAAACTAAAGAGAAAAAAAACGGTAGGATATTGTGCAATAGCTCAACAACAGCAACTCTGCATAGTTAGCAATATTATTTTTAACACATATGTTTATGGTGGGGGGGGGGGGGAAACTGAGGAGGTACATATACAATTGTGTGCCAGAGAAACATTTACATTGGTTATGTCCAATAGAGAGAGGGCAATACGAGAATGGATCTGGTGTTGGTGTTACTTGCTTCTCTCGGACGGTTTTCGCTGCCATTGTCGTCTCGCGTTCACCTCCGCGTCGGCCGTTCGTCCCGTCTTTCACCCGTATTTTCCTTGCTCTCTGTTCCTGCGTTTGTTATCGTTTCCCGTGCTCTCCTTTCAGTTATCATTCCCTTGCCTCCACCCCCCCTCCCCCTCTCTCTGGTTCACCTCTATTGTTCCCTGTCTCCTCCCTGTCTTATCTAAGATTTAATGTGCGAAGCAAACTAGGCAAGGGAACACACTCCTTGAGTCTGGCACCTGAGACCACACCGCCTTCCCTATGTGTGAAGCAAACTAAACTATAACTAGTTCTGATACTGGAAATATTTGGTGAATATCTGCACTTCTGACTTTCCTTCTTGCTAAATGTTTGTCATGAGTGAACTTTAACAGAACAAGTCCATTTCTTGGCTTCAATCTTCCTGGAAAAAGAAACAATGTGGGAAAACGAGTCTAGTTTGGAATTTTATGAGTCATTTCTCTGAGTGCAGATTGTCAAAATCGAACCGAGAATTGATTTTCTTGAGATGTCTTTCGTGGGATGTGGGCTTCGCTGGCTAGGCCAGCATTATTGCCCATCCCTAATTGCCCTGGAGAAGGTGGTGGGGAGCCTCCTTCTTGAACCGCTGCAGTCACTGTGATGTAGGTACACCCACAGTGCTGTTAGGGAGGGAGTTCCAGGATTGTGACCCAGCGACAGGGAAGGAATGACAATATATTTCAAGCCAGGATGATGCGGGACAGAAAAAAGCAATTTCATTAGGATAAAACGTTTGCGATCTAGTTTTTGTTCGTTGTAAGGAATCTGGGCCAAGATTCTACTAGCCCTCGGCCACATTCGCGCTCGGGGCGGGGGTGGAGAATGGTCATCAGACCCGTGATTGGGTCCAACGGTGCTTCTGCGATTCCCCGGCGACCGGAGAATCTCCGGCAGCCGCACGCACGAGCGCGGTCGATGAAGCACCGGTCGGGGACCATTGAAAGAAGCCCCCCCGGCGATTCGCCGCAGTTGACTGGCCGAGTTCCCGCTGGCGTGGTTCCCGTATAGTTCCACCCGGTGGGAGCTCAGTGTCGCGGCTGTGGTGGCCGTCCTGGCGGGGGAATCAGTCTCCGGGGGGGGGGGTGGCCTCCACGACCGCCAGGTCCGCGATTGGGGGCCTCCGATCGGCAGGCGCGCACGATCTGGGGGGGGGGTTTACCTTCTTCTGCTCCGGCCGATCGGCAGGCACGCACGATCTGGGGGGGGGGGGGGGGGGGGGGGGGGTCTACCTTCTTCCGCTCCGGCCTGCTGTGTGGCTCCCCCATGTCACGCGGGCCAGAGCCGCGTGCATGCGCGGACCTGCGGCCGGAAGTACAGGGTCCCATATCGGCAGTAAAAGATGCGCGGTGCACGCCAGGGCCCAGCTATCCTTCTTAAAACCGGAAAATCACTGCGGACTTTTTGAAAAAGGTCCGGAGTGATTCGCGCCCATTTTCTGGCGGGCGTGGGGATATAGCCCCATTATTGGAGAATCCCACCCCTGTTGTGACGAAAATCACTTGTGCGCGATCCCCATTGATAAAAAAATATGCAGCCTTTTTGAATTAGTTTGACTCAAAGTTGCTTTGGATGGCTCTGTGAGCCCTCATATATAAGTCAAGTTAAAAGTATGCTTCGAGGGTGTCAGATTTAAGCAGGGGCTTTAATGTTGTACTTAATCCACTTTGCTCTTTTAAGTCAACAGATTGTCACTAGGATCTTCATAATTCCTGAGTGATAGCTTGATTAAAGCTGGCAGGCTTACAAAAATCGCCACATCTATCAATAACGCACAGCAAGCTTAAATAAAGTGTTGAAATTTAGTAATTCTTCAGTGTTTCCGAACGAGATGTCTTTCATGCTCAAATAGCTTGTCTTAAAAGATTATCATCGCTCTATTGTGGAATTGCGGGTGGCAATTGAACTGTTAGCTCCCACAGTTCCTCTCCCACACGGCCATCATGTATTGCCGGTTTACTTTTGCATTGCTGCTGATATTGTGCAACGGAGCCGTTTCTCTCTCTTGATTATTCACCCTATTCTTCTTGTTTCGAACAGCTTGTACTGCTGAGCGACTTTATCTAAAGTCAGCATCACCGGGTGCCACAGCATCTTAGGAATAGGTAAAGTTCTATTCTTCAACACTGCTGTGACCATTACTGGATGCCAAGGATTTTGAGGATTCCAAAGTAGTTCTTTGATAGCCATGACTGATACCATTGAACACGTTGTTTTATTGACTATAGATTTGTACATGGAGATAAAAATCACCTCAGTGTTTCAGTGAGTGAGTGGGTTGACCTCCGAGGGACTCCGTGATTACAGACATTACCGATTCATTCAAGTGCAAAGTATATAGATTTCTTTCGGAAGGTAATCTGCTATAGACTTCTCGACTATGTGTAAAGAAAATTACTTGATAGCAGAGTATTTGGTAATGTGCGAAATGAACATTGATTTATTAACCATTTACATAGTCCCGCTCAAAGCAGTATTTCATTCCCCAGTACAGCCCTTGTCAGGAGGGCCAAGATTCACCAGGCCCTGCTTTGGGCCGCTTTTATATTAATGCTTAACGAGCCCCGGGATGGTGGCCTGCGCACCCCTGCCTGAAGAGCACGTTCTCCACGGGCCCTGCGATGAGATCAATGATAGTTTCCCTGTGGTCCTGGTGGGGGCTATGACAGTGAGCATCATGGTGTGGTTTTGTTCAGGGAGTGCAGGTAGTGGTCGGAATGTTTAACTAGCTTTCCCAGTAGAGTCCTGTTCTAAAATCTAAAAACGATCTTTAAAACTAGACTTCCAACAATTCAGCATGAACGGGAACTGATCCTGGGATCCTTATGGAATGTCTGGCTGCGTTACACAGTCAACTGATCCATTATGGAAGTGTCAATCTCATATTGAGGTGTACATTATATTTTATATATCCCTGCATATAAAATATATATATATATGCCCGACTTAGTCGGAACCCCCTGATAGGGGCTGGTTTAGCTCACTGAGCTAAATCGCTGGCTTTTAAAGCAGACCAAGCAGGCCAGCAGCATGGTTCGATTCCCGTACCAGCCTCCCCGGACAGGCGCCGGAATGTGGCGACTAGGGACTTTTCACAGTAACTTCATTGAAGGCTACTCGTGACAATAAGCGATTTTCATTTTTCATTTCATTCCCAATACGTCCTGAGGGTGGGCGATACGGTGGGGCACAGTGGTTAGCACTGCTGCCTCACAGCTCCAGGGCCCCGGGTTCAATTCCGGCCTCGGGTAACTGTCTGTGCGGAGTCTGCACGTTCTCCCCGTGTCTGCGTGGGTTTCCTCCGGGTGCTCCGGTTTTCTCCCACAGTCCATAGACGTGCGGGTTAGTTGGATTGGCCGTGCTAAATTGCCCCGTGGTTCCCAAAGGTGTGAGGTTACGGGGATAGGGCCTGGGGGGGTGGTGGGGTGGGGGGGGGGGGGGGGGGGGGACTGGACTGCTTTTTGGTATTTTGTTTATTTTCCTTTACACATTGGTAAAGATGCTGCAATGGTATTATGCTTCAGTTTTAGTTATGTATCCTTCAATGAACAACATACCTTTGAGTAAGGCGGCACAGTGGCGCAGTGGTTAGCACTGCTGCCTCATGCTGTCGAAGTTCAAAAGTTTGCACAAAATCATTCTTTCACAGTCCTGGTAAATAACAAATAATCATCCACCAAACTCAATCAAATGAACAGCACTAACAGAAAAATACATTTTTTGAATGAAAAATGTCCTGGAAACCTTTACAGCGCAGCTCTGCGGCCAACTAATTCTTAATCTTCATCTTGATTGAAGGGATCCCTTCAGATTTTATCTTTTATTTATCACAATTAAGGTTTAACAAGCCAGCTGCCCAAATTCTCCTATCACTTGGAAACTCTTGATGTAATTAATGAGCAACGAGCTGTGCTTGATGGTCTTGAGAAAGTCGAACGAAATTAGACAAAACTTGGCACAATCAGCCGAAAGGCACTCAAGGACTCACAGTACAGGAAATTGAAAACAGTGAAATAAAGGTTCCATCTTAACTTCATGTAACAATAAAACTAAGAATGATCATATACATGTAAATATATCAAGGAAATATGGTCAAGCTTCGTAAAAGTCAGGTCATTTTTCAATGTCGTTGTATTGTAACCCCTCTACGTCCCTGCGACTATATATTTTTTCATAGATTATCATAGCGTTTACAGTGCAGAAGGAGGCCATTCGGCCCATCGAGTCTGCACCGGCTCTTGGAAAGAGCACCCTACCCAAAGTTAACACCTCCACCCTATCCCCATAACCCAGTAACCCCACCCAACACTAAGGGCAATATGCAGCGTGCCGCCTCCCCCCCCCTCCCCCCCCCACCTCTGCTCTCGCTGCCAGCCCGCCTCCGAAAGATTTTTGAAATCCATAGAATCCCCACGGTGCAGAAGGAAGCCATTCGGCCCATCGAGTCTGCACCAGCCCTCTGAAAGAACACTCCCCCCACCCCTCCCCCCACCTCCCAGGCCCTTTCCCCGTAACCTCACATCTTTGGGAACCACGGGGCAATTTAGCACGGCCAATCCAACTAACCTGCACGCCTATGGACTGTGGGAGAAAACCGGAGCACCCGGAGGAAACCCACGCAGACACGGGGAGAACGTGCAGACTCCGCACAGACAGTCACCCGAGGCCGGAATTGAACCCGGGGCCCTGGAGCTGTGAGGCAGCAGTGATAACCACTGTGCCCCACCGTATCGCCCACCCTCAGGACGTATTGGGAATCAGGGGGTTCCGACTAAGTCGGGCATATATGTATATATATATATAATATACAGGGATATATAATGTACACCTCAATATGAGATTGACACTTCCATAATGGATCAGCTGACTGTGTAACGCAGCCAGACAATCCATAATGATCCCAGGATCAGTTCCCGTTCATGCTGAATTGATGGAAGTCTTGTAGATGAGTACGGTTGGCGAAAAGGTGCATGCTGGGAGTTTCTGGGGGGTGGGGGGTGGGTTCGGGGGGGGGGGGATGGATGGGTGGGATCTGTATGGTGACACAAAATGTGTGATAACAAACGGAAGTCTTTGATAGGTACCATTGAATGGTACAAAAAATGGGTCGTCAATTATCTAGTGTTCGGCCTGTGCAATGATCAAAGTTCAATGTCAGCATCCTCGTGTCGACGGGAGGGAAGAACCTGGCAAGCAAAATTCGAAGGGGGTTATTTGCAGAATATGTACCCAGCTATTTCTTGGGATCGCTGCAAGGTAAATGATGAAATCAGTACCATATTTGTTTTGACTAAATAACTAAATGTGTTTCGGAAAGGTCTCCTGGGAGGCAAGTGAAAATATTGAGACAATTGAAACCAGTTCACAATCACGGTTTCAAAATGATCGCGAGACGTACATTTTGTCTGGTTTCAGTGCCGTATTTCACCACACATGTACTGTAATTTGTAACACATGGCTATTAGAGGGCTGTTTTTCTCCTGACACATTAATATGCAACCAATTGCTAAAGGCAGTGGTGCTAAGGAGAAGGTCAAGAGTTGTCTGGTTGCCCACTGCCCACTTGAGGGCGAGGTTATTTGACTTCCGAGGGCCAGTTTGCTTGGACAACCTCCCAGAGAATTACAGCAATGATATTGCCTTATCAGTCTGATATTATAGTACCCTACTCTTTTATATGTGACAAGTTCGCACTTATGACAATCACTGAGTGAAAGCAGACATCAATAAAAGTCATTATTAGCATGAGATCACTTTCCAAAAGTTTATTTTCATAAGGCTCTTAACTTACAATGGAAGTATCTTATTAAGGACATTTCATAGTAAGCAAAACATTTCCATTAATTGCCGCCTTTTCAACTCATTAAGGAGACTGTCAACTGGGAAGAGAAACCATCAGAATAGTGGCATGATTTTATTACGATGAGATACTATAAACGTTGAGAAGCTCTCACACATTTTGGCTCCGTGTGGCATTGGCAAATGTAAGTAGAAAAGGTTCCACGGAACCCTTTGGTTTATTGTTCAGAGTGCCCTATAGTTCCGTGAGTGTCCAGGAATTGATAGCTCACCTCGAACTAAATAAACAGCATGTAAAACCCAATCCCAAGAGGAAAGGGCAGGCCAATGAAAAATAGCCAATAAACCAACAACAGGGCGGCACGGTAGCACAGTGGTCAGCACTGTTACTTCACAGCTCCAGGGTCCCAGGTTCGATTCGCGGCTTGGGTCACTCTCTGTGCGGAGTCTGCACGTTCTCCCCGTGTCTGCTTGGGTTTCCTCCGGGTGCTCCGGTTTCCTCCCAGAGTCCAAAGGTGGACTGGCTGTGCTAAATTGCCCCTTAATGTCCAAAAACATTAGGTGGGATTACTGGGTTATGGGGAGATGTGATCTTAAGTAGGGTGCTCTTTCCAAGAGCCAGGGCAGACTCGATGGGCCAAATGGCCTCCTTCTGCACTGTAAATTCTATGTTTCTATGATGGCCTATGCAAAGACAAGTAACGGTTGCAATGTCAGTCAACAAAGCAATCTATTCATGGAAATTGGTGGCTTGATTTTCAATTTGGGGTTAGGAACCTAACACCCGGATATTTTATGGGTTCCAACACAACATTGCATCTGCATCTCTCACCTGACGCCATTTTAGAATGCAAATGTATTTCCAGGAGGGGGGAGATGCCTGTAGACGGCGAGCAACAAAGGCAGGCGGACGCCATGATGGGGCCTGTTTCTGCCTTGCAGGAGGCAGCCTAACAGAGAGCCATCAGCCACACTGCGCACACAAGTGACCGAATGAGAGGTGACGCACCCAATCTGACACAAGCCTCCATGAGTCCTGAGATTTTTTTTCTTGCTTCAGAAAATATCTTCAACTTCACCCCACATTGAACTTGACAGCAGCGCACTTACATGTCCAGTTTGTTTGTTTGGACTCGTTGATTTACCGATTGAAAGTTCGATTCTTGCCCTCCTGGAGCCTGTTATCAGGCTGTGCACAGAACTAAACAGGCTGTTCATTGAGCAGATTCCAAACTTCCCCCAACTGGCTCTAGATTGGAGCACATCCTGGAGGCACACGGATCTGGAGACACCTTCCACGCACGTAATCTTCAATCCGTACCTACACCTGAGCTTCCACTCAAAGCATCGTTACAATCCGGTCCAGGGCGTTCAGTTGAGTTTTGTGGACCAAGAAAGAACAAATTGTTCCAGTCTTTAATTCTGGATTACTTCAATTATATCCTCAGCTTTGCCAAATAGATCTGAAGTAGAATCATAGAACCCCCTACAGTGCAGAAGAAGGCCATTCGCCCCATCAAGCCTGCACCGCCATTCATGGGTGATCATCCACTTCAATTACCCTTTCCCTCACTGCGCCCACATCCCTTTATGTCATTGGTATTTAGAAATCCAGTCAATCTCTGCTTCAAACACACTCAACCACTGAGCGTCCACAGCTGTCTGGGGTAGAGAGTTCCAAAGATTCGCCAACCTCTGAGTAACGAAATTCCTCCTCATCTTTTTTACAAGTGGTTTCACCCCTTGTTTCGAAATTGTGTCCCCCTGCCTCCAGAACCCCGCAATCTTGGGCGACGTCTTATCTGCATCTACCCTATCTATTTCTTTGAAGTATTTTGTAGGTTTCAATGAGATCAGCTCTCATTCTTCGAAATTCGAGAGAAATACTGGTCCAGTTACATCATTATCAGCAGTGACGGGTGACTGCGAATGAATGAAATGAAATGAAAATCGCTTATTGTCACAAGTAGGCTTCAAATGAAGTTACTGTGAAAAGCCCCTAGTCGCCACATTCCGGCGCCTGTTTGGGAGGCCGGTACGGGAATTGAACCCGCGCTGCTGGCCTGCCTTGGTCTGCATTAAAAGCCAGCTATTTAGCCCACTGTGCTAAACCAGCCCAGTGACCGAGGGTGGTAGGGTGGTTAAGTGGGTAGGGTGGCAAAGGGGTGACGTGTTAGATGGGGAGGTTGGTATAACGGCAGTTGCGTAGGGTGTCAGGTAGATAGGGTGGCAAGGTGGCAGATAGGTAGTGATAGGGTGGCTAGGTGGGTGAAGTTGTAGTTGGGTAGCCTGGCAGATGGGTAGAGCAGCAGGTAGGTAGGGTGCTAGGCCAGTGATGTGGGTGAGGTGAGTTGAGGGGTCCCCGGGTACGGGTCTAGTCGGGTTGGGGAAGGTAGTCAGGTGGCGGTAATTGGGGTGGGGTTCGAGTTGAGGGGCGGTAGTTAGGGGGTATAGGTGGGTGGGGTAGTCAGGGTGAGTTATGAGTACTGGAATTTTTTTTGCTTCACATAAAATCTTCATTTCACCCCACATTGAACTTGCCAGCAGTGCACTTACATGTCCAGGTTGCTTGTTTGGATTGGCTGATTTACCGATTGAAAGTTCGATTCTTGCCCTTCTGGAGCCTGTTATCAGGTTGTGCACAGAACTAAACAGGCTGTTCACTGGAGCTAAAAAATGTCATGAGCCCTCCCGTAATTCTCCCACGCCGCTTGGGGAGCTGTCCCCGGAGCATTAGCCCGGGCTTCTGGATTACTAGCCCAGTGACATTACCACTATGCTAACATCTCCCATACTAGCGCCGCTCCAGGCTTTGCATGTAAATTCCTGAATTACATAAAAGTCCGTGTAATAGTCTATTCAGCTTGCGTCGAGTTAATGGCCTGAACACTTAACAAAAAGTCTTCCTGTATCGAAGGGGATAGATTTCCTCCTCCTGTATACATTGCTGCAGAAAAATGTGGTGGAATAAGATAGCTACATGATTAGGTCACTTTATTGCTCATTGCGATTGGATCTTTGTGGTTTCTGGAGAGGGTGGCCTAAGATCTTGAGCTGTTTAAACTGTACTGTTGGTAATCATCTCAAGCATCAATGAAAGCCTGTTATGGTTGGGACTGCAGCGTACTATGGGTAATGGTTTGATTATGCAATAAGAAAGTATTGTTTTTTACATTCCTGATGGCATCCAACTCCATTTTTTTTGCTGCGTTGCCATATGTTGAAATGGATTAAAATGTTTCCTTCTGACACTCGTTGAGTGTCGCCACTTAAAGTTTTGCTCCCTCAATCCCGAATGTGACATCAGTGGTTGGCCTTGGCAGCCACTGTACAGAATGGTAACATGGTGCAGCTTATAACAATGAAAAGCAGTCTCATTAAAATATCATCCAGGGCCAGTTCCTGGGTTATGTTCTGGCCGGGCTCCATCTTCTTTATGGTGTTTATTTACTCGCGTTTGTTTTTGTCACGTCTGTCTAATGTTGGCTTGGGGCTGTGCAAAGTAATGGGAGTTGCACACAAACGTAGCAGCATCCTTTTGCTGTCAATTTAGTGTTTTCTGTCTGGCCTGCTTTATCTCGAGTTGGTTGGCCAAGGTGGATAGTATCACCTTCAGGTGTCGTATAGACCCTAATCCTATTACCAACTGATGAGACCATCAATTCACGCGACACGTGGTTAGAAGTGAACAGTGGTTTTAATCGTCTTACAACAGAGCCTGCCTGTGACAAGATGAACTCCAGATGAACTGGCAGGCAGGCTCTCAGCATCAACCTTTATACTTCCGGTTAGGGGGAGGAGCCATGGGTGGAGCCAAGGGTGGAGCCCAGTACAAACTCCCGTACACTCCCAGTGCATCTCCCCCTAGTGGCAGAGCAGCACAACTGCTCGTGTGCCGAGCTTACAGAGACATAGTACAACATGTGTAATACAGTGTGAATTACGCTACTGTGATTCACCACACCAACCTTTTCCCTCTCATCCTTCTAAACACCAGCGAGTATAAGCCCAAACTGTTCAATCTCTCTTCATACGTCGACTCTTTCATCCCTGGAATCAATCTGGTGAACCTCCTCTGTACTGCCTCCAATGCCACCACATCCTTCCTCGAATAAGGAGACCGAAACTGAACACAAAGCTCCAGATGTGGTCTCACCAACACCCTATACAATTGCAACAACACTTCTCTACTTTTATACTCCAGTCTTTTTGCAATAAACGCGAACATTCAATTTGCCTTTTTAATTACATGCACACTGACTTTCTGCGATTCTTGGAGAAAGACACCCAGATCCCTCTGCCCAGCCCCATTTTGAATCTACTTTCCATTTAGATAATAATTTGCCTTTCTAAAATGGATAACCTCACAGTCACCTGCATTAAACCCCATCTGGCAAATTTAGGCCTAATTTCCTAGCCTATCTATATCCGCCTGTAAATATCTCCTCTTCACAGCCTACTTTCCCACCTATTTTACACACACAGACAAACAGCACAAAAGGGAAAGGGTGGTGGAAAGGAAAAGAAAATACTGACAAAAATAAAAGGATAGAGATCTTTGATGCACTGGAATGATTTCTAGTTAGTGTCTTTCTGAAGTTCAGTTTTTGTTTTGACATTTCTTCCTTCTCGGCTTGGGATGGTTTTCTCTGGTGAGATTTTCACCTTCTCTGCAGAGTCAGCGTCGTCCCAGGTTCCCAGCAAAGGCTGTGCCGGGCACCCACTGCTTTCAGAACAATAGAGCAGTTCTTTCATTTCAGCAAGCAGCAGAGAGAGAAAGAGTGTTCCTTTCACCTCCAACGTCTGAACAATTCTGCCAAGTTCTCTTAGAAAGCATCACGCAGGAACCAATCACTGACTGTTGTCAGACAGAACACTGTCCCTGGTCAACCCACCGGGGGGGTTGCCAGTTAACCAATCAATTCAAAACTGGTCCCTCCAAAACTGGTTCCTGAGATCCACTCGGTGCCGAGGAGTCTGGCTTCTCCCCCTCAAAGAACAAAACCTGGGAACACAGTGTCCTGACAAGCAGGCTGCTTCAACGTTGAGTCTTCTGCTTAAAGACACATCCCGATTATGGGTCCATGGATCAAAATAATAAAACATCAAAGAAATAGGAACAAAGGGAATAAATAGGAGGGACACTTACACTAACCGTGGGCGGAATTCTCCGACCCCCCCCCCGCAGGTTCGGGGAATCGCCCGGGGCTGGCGTAAATCCCGCCCCCGCTGTGGCCGTAATTCTCCGCCACCCGGGAATCGGCGGGAGCGGGAATCACGCCGCGCCGATCGGCGTGCCCCCCGCGGCAATTCTCCAGCCCGCGATGGGCCGAAGTCCCGCCGCTGACAGGCCTCTCCCGCCGGCGGGATTGGCGGCGCGAGCGGGACCCCGGGGTCCTGGGGGGGGGCACGGGGCGATCGGACCCCGGGGGTGCCCCCACTGTGGCCTGGCCCGCGATCGGGGCCCACCGATCGGCGGGCGGGACAGTGCCGTGGGGGCACTCTTTTTCTTCCGTCGCCGCCATGGCCTCCACCATGGTGGAGGCGGAAGAGACCCCCCCCTACCGCGCATGCGCCGTTGGTGATGTCAGCCCCGTCGCCGGGCGGCGGGCGTCAAAGGCCTGACGCCGGAGTGGTTGGCGCCACTCCGCTACGCCAGGACCCCCCGCCCCACCGGGTAGGGGAGAATCCCGGCCAGTATGTTTCTGTTCATAAAGAGCACGATGAAGCTGTAAGCATTGGAAGAAGCCAGTGGGGTCCATCTTTCGTTCCTTCTTGATTAATTTCAAATTGCTCTATGTCTTTTCACCACATCCCACGCCAGCTTGGCAGTTCCAACCTATTACCCTGGCATTTGCCGGCCATTGGCAGTGCCACCTGGGCAGTGCTAGAATGGCACCCAGGTGGCACTGCCAGGTTGCCATATTGGCACTGCCAAGGTGCTAGGCTGGCAGTGCCAGGGTGCCTGGGTGGCACCAGCAGTGCCAGGGTTCAACCCTGCCCAAAGGGCATTCACCTATGGGCCGCTGATCCCTCGGGAGATCCCAATGACTGGTATTCTGTCTCCCCATTTGTGGAGACCAGTACTGAACAGCGCTTACCTGAGCTCTCCGAGGCAAAGGAGATTGACTGGGCAGCACGGTAGCATGGTGGTCAGCACAACTGCTTCACAGCTCCAGGGTCCCAGGTTCGGTTCCCGGCTGGGTCACTATCTGTGCGGAGTCTGCACGTCCTTCCCGTGTGTGCGTGGGTTTCCTCCGGGTGCTCCGGTTTCCTCCCACAGTCCAAAGATGTGCGGGTTAGGTGGATTGGCCATGCTAAATTGCCCGTAGTGTCCTTAAAAGTAAGGTTAGGGGGGGTTGTTGGGTTACGGGTATAGGGTGGATACGTGGGTTTGAGTAGGGTGATCATTGCTTGGCACAACATCGAGGGCCGAAGGGCCTGTTCTGTGCTGTACTGTTCTATCTATTCACATTTTTCCACATTGGGCTGAATTCTCCGTTTGGGAGTTCTCCATTGGAGATTTGCATTCGCGCTGGGAGCGGGCGACCAGAGGCAATTCACCTGTGAGGGATTCCATCACGATTCCAGTTATCGGGCCACCATTTTGAATGGGCGGCCGCTAGCGGGGGCCCAGTGGCTGGCTCCCTCCACCCCGCAACGCAATTCCGCCCTCACCCACCACAAGATTTGCTGGATCACCACTCCCCACAGTACAAGATCCACCCATAAGAGACCACCCCCTCCCCACTAGAGATACCTCCCCCATAAAAGAGTCCCCACTTGGGGGTCTGGTGAGGTGTTTGGTGGTGTTGGGGTGGGCAGGATTTGCATTGTGGCGGGGAAGGGACCCTCCGAAGGACTTGGTGGGAACTCACCTTGAAGACATATCCCCTTGGCCTATTCGAGATCCACCCCCGCCATGGTTATGCTGGGAATTACCTGCACCAATCCACAACCACATCAGGTACTCAGCGGCGGAGAATCCAACCCATTATATTCCATTTGCCAGATCTTTCCCCCACTCACCTAATCCATCCATATCTTTTTCTAGCCTCCTTGCGTCCACTTCACAACTTACTTCACGACCGGTCTTTGTGTCTTCAGCAAATTTAGCAATCAGCCTTTCAATCCCTTCATCCAATTCATTTATATCAATTGTAAAATGTTGAGGCCCCAGCATTGCATCCGTGGCACTCCACTCATTACATCTTGCCAAGCTGAAAAAGACCCATTTATGTCTCTGCAGCCTGTTAGCCAACCAACCTTCTATCCAGGCCAATATGTTGTCCCCTTGATTATGAACTTCTATTTTCCACAATAACCTTTGATGTGGCACTTTATCAAACATATTCTGGAAATCTAAGTACATCCACCGGTTCCCCTTTATCCCCAACAGATGTTACTTCCTCCAAGAACTCCAAAATTGGTTAAACATGAATTCCCTTTCACAAACCGCGTTTTGCGTGTTCTCCTTGAACCTATCCAGATACCCTGCAATAACCTCTTTAAAACTAGTTTCTATGACAGACAGTAAGCTAACTGGCCTGTAGTTTCCCACTTTCTGTCTCCCTCTCTTTTTGAATAATGGAGTTACATTTGCTGTGTTCCAATCTAATGGGACCTTCCCCAGATCTAGGGAATTTTGGAAAATTAGAACAATAGAACAGTACAGCACAGAACAGGCCCTTCGGCCCTTGATGTTGTGCCGAGCAATGATCACCCTACTCCAACCCAGGTATCCACCTTATACCCGTAACCCAACAACCCCCCCCCCCCCCAACCTTACTTTTTAGGACACTACGGGCAATTTAGCATGGCCAATTCACCTAACCCGCACATCTTTGGACTGTGGGAGGAAACCGGAGCACCCGGAGGAAACCCACGCACACACGGGGAGGACGTGCAGACTCCGCACAGACAGTGACCCAGCCAGGAATCGAACCTGGGACCCTGGAGCTGTGAAGCATTGATGCTAACCACCATGCTACCGTGCTGCCCTATAACCAGTGCATCAATTATCACACCAGACAATAATTTTAGGACCCTAAGATGAAGTTCATCAAGACCTGTCAGTCAGCAACTTCAACAATTTGCTCAGTACCACTTCTCCCTGGTGACTGTAATTTTCCGGAGTTCCTCCCTCCCTTCCACTTCCGGGTTTATTGCTGCTTCTATTCCTGGTATCTTCTCCAGTGAAGCACGATGCAAAATACCTGTTCAATTCATCTCCTTGTTTTCCATGATCTATTCACTAGACTCGCTTTCTATCAGACTAATGTTCGCTTTGCTAACTCTTTTTATTTTCAAATGTTTCTTAAAAACTCTTACTATCTGTTTTTATATTTTATCTGTTTATATTTCTGCCTAGCTTTCTCACGTAGCCTGATTTTCCCTCTTTGCTCATCTTTTACTCATCTTCTGCTGCTCCTTATATTATGTCACCTCTTCTGAACTCCCCCTGTTCTGGCACTTTTCTTTACGTTTGATACCGGGCGAGATCTTCTGGCTGTTCACACCAACGGAATCTTCCGGTCCCGCCGATGGTGCGTCCCCATCGCGGGTTCCCTGCCGACGTGGGGTGGATTTGATGGAAAATCCCATTGACAGTGGCAGGACCAGAGGATCCTACCGCCGGCCAACCGCCGCCCGCCCCCCCCCCCCCTCCCCCCCACCCCCCCCCCCCCCCCCCCCCCCCCCCCTCCCGGGCCTCCCCACCGCCAGGAAACATGCCACGGGAAGACCAGAGAATCTTGCCTACTCTGTTTATAAAATAAATTTAGAGTACCCAATTCATTTGTTTTTCCAATTAAGGGGAAATTTAGTGTGGCCAATCCACCTACGCTGCACATCTTTGGGTTGTGGGGGCGAGACCCACGCAGACATGGGGAGAGTGTGCAAATTCAACATGGACAGTGACCCAGGGCCGGGATCGAACCTGGGACCCCGGCGTCGTGAGGCAGCAGTTACCGTGCCGCACCTCACCCACTATCTTTAACCTTTCCTTCCACAGAGGGGGGATTACTGAATCCAATGTATTTTTTTTGCAATAACCTGGTCGTGTCATGGTCACCATTGTGCTGCTCAATTTTTTTATTCCAAGTTTAATTTTTTTTTAAATAATCTTTATTGTCACAAGTAGGCTTACATTAACACTGCAATGAAGTTACTGTTAGCCGCCACATTCCGACGCCTGTTCGGGTACACATAGGGAGAATTCAGAATGTCCAAATTACCTAACAGCACGTCTTTCGGGACTTGTGGGAGGAAACCGGAGCACCCGGAGGAAACCCACGCAGACACAGGGAGAACGTGCAGACTCCGCACAGACAGTGACCCAATTCGAGAATCGAACCTGGGACCCTGGTGCTGTGAAGCCACAGTGCTAACCACTGTGTTACTGTGCCCCCCCCATATTTATTTATTGAATTTACCTCCCACTAGCTGCTGTGGTGGAATATGGCAGCCCAACATATTGACCTCAAAATGCTTCTGAGGCCTTCTTTGGGTGCAGGACATTGCCGCGTAAAATGGGCCATATTTTTGGCTCCGTTTTCTATCTGTAGGTGCAACTAAGAACATCTCTTTTCCCATATTTCCTGCTTTCACCTGATGCAAATTTGGGATGTCTGCGTGGGTTTCCTCCGGGTGCTCCGGTTGCCTCCCACAGTCCAAAGATGTGCAGGTTAGGTGGGTTGGCCGTGATAAATTGTCCTTTGTTTAGATGGGGTTGCAGTTACGGGGATTGGGTGGAGGTGTGGGCTGAAGTAGGGTGCTCTTTCCAAGAGCCGGTGCAGACTCGATGGGCCGCATGGCCCTCCTTCTGCACTGCCAATGCTATGGAAAGCAGAGCAAATTTCATTCCTCAAAAATGAAGAGCAAAAAAAGAATCTGATTTTTATTTTTAAAACGTCAGCCAAAGACTGAAAATAGCAGAAGTATTTATATCTTGATGATACGTAAAACAAAATTATTTATGCCATTGAAATAAAAGGCAGCTTGAAACAGCAAAAGGAGTTGTACATTTCGATTGCTTGGAGTATTACAACTGTAATATTTCACCCAGTAACTGACAGAATTTTAAATTAACCTTTCAAAAGACTATTTTGGCATTGAAGACCAAGGATTAAGGTTGCATTCAGAAATAGGGAAAATGCTCACAAACGTGCATTGCACTGAGTTTCAATCAAACAGACTGAGGAAATGGGAAAAACATTAAATCAAAACATATGTTTAGCTATTTGCTTTCTGCGAACAATTGATAGGAATCAGCCGCTCCTCAATGTCAGAGGAAAACCTATAGATTTGTTCTCAGCTCATCAGTTTCCTCGACCCGCAGTCACTTGGTGAGCCCCGCCCATCCCCGACTGAACGAAGCAGTTTCCCAAACTGGAAATAAATACTGGAAATAAATGGATAAAAAGGTTCAGGAAGAAATGACCAATGGAACGCACTGAAGGCATAACAAGAATACTGCGCGTAATTCTGTGGCACCTTCCAAATCCACGGTAGCACAGTGGTCAGCATTGTTGCTTCACAGCGCCAGGGTCCAAGGTTCAATTCCCCGCTGGGTCACTGTCTGTGCCGAGTCTGCACGTTCTCCCCGCGTCTGCCTGGGTTTCCTCCGGGTGCTCCGGTTCCCTCCCACAGACCAAAGATGTGCAGGTTAGGTGGATTGCCCATATTAAATTGCCCTGAGTGTCCAAAAAGGTTAGGTGGGGTTAAGGGGATAGGGTGGAGGTGTGGGTTTAGGTAGGGTTCTCTTTCCAAGGGTCGGTGCAGACTCGATGGGCCGAATGGCCTCCTTCTGCACTGTAAATTCTATGATTCCTCCCATAATGCCCGAATGACGTGCTGTGAAGTGAATTGGACATTCTGAATTCTCCCTCCGTGTACCCAAACAGGCGCCGGAATGTGGCGAATAGGGGACTCTCACAGTAACTTCATTGCAATGTTAATGCAAGCCTACTTGTGACAATTAAGATTATTGAAACTCCACAACTGTTGCCACCTGGAAGGACAAGGAACACAGATGTATGGGAACACCACCATCGGCAAGTTTCCCCCCCCCAAATCGACACACCATCCTGACTTGGAATGATATCGCTGTTCCTTCTCTGATCATAGAACATAGAACATAGAACAGTACAGCACAGAACAGGCCCTTCGGCCCTCGATGTTGTGCCGAGCAATGATCACCCTACTCAAACCCACGTATCCACCCTATACCCGTAAGCCAACAACCCCCCCCCCCAACCTTACTTTTTAGGACACTACGGGCAATTTAGCATGGCCAATCCACCTAACCCGCACATCTTTGGACTGTGGGAGGAAACCGGAGCACCCGGAGGAAACCCACGCACACACGTGGAGGACGTGCAGACTCCGCACAGACAGTGACCCAGCCGGGAACCGAACCTGGGACCCTGGAGCTGTGAAGCATTTATGCTAACCACCATGCTACCGTGCTGCCCCAATCCTGGGCCCTCTCTTCCTAATAGCACTGTGGGTGTACCGATAGCGATACAAGAAGGCGGCTCACCACAACCTTCTCAAGGGCCATGTGGGGTGGTCAATAAAAGCACTGGCCCAACTTCTGATGCCCTCATTCCGTGACAAAAAAAATACACAGTGCAAGAAGAGGCCATTCAGCCCTACTACTCTGTGCTGGTGAACTATTGAAGACCTAGGATGAGGATAAAGCCCTTCTGAACGTTTTTTTATGAGTTACATGACGCTGGATAATGTTTGCTTTCAGTTAATAAAGATCAAAAGAAAACATTTGGTATCGAACACACAAGAGGCCAACAACCAAAATGAAATTTGCTCATCTTGTCAAAAGTAGTTTGAGAAAATTGAAGATTTGCTAGCCAGATTACTTTTTTTTAGTCCAAAATGTTTTACTTTTGTACTTGCAATGATACTACTGTACCATACGGGGCCAATGTGCTGTATAAGCATCTGGCAAAGCACATTGTTAATACTGTGAAGCACTATATCCATCATTATTACAGAGAAGGTATTCAGATCATTTCGATGACAAGAATACCGATCAGAAAGATGGGCTAACCAGTTACGTTGAGGCCTGTTTCAGATTTTAAGGAAAATGTAGGAGACAGTTTTACTTTGTAAATGGCAGGAGTTGATTTATTCTTTCGTGGGATGTGGGCGTCGCTGGCAATGTTGTCTGAAAGTACACTTTGTAATCATTTACACTCTTCATTTGATACAGTGCCTAGTGTTTTGGAATAGAATATTCATTGCATAATCCCTAACTTGGGAAATGAAATTACTGTGCTTAATTCAAGATATAACCCCATTACCTGCTGCACATATGGTGCTCGATCAATGACTCCAGAAGCGAGATTGGATGACAATTGAAGGCTTTGTTGAACTAGATGTTTCCCCCAGCAGCGCAGGTACAGAATGCAGCAGCTGGGGAGACACAGACTCTTATACTCCGCCTTACTGGGCGGAACCAGCAGGCAGGCTTCACCAAGGATCTTGCTGTCTCAGGTACCTCCCACACCAATCATCTTACAGCCTTAAACTGGGTACCGTAATGCCCCTAATACCGACTACCACAACATATTGAAGCACTGATACGTTTTCTACTCTTGTCATCGTCTCCAATTAAGGGGCAATTTAGCATGGCCAATCCACCTACCCTGCGCATCTTATTGGGCTGTGAGGTTGAGACCCACGCAGACACGGGGAGTATGTGCAAACTCCACGCGGACAGTGACCTGGGGCTGGTTTTGGGGTACAACCTCTTCCAATGCCACATTAATATAGAGACTTAAAAGAATGATCATACATGAGGCACACTGATGACTCTGTGCTTGTATGGACAGCATTTGAGGGGTTTAGATCACTTAATAAACTATTTATATGAAACTGGGACAGCAATGTGGGGCAGTCAGTTCTGTTAGAACAAGGCTTCATAAAAACATTTTTTTGAGACGTAAAGTTCAAATTATTGTTTGTCTTTCATTGATGCATTAAATTGTGGTGCTGTTTAAGTTTGATTTATTTTTTGCGTGACGTTCTTTTATTTTCCAACTTTCCCTCTTGCAAGAATTTTGCTTCAACTGCTTTTCCACATTGTGGGCCATTCGGCCCTTCGAGCCTGCTCTGCCATTCATTATGATAATCATCAAGTTCAATACCCCTGTCCCGCCTTCCCCCATTTCCCTTGATCCCTTTAGCCCCAAGAGCTATATCTAATTCCTTCTTGACATCACACAACTTTTTGGCCTCAGCTACTTTCTGTGGTAATGAATTCCATAGATTCTCCACTCTCTAGATGAAGAAATTTCTCCTCACCTCAGTCCTAAAAGTTTTATCCCTTATCCTCAAACTATGACCCCTAGTTCTGGACTCCTCCACCACCGGGAACATTCTTTCTGAATCTATCCTGTCCAATTCTATCATAACCAAAGTTGCAGGGCAAGAGGTCCTCTGGTGGTTTAACTGCCATTCTTAGATTTCAAGGAGGGAGAGTTGTTGTTAAGGAGGGGAGATATCTTTAGCCCCAGGACCCGCATTTACCATCCTGCACTCAGCACAGGACTCTGTCGCAATTTGGTTAGATCGTGTCCCGCTCTTCCCTGCCGTCACTGTCCATGCCCCTTTAGATGTGAGCAAACAGGTGGGCTTCTGCATTCCCCACCAAGTCAGCTACGGCATCAAGGATGAGGTGGTGTTGGGAGCTACTGCTAATTGTTCAACATTCCGTGGAAGTCCGGCTAACTGCAAAGCTTTCCAGTGGCAGCTGGCCGCTCCCGTCGCAGATTTTGAAGAGGTCACAAAATTTGCCGCAAATCTGTATGGGGTGGGCTCCTGCTTTCGGATGAACTAGAATGCAGATTGCACAGGCAGGAAGTCTGGAAATCCTACAATAAACACACTAAAGGAACAGGCACAATCTCTGTATGGGTTCTTAATCGGGTTGGATGTGAAAGAAATCACCACAGACATTTTTTTTTTAATAAATATTTTTATTGGGTTTTGTTTTGAACAAGGTATAATTACCGTTATGTACACAGAATAAGAAACACACATATATATATATACACATTTAGAGGAGAAGGGCACACCCCAACATAAAACAAAATACAATAACATATGAAATGGAATAACTGGTGGGGTATTGTGCACCAGCTTGACAGCGGCATCTCTGTACATCTGGCAAAATTACCCACCCCACATAAGTAGGCGGCTGCCTGCGGGGGGTGGGGGGGGGGGGGGGGGTGCGGGGACAGGGGGGCAGGCACACCTTTGGGTGCCGGGGAGAAAATCACAGTGTGCGATATTTGGCTGTGCTGTGTGTTGCTGTCACCCGCCCTTCCCGGTCGGGTCTCGCTGCCGTCCCACGCTCGCCCCCCGCTTCTGCCGCTCCTCCCGTCCTCCATCTCCAGTTTCCTCGTTCCCCGCTCCTGGAGATGTCATGCACGTTTTGGCATCCCGTGTCCTCCCTCCGGCTCCCGCTTCCCTGCCCCCCCTCAGGCCCTCCTCTCCCGTCCCTCCCCCTCCACGGTTCGCCTCCCTCTCCCCAGGTTTAGCTGTCTTCCCCCCCCCCCCCCCCCCCCCGTGGTTCGCCCCTCCCTCCTCAAGTTTAGCCGTTCCCCCCTCCCCCACTCCCAGTCCATCTCTCCCCGCCATCCCTCCCCTACCTTCCCCTGATTCCCGTCCATTTTCCCCTGATTCTTGGCCACCCGGCTATTCTTCCTCTTGTTCGTTGGCCACAAACAGGTCCCGGAACAATTGCATGAATGGCTCCCACATTCTGTGGAAGCCGTCGTCTGACCCTCGGATGGCGAATTTGATTTTTGTCCATTTGGAGAGAAAATCACCACAGACATGGGAAACCGAAACTAACCATGTACAGTCAGCATCTGAAAAACAATGTTGTGCATTTGTATAGCACCTTTAACATAAAAAAAATTGTTCATGGGATGTGGGCATCGCTGGCTGGGCAAGCATTTGTTGCCCATTCCTAATTGCGATTGAACTCAGTAGTTTGCTGGGCCATTTCTGAGGATCTGGAGTCACATGTAGGCCAGACCAGGTAAGGATGGCAGATTCCCTTCCCGAAAGGACGTTCGTGAACCAGATGGATTTTTACAACAATTGACAATGGTTTCACAGTCACCATTAGACATTTAATACCAGACTCGTATTGAATTCAAATTTCACCATCAGCCGAGTTGGGTTCGAACATGGTTCCCCTGAGAATTACCCTGAGGCCTCTGGATCACTCGTCCAGTGACAACCCCACGGCACCGCCATCTCACCTATGTGGTAAACAATTCCAAGGTGCTTTAGTCATGTGAGAGCACCTTTAAGAAATCGGTGCTTAAGAAATGTGCCTTTAAGAAATGGGTGTTTATCAGTGATGTCAGAGTGTGGGTGGAGCTGGGCTGTCTGTCAGCTTTTTACTTTCATTTTAGGCTGTTTGCTGCAGGGTGTGTTTTAGTTTTGTTTTCAGTGTTGGAGCTGAAGCCAGACAGAGCAGGTGTACTGCTATTCTCTCTGCCATCAAAAGACTATCTCTTGATCATTTGGTGAATTCAGAATTATAAATGTTCTCAGTTGTGAATGTAAATCTAATGTGCTCCTGATAAAAGGTGTTTCTTTTGTCTTCTGGATGTTATTAAGCATTACTTAGTGTTGTATTCTTTGGGGGTTGTTTTTGAATTAATGGTTGCTAAGATGTTCACTGTATGTTTTAAAAAGATTAACTTGAGTTCATAGAATAAACATTGTTTTGCTTTAAAAAATACTTTTCCATTTCTGCTGTACCACACCTGCAGAGTGGGCCGTGTGCTCCCCATACCACAATCTATTAAAATTTGTAGGTCAGGTGAACTCCATGATACACTTTGGGGTTCTCTAAACCCTGGCCCGTAACAAATGAAAAGGCAGACAAGCAGCTCTTTTGAGTGGGACACTTCATCACAACTGGCCAAAGCAATAGCAGGTAATAATGAAGGACCTTGGGCGGAATCGCCCGGGGCCGGCGCAAATCCCGCCCCCGCCGTAGCCGGAATTCTCCGCCACCCAGGAATCGGCGGGGACGGGAATCACGTCGCGCCGGTCGGCGGCCCCCCGCGGCGATTCTCTGGCCCGCGATGGGCCGAAGTCCTGCCGCTATCAGGCCTCTCCCGCCGACGTGGTTTAAACGACCTCTAGTGGCAGGCGGCGTGAGCGGGCTCCGGGGGCCCACCGATCGGCGGGCGGGCCTGTGCCGTGGGGGCACTCTTTTTCTTCCGCCGCCGCCACAGCCTCCACCATGGCGGAGGCGGAAGAGACCCCCTCCACCACGCATGTGCCGGGGTGACGTCAGCGGTCGCTGACGCTCTGGCACATGCGCGGACTCACGCTGACCGGTGAAGGCCTCTCGGCCAGCCATGGCGCCGGTAGGCGGGGCGCCAAAGGCCGTTCGTGTCGGTCGGCGGAGCGGGAGCCACTCTGGCGCGGGCCTAGCCCCTAAAGGTGCGGAGAATTCCACACCTTTAGGGGGGAGGCCCGACGCCGGAGTGGTTCTCGCCACTCTGGTACGCCGGGACCCCCCGCCCCACCGGGTAGGGGAGAATCCCGGCCCTTATCAGTAATATTATTGCCTCCTTCAATTGAGAAGCTTGGGTTAATGTGGAGTAAAGGAAATGGTTATCTTAGTAAGCTGCACAATGTCCTCTGAAATGGCAACAGAATTACAGGCAATCAGTCGACCTAAGTCAGAAATAGAAACTTGGCAGGATTTATCACCACCCAGTGTGCATTTACTGTCATTTGAAAGCTGGAACTCGGCAGAATATCATTTAACGCCAGATAGGACTGTTACATTCCTGTCAATCGTTTCCAGGAAATATAAATAAAATCGCTGCCCTGATCAAAACACGGAGAAAGGAGAAGTAAATCTAACCCCCTTGTTGCTAACCCCATGAGTCTGAAGTGTAACAATCGCATCAGCAAAAAGATCCCCTCAACTCCATTCGTCATCCAAACAAACGAGGCGCAATTTATTTTTTGCCGACAAATCGACTTTTGTAAAAAGTTGTTTTCTCCTCGATGCCTGTGAAGTTACATAACGAATGCAGCCCTCAGAGGACACTGTCACATGAGCTAACTCACAGGCTGCTGCGCTTGATGCATCTTTGAACCAGAGCTTTATATAAACAGCAAGACACTTAACATTTGATACGTACACTTTCTAATAATGAATCACAAAATCAAACAAACGCTGAGAGGGATTTTACTTTAATTTACATTAAGAAGATGGATTTGTACCAAACGATCAAAGGCGGTCACATCCATGTGTCAATAGGGTTCAATGCTAACCTCTCCCGCACTTATTGAGTTATTATGTTGAACTTCATTTTCTATCCAAACAGAATTTTTTTGTGTATGTCAATGCACACACAGAGAGATGCCTGAGATTAGTTATCTGCAGAGCGATGTACAAATGGCTTGAGATTATATCTGATTTCCAGAAACCACCATTAATTTATCTTGCTCTATTCTTAACAGATGTTGCAGCACTTAATGGAGTGCACCGAATCCAGCACTGGTACGAGGGGCCGAACGGTCTCATTTTGGGCTGTCTTGCTTTATAAAAAAGTGCCGAGGGGCGGGGGGAGGGAGCGGGGGGGGGAGGGAGGGGGGCGGGCGGGGGGGGGGGGGGGGGCGGTGGGTGGCCGTACTCACCAGCGGGATCTTCTGGTCCCACCATTGGCCAATGGCAGACTGCCTCCTACCGGGGTGGGGGGGGGGGGGGGGCGGGGATATGCCAGCAGCACGGTTCAATTCCCGTACCGGCCTCCCCGAACAGGCGCCGGAATGTGGCGACCAAGGGCTTTTCACAGTAACTTCATTTGAAGCTGACTTGTGACAATAAGCGATTATTTTCATTATTATTATATTTTGAAATCACAGCAATGTTTTGACAGGACAAACTAAGAATGAGCCGTGGATCTTGAATGTTCAAGACTGTGTCACTTCATTCATTTTCGTAACTCTGTGAGATATGTCCCGTGGGCTGTTTAGCACAGGGCTAAATTGCTGGCTTTGAAAGCAGACCAAGCAGGCCAGCAGCACGGTTCAATTCCCGTAACAGCCTCCCCGAACAGGCGCCGGAATGTAGCGACTAGGGGCTTTTCACAGTAACTTCATTTGAAGCCTACTCGTGACAATAAGCGATTTTCATTTTCATTCCAACCTTGCCTCTACCTTTTAAAATTTTTTTTAATAATCCCCTTCCCACATCAATTTTATTCTCAAATCCTTTCCTGTCAGTGTGACGAAGATACGACAGGTACAAAGAACAAAGAAAATTACAGCACAGGAACAGGCCCTTCGGCCCTCCCAACAAGGAGGCCATTGCTCATAGTGAAGCTGTATTTTCTGTGTGTCTATCAAGGCGGCATGGTGGCACAGCGGTTAGCACTGCTGCCTCACAGCGCCAGGGTCCCGGGTTCAATTACGGTCTTGGGTGACTGTCTGTGTGGAGTTTGCATGTTCTGCCCGTGTCGGTGTGGGTTTCCTCCGGGTCCTCCTGCTTCCTCCCCCAGTCCAAAGATGTGCAGGTCAGTTGTATTGGCCATGCTAAATTCCTTAGTGTCCAAAAAGGTGTACGGGTTAGGTGGGGTTATGAGGATAGGGCAGGGGAATGGGCCTAGATAGGGTGCTCTTTCAGTGCAGATGCGATGGGCTGAATGGTCCCCCTTCCAGACTGCAGTAATTCTATTCTGTTTTAACCTGAAGTCTTGTCTGTTTGAGAGGTATCGTGAGGATATTGAGATTGTGCGCTCAAACCATTTGAATCCACAATTGGTAAATTGCACATAATTTAATTTATTATCAGTTGTGCTACCAATGCCTGAGGTTCTTCATTGCAAGTGTGAAGTTGAAAAATCCCCCCTTAGGTGTCAGCCAGCTATGTCACCATGGAGATATCACACCTGGATGCCAATCCCTTACTAACCACGCTTTTTAGCAGTCATCAATAAATAGTGATCAGAAGTAGGAATACCGGTTCATTTACTTCCTTTTTCCTTCAGCCCAGATCATTGAGGTTAATTAAAATCAAAGCTAATTCATTCAGAATTGACTTACAATTAAATCTGGAGCCATTTAAACTTGTCACATTCACTAAAACATTTACTAACCCTAACCCTAACCCTAAACAGACCCATTGGGAATTGGCAATCTGCTTGGTATTTTCTCTGACTTGCTAAGGTCAATTTATAGGGGTGACACGGTAGCACAGTGGTTAGCACAGTTGCTTCACAGCTCCAGGGTCCCAGGTTTGATTCCCGGCTTGCGTCACTGTCTGCATGGATTTTGCACTTTCTCCCCATGTCTGTGTGGGTTTCATCCGGGTGCTCCGGTTTCCTCCCACAGTCCAAAGATGTGCAGGTTAGGTGGATTGGCCACGCTAAATTCCTTAGTATCCAAACAGGTTAGGGTGGAGGTGTGGGCTTAGGTAGGGTGCTCTTTCCAAGGGCGGGTGCAGACTCGATGGGCTAAAAGCCCTCCTTCTGCACTGTAAATTCTATGATTCTATCCTCTTCCCCACTGTCCCACATAGTAATGCCCCTCCCCCCATTACCATGTTAGCCAGGTTCCGTGACCTGAAATGCAACCTTGCACCTTCTGGGTCTACACGCGTTGGTTCCCCACTGGCCAGCCTATTTAACAATTGACATACCAGGAAATTCTTCAGGATTCTCTTTGCTGACGATTGAATGGTCAGTGAAGGGTGCTGTCATCGAGATTGTAAAAATCCAGAAACAACTGATTGACTTGGACAGGCGCAAAGCACCAAGTCGGATGGCTCAGCCGCATTCCACGTCCGTGAATCCAAACAACTTTAAATCTGAACTAAAAACCGGTCCCAAGGGTGGCTCAGATTTACGACGCTCCAGTGCACTCGTGGCCGTCCGGACCTCTGCCTCCCTTGATTCTGCTTCCACCGTTTGAACAAAGAAAGGGAAACATCTCCAAAGTATTATTTAGCAAATGGGAAACTTGTAAACACAGTTCGCGTCCAAGTGGCCGAAACAGATGATTTTATATCAGAGTCGAACCATTATTAAATCCAGCCAACATCAACAATAGTTTTCCTTAGTGATGATATAGTTCCCCCCCCCCCCCCCCCCCCCCCCCCCCCCCCCCGAGCAACTTTTGTACAATTAGTGGCGCTCAAGTCGAAAAAGGGAATGATGAAAGTGTCAGACTTTATCATGTTATGCAGAGGTAAAGGAACTATGCAGAATTAATTTGTAAGAATAATTCCTGGTGCCTTTGTAAGCAGTTTGACGGAAGAATTCCTTTGAAGGAGTGTCCAAAGTGAGGGAGTGTTTTGTTTAAATGTACACTGGTAGCAGATCCCACCGCAACATTGCTCATGAGCCCGACTGGGCCAGGAAAGCAGTTTAGCTCTTTAGCTGCTAACCTGCTTGTCCCTTTATGACCACAACTCAACCATTCCCTACAGGGGTCCAAAGTATTTGTAGCGGCTTGTAAAATCCCGAGGTGAATTTGAGGTCAGTAAATCGCTTGTAAATTTGAGGCTCCAGGTTCTTTGCATTCTTTTTTGTTCAAATATAGTTTTGCATCGGTAATAAAACCTGATTGGTGCTGTGTGACATATTGCGTGTGACATTTGATGGGGTGTCTGGAAAGTGACCAATGTACACAGTGCGTTCGAGGAAAAGCAAATTATTCTCAGCGGAGGAACATCCCACGTCCTGAAATAGTGACAGTAACACTAATTTTTGCAATCATGCAAGAGAATTTTTGGAAAGATAGCATTTGGACTCAGTGTCCGATTCTCGGTGTGGTAATAAATTTGAAAGAGAGAACAATTTGGCAATAGGTTGTGATTCAGGAATAAAGTAAGATTTGGTTCTGCCTGGGTCTTGTACTGCGATGAACGTACTACAAATGGTCAAAGGGAATGACCTGCCAACCCCAATGCCCAATGCCGTGTCGCAAGGAACTGTTTGCAATTTTCATCGCCAGCCGGAATGTTCCGATGCTTTGGGATGGCTCCAAAAACCTAGGGAGGAATTCAACCCCAACGTTTCGAAGGGCGCGATCCAACGGCCAGGCTGCGCCTGAAAAGCAGCTTGCCGCAGCGCAGTGTGGCTGATAAAAGCTGGAGTCTCCGCTGCCGGGGTTTTCCCGGCTCGCAATGCGGCACGAGATCCAACGCGATCTGGCGAGACGTTTTAATGGAAATCCTGCCTATTGTGGGCGGGGTCACTTTTTTGCAAATTTGCATATTAGAGCAAGACCGGTTAGTGTCACTCTAATGTGTAACTTCCCAAGGTACCCGAGGCTTGGGATTCATCCCTTTTGCCTTGGAGTCTCCGGAGAGATTTGTTCAGCACTGATCCCCACAAACAGGGACCAGACAGAGCAGCACTTTTGGTGGTCTCCCAGGGGATCGGAGGCTCCCAGTTACGTGCCCTTTGGGCAGGTTGGTGCTCTATCACTGCTGGTGTTACCTAGGCATACTGGCAGTGCCACCTGGTGACACTGTCGGCTGGCATGGGCACTGCCAAAGTGCCAATCTGGCATTGTTTGCATGCATAAGCAGGCCGGGAGTGCCCTGTGTGGGTATTGGAGAGGGGGAGTGGAGGGTGGAGGGGAATCTTGTTTCTTACCGAGAGAGTCGTTCACACATACAGAAATTTGTGACGTTGTGGTAATGACCCACCAGATACAAAACATTCCAGAAAAGCTTGGCGCTTGTCCATTCAAGTACAAGGGACCTTTTAGTGGCGCGATATTTTATTTATTTATTTTTAAAAAAATTTAGATTACCCAATTATTTTTTCCAATTAAGGGGCAGTTTAGCGTGGCCAATCCACCTACTCTGCACATTTTTGGGTTGTGGGGGCGAAACCCACGCAGACACAGGGAGAATGTGCAAACTCCACACGGACAGTGACCCAGAGCCGGGATCGAACCTGGGACCTCAGCGCCGTGAGGCGGTTGTGCTAACCACTAGGCCACCGTGCTGCCCTTTAGTGGTGCGATATTAATTAATTTCTGCCAAACAACCTTTCTGATTCTGGTAATTACCTATTAGACGTGTGGAGTCTCATGCCTTCTGATTGGAACTATTATTGGAGATTGAATAAAAAACAATTAAAAGAAGCCTTTTCCTTTTATTGGATATATATTTCTCTTCATCCCATCTTTTTTCACTCTCTTTATTTTGATTTCTGTACATGATTTTACGTTCAATTAGGAATGAATCAAACTGTGTGGGCTGAGTTTTTCCAGGTCCATGGAGGTGGGTTAGGAGGTGCATGTTGGGCAGAGGCTACCAACTTGGCACCAGTGGGGACCATTGTGGCCCATTAATGAACCAATTGAGAAACAGTGGTAGGCACGCGGAGATTTTCCCAACAGGGGATAGGCCCACTGCTGAGGTTGGAGTGGAGGAGTAACTGGAAGCTGCCTGCTGCAGGCGGGCGATGGTTCGTTGACATCTCCTCTCACCCTAGTCCTGACTGCTCCTAGCATGTCCTCCTGTACTCTTCATTGAAGCAGGGCTGATTCCCAGCTTGGTGGTAATGGTAGAGTGGGGGAAATGTGAGGTCACAATTCTGCTGCTGCTGATGGCCCACAACACTTCATGGTTGCCCAGCCTTGAGCTGCGAGATCCGTTTGAAACCTACCCCATTTACTAGAGCCACACTACATGATGGAAGATATCTTCAATGTGCAGACCAGACTTTGTCACCACAAGGACTGTGAGGTAGTTACTCCTACCGATACTGTCATAGATAGATGCTTCTGCAGCACAGGTGGGTGAGGATGAGGTCAAGCATGTTTTTTACTCTCATGGTTCCTTCAATACCAGCTCAGTCCAGCAGCTGTATCCTTTCGGACTTGACCAGCTTGGTCAGTAGGGCTGTTACTGAGTCACTCTTGGTGATGGACATTGAAATCCCCGACCCGAGTACATTCTGTACCCTTGCCACCTTCAATGCTTCCTCCAAATGATGTTCAACATGAAGGAGTACTGATTCATCAGCTATGGGGGAAGGTACATGGTAATCAGCAAGAGGTTTCTTTGCCCATGTTTGACCTGATACTATGAGAATTCATGGGGTCAATACAGGATCTATTAACAGGCAACACTCTCTATTTTACATATTACATATCTCTGACCAATACAGAGAAGTGTGTAACAGGTTTACGAAAAATATTCCAAAATAACTGTACATCTGCAGTACTTTCACTTACAGCTCAGTTTCTAGGTCTTTCTATGTTGTTTTTACTTTGCTCTGAGTCCATATGCAGGCGTGACCAATCAAGCACAGTTACCAGACTCGCTCAATCAAACACAGAACACGTGAGCAATTGAACACGACTAATATGGCATTGCATCTTGAAAGGTACATTGCATCTCCAGCAATAAGCTCCACTTTCAAAGCTCGTATGCTTTAGCATGTAGCTTTTACAGATGTGTATGGTATAAAATAATGAAGTGTTTATTTTTTAGATACACTGGTCCAGACTGGTTTTATTCTAATTAAATCCTTCTTTCTGTGAAATTAAGAGTTGTGGTTTCAAGAACACGATCGTGAATCATTTAATAAGCATTGCTCACAGGAATTACTTTCGTTTCAAGGCTCATACATTGATTTATCATTAAACTTACATTTTCAAAAATGATCATCTTGGCTTAAGTCCTCCTCACATATGATTTTTCTTTTCAGAGTCATAACAATTGAGAACATCAAAATCATGTGCTTACATTAAAGCTGGAGATTCAGGCGATGCATTAAGTTGAATTATCAGATTCAGTTACCTTCTACAATCGAGTTTAGGTCTTAGGGGAATGTTTTGCTGATTTGAAAATGAGGGAAGAAGATGAAAATAATGTTACTAATGGAAATCATTTGACTTCTCAGACTTCAGTTAATTCCGCTGTCAATGGAATTCTGTTTCAATATTTTAACAGCGGGTTTCTGTTAGACAGTAATGTGGAAGGTAGCGGCCCCGAATAAAATGCCCCTGAATAGTTTAGCTCTAATGTTCCTTGAGAGTTCTGCTCATCAGTGTTTTTACTCATGGTTGCAATTCATGAAGACACTTGGCATTAAGTGTCTCCCAGGTATTCAACAGTGGGAGACATGTCTTCATTTGATGCCCACAAAGATATGTGGCAGGATTCTCCATTGCCCGATGCCGAAATCATAATCGGCAATCGGGTGGAGAAGCGATTCCGACGCCGGAATCGGGGTCGTCGCCGGTTTGATGTTGGTTTGTGATTCTCCACCCCTTCCAAACCGGCATCATTGTGATGCGCGTTGCACGCAGTTGCAAGGCCGTTGATGCCTCATTGGTTAGGTTACGCGTACAGCCAGCCGGCGCGACAGGTGCAGGTCATCAGCCGTGTGCATGCGCGGCCGGGGACCCGGCCATTCTCTGGCCGTTTTTGGCGTGATCTGCGTATGTTTCACGTGGCGCCGACGCTAGCCCCCCTCACCGGTACCGGAATCCGTGAGGGGTTCGCGCTTGACTTTCCTGATGTGAACCTCCCTCGGATTCTCCATTCGAGCCGGCACTAAGCCGCAGAAACAGAGAATCCCACCCATGGTACCAGGAAACGTAGTGAGACACAAATCAGACTAGAGAAATCGACATCGTTTTCCAAATTCATCTTCCCAATGGCTGGACTCCGTTAACTCGTGGCAATTGAGAGATACAACCTGATCAGTCTGCCTCTAACCTGTTACTGAGTATTTGGTTCATTTCAGCCCGAATTTTGTGGTTAAAAATATCAATGTGGCGATCATCATTGAGGAGTAAATCAGGCAGCAACATCTGGCGACCACATATATGAGGTCGTGTCTGATTAACTCTGCTCCTCCACAAGTTTCTCCGCTTGTATCTGACTGAGAGTCGTTCACACATATAGAAATTTATGACGGTGCGCTAATTATCTCCCGGATATATACAACAGAGAGTGGCAGAGGGAGAGAGAGAGAAAGGCAGATAGAGATAGGTAGAGGGAGAGAGACATGCAGAGACAGAGAGGGAATGAGAGAGAGAGATGTATAATCTGGACACAAACCAGCTGAGTGAGGTAGAAGACCAGTGCAATATGGAGAAAACCGGGAGCGAGATTGGTAGAGAGCAAAATGGGAGGGCCAAACACCACTCTTGCCACACATGTTCACCCACAGGTGAGCTGCTGAGGAGTTGCAGGATTAACGAGCCCTTTAAGAGCTGGAGTTCCAAGTACTTTGGTTGTTTACATCCGTTTTCTGCTGGTTTTGATCCGTTGACTTCACCCAGCGGAAGAGCAAACGGGCAGAGCCATGAAACACACCTGTGATTCGCTCTGAACGCAAACTGTTTTCTTTAGAGATGAAACGTTGCAGCAATTCTAGTCCATGGGGGGGGGGGGGTGTGGTTGTGTTCGCAGAGATCTTACGCTGATCCTACTGTCGCCTCTGTCAGCACGGTAGCATTGTGGATAGCACAATGGCTTCACAGCTCCAGGGTCCCAGGTTCGATTCCGGCTTGGGTCACTGTCTGTGTCGAGTCTGCACATCCTCCCCGTGTGTGCGTGGGTTTCCTCCGGGTGCTCCGGTTTCCTCCCACAGTACAAAGATGTGCAGGTTAGGTGCATTGGCCATGATAAATTGCCCTTAGTGTCCAAAATTGCCCTTAGTGTTGTGTGGGGCTACTGGGTTATGGGGATAAGGTGGAGGTGTTGACCTTGGGTAGGGTGCTCTTTCCAAGAGCCGGTGCAGACTCGATGGGCCGAATGGCCTCCTTCTGCACTGTAAATTCTATGATATTCTTTCTCACTGCTGTGTTAATTCTTTCCTGTTCCTCCGTTACATCTTTTCCAGGCAGATCTTCCTGTCGGAGCAGCTGACCTTCTGTCGAGCTGCCAACACCAGCATATTCTTATCATAATGTTCACAAATCAACGGAAAGGCTTCCCAGATCTCAAAAGCTAAGAAGGGATGCTTATACTTTGCGGCAATTTTAAAGTCTTGACACACCTTCAACACAAATATTTCGAAGTTTTATTTGCTGAGTGCCGAGATTGGCTCACGAGCGGAGAGATTTATGACTCCAAAGGAATCACTAAAAGCTTGTGAACAGGTAGGCAAAAATAATTATGAAAGGCAGTGGCCTGTTTCACGATTATATTTTTAAAAAATAATAATAATCGCTTATTGTCACGAGTAGGTTTCAATGTAGTTACTGTGAAAAGCCCCTAGAAGCCACATTCCGGCGCCTGTCCGGGGAGGCTGGAACGGGAATTGAACCGCGCTGCTGCTGTTGTTCTCCATTACAAGCCAGCTGTCTTAGCCCGCTGTGCTAAACCAGCCCCAGTCTCATGGGGTGTTGGTTTTACCTGTGTGGTCCATGAGGTCTGTCACGCCACCTGAACAGATTTCCTCCGCCTTTGTCTTTGTCTCAGGAGGCATTGAGTTCAAACTGGTGGAGGTTGTGTAATACTTGTACAACGCTGCGGTTAGACCCCATCTGGCGTACTGCATTCAATTTACCTCAAAATATTGAGTCCGGCTGGCACAGTGGGTTAGCACTGCTGCCTCATAGCGTAAGGGACATGGGTTCGATTCCAACCTTGGGTCACTATCTGTGTGGAGTTTGCACGTTCTCCCCGTGTCTGCGTGGGTTTCCTCCGGGTGCTCCGGTTCCCTCCCACAGTCCAAAGCTGTGCAGGTTAGGTGGATTGGCCATGTTAAATTGCCCCTCAGTTTCCAAAGGTTAGATAAGGTTACGGGGATAGGGTGGAGAAGTGGGGCTACGTAGGGTCCTCTTTCACAAAGTATGGACTGGAGTGATCTCTGTATATCAATATACATAATCAATATATGTAATGTTAGTACAGGCAATTGAACACTAGAGGTCTCACTATCAGAACCTATATTAATAGTATTCCCGCTCTTTCTGATTAGAGTGTGCATCAAGAGTGAAGAGCGAACAGAAATAGCAAAGCTAGAGAGAGAAGTTATTTGTTATCAATGATGTGGAGATGCCAGCGTTGGACTGGGGTGAGCACAGTAAGAAGTCTTACATTCACCTGAGGAAGGAGCAGCGCTCCGAAAGCTGTGTTTGAAACAAACCTGTTGGACTTTAACCTGGTGTTGTAAGACTTCTTACTCGTTTGTTATCAAGCCATTGTATTGTATGAGTTGATCAGTTATCTCTACAATTGTTTCTTTATTTTACAAGTTGACTATTAAGTAAAAGAACTCACAATATTTATTCATACTACTCAATAAATTAGTTTATCTTTACAAGAAGACGACTGCTCATTTCAGCAACTTGGCTGGTTCAAAAAAGTAATATATATATTACGGAAGGTAATATAACATGGGCCATATGGCCTCTTTCTGTAGTCGGGGTTCTATGAGTGAGTGCCATGTTGAGTCATCAGGATATTACAGGGGCTAAGGTGTTAAAGTATGATCCCCAAGACTAAGCTTGTATTCCCTTCAAATAAGAAGATTTAAGAGGTGACCGAATTGTGGCATTGAAGATGATCAAAGTAGTTAATAGGGTAGAAAGATTATTTCCTCTATTGGGAGAGCTCAGAACGAGAAGACATCAGGTGGAATTTTCCATTTTCCTGCCCTGCCGTGGTGTGTATGTAGCGGCGGAGGCAAGCGGCCATTGGCCGGCAATGGGATCTTCTATTCTTGGCGCTAACAACGGGGTTTCCCATTGTTCACACCCTCCACCGCCGGGACACCCACTGCAGGGAGTCGATCAGCAGGACCTCAGTGGCCGAGCAGGCGAGCTACGCAAGACGGCACGGATATCGACGGGACTGAAAGATCTTGGGCTGGATTCTCCGTGTGGGAGACTAAGTCCCCACGTCGGCGTGAATACGGTGGTGTTGTACGGCAGGAAATCTGGTGCAAAACGGCCACCGATTCCCTGCTCCGGAGGGGGTGTGGGAGGCTCGCAGACCTGACCCGCAAAAATAGTCCCCCCTTTCGGCTGGCTCGTGAGCCTGGGCCCACCCCCCCCCCCCCGCTCCACAGTGCCCCCAGCCCGGAATAATGGCCCCCCCTGCCCGTGGATCGGCCCTCCCCCGACTGGACTGAGTTCCCGACGGGTGAGACCACCAGGCAACCCACGCCATCAGGAACTCAGCCGGTCGGGGATGGACCTCAGCCAACGTAAGGAGGGCGTGGGTACGGCGTGCGGCGTCCTCCTAGAGTACGCAGCTTTTCAGGACGCGGAGCGTACCACCATAAAACTAATGCCAGCTCATTCAGGGGTGTTGTCAGGAAACATTCCTTCGCACAGAAGGTGGCGGAAATCCAGAAATCTCTGCCCCTAAACTGCTAGGTCTGGGCATTGCGGGCTATGGATCAAAGGCAGGTGGATGGAGTCAAGCTACAGATCAACCGTGAGCCAATTGAATGATGGAATGAACTCAAGTGGCCGAATGGCCTATCCCCGTTCCTGTGCACAGTCTGGCGAGAGAATCTCATCCAACACTTAGGCCCGATGATTGGGAGTTGTCGACGCGGCATTTATGAATGTAATTTTTGAAGGTTACAAGAAGGAAGACAGAAAAAGGTCCGAATATACCACGGAGGTGAAGATACTCTCATTGTTACATGTACGCTTAAGCAAGAAAGAATGGAAATGAATCTCGACGTATTAGACTCTGGCTAGACAACCGCAAACACAGCTTTCTGTTTATGCCTCTGAGGTGAAGGTCGAATGTGGACAGCTTTTACGAATATAATTTTAATAAGAAAATATGGCAGGACTCTGTGGGGAGGCAGTTCTAACAGAGAAATCATGGTCTGGCAGTTGGAGACATTTCCTTTTCAGTGTAAATGACGGGAAATGAGTTAACAGGGTTCACTTTGACGTGATGACCTTTGCCCCTTGGGCAGATAGATGAGCGAGCCAAAAATTAACTTATCCCTTTAACTCTTTCCAACGAAAGAAGAGTAGATATGATACTGACAGAACACAAGCTGTTTTCTTCCTCTTCCAAGATCACTCCAACAAAAACAAAATCCAATTTCTGACTGCAATCTGACCACACTCCAAATGAAGCGCATTGAGGAAGGATTTCTTGAATGGAGTCCTCAACAGATGCTGTGGACCAAAAAATTAACAATACTTCCCAAAATAAATATCCCTCTCTTTCTATTTTTAATCTCTTTGGCAAACCCTGGACGTTGAAGTCTTGGGTTAAGCAACTCATCAATGTCAGCCACCGAATGGCAAAATGGCCGACCAATCCCAGCTGTCCCTTTTCTTGAGGCCCATTCACTGTGTTCAAGATAAAGGGTCTTTATATAAGGTGCTGAAAGCTGTTAGCTGGCGAGGGGAAATAAGAACGCAGGACGACACAATCAGAGGTTTGACACCTACCAATTTTGCATGGTAAAGAGGCGGAAATATGGCCACTTATTTTGCGCTTCCCATTAGCGGAACCACAGTTTGACGAATGCTGTGGATCCACCTTGTGCTTGTCAGGAATTGTGGAACCAGCGGGCTCCTAAACTCGCCACGCTGCTTGCGAATGCTTCCTGGTGTTAGGCCCGTCACCTTAGGCTGAATTTAATACCCTCCTCGCCTGAGGTGAGTTTGGAGGCGGGGAGCGTTTGGGAGGCTGGCATGTCGGGACCCCCGTTGCTCTTCCCTCCTCTGCTTTGATTGAGCCTGTGGCGGGAAGGCCCATGGAACAGCCTCCCTGCTCCAGTGCCAATCGAGATTCCTACGTGGGCAATCAACACCCACTTAAGCGTCTCATCCACTGCCACTGGTATTCACCCAATAGTGGGCAGGAGATTCACCGTGAAAAAAGGCACATCCTGTCAGTATTTTATAAAGGACAAATGTACACGGACATAGGGCTTCAGGCTCACCATAAGCTTGTTTAGTAACAAAACGAAAGCACTGCTAATGGCTGAGTACAGACTCGATGGGCCGAATGGCCTCCTTCTGCACTGTAAATTCTATGATTCTACAAGAGCTCTAAACTAGTGTAATGATGCTGCACAGCACTCAAAACCATGGATTATTAATACTATCTGTCCTAATATACACCAGTATATCATGGTGCAGACACACACTGATGGACACACACAGGGGCCAATCAACATGTACAAACACCGCAGCCAATCACCAGTTAGAATACACACACTATAAAGACAGAGGGCACCACGGTTCCCGCTCATTCTGGGTGCTGCCTCTCAGTGTAACAAGAACTCATCCAGCCCAGCACAGACTCACACCACGTGCTGAGAGAATCAACTGGTTCGGACAAGGCTTAGGTCTCTAGTTTAAGTTGGCCTCATTTAGACCCACAGTCATCGTGTGTTAGTTAGTTAGAAGTTAGTTAATAAAATTGAGTTGAACCTTCATCAGTGTTGGAAGTGTCTGTTCATCTCTCAAGTCGAGCCAACAGTTCACTATCCTCCAGTAAAACATCCATGTTTCTGCCCAAAACCTTACTCAGTCCAACTCAAACACCTCAGGATATCGTTGCTACCCTTAAGCTACCCGTGAAGCTAAAAATATCCCACGGGTCTGGTTGCTACTTACAACTCCCCACACGGCTGGTCCTTCTGGCACGAGCTGTAGGTCCACGACGCAGATTGACTGTTTCTAACCCTCGTTGGTGCCTGCAGTCCCAAAGCGTCGGGCCAATATCACCAACAAAATGGCTGAAAACACTTACCCTCCCCCAACACGGCCGCTCTTGTCCGGTGCTGAAAGTAGGCCCGAGTCGAGGTGACCAGCCCTGACCCTCCTCCTGATTGCAGACTAACCCTAACCCGACAGTCTTGGTTTTTTTTATTACAAATCTTTATCGAAGACGTCAAAACACGTTTCCTGAAGATATTTATGTTTGGATGCTCGGTGCTGAGCACCTTTTTAATCTCTTTCGTCCGCCTCCTACCTTGGTGCAGACAAACCCATTCACCGCAGTGTTGTTACCACATCCGGAACAATGGGCCCCATTCAGCTGAGATACGTCTCTGGCTCCCAGGTTGATGTGTATGAGATAAAGTCCATTTCTCCTTATCTGTTGTCAATGTTTGTTTGTATGATGGCTGTTGTCTGGGACATCATCTTGGATGGTCTCTTATTTTTCGGTTGTCTGCTGGCAACTGTTTTGTGTCTTTTGAGATGACAATGTCCCTGTGTCTTTACATCGTGTCGACTGGATTTCATTATTGATGTCCTTTGAAGATTAACCCGTGGTAGTAAAGCCTGCCTCAGTGTGTTGAGGTTTGGCCTGTTTTGTTTGCACTATTTATACCCATGAAGATTTGGGTTTTTTATTTCTGAATAAAGTTGCGTTGGAGAGGGTTCCCATCCTGCGTATGGTCACAAAAAGCAGAAGAGAAGATGAGTCCAAGTCAGTAGCAGTGGGCAGAAGTCTCCCATGTCCCACTGGTGGGTGGTGGGGTGGGAGCAGGGGGAGGGCCAAAGATTAGTGGCAATCCATCGTGAATTAACGGCGGGATCCGCCGATGCTACCCGCCTTGGCAGATCAGGAATCCCGCTGGTGGACGGCATGAAACTGATTTGCTAACAGGATGCAAATGAGGAACGGACTAGAATCTCCTCCTCCCCTCCCGAGGCCCGATTCCCCATGGTGGCAGCGGGTAAATACGCCAGTCCAGAACACGTCTAGACCAACATGGCATGCAGAAGGCACAACGGCATCTGAGGTTGCATCTGGAGTTCGGGATGGAGGCCGCCAGTGACCCTTGACCCTGGACATCACAGCAGTGGTGGAGGAGGGGGTGGGGGGGGGGGACATCTATCTTCCAGGTTCAGTGAAATTGAGGAGATCCAACTTCCAGCCTCAGAGTGTTCCTGGCGGTCCACCTTCTTCCTTCAGGCGATCCATCTTGTTTCTCCAATGGTGGGTCAGCGACGGCGGGCATCTTTCAAATATGGCACCCAGATACGATGGCGGGACGCGCGTCATCAAGCCTGCCTCACCACAGAAGCAAAAAGCCTCAGGTGCAGAATTAATTGCGCCGAGGACGAAACATATTGTCCTGTCACCCTCTGCAACGGGAAACGCCCTCCCCATCCCCACCATAGTCCCCGATGGGAGAAGCCCACCCATGATTGGGCGAGGCTGAGATACAGTTTCAGACCACCTCCGCGGTTGTGCGAGGAAGGGACGAGCGATGAACATGATAGCTCAATGATTTTGAAGGCCTGGAAAAGAGTGGCGAGATGCTCCCACAATTCCGACTTTAACATGGAGCTCAATAAAGAGGAAGAAAATCACAAACAGTAGTTGGGAGAGGCATACCCATCATTGGCACATCCGGGCTGGGAAATGGGATGAGTTGGGAAGCTCTTTCGGCAGCAGGTGCAGACGCGATGGGTCAAATGGCCTCCTTCTGAGCTGTAAAAGTCGACGATTCGCTGATTATTTAGGTTTCAAAATAATGCCGCTAATTGGAACCCAACAGACAAACAAAATTCTTTCCAAGCGTCGTTATAAAAATACTGAGATCCCCAGATTGTTGTTTGCGAGGCAAATTCTCTGACTTTTGCTGCCCAATAGGGAGCCTCACCCTGCAACAGCACATATCCCCAGTGTCTGTAGCGCTATCCTCTAACCAAAACAGTTACTTCCCGCCGTAAACCTGCCCCCAGCACTCGCTGAGTTGACCTTGAATTAGTTTGCACAATTTTCCGTTTGCCCTGCAAGTAATTTGAGGCCAACCAGTCGCCTTAAGCCATTCTTTTGCTTTATTCTCTTCTTTTCAAATTGTTCCCCTTTATCTTTTTTTTTAAAAACCCGAATCCTTCCGTTTGCAGCAGAGCGGAGATTATTTTTTTTGTTTTAGCTTTTGTTACTGAAACCCGAAATTCCAATCGGCCTCCCTGTCAACGTGATGCACGCGCAAGGAAAATTGTCAGCCTACTTTGCTGGGGCAGGAATGAGAGCGTGCCGAAATCAGAACCACTGTGGCAACATTTGAAGGCAAATGTTAGTCCAAATAGAGGCACAGACACACACAGGCAGATTGTTTTTTGACATTTACAAATTGTATTTCTGAGGAAACAAAAGGTTCATGATTCGGTGAGCTTTGCAAGCGCCAAATGGACCATTCACCAAGACGAAGTGTGAGAAATTCCTATTCATAAATGTGGGGCTGGGGCAGCACGGTGGCCTAGTGGTTAGCACAACCGCCTCACGGCGCTGAGTCCCAGGTTCGATCCCGGCTCTGGGTCACTGTCCGTGTGGAGTTTGCACATTCTCCCCGTGTCTGCGTGGGTTTCGCCCCCACAACCCAAAAATGTGCAGAGTAGGTTGATTGGCCACGCTAAATTGCCCCTTAATTGGAAAAAATAATTGGGTAATCTAAATTTATAAAAAAAAAATTTTTTAAATAAATAAATGTGGGGCTGGATTCTCCGATTCTGGGGTTATGTCCCCACGCCGGCATGGGAACGGTGGCGTTTTACGCCAGAAAAACAGGCGCAAAACGGTCACCCAATTCCCCATTTTGCTGGGGGCTAGCAGGACGGCAGATATGCCCCGAGAATTGCCGGGCCCGTGGCCTCACCGCGACGGCCCGCAGCGCCCGCGCCGTGCTACATGGCGGACGCAGCCTGCGGACACGGCCCACGAAATAGTGCCCCCCCTTTGGCCGGCTCCCATCCTCCACAGTGCCCCCCCCCAGCCCCCAATAATTCCCCCCGCTGCCCGTGGATCGGCCCTCCTCCGCCGGCTGAGTGGTACTGGACTGAGTCCGTCGTCACGATGCTGAATTCCCAACGGATGAGACCATGAGAGACCCACACCGCCGGGAACTCGGCCGGTCGGGGCTGAGCATCGGGGGGGGGGGGTGGTGGTGTTAATGTGCTGACGATGTCGATATGTGGCGTGGTGTTCTCTCTGAGTACGGCGCTTTGGAGGGAGCGGAGCATTGCAAAAACCATGCCTCGCCCGATTTGGTCGGAAACTTGGTTTGTCCGGCCATTTGCCGAACAAGATTTCACCGTCGGCGATCGGAGACTCCAGCCCATGATACTTACATTCTTTTCAAAACCAAGAGCCTACTTTGGGACATTGAGCCGCCTTCTTGAGAGCACGTTCTCAGTGAGCGAGCACAATGTGGTGGTATGATTTGCATAGCTGTCTGCCATTGGTACAGAACACCGGCTTACCATTGGCCCTGGTCGGTCATGCGCCTCTCGACCGATTGGTTGAGACCAGTCATGTGACGGCTGTCCGATTGATCGAGAGGCTGAGTTAACCATGCCTCCATACCGAGGTATAATTAGTCAGAACGCCCGGCGGTCATCCATTTACTGTAGTCGACTGCAGGGCTAACTTCTAGCTTATTAAAGCCTAACGTTTGTAGAGCAACTCGTCTCGCGTTCGATTGATTATTCATCACACATTCACGAAGATTCGGTGTAGTTCATTATCAACCCCCCCCCATACTTAAGCCTGGCTGGACGGCTGGTTCGTGATGCAGAGCGAGGCCAATAGCGCGGGTTCAATTCCCGCACCGGCTGAGGGTATTCATGAACCTTCTCAACCTTGCCCCTCACCTGAGGTGTGGTGACCCTCAGGTTAAATCACCACCAGCCAGCTCTCCCCCCTCAAAGGGGGAAACAGCCTCTGGCCATCTAGGACTATGGCGACTTTACATTTACCTTGCATTACATATGCCCACTCCATCTTAGTGGCTCCTGGTGCTGTCCCACATCCCCTGTTTGCCTTTTCCCATTGCGCTCTACAAGGTGGAAAAGGTGCCGGACAACAGTGGTCAGCCCTCCGCTGAATCCCTACGGTCCATGGACTGATGCAGGATCCAAAGTACGTTTGTGGCCGTAATCCCAGACCAGGTGGGAAATTAAATTGTCAAGAGGAGGGACAAAAATGAAAATGAAAATCGCTTATTGTCACGAGTAGGCTTCAAATGAAGTTACTGTGAAAAGCCCCTAGTCGCCACATTCCGGCGCCTGTTCGGGGAGGCTGTTACAAGAATTGAACCGTGCTGCTGGCTTGCCTTGGTCTGTTTTCAAAGCCAGCGATTTAGCCCTGTGAGCTAAACAGCCCCTGCAAATCTGCAAATGGATAAAAGCAGAGTGTGAAAAAATTTGGCAGATGCGATATAATGTTGGAAAATGTGGGCTTGCCCATTTTGGCAGAAAGAATATTATTTAAATAGAGAGAGAGATGGCAGAACTCAGCAGAGCAGAGGGATCTGGGTCTCCTGTGACGTGAATTACAAACGTTGGTATGCAAGTACAGCAAGTGCTCAGGAAGGCAAATGGAACACAAGGGAAAATGGAATGTCAAAGTCGGGAAGCTTTAATGTGACTGGTAAGGTCTTGGCATGACCACATCAAGTCACACTGCACATCAAGTGAGAACTGATGGTAACGTGTGAAAGCTAGTGGCTGGGTGGCTCGAAAGGAGCTGTTTTTGTGTTAGAGCTCACAAGTATCTTACGGGGTGGGAACAATTAACTTGCCCATGAACTTACCTTGCAGAGTACAAGCTCCCCCGTTAAGGGTGGGGTGGGGAGAAATCTCTAAACAATGTCTAGTTGTAGGGTATATAAAGCCGGCCAGTTAGGCACAGCAAGGCAGATCGAATTGGGACCTACCGTGTGATGTATATAATAGTTATTGTAAATAAACAAAGTTTCTTTTTAAAAAAAGTACACCACCAAGTACAGAAGAAGCCCTTTGGCCTTTCGAGCCTGAACCAACAAAACCATTCTAAATCTAACTAATCCCACTTTCCAGGACTGGCCCATAGCGTTGAATGTTGTGACCTATCAAGTGCTAAAGGTTGTGAGGTTTCCTGTCAGTACTCCTCTCCCAGACAGTACATTGCAGATTCCCACCACCACTCTAGGTGAAAAGACTTTTCCTCAAATCCCCTCCAAATCTCCTGCTCTCATCTTAAAAATTATTCCCCCTCATTACTGAACGAAGAGGAATAGCTGCTTCCCATCCACCCTGTCCATACCCGTCATAGTTTTATAGACCTCAATCAGCTCCACTTCAACGCTCTCTGCTCCAAAGAAAAGAACCAGCCTCTCTACATAGCTCAAATGCTCCATTCCAGGCAACATTCCGGTGAATCTCCTCTGCACCCTCTCCAGTGTAATCGCATCCTTCTTCTAGTGAGGCGACCAGAACTGCAGACAGTCCTCCAACTGTGGTCTAACCAAAATCCTGTACAGCTCCAACATAACCTTCTTGCTCTTATCGTCTATGACTCAACTGATAAAGGCAAGTGTCTCGAATGCCTTCTTATCGACCCTAAAAATGGGTCCTGACACCTTCAGGGATCTGTGGACAAGCATTCTACGACTCCCTGTTCCTCTGAGCTTCCTCGTGCCCTGCCATTCACTGACTACTCCTTTGTCTTGTTACTCCTTCCAAAGTATTTGACCGTGCACTTTTTTGGGGTAAATTATATTTGTCACTTATCTGCCCATCTAACCATCCCGTCTATATCTTCCAGCAAACTAAGACCTTCTTCCTCACTGTTCACCGCTCTGCAATCTTCGTGTCATGTGCAAACCCAGTTATCACCACCCCCCCCCCTCCCCCCACACACACACACATTGTCACCTATCTCATTTATATATATCACAAACAATAAGGGGCCACTGGACACCGGCCACCAGTCACACAAACAGTCTCTTCCGCCACCCTCTGTCTCCTACCATTAGGCCAGTTTTGAATCCAACCTGCCAACTTACCCATGTGCTTTTACCTTCTTTATCAGTTTCCCATGGGGAACCATGTCAAGTTCATCTAAATTTCATCAACACACCTGATCGCCACCTCGAAAAATTCAGTCAAATTTGTTAGCCATGACCTCCCTCTGACAAAGCCGTGCTGACTATTCCTGATCAAATCTTGCCTCTCCAAGTGGAGATTAATTCTCCCTTTCAGAATTTCCTCTCCCTACCATGGATGTGAGACCCGCTGATCTGCAATTCCCTGGTTTACCTCTACCACCCTTTTCGAAAAGTGGAACCACGTTAGCTGCCCTCCAAACCTCTGGAACCTGCCCTGTGGCCAGGAGGGAATTAGAAATTTGAGCCAGAGCCCCTGCTTTTTCCTCTCTTGCCTCCCACAGCAGCCTGGGATACAACTCATTTGGACCTGGGGAAATGCTCGCCAAAACCTCCAGTATCTCCTCACTCCCTGTGCCAAACTGTTCAAGAACCTCACAGTCCCTCTCCTTGAATTCTGTACCTCCTTCTGTTATGGGCCAGGGTTTAGAGAACCCCAAAGTATATCATGGAGTTCACCCGACCCACAACTTTTAATAGATTGTGGTATGGGGAGCACACGGCCCACTCTACAGGTGTGGTACAGCAGAAATAGAAAAGTATTTTTTAAAGCAAAACCATGTTTATTCTATGAACTCAAGTTAACCTTTTTAAAACATACAGTGAACATCTTAGCAACCATTA
Source organism: Scyliorhinus canicula (assembly GCF_902713615.1). Lineage (NCBI taxonomy): Eukaryota > Metazoa > Chordata > Chondrichthyes > Carcharhiniformes > Scyliorhinidae > Scyliorhinus > Scyliorhinus canicula. The sequence continues at coordinate 18,099,952 of NC_052167.1, forward strand.
ATTCAAATACAACCTCCAAAGACTACAACATTAAGTAATCCTTTTAAGTTTTCCTTTTAACGTCCATAAGACTTAAACACAAAACCTTTAACAGAAGCACATCAGTTTAAAGTCACTATTGGGAGCAGTTACTAGTTTTAGATCACCAAAGGATCGATTTACAGTTTTTAGATTGCAGAGAGAGAGACTAATACCCCTTCTGGCTGTGACTGCAGCTATCCAGCTCTGAAAACTAAACTAAAATCACACCCTGCAGCAAACAGCCTAAAACGAAAGTAAAAAGCTGACAGTCGGCCCAGCTCCACCCACTCTCTGACATCATTGCAGTAATAAACACCCATTTCTTAAAGGTACATTTCTTAAGCACCCATTTCTTAAAGGTACTCTCACATGACACTTCTCCGAAGTGAAGACAGATGTGAAGTATTCATTGAATATCCTACCAATGTCCTCTGATACCATGTGCAGATTGCCCCCTTGGGCCCCGAATGGGCCTAACACATCCTCTGGTTATCCTCTTCCCCTGAATATCTTGGGATTCTGCCTAATCTTATCTTCCATGTGATGTATATAATAGGTAATGTAAATGAACAACGTTGCTTTAAAAAAAAGTACACCAGCAAGTGCAGAAGAAGCCCTTTAGCCTTTCGAGCCTGAACCACAAAACCATCCGAAATCCCTCTTTGCTTTCTTAAGTTCCCTGGTACTTTCTACACTCCACTTAGGCTTCTGCTGATTTGTTCCCTTTATACCTGCTATAAAACCTTTCTTTTCTTTCTTATCCAGTCTGATTATTCCTAGATATCCAGGACTCTCAGGTCATGTTGCTCCAACATTTCACCAAAAGGGGAACATGTTGGGCCTGCACGCTCCCTGCTTCCTTTTTGAATGCCCGCCCCTCCCTCCACTGCTCTAGGTTTTCCCACATGAAGCTATTCCTAATCTCCTTTGACCAGATTCTGCCTTACTTTAATAAAATCTGCCATCCCCCAATCCAAAACAGACCATGGGCGGGATTCTCCGCCGGGGTGATTCTTCGTTTTGCCGGCGCCCGGGGGTTTCCCGATGGCGTGGGGCTGTCTCGGCGTGGGGCTGCCTCACAATGGGAAACCCCATTTACCAGCCGGTGTAACGGAGAATCCCGCTGGCGGGTCGGGGCAGAAATGTGACGCGGCGGGGCGGAGAATATCGGCCCAGCTTTTTCCTTTTCCATAACAAACATAAATTGTACTGTGTTGTGGTCGCTATTATTAAAATGCTCCCCCCACTGCCACCTCAAACACCTGTCTAGTTTCATTGCCCAGAATTGGATCCAGCATGGTGCTGTCCCTTGTTGGACCTTCTACATATTGACATAAATTCCCTACTGAATACATGTCAATTAATCCTCCCCCTCTAAACCCTTTACACAATAACTATCCCAATTCATGTTGGAAAAGTAGAAGTCTCCTAATATTATTGCTTTATTACTTTATCACTGACTATTTGGAGCCTATAACATACTCACAGAAATGTGACTGACCCTTTGTTAATCGAAGTCTCTACCCACAAATCCTCATATGACGGCCCTTCCAAGGTATCATCCCTCCTTACTGCCGTAACTGGCTCCTTTATTAATAATGTGATTCCGTCTTATACTCTTCCCTGTCTTGCCTGATGAATCTATACCCCCCAGAATACTTAGATGCCAATCCTCCCCAGCCATCTCCATCTGAACCACGTCTGTGATGGCAACAATATTGACAATTCCACATGTCAATTCATGCCCTTAGCACATCAGTCTTACCTATAGTGCTCCTAGCACTATAGGCCCCTAGTATAGGGCACCTAGCCTTGAAACTCAACATGGCTAAACTCTCTGTCTTGGTCCATTTACTATAGCATGCTGTGGCCTTATTGTAGTAGCCATCTGCGATCCCTCCCCCGCCAAAATAGTTTAAACTCCTCCAAACAGCAGTAACAAACCCACCCGCAAGGATGTTGGTCTCACTCTGGTTTAGGTGCAGACCACTTGTACATGTCCCACCTTGCCAGAAATGGTGCCAATGACCCAGGGTGTTAGCTATGCGGAGAGGCTGAATAGACTCAGACTGCTTTCATTGGAACAGGGGAGGTTGAGGGGCCACCTGATGGAGATCTACAAGATTATAAGAGGCATGGATAGAGTGGATGGGCAGGCCACTCTTTCCCAGGGTGGAAGGGTTTGTCACGAGGTTGCCAGAGGTTTAAGGCCTGTGGGGCAAAGTTTGGAGGAGATGTGCAAGGCAGGTTTCTTACGCAGAGGGTGCAGAGTGTCTGGAAAGCGCTGCCAGGAGAGGTTGTGGAAGCAGATACGTTAACGGCGTTCAAAAGGCATCTCGAAAATACATGGATATAGAGGGAAACGGCACCAGGAAGTGCTGAAGGTTTTGGCCAAGTGTGGTCTAATGACCAGTACAAGCTTTATAGAATTTACAGTGCAGAAGGAGGCCATTCGGCCCATTGAGTCTGCACCGGCTCCTGGAAAGAGCACCCTACCCAAGGTTAATACCTCCAACCTATCCCCATAACCCAGTAACCCCACCCAACACTAAGGGCAATTTTGGACACTAAGGGCAATTTATCATGGCCAATCACGTAACCTGCACATCTTTGAACTGTGGGAGGAAACCGGAACACCCGGAGGAAACCCACGCACACACGGGGAGGATGTGCAGACTCCGCACAGACAGTGACCCAAGCCGGAAACGAACCTGGGACCCTAGAGCTGTGAAGCGGTTGTGCTATCCACAATGCTACTGTGCTGCCTTGGAGGGCCGAAGGGCCTGTTATTGTGCTGTATTGTATTTTGTTCTGAAATCCGAGTCACCCGACCTTACTCACCCAATAAGCTGCTTCCTCTAGCCTCACGTCACTTTCTGAATCCTGACCTCACCTCAGGAACTCCGCCTCTGGATTCAGTGAATGTTCACTGCGCTGTTCTTATTAAAGTATCCCTGTGGCTCTCATCAGCTGCTCTCCACCTGGTTCTATTGGAAGCCTCTGAGGAAAGGATACTTTGCTCCAGAATGATTTCACAATCAAATAGGGATATGGTATATTAAAACAAACTTTATTACTAACACAGGAATAAACTAACTTGAACATCATACAAAGAATAGCTTTCACTTACCAGTTAAACAATGCTTAACAATAAAATGAAACACTTTAACTCCTAACTGTTATCTTTTATCTCCAATCAAGCAGACTCCACCTCAGGTCAAAATCCACTTTTAAATATGGTTAGACTACTAGGAATATTGCTGTTTAATGATGTATTGGAGAAACTGCTTTGAGCAAGAGAGAGATCCTTCAGGAACGAACCTGCGGATTCTTGCCTGCATCAAACTACTGTTTATCTTCCCAGCATTTGGCAAAAAGCTCCTGTTCTGTTCACAGTAAGTTCTAACTTGAAAACTCAGCACCTGACTGCTTCAGCCCTGGCTCCTCCCATTTACTACATCATCTCTATCTCACAAACTAGATTATGGCCATGTTACTTACGTTAAACACAAACCCTCAATTATTGATACCCCAGGGAATCATCTTTCTATAAACAAAATTTCATTAGCCCTGTTTCAGTAAATAATATACATGGTTGGAATGAATGATGATCTTACTTTTATGATGCTTTAATTATCCCTCCTGTAGCCACAGTGTTTACCTGTCCTTTAAAACAGGGTTTAAAAAAAATATTACTGCAGCAGGCATACACACACTAACACTGGCTAACTCAGGGCATATCTTATGAAGAGAAATTGAACAGTGTGGGCTCATACCCATTGGAGGTTCGAAGAATGAGCACTTGAAACACCAAAGCAAACAAGGCTACGGACTAAGTGCTGGAAAATGGGATTAGAATAGTTTGGTTGCAGATGGCCGACACAGACACAAAGGGCCTCTTGCTTGTACTGTACAGCTCTATGACTCTAATGAGATTGACCTTACTGAGAAATATAAAATCCTGAGGGGACTTGATAGTGTGGTTACTGGGAGGATGTTCCCTCGTGTGGGAGAGACTAGAACCAGGCGGATACAGTTGAAGAATAAAGGGTTTCCCTTTTAAAATGAAGATGAGGAGAACTTGTTTCTCTCAGAGGGTCATTAGTTGTGGAATCCCCTTTTCCAGAAGGCAATGGAGGCTGGGTCATTGAATTTCTTCAAGGCTCAGTTCGACAGAGTTTTGATAGGCAAGGGAATCACGGGTTATGGAGGACAGACAGTGGAGTGGAGTTGAGGCTGCAACACGATTAGCCATGATCTTATTGCGTGGCGGAGCAGGCTCGGAGGGCCGAATGGGCTACTCCTGCTCCTAGCCCCCGTGTTCTTACTTCCCAGCAGATCACATCACATCCACCAGCCTACTAAATGAGGAAGGCCTTAATTTCTTCACCCATCATCTGACAAAGCCAATGGATGGCCAAGCTAAACATTGTTCAGCTCCGACGGTAACTCTATAATGAGAACTAGAAAGTAGGCCTTGCCCTCTGCCTCCAAATTTATTGCATTCAGTAATCACTCCTCCGACAACAAAACAGTGCCACCTGTATCCCCTTTCTATACTGGTGCAGTCTATTAAATAATTAAAACCCCAGTTCTAACTGAAGTACTCAGGTACATTAAGTCTTTCCTAACAAACATTTCATTGTAAGGTCTCCGCAATTTGAAAATAACAGGAGTAACGTGATAGGGATGGCAACTCAACACAGAAATAAAAACATTAACACACACATGGTTTTAATTAAACATTCCACATCTAACTACCTATAAATGATCGCCATGGGTAATAATACTCATCGATTTCAATAATTCTATGTAAACAAGAACATTTTTTTGCTCGACTAATTTGACAGAATAAAAGCTCGAAAACAGAAATTTAAAGGGAATGAATGATGTGGTTTCCAGTTCAACGTGGCATCGCTCGTCTGTTTTGGGAAAGGTGGCTGATTTTTCTCTCCCCCCCCCAAGCGAAATTCATTTGTGTGTTCTCATGGAAGCTTCCAGAGCAATCTGGCTGTGAGATTAAGTGGATTACACTAAATCCAGTCCCGCAATGTCATATCGCATATTTGGTATAAATAAATGAAAGCTGTGAGAATATGGCAGGGTCAACAAGATGTGATGAAAAGCTGGAAACGCAGCTCTACTTCATTTTTGTCGGGTTTGCTTCATTATTAATGGCGCCTCTCATGATTACCTCTGCGTAGTAATTGTAAAAAGACATAAACTTAACAAGCGGACGTTTATTAAAGAGTAGTTTAGTTTTGGTGCTCTCTTTTCACCCACAGTCATGAAAGTTAGCATCACCGAAAAAGGCCCATTCGGCTCATCAAGTGTGTTGGAACCAACAATTCTACGGACACGTGCTTGTAGGATTAGAATAGCGGTTTTAATATACTCACAACAGAGCCAGCCGGTTAGCCGTTGAACCTTCGGTGAACTGGCCGGCTGACCATGTGGCACTGATCTTTATACAGCAGCTCCAGGGGGAGGAGTCCTGGGTAGAACCAAGGGAGAAGCCCAGTACAATTCTCGAGCATTCCCACAGCTACTCCCCCTGGTGGTCAGGTAGTGCAACTGCACTTACAATATAGGCACATGTATATACAGATTATAATCCGGTGTGAATCACATTCACCACATAGTGTGAGCCCGCTGCTCTGTATGGTCCCGTGACTTGCGTCTAATGACCGTCCGCTCTTTCCTTAACACCATACGATGGCCTCAGCCGCAGCTGCCTATTGTCACAAAACATTCCACAGTTTAACAGCTCTGGCGCTAAATATTTGGGGGTCGTCTGGCATACTCAAGCCATCGAGCTGGGGTTGAGGGGGGTTGGGGTGTGGGGGTGTGGGAGGGGGGGGGGGGGGAGACAGGGAAATCCCAGTCTGGGAACATTCTTGGTTCCAGCCTGGAATCTACTCTGCCATCTGTGCTTGGGCCTCCCAATCAGTGAGGGCCAGGATTAAACTGTGGTCCAACCTGGTGAAGGAACTGGCTTTATGGCGGCGAGACGGAGATAGGCCAAACTTTGATTATTATAGTGTATTTTTCAACCTCTGGCATCACAAATGATTTCACAACCAATGAAACGTTTTAACGTGTGGTAACTGTTCCAATGGAAGGAAACAGGTCCTCGGATGAAAAATCTCGGGCTGGATTCACCACACCCCGACGCCGAAAATCGCGGCTGGCACCGGGGGCGGAGAATCCATTTCCCCGCACGGAATCGGGACCGCCGGCGGTTCCCCAGATTCGGCGGGCTCTGAAAAGCGGCGCATGTGCCGCCTATTCCCTGCCGGCGGACATCGCTGGAGGCTGGCCCCGCCATTCTCCGTCCCGGCCGGCCAAAGTCCCAACAGCGTGGATCTAACATGGTCCTGCCGGTCGGGTACTAGCTTGGCGGCTGCAGACTCAGTCCACGCCTGTCCTGGTCGGGGGGCATGCCGATCGGAGGGCCGGGGGGGGGGGGGGGGGGGGGGGGGGGGCTTATGCACGGCCAGGCAATTTCTGGGCTGGCAGTCCAGGTCGGGCACGCGGCCGATCGCGGGCACTATATTTAGGACAGATAAGATGTGAAGGGCAAAATGCAACGTGGGTTAGAGGCTTATTGAATGTGCCTGACTGAGGCCCTGGGGAATATCTTTGTCGCCCTCCACCCAGCCTGGGATGTCCCTCTGAAGATGGTAGAGGGGGAGGGGTGCTCACAGGCTACAAATTGCAAATAAGCCACATCAGAACTCATTAAAGTGCTATGGACTCCACTTGTAAAAGTGTCAAAGCCCACCTACAGTGAAATCAAATCTTCTGTTCCCTACCACTTCTTCTATGGCGGTCCCAGGGATGTCCAACAGCTGCTCCTTCTTCCTGTGGGTGCCCGAGGGCCCTGCCTGACACATTGAGGAGACGGGCTGACCTGTCCCCCTCTCGTGTAGCCACTGCAAAAGCTGACCCATGGCCACAGCGATGGAGTGTCGATTTGCGCGTATCTCTGGCAGAAACTGGGAAAGAGATTCTCCAAGGCGTCCACCACCGTTCCCATGGAGACCTCGATGTGCACGCGTGTTGGTACCACTTCATCAGCCAGCAGGGGGCTGGACTCCTTCGCCCCGCGCATCACTCTGTGAGGGCCTCTGACTGATGTACCCCCGCCATTCACAGCTTCCCCAGCATCTAGTGCAGGATCCGTCACAGAGGCTCGTCACCTGACTTGGACGTCACAGATGCCTCTCCCCAGCAGTCCTCCATGGCCTTGACTGTCCCTGCCTTCCACCTGCAGTGACGACCGGACTATGAGACCCTGCCTAAGTTCCATCTCATACCCACCGAGGTGTGTATCCCAGGACTGGTGGAGGATGCAGGTGGCCGCTGTGAGTCCCCGACAGGTGCACTTTCTTCTCCTCCCCAATGTCCTGGGTTCTCTGGCAGCTGGAGGAAATGCTGAACAGAACTTCCTCCTCTCCCCTTCCCCTCTTCCTGCTGGTATCTGTGATGCGACCATCAATTCACTCAAGACACGGGTAGAAGTAAACTGTGGCTTTAATCGACTTACAACTGAGCCTGCCTGCGACCAGATGAACTGAGGGCAGGCTCGCAGGACCGCAGCACTTTATACTTCCGGTTGTAGGAGGAGCCATGGGCGGAGCCATGGGTGGGGCCAAGGCTGGAGCCCTGTACATGCTCCTCATCTCCCCCTGTGGGCAGAGCCGCGCAACGGCTCACAGATGGAGCCCACAGGGACACAGTGATGCACAGTGTGAATTATACATATTATACATTCACTACAATCTGTAAGTGAGAGAGAAGACAACGAGTGACTGCATGAGCAGCCTCCAACATGGAGGAATGCATGACCCAAAGGTATCTATCTGACTATGCAGTTTCCCTTCCTGGATGGATGCTTCCTGTTGATCTCTCCATCCGCACAGGCTCTGTCCGGTTCCTCCTCTGTCAGCTTGGCTGCCCTTTCTTCGAACGCAGTGTGGTCCTGGAGGTCAGGCCAGCCCCCTCCAGTCTTCTCTCTCTCTCGCCCTCGCTCTCTCTCAAGGTTGTACCTCAACCTTCTTCACACAGCTCTTTCTTCCAGTCTTACCAATAACCTCCTGGGCCGTGTGTCAAGCGTACGATGCACTGCAGGTTGTCCAGGAGGGTTCTGGGATAGCAGTCTCCAGAGTGGTGAGCCCAGGCTCGTAGAGGGATGTGACTCACAGAAGCATATTGTTAACAGTGCTTGCTGAGGCCCTCAAGGATTGACCCCCTTCCCACCCACCTCCCAGACAGTATCTGGGCCAACAGGAAACCACAGTAGCCCCTCCACCTGCAGACTAGGTGGATGCCAATTGGCGGGCCATCTCCTCCTTCAGGGGTGGCTACGGGAAGAAGTTGATGTCCGGGTTCCTTTTACATATGGCGTCCGGACATGAGGGGGGGAAACGTGTGCCATCCAGCCCACCACACCACCACAATAGATCCGGAAGCCCCCAACTACATACTTAATCAGGCCAGCATTGGGCAACTCGGTACAAATTCCCATTGGCCCCCACGGCAGGAAGCCTTCCTGATTCCCACCCGTGCTCAGAATGGAAAATTCCAACGGATATCCCTCTTTCTCTCTCCACAGACACAGCCTGACCAGCTGAGCATTTCCGGCATTTTCCCATTTTTATTTCAAATTTTCAGCAGCCGCAGTGTTTTTCCTTGGGTTCACGATCCCAATAACGGGACATAAATCTTCCCGACACTTCAGGAGGACTGGCATAGGATGAGTGAATAGGTTGCGAAACACACTCAGCCATTCTGAATGAATTTGGAACAGTTAGAGATACTTTATGAAGATTGTGTTTTAAGGACAGTGTCGGAGTAACATGGAGGAGCGCCGGAGCCGATTAAGGAGGGCTGACTGCAGACATCGGATCAAAAGTTCAAACATTTTCCAGTTCCTCAGCACTGCCTCCCTTTATCTTAATGAGGACAGATACACGCCGATTAAAATTCTGGAATAAAAGCTGAAAAAGTACCTCAGGTCTGGCAGTATTTGCAGACAGAAAAACAGAGTTAACGGGCGTGATTTAACAGAACATTTTCTCAGTGCCATTTGTGGCAGGTTTTTCTCTGCCAGCGATTTCCGCACCGCTAGCCCCGGGGAGTTTCACACCGGTTTAGCCCACACTTGTGATTTAATGGAAAGTGTTCTAAGTGTGGTAGTGAGTGGGAACCGCCGCAAGCTTCCCGTTGCTCGGCCAGGTGAGTGATGTACCACCAATTCGACTCAAGACACAATTAGGATCCGAACTGTGGCTTTAATCAGCTAGTTGTTAGCCCGGTGGTCGACTGCAGAGAATGGCCGACCGCCGGGATCTCTGGGTACTTATACTCCGCCTCGGATAGCGGGGCCTACTTGCCTCTCGACCAATTGGAGAGCAGTCACATGACTAGTCCCAACCAATCGGACGAGAGGTACATGACCAGCCAGAGCCAATGGGAAGCCAGTGCTCTGCACCAATGGCAGTGCTCATATCCATACCACCACAGTGAGGCCGTCACTGGTATCAAACATTCATTGGTCCACTTAACGTGGACCCACGCCTCACACCTCAAATGATGGACCCGTCAGCTGATCGGCCGAGACTGGGCCCGCCAGCTCCCCGCCAACATGGAGGAGGAGCATTTACACTGACCCTGCAGGGCAAACCCCACGCAGCTGGTGCCCATGCCACCGAGGATACCAGCCCCACAATTCGGGGATGCTAACCTGGCCGGGCGGTCGAGTGCAGACAGGAAGCCCTGTCCCCCTGAGGGGTTCAGAGGGTCAGCCTCATGCCAGCCAGTGCCGTCTTGGAGGAAGTAGTGGTGGCTGTGGAGGGGGGGGGGGGGGGGGGGGTCACAGGAGGACCGCCACACTGTGCCGTAAGATCATCGGCCTCCACCGGGCCGCACAGGTGGGATGGCACCAGCCCCCTGACACCGCCCCCTCCCAGCAACGCACCGTGCCTGAGGTCCACCCATGTCCAGCAGTGCCGGCTACGCTGGCCCCCCATCTCCCATGTTCCGCATTCTCCCCCTGTACTCCCCATCCCCCCCCCCCCCACGCGATGAACACATCGTTCAGCCCACAATGGCCCCCTCTGTACTCCTGCAGGAGACAGTTGTCCCACAACAGATGGTAAAGGCCCAGACGGGTGGCGGGGTGCCGGACCCCCTATGAGGAATGGACCCTGGAGGTGGCGGGGGTGACCAGGGACAGATTGGTCATCAGCGTAGGGGTTGGCGTCCAGCACGGAGGTTAGGATCCATCGGCCCCCACTCAGCTGACCTGTCACATGTGGGTTGTCAATGCCATACAAACTGACCCATCCCTCCTATTGAACACATGTCCTTTCTCCCGCAGGATCTCCCTCGGTGTCGGCCTATTCAGGGTGCCCCCCCCCCCGCCTCCCATGAGACCACATCAGAGGAGCTCGGAGGAGAGCGTATTCGTGGCACAGTTGTCATCCCCACCCTCCACCAGCGCAGAGACACGCACCTCGGTGGGCGAAAGCAATGGACAGGCTTCAGGGGCACATTCTGGTGAGTACCTCACAGTAGCCGATGCATAGTGGGTGGAGGCAGGAAGGCCCAGACCAGGCAGCAGTCGAAGGTCTGCTAGATCCCAGGCTCCAGCTGGGTCCCAGTCAGATGCTGAGCCCCTGGACCAGGGTAACCCGGGTAGCCAATAGGGAGCGGTTGGCATATTCAGAGGGAGATGTCAGCGACACTCCAGCAGGTCCAGAGCTGATTGGAGCAGTCCCAGAGGCGCAGGAGATGGCACCGGTAATGCGTCGTACTGAGGCCAACACTGCTAGGTTGGCGACTGCAGTGGAGAGCCTGGTGCGCGGCGTCGGCAGCATGATTGGAGGTGTCCAAGGCGTGGTTCAGTCAGCGACAGGCATGGCTGAGCACTTCGACAGGATATCCGACTGTCTGGGGGACGTGTCCCAGTCCCAGGTGGACATGTGTGAGGCGCCGCGAAGAATGTCCCAGTCGCAGGTGGGCATTGCCAGGGTGTTCCAGAGCATGTCCCAGTCACTGAGCAGCATCGCCAATTGGTGCAGACATTGGTGAGCTGCCAGGCCTGGCAGAGCCAGATGGCACAGGGGCAGCCCCACTGTCCCAGGACTCTATGGGCACCTACTGGGAGGAGAGGGTGCTGGGTGCCCAGCTAGGGCCACCCTACAAAGTGGTGTCGGTGGCCACGAGCTCCCCAGAGATCCCCCCCCCCCCCCCCCCGACAATGGTGTGCCTCGGAGTCAGCACCCGGAACAGAGTGCCACGTCTGGGCATGAGCCTGCCCTCCGGTCCCAGGGCCCGTTGAGGACGCCAGCCAGGGGAATCGAAGGCCACGGGACGCGGTAAGCAGAAGGCTGGCTCCATCTCTGATGTACATCCTGGGGACACACCTGGACACAACGGTGGAGCACGGAAGGAGAAGCAGTTCAAGGGTCATTGAGTGGCCACTGGAGGGGAATGACGGTAGGGTAAGGGGGGAGGGTGGGTGAGAGGGGTAAGGGGTGGGGGAGGGTTTGGGAGGGGTGGGGAAGGTGGGCTGGAACCATTGGGGGCAGGGAACAGTGTACTGCATTAGCAATCTTTGCACCCGAGGAATATGACATCTCTGGCACGGACGTCCGCAATGCGGGCCAGCCACCAATCCCCTGCCCCAGCTGCCCGGGCATGGTGGTCCCGGATTCACCCCCTCCCCAGCCCCTCACCCCAGGCACACCATGAGCAGGTGAAAGGTGAGAGAGAGCAGGCGGCAGGAGTCAGAATATGGAATAGATTGAGGAGCACCAGCGCTCAGCTCTCAGTGCATTTTCATCCCCCCTCCTCCCCCTGCCCTCGGCAGTGACCCGCTGACAGTCCCATCGGCCTGGAGTGATGCTACACATACCCTGGATGGATGGAATAGGGTGGTGGGGAGGTCGGGGGAAGGGGTGGTTTGAGGGGAGGGGGAAGGGGGGGGAGGCAGTGAGATGATGGGCGAAGCCACTTCCTATGTGAAGCGGGCGAGGGTGAGGGCCTCCCTCGTCCTCAGGGCATGCCGGACCTTTGTGGCTACCATCTGTCCTCCATCCTCCCGCAGGTCCTGCGGGTCCTTCCGGGGCTCATCCTCCTGCCCTCCTGCTCCGGCGCCTCCTCGTCCTCATTGGTGGCCACATGTCCCTCCTCCTCCACCTGCAGCACATCGCCCCACTGCTGTGCCAGGTTGTAGAGGGCACAGCAGACCACCACAAAGCGGGTGACCCTCCAGGGGTGGACTGCAGTTGGTCAAGGCATCAGAACCGCATTTGGAGCCGTCCGATGCACCGCTCAATGGCAGCCTGGGTGGCTTGAATGAGAGCCTGATAACCAGCGATGTCCTTCACTCCGGGGTCCTCCAGCCCCCCATGCCTCCCCCTCTTCCACCCTCCCCGCCATCCAACATGCCCTGACCATGCAACCTCAGCTGCAGTGGGGCCCCTGGTCACTGGACCTGCACCCTGTACCCCAGACACCCACACATAATGTTACTTGGACAGGGTACTTGTCCCCCTCCCCGGTTCACACACCCATCCTCTGGTCGTGCTGGGGCCCAGCCCCTGGGTGTTCGGACGTTGACTGTTGCGTCCATGGTGTTGCTTCCTGTAGTGTTCAGGCACAGTATCCAGACATCACGGCCTGATTGGGATGCCCGGAATAACTCCCACATAATACATGGCACGCCTACCCACAGGAATCCACATGGGAGCTCTGAAGTGCTCACTTAACTACGATTGCCAATTCCCTGTCAGCAATAGCCTTTAGCCGCACAGCCGGAGGTCAGTGGGAGTTATGGGTGGTCGTAGGGCCAGAGAGGCAGGGGCTGGGGTTGCCCCTGTAACGGGTACACATGACCCAGGGGATGGCATGTAGGAACAGTGGGCGCTGAGACACCCTGCCCTCCCCACAACCCAGGGGCGACACCACCCCTCCCCCGATGGCGGCCCACCCTGACCGACACTGCCCCCATGGTGGCTCCCTCCCCTCCAAGCACCAGGGTAGCAACCCCAGTACCCTCGGGCTCATTGCCTGGGAACAAAGATGGCTGCTCACTTCCTCGGACCTCCACAGCAGCCATTCCCCCAGCTTCACGTTTTTAAAAAGGTGTCGGAATCGGCGTATGCGTGACCACTTGCTGGGGAAGCGGGAGGCCGTTAAAATGTAGAGAGCGTTCTCATTTGCAATTTACTTTTGAATCAATTTTCGCCACCCTTTCAAACAGTGCAGTCCACGTCATAACTCACTGAGACTTTTTAAAAAACCCTTCGAGTTTCCCCTGACTTTTTAAAAAAGTTATCTTAAATCTGCATTCTCTGATTACCGACCCTCCTGTCAGTGGAAACAACTTCTGCTAATCTACTCCATCTTCAGCTTCATTGCAAAGGAGTTGAAGTACAAGTGTGAGGAGTGTTGCTGCAATTGCACAGGGGCTTTGATGAGACCACACTTGGAGAGGTACGTGCAGTTTTAGTCTCCTTACCGAAGAAGGACGTGCATGCCTCAGCGGAAGCCGAATGAAGGTTCACTAGATTGGTTCCTGAAATGAGAGAGTAGACCTCTGAGGGGAGATTGAGTACAATGGGCTCAAATGCTCTGGAGTTTAGAAGAATGAGAGGTGATCTCATTGAACCACGTTAGATTCTGAGAAGGCTTGACAGGTTTGGGGCCGAGGGCCTGGCTCCCAGGCCCAGAGGGATTCAAACTGGGGGAGTATCAGGATGAGGGGTCAGCCGTGTTGGAATCAGATGTGGAGAAATTTCTATCAGAAGGTTGGGATACTTTGGAATTCTCTAGCCCAGAATGCTGTGGATGTTTACTCATTGAGAATATCCAAGGTTGAGAGTGACAGATCTTCGGAGATTGGGTAGAAGAATGGACTTGATGTTGGTAATCGGCCATGACCTTATCAATTGGTGGAATAGGCTCAAAGGGCTGAATGGCCTACTCCTGCTCCAATTTTTTCTATTCTTATGAAATGTTATTCAGTATAACTGTGAAGTATTCAGCGTTATGTGGACCAGGCGGCCTGTGTTATGATTATTCAATTTCTTACCAATTTACTTTGCGTCGTGAATATTTTAAAAGCCCAAATCAAATTTTAGCCCTCGATTTTTGTTCAAAACAAATAGTTTGCAACTTTCTTTGCAAATGGAGGGAGTGAGTGAGGCAACTGTTTTAAGGTTTAAAAAATCTTTGACAGGGCAAAATTAGACATGGCAAATGAATAGAGGAATAAACCTCCGGCATCTGGGCAGGCTAGCACGCAGGCACCTTGGCACTTCCAGCCTGGCACCCTGGGACTACCACCCAGGATGCCCAGGTCGCACAGCCAGGTTGGCAGTGCCAAGGTGCCCAGGAGACAAGTCGTCCATGCTGGGAATTGGGCCCAGGGTGCCTTGCCCATAAGAACATAGAACATAGAACATAGAACAGTACAGCACAGAACAAGCCCTTCGGCCCTCGATGTTGTGCTGAGCAATGATCACTCTATTCAAACCCATGTATCCACCCTATACCCGTAACCCAACAACTCCCCCCCTTAACCTTACTATTAGGACACTACGGGCAATTTAGCATGGCCAATCCACCTAACCCGCAAATCTTTGGACTGTGAAGCATTTATGCTAACCACCATGCTACCGTGCTGCCCGGTGGGACGTGGGATGGGGTGTGGGGGGCACTCTAGGACTCTGGAAGATGTGGTGTGAGGGGGGGGGGGGCGGGGGGCGTGGGGAGGCTCGAAGACCCGGGAGAGGTAAGTTAGGTGCAGTGGGGGAGGGGGGGAGGGGGGGGGGGGGGCGGAGGCCGTGGTGGGATCCATGAGGGGAGTCGCAAGATGTGGGCGACCTCTAAATATTGTGCCCTGATCCATGAGTCGTCCTCCTGAACTGCAGCAAATTATGAAAAAACGCAGCAAAATGCTGTTGTCATAGCGGAGTTTTCTCAGTCCTGAAACACTCCATTAAACATGCTCGAGGCGGGTCTCTATTTTTGTCCTCTTGAATCGCGCTCTCTGATCCTTCAACCTCAGTCGCTGATGCAGGTGAAAGGCATGTCCACTGGCAGATTCGTGAAAACACTTTATCCGTGATCACAAAAGATTTGATTTGTGTGCATTCAACTGGTAGCACTCCCGCCTTTCACGTGTGAGTCACGAGATTCCGGGTTTAGATTCCATCCCAGAGCTTGAGCACAAAAATCAAGGCTGACTCCCCAGTGCAGTACCGAGGGCGCGCTGCACTGTTGGAGATGGGCTGCTTGTCAAATTAAACAAAAGTCCCAATCTGCCTGATCCC
The DNA here is from genome assembly GCF_902713615.1 of Scyliorhinus canicula. Lineage (NCBI taxonomy): Eukaryota > Metazoa > Chordata > Chondrichthyes > Carcharhiniformes > Scyliorhinidae > Scyliorhinus > Scyliorhinus canicula. The sequence goes on from NC_052167.1 coordinate 18,115,320, forward strand.
GTGGGTGGCAGTCTATCAAAGACGAGCGCAGGAGTCATCCCCACTGTCCTGGCCAACACGCACCCTTCAATCCGCATCGTGAAAGCAGATTATTTGATCATTATATCTTTGCTGTTGTGGGAGCTTGCTGTGCACATGTTGCCTGCTGAGTTTCCGATATCACCATAGTGGCTACGCTTGAAAAATACTTCATTGGCTCCAAAATGTTGTGGCTGTGAGAGGTACGAGATGGGCAGCACGGTAGCATTGTGGATAGCGCAATTGCTTCACAGCTCCAGGGTCCCAGGTTCGATTCCGGCTTGGGTCACTGTCTGTGCGGAGTCTGCACATCCTCCCCGTGTGTGCGTGGGTTTCCTCCGGATGCTCCGGTTTCCTCCCACAGTCCAAAGATGTGCAGGGTAGGTGGATTAGTCATGATAAATTGCCGTTAGTGTCCAAAATTGCCCTTAGTGTTGAGTGGGGTTACTGGGTTATGGGGGATAGGGTGGGGGTGTCCAAGAGCCGGTGCAGACTCGATGGGCCGAATGGCCTCCTTCTGCACTGTAAATTCTATCTATCTATGATAAATCGTGCGAGAAGAGGGCGAAATTCCCAACTTTTCCTGACCGTGGGATTGTCCAGTATTCCCGCTTCCCCGCGGTGGATTCCGGGCGTGCGGGCCATGCTAAATGTCTCAGACATCGGTGGGACCATCGGCCAACGACTCGCCTCCTCTGCCGTTGGAAAGCGTGTCACCGGATGGGGTGGCAAATCCTGTCCTTTCTTTCTTGTTAAATAGTGCTGATAATTTCTGTTCACCCGTTTATTTCCTCCTGGCTAAATTAAACACATAGGAATTAATGTGTCATGTATGTGAGCAAGACACATTTCTAAAAGTTTGCCCTCGGCAGTGAACTCCTCCAACATTCTATTGCGCCTAATGCATTTGTTATTAGCGTGGAAATTTTTCCCAAAACCATTTTTCGCACAATATCGAGAACATTAGGATCAATTTGACCTTGTGATTAAAAGTGGAAAAGTATACATTTAGCCCTGTAACATTTGACATAGAACACATGTGTGTGTGTCACATTGAGGAACTTAAGAATGTCGTTGTGTAAACTCTCTTAACTGAAATAATTTCGGTGTCTGGTGTGATTGATGTGCCCAACAGATCTGAAAGAAGGCATTTGTAGCACCTTATAGTTCCTATTAATCAAGATTGAATGATTTCTGCTTCAGCAATATTGGTAGTGCTATTAAAATTGATTGGGTGACTGAAATGTAAAATCTGTTTACGCTCAATATAGAGAACTTACAGTAGCATATGTAATACAATGAATAAAAATGATTAACAGATGTTTGTGTACAATGCACACAGAGAAGTATAGTCTATTACTCCTTCTTTTCCCACAAGTTCCCAAGGGCAATGTGGATGTGAAGGCATTTTTACCAACTCCTGCTTCGTCTCAGCTCTACCTGCCTGTCAAATTGTTCTTGACAGATCTTTACATTTGCCCAGACTCACGGATTTCTCCAAACACCATGTCCCACATTTTGCCTAATCTCTTACGGCCAACCATGTTGAGGTAGGTCTTGATATTGTGAGATTACAAACCCCCAGCCCATTTTGCGCCCCCCACTGCCGAATTATACTTCTGTGAGAGGGGGAGAGACGTAAAGCAGGCTGACAAATTGCTCTCGCCAGCTTTATCGCCGCGTGCAGACATTTACCCCAATTCTCGCCAACTTTGCCATTGCTTTTTGTTAAAAAAAAAGAGGAAGATTTGGATTCCTGTGGCAACGTTCATGGCTACCTGACATTTCCAAAACGCCTTACAGCCAATGACATAGTATCATAGAATTCCTACAGTGCGGGAGGAGGCCATTCAGCCCATTGAGTCTACATCGACCCTTCAAAAGAACATTCCGCTCAAGTCCACTCCGCCCTATCCCCTTAACCCTATAAGCTAACCTGCAGATCCCTGGACACTAAGGGGCAATTTAGTGTGACCAATCCACCTAATCTGCCCAGCTTTGGACTGTGGGAGGAAACCGGAGTACCCGGAGGAAACCCACGCGGACAGGGGGAGAGCGTGTGGACTCTGCACAGACAGTTGCCCAAGGCCGGAATTGAACCCGGGTCCCTGGCGCTGTGAGGCAGCAGTGCTAACCACTGTGCCGCCCCATGTTGTGTAGTCATTGTTGTGATGTAGGAAATGCGGAAGCCATTTTGAAACACAGCAAGCTCCCAAAAACAGCATTAATGAGCAGCTAATCCGTTGAGATTCTGTTGATTTGCGAATGAATGTTGTCCAGGACACTGGATACAGCTCTGGTGCTTCTTGCACCTGAATATTTAACCTGATGGGTCCACGCACTCAGCGGGCCCGCCAGCAGACGTGAAACATGTTCCCATTAGGCAGTTGGCCCTGGAGCGCAATTTCATGCTGGCAAGCCAATTAGCAGGCATCCAGCATGAAACGTGCTCTGGGAAAGGCTGAGTGCTGCCGGGGAGGGAGAGGAGGGGGGGGGGGGGGGGGGGGGGGGGGGGGGGGGAGAAGTGGACGGGCGCTAAGCAAAGGGAGGTTGTGGGCTGGCGCCCCCAAGGTGCTCCCTCAGGGGGAGTTGCCTCAGGGAGCTGCAGACATGTGAAAAAGAAAGAGCCACGATAAAGCTACGTGGAATGCCTCGACAGCACGATCAGGCACAAACCTCAGTCCCCGGGCAACTTTCAAAATGCTATTTCAGCCCAGGCATTTCATCGCATCCTCGACTTGAGGTTGCAGCCTACCCAAAGGGTGCCAGGCCAATTGGCCCGCATGCCATCCTACGACAGCAGCATCCCATTGGACCCTGCATGTGCTAAAGTGCCCCTTGGACTGTGAGCGGGCGCGCTTCCGACACTCGCCCGCACCTGCCCACTGAAATATCGCTCGAGTGTGCGACTGTGTGCCCGACATCGGCCGAAATTCTCTGATCGTCGAGGGTCACTTTTTCTGCTGTCATCGGGTTTCGCTGGAAAATCCCATTGAGAAGCGGCAGGAGGATAGAATCCAGGCGCCAGTGAACGGCACGCTGCCCAGAAACACACGCCCCCCCGACCGGAGAATCCCGCCCACAATTCTTGCACAATTTCACTCGTTCCCGGCTCGGGAGCGTGCCCATCCCAGCAAGGTCAAATTCTGCCCTTTATAACACTGTGGGATTTTTTTTTTTTTACTGCAACCTGGGAGCCCGGGACACGGCCTCGGAATAATGTATCATCTGGAAAGACCTTTGGCACTCAAATGCGATACTAAAACCCCTGTTCCCTGCTCCATTCTTCTGCAGAACGATGCCAATTCTATTTCCTTTTTCACTGAGAAACCGGCTTGAGTTCCTTTTGGCCCCAGATCTAAGGGGCACAATTTAGTGCAGAGAAACGTTTCGTTTCTTTTTTATCAGTCTTCAGTTTCTTTCGCATGAACAGGATATGTCAATGCATTCCACATGTCAAAATATCATGTAAACACACATCCCCACCCTGCGTTGAACTTTTCTCAATGAGATTATAGTGATCGGGTTAAAACGGTTCTTCTGAGATTGGCAGTCATTGGCCCACTTTGATGTGATGCTGATGCTTTATGCACAATACGTAGACCTGGGCTAAACCAGGGTCGGTTTAGCTCAGTCGGCTGGATGGCTGGTTCGTGACGCAGAGCGAGGCCAACAGTGCGGGTTCAATTCCCGTACCGGCTGAGGTTATTCGTGAAGGCCCTGCCTGCCTTCTCAACTTTGCCCCTCGCCTGAGGTATGGTGACCCTCAGGTTAAATCGCCACCGGTGAGCTCTCTGCCCCCCACCCCCCAACAAAGGGGAAAGCAGACTATGGTCATTTGGGATGATGGCGACTTTACATTTATCAATATTGAAGCTTGGTTCCTGTCGTCTAATTCAATAACAACGTGTAACAGGCTCTCAAGCAATTTTATTGTTCATTGTGATAAAGAGGAGCTGGCCGCCAAGTAAGACTGACAGTCCCGCATTTAAATGTAATGTTTGTTGACAGCCTGACAGAAATTGTCGGAACCTCGATCGTGCTTGAAGCCATCTGGTACGGCAGGAGGTAAAATGTTTTTCTCATACCACCGTGGCTGAGGTTCAGACATTACATTTCTCATGTGCCCATCTCCACAAGGACAAGGAAGAGGAATCAAACACTGCGGATATTGGAAATTTAAAAAAAAAAAATGCTGGAAGCCACTCGGCAGGGTCAGTCTGCCAAGCGAGAAACAGAGTTGACGTTTTAGGTTGACGAGCGGGTGCTGGGCGAAGGGGGGGACTCGGGAAAGAATCTAAGGATCTGATCCTGTGAAGGGAAGCTGTGATTAAATGATTGAGGGTACGATGGTGCAAGGCAAGCGTGAGGAGTAATGAGATAGGCAAAGGAGCAAGATGGGGCTAGACGAGGTGTAAATGGATACAGAGGAACAGTTACCAACACTGGAACGATTTGCTTCAATGTGTCCGTACAACCCACGGCAGGTCTTTTAAAAAAATTATTTTTCAGGATGTGGGCGTCGCTGTCACGTCCAGCGTTTGTTGCCCATCCCTAATTGCCCTTGGGAAGATGGTGGGGAGCCGCCTTCTTGAACCGCTGCAGTCCATGAGGTGCAGGCACACCCACAGTGTTGTTAGGGAGCCAGTTCCAGGATTCTGACCCAACGTCAGCGAAGGAACAGCTGATATATTTCCAAGTCAGGATGGTGAATGACTTGGAGGGGAACCTCCAAGTGGTGGGGTTCCCAGGTATCTGCTGCTCTTGTCCTTCGAGATGGTAGTGGTCGCAGGTTTGGAAGGTGCTGTCAAAGGAGCCTTGGTGAGTCCCTGCTGTGAACCTTGTAGATGGTACACACGGCTGCTACTGTGTGTTGGTGGTCAAAGGGGTGAATGTTCGTGGAAGGGGTGCTCTATTTCCTGGACGGTATCAAGCTTCTTCAGTCACTACTTGTCACTACTTCTGTCTCTACTTTGCACCAGAACATTCTTTTGCACGAGTCAAAGAATTGCTATTTTCAGTTAAAGTATTGGCTGCCTTGCAGCTGAGCTGTGCAGACAGGAGGATTCATCGATTCCCCCCCCCCCCCCCCCCCCCCCCCCACCTGTGCAGGGTAACAGTGGGGGTCACTGGGAGCAGCATTGCCAAACAAGACGGGGGGAAATTACAGCCTGGCTCCTGTTGCTCATTACAATCCGGTGACCTTTGCTGATAGGTCAGGACTAGATCACGTCAGCGTGAGCAGGTCAAGTTTTGACAAATTAACTAGGGAGAAGCGGCCTCCCCCCCCCCCCCCCACCCCCCCCACCCCCCCCCCACCCCCCCCACCCCCCCCCCCCCCCCCACCCCCCCCCCCCCCCCCCCCCCCCCGCACTCCCACAGTGGTTACTCCTTAACCAGAAGATACAGATTTAGGATAATTGGCCGAAAAGCTAAATGGGAGATGTGGAGACATTTTTATGTCCAGCAGCAAGTTGTAATGATCTGGATCGCATTCCCTGAGTGATGAACCCCACCACACTCAGTGTGGTGGAAGAGGATTTCAGAGTAAATTTCAAAAGGGAATTGCATAACTGCTTAAAAATTGGGAAAGTTTCAGTCTTGGCACAGCTTGAGAAGCAAGGGACAGGGCGGCGGGGTGGCACACTGGTTTGCACTGCTGCCTCACAGCGCCAGGGTTCGATTCCGACCTTGGAGTCTCCCTGCGTCTGCGTGGTTTTCCTCCAAGTACTCCGGTTTCCTCCCACGGTCAAAAAAGATGGGTTAAGTGGTTTGACCGTGATGAACTGGCCCTTGGTGTCCAAAGGTGTGCAGGTTAGGTGGGGTTCACGGGGATCGGGTGGGGGAGAGGGTCTAGGTAGAGTGCATTTTCAGAGGGTCAGTGCAGACTTGATGGGCCGAAAGGCCTCCTTGTGCTCTGTCGAGTTTCTATGGAAACCATTGTGACAGACCTGTGGTCCTTGCTTGAGTTAATTTCCTAGGTGGCATTACTGGGAGTATTGAACCACAGCTTTCATTTCCCTTTTGTGACTGTGATGGCAAAAATGCAAGTATTTGAAGTTTAGAATAATTTAATACTCTTGCCCGAATCCTTAAATAAATCAAAAACACATTTATTTTTATCGATTTCAACAACATGCAACTCCGGTTGAACCAGTCTCCCTGTGACATTAATTCTGTAAATATAGTCAGCGGTATTGTAAAAGGCCAATTCTACTTCTATCTGCTGTTCTCTAAAATGCCAACAGGTTCCTATTAATTTTTTTTTAAGAGATTAACTATTTGGGGAGTTAAAGTAAGAGAACAAACCCGAACAGTTTTAGGACAACTTGCACCGTCGGCAAAAAGCAGGAATGTTGTTTTCCGAAAAAAATATTACTCCTTATCTTCACGGCCGACATCTATTTCCTCCCCTCAATGCGAGCTGTTAAACCTTCTGCTCTGCTTGCAATGCTGACAGCTTTACAAATGACGCACAGCAGACTTTCAGAAGCTGAGTCCGCACGCTCGTGAAAGAGAGGGGATCTGTTTCCCAGAGCCAACACCAACTCCACGTACATCATGTTAAAGTAGATACACTTCCTCTCGGGGCATGTTCCCGTACCAGCCTCCCCGGACAGGTGCCGGAATGTGGCGACTAGGGGCTTTTCACAGTAACTTCATTGAAGCCTACTGGTGACAATAAGCGATTTTCATTTCATTTCATTTCACGTTACAAGCAGGCTCTCCTACTCGTTGAGGGATTAAGAAAATGAAATGAAAATCGCTTATTGTCACGAGTAGGCTTCAATGAAGTTACTGTGAAAAGCCCCTAGTCGCCACATTCCGGCGCCTGTCTGGGGAGGCTGGTACGGGAATCGAACCGTGCTGCTGGCCTGCTTGGTCTGCTTTAAAAGCCAGCGATTTAACCGAGTGAGCTGAACCAGCCCCAAGAGAGGGTGAGCTATACGTTTTTACAACTTATTCTACAAGTTCATTCACACTTTGGCGCAGATGAAATTAATAGGAAGTAACCAGCCAGGGCCATGCAGTGATTTAAATGCAGAAGATCTTGATTCACATCATAAAAAAATGACACCAACGAGAGCAGTAAAGACTCAATTTCCAGAGTGCTTCACAGGGACCTCATAAAGAATTCCCAATGCATGTCAAGTAAAAAAAAAAAATGGACAATCAACGTCTTAGTCAAAGAGGTTTATGGAAACCCAGAGAGATTTAGGTTTAATCAAAGACATAAGTAACTGCGAGAGATTTTCCCAAGTTTGTTCAGGAGGAGAGAGAACGTTCGCAGTCCCAGGAGCTGGATTTGGATTTGAGGAGGAGTGGGGGGCAGGAATGTAGTGGAAAGCCCTGTCTCGATGGTTCTCCAATATGCTCCCACTTCCAAGTGAGATGCCCAGGGGGCAGGCTGCCACCAGACGGAGGTGGGCAGACATATCATTAAGGCCAGGATTACGGGCCGGTTTCTGATCATGATGCAAGCCCGTCGGCGTTTGATGACTCATGTCAGGAACTCTGCAGGCAAGACTTTGGCGATGGCCTCTTGGCAGGGGGGGTGGAGGGACATTGGAGGCTGCTGTAAATGTCAGGCTCAGGGAGACACATGAGGAGTGCAATCCACAGCTGAACACATGCTTGTGGAGGGGTAATTAAAAATAATAAGTGCTGGAGAAACTCAGCTTGTCGAGCAGCATCTGTGGCGAGAGGAAACAGAGTTTTTATTTTATTTTTTAAAATAAATTTAGATGACCCAATTATTTTTTCCAATTAAGGGGCAATTTAGCGTGGCCAATCCACCTACTCTGCGCATTTTTGGGTTGTGGGGGCGAAACCCACGCAGACACGGGGAGAATGTGCAAACTCCACACGGACAGTGACCCAGAGCCGGGATCGAACCTGGGACCTCAGCGCCGTGAGGCGGTTGTGCTAACCACTAGGCCACCGTGCTGCCCTTGGAAACAGAGTTAATGTTTTGAGTCCGATCTGAATCGTCCGTGGAACCTGTGGAAGGGTGCCCTCCCCGCACTGAGAATTCTTACAGTTCTTGATCTTGTATTTTATTTATGCCTCTGAACCTTATTCTGTGAGTGTCTCCATTGAGATTCTTGACTCCACCCTCACGTCCCAACAGGCACCACCCCGGTCTCTCAATTCCCAAGAGGTCCTCACCACTCCCAGTGAGGATGCTTGATGGCCATCTGTGCCTTTGGGCCCTGGCTCTTCTCTGTTCCGCCCAAATTCCTTAATTGGACAGCTAACGCGGAGTATGGGCCATTTCCCATAGCCTTGCACCGACAGGTACACTGCCATGAAGCGCGGGGCTCAGGTAGCGTTGCCAACCCTCCAGGATTGACATGGTGTCTGCAGGAAATAAAGGTCAATCTCCAGGACGCTGCTGTGGGCGACCCTGGAGTAAAACCATCGGGACATTAAAAAATTATTCGTGTTTGTTTGATCAGATTTTCATTGCACTCTATCAGATGTAGAAAATATTGAAAATGGAGGGAAAAGGGCTGTTTGCCTGACAGTCAAGCTTCATCCGATTGGCTAATGAGTCTTTTTGCTTTCCAATTGGTATAAGAAGACAAGGATGGGTGTGTTGGCCGGCTAATGGCTGGAGTGTGGGGGATGTGATTAAAATCTCCAGGAATTCATTTAATCACAGTTGGCAACTCTAGGCTCAGGACCCATAACTTGTCTCGACATCATTGCCTGCTGGAAACCTCAGTTCAAACTCTCTGCCACTACATTGTCTTTTGTACGTGCAATGAGTAGGTTTGTAGGTAAATAATTATATATAGAGAGCGGAAACCCTTACAAACAATCGCTATGTCGGCAATTATTTTATGCCACGAACATCTTGCAAACAACAATCAGATGAATTTATTCTCTGATTTTCCAATATATTGTTGCTGGGTGCGTCAATCTAACTTCTAATTCATTTTACAGCTCAGACATGGGGAGGCAGTGGTGTGATGGTGTTATCGCTGGACTAGTAATCCAGGGTAGTGCTCTGGGGACCCGTGGTTGAATCTCGCCATGGCAGACGGTGAAATTTGAATTCTGTTTTTTTTTGTAATTTTTATTTTTTGTTTATAAATTTAGAATACCCAATTACTAATTTTTTTTTCAATTAAGGGGCAATTTATCATGGCCAACGGGCAGCACGGTGGCACAGTGGTTAGCGTTGCTACCTACGGCGCTGAGGACCTGGGTTTGAATCCCGGCCCTGGGTCACTGTCTGTGTGGAGTTTGCATATTCTCCCCGTGTCTACGTGGGTTTCGCACCCACAACCCAAAGATGTGCAGGTTAGGTGGATTAGCCACGTTAAATTGCCCCTTAATTAGAAAAAATAATTGGGTAGTCTAAATTTTTTTTAAAGTGTTTAATTTATCATGACCGATCCACCTGACCTGCACATCTTTGGGTTGTGGGGGTGAAACCCACGCAGACATGGGAAGAATGTGCAAACTCCACATGGATGGCGACCCAGGGCCGGGATTCGAACCCGGGTCCTCAGCGCCGCAGTCCCAGTGCTATCCATTGCGCCACATGCCGCCCCTCTGTTTTTGTTTTAAATCTGGAATCATTAAAAGTCCAATGATGACCATTGTCGTAAAACCTTTCTCGTTCCTTTACGGAAGGAAATCTGCCATCCTTATCTGGTCTGGCCTTGCTGACATGTGACTCCAGATCCACAGCACTCTTAAATGCCCTCAGGGATGGGCAATCAACGCCGGCCCCGCCAATAAAACCCACATCCCTGAACAACTGAAAACAAAACCACATTCACCTGTGATAGTTCTTTGAAAAACCCTCAGGACATTGCCAATGCCTTTTCCAATGTTTATTTTTCAATCATTTATTCACTTCCCTTCTAAAAATCAACAGGGCTGGTCCTGCATGTTTGGGTGGCCAATCCATATTCCAGCTACCCTTCACGTCCAACCAAACAATTCAAAATCACTCCGTCATCCTGATACTGAATTTACGACCCCAGATTATGATCTCAAATTTATGGGCTCTCATCATTGACCCACTTAACTTGTCAAAAACAGGTCATAATTTGGAAACCCTGTCAGACCCTCTCCCAACCTTCATTGATCTGAAGATGAAAACGCCTCGTTCAGCGTTGCCTCCGATCCTTGGCATCATCCAAGTACACTTAACAATCCGCATTTTAATTGTCTCCCGCCGGTGCATTTTTGGCTTGCTAATTTTCTTTTAAGATATATATATATTTTTTAAAGTTCACCTTTGGCATGCATTTAATAGTTTTCTTCCTTGATCTGAGAACTAGTCATAACATTTCACCCCTTTTATAAAATCGTTTTCCTGTTCATAGGGCTAGAGGTAAAAAGACTGAGTTTATATTGTTTTTAAATTGTATAACTTCCTGTCAGGCCGAAACACAGGAGCAGGGGTAACCAATTTAATTCCTTGAGCTTGTTCCATCGCTCAATGAGATCATAGCTGAACTGTGACCTCACCTCAAAAAGCCACCTTTGCCTCATATCCCTTTAATACCTGTGGTTAACCAAAATCTATCAATCTTGGGCTTAAAGTTAACGATGAATCAAGTATCATTTGTGGTTTGTGGAAGAGAGTTCTAACCCTCCACAGGCTTTTGTGTGTAGAATTGTTTCCCAGTTTCACTGTTGAAATGTTCAGCTCTAACTTTATATTATGGTCCCTGGTCCTCTACTCCCCAGCGAGCATGAAGAGGATTTCTTGATCGAAACCACTGGTTCCCGTTAACATCTTTCAAACTACGATAACCCCGCCTCGCCCTTCTAAATTCCTGGGAATAAAATACTAGTTGTGTAATCGCCCCTTGTCGTTTGACCCTTGGAAAACAAGACCTGAATGTCCCTGAAGAAGATCAAGTCTCACTAGCGGGGTCAAAATGGCCACCTGGGGTGGTGGTTTGTCAAGGTGGTCCATTCACAGGACTCCGCCAGGGCTGCTGCCCAATTGAGGACAGCGGTTCCCCCACCCCCTCACCACTCCAAAGCCACTCCAAAGCTGCCAGTCCAGACAGAGGACTGGCAACTCTCTCGCCTCGCCTCAGTGCCAAGGTACCCTCGAAGACAGTGGGCGGGATTTTCTGGCCCTGCCCAGTGTTGGGATCTTCCATGCCCACCTAACCTTAACCCTAACCCTAATCCGCTGCGAATTCCCCAGTAGTAGGAGGGGCAAGCTAGGCAAAGCTCCATAGACTTTGACCAAATTGGACAATCCAGTCGGCGACCAATGGCGAGCCATCTCCACTGCGTGGGGGGGGAGGGGCTGAAAAATTCCAGCCGCTCAGTTTTTTTTCAGGAAGCCGGAAAAGGTCCAGTGGTTGGAGGCGGGGAACGTTATTTGATCGGCGGTACCATTGTAGCCAGGGGGACTTCTCTGTTGGTGTTGGAGTGCACATCAAGGAGGGTCCAACCCCTAGGAATCCCCTAGGAGGCCATCTGGTGGTTTTCCCACACAGCAGTGAGCCCTCCTAACACATGCAAAATGCTAACGGTGTGGGAAGTGAATGGTTTAGCACAGTGGGCTAAATAGCTGGCTTGTAATGCAGAACAAGGCTAGCAGCGCGGGTTCAATTCCCGAATCGGCCTCCCCGAACAGGCGCCGGAATGAGGCGACTAAGGGGCTTTTCACAGTAACTTCATTGAAGCCTACTTGTGGCAATAAACGATTATTATTATTATTATTAATTAAGCGATTAATTGCCTCAAATGACTGCTCAGGGCTCCTTAGGTTTTTGCTGCTGGAAATTTGCCAGCAGTGAGAAGATGTCAACCCCAGCCACCTCCACACCTCCCGCTCCCTCCCCCCATCACCTTCCCCCGCCATATTACTAACCCTCTCACCTACTTGCTCATCTACAAAGAACTGGGAAAATTCAGAACCTGTCAATCTGGGTGAATTTACACTGCACAATCCTACCGTTGGCTCAGTCATCCATAGAGTTGGGTTAAGACAAACCTTATAATAATAATAATTTTCATTGTCACAAGTAGGCTTTCATTTATACTGCAATAAAGTTACTGTGAAAAGCCCCTCGTCGCTACATTCCGGCATCTGTTCAGGCACACAGAGGGAGAATTCAGAATGTCCAATTCACCTAACAAGCACGTCTTTCAGGACTTGTGGGAGGAAACCGGAGCACCCGGAGGAAACCCACGCAGACACGGGGAGAAGGTGCAGACTCCACACAGACAGTGACCCAAGCCGGGAATCGAACCTGGGACCCAAGAGCTCTGAAGCAACTGTGCTGCCCACTGTGCTGCCTGAGGCCATTGTGGTCAGCTAATAAATGGTTCTGTTTATCCTATTGGTTCGGGCTGCATTTGAACTCTGGACACTGGGGGTAAAATTGACTCCAGGCAGCAGTTTAACATGGCAATGCAGAAATCAGGAGAAATAGGTAAATGGCGCCGAAATTACCCCACCTCACTTTTTATGGGCCCAGCCTTCGTTTTCCATTCCAACGTTTCACTTTATCCGTGACCTGTGAGACCTCAAATGTCCCCTAAGGTTTTTTTAATACTTCCTCTCTCTGCCCTCTATGGCTCTGGGATTGAAGACCGCACACATATCTGGGGGGAATAAAAACACTTCATGCGGAGAACCAGCGCAGGGGGTAGCAGAGCGACACATCGCCCAACAATTTACATTAAATGACCTGGGAACCACAGCTCCTAAACAAATCGGACCAGGCATAGTAGCAAAAAAATCCATTCAGAAAGGCAGGATCCCCCTCCCGCGCCTCCAGTTATTTCTCCTGCTGTGTCATTGCCTTGGGGCCTGACCTTGGGGCTCTCCCACCCCCAGCACAGATACGAGTGACTTACGACAATCTTTCACATGAACGAAGGAATACCTGGAACGAACAATCCCTGCTGGGATGCTCTGTGTATTGTAGAAATTCACATATCCGAACAGGTTCTTAAACACTCCTGTAAATCACTTAAAATGTCATGATTACCACTCTGCGAGCAATAAAACAGCCAATTATAACACACAGAATAAACAGATCAGGCTGGACAGCCATATATTGAGCTTTCTATTAGTTGCGGCCGATTTCTCTCTGCAGTCAAATGCAAATAGTTGATGTTTTTTTCTGCCTAACAGTGGGTTTATTTTTCTTTGAAAGGGGCAACATACAGACCCCCCCCCCCCCCCCCCCCCCTGATTATTCCACAGACCACCTTGTGTGAAGCTGAGTCCTACATACAAGGAGGTAACGGATTGGATTTCTGGTCTGTACTGAGTGAGGCAATCAGGATCTCTGGGCTGTGGAAACAGTAAAATGTGACCGATCTCCTGCTGAAATGAAAAATGAAATGAAAGTCGCTTATTGTCACAAGCAGGCTTCAAATGAAGTTACTGTGAAAAGCCCCTAGTCGCCACATTCCGGCGCCTGTTCGGGGAGGCTGGTACGGGAATTGAACCCGTGCTGCTGTCCTGCCTTGGTCTGCTTTAAAAGCCAGCGATTCAGCACTGTGCTAAACAAGCCCCAAATTTGCTGGCTGCTATTCAGTCACTGGGTTCCATAGCCAATCGTTGCTTGAAATTATGCCTTGGGAGTTACAGATGCCCCCCATGCCCCTCCCCGGCAGCATCATACATGTTCTATACATATGGATGATAAGGGAATAGTGCAGATGGGCTTTAGAGGGCCGAAGGGCCTGTAGTGCGCTGTAATGTTCTGTGTTCTAACACAGGGCGCCAATACCCATTGAACTGCCCGCCCAACATAATCTGCGGCATTTAGAAATGGGGGGGGAATAACACACAACCAGAGGGGTGGGAGGTGGGGGTGGGGGGGGGGGGGGATGAGGAAGAGACGAGGGAGCCTGAGGGGGACAAAAGGAACAACAGAAAGAGAGGAGGAGAGGGTAGAGCCACCCCCCCCCTCTCCCCCCCCCCCCCTGCCTTGCCCCTGACAAGACAGACACAGCTGAAATTGGCAAGAGAAAAGGGGGGGAACTGAGGGGGGAACCCCCCCCCCTCCGGACAAGCAGGAAAGGGGTGGGCTAGGAAAGGGGAGGGGGCTAGGGAGGGGGAGAAAGGAGGACAGCACACTGTGTCAGACAGTGACAAATTGTAAGTAGACTTAAGAAAATATTTTGTACCATACAATAAACAAACACGAACTGCAATGTATACAGAACTGAAAGTGCCAATAAACATATTTTTTTTAAAAAGAAATGAGGGGGAATAAAGTGAAGGGGATGCCGAAAATGCCACGCAGTGTATTTATTTAAGTAATGATGCTTTCTACAGAGTTGGCATCTAACCTAATGGACCATTAGTGGTATCCCTCTCCAAAGGGTTTGCAAGTCTTAACAGGGTATGTTGTACAGATAGAAGGCTTTAATGAAATAACTGACTGGAACGAATTGGATTCTACTGTGTATCACTTAGAATACTGGTCATACCTTTCCATTGGAGTGGTGCAACGATAACAATCTCTCCCTCAATGTCAGCAAAATTGAGGAGTTGGTCATCCACTTCAGGAAGCGAAGTGTCATATACACCCCATTCTGCATCAATGTTGCCGAGGTGGAGATGGTTGACAGCTTCAAATTCTTAGGTGTAAACATCACCAACAATCTGTCCTGGTTCACCTACGTCGACGCTATGGCGAAGAAAGCACAACAGAACCTATACTTCCTCAGGAAGCTAAGGAAACTCGGCATGTCCACATTGACTATTAACAATTATTACAGGTGCACCATAGAAAGCATCCTATCTGGCTGAGTCACATCCTGGGATGGCAGCTGCTCGGCCCAAGACCATAAGAAACCACAGAGTCATGAACACAACCCTGTCCATCACGCAAACCCGCCTCCCATCCATTGACTCTGGCTACACCCGCTGTCTTGGGAAAGAGAGCAGCACAATCAAAGACCCCTCCTGTCATAATATCCACTCATGTATATCATGAGATGCAGACAGGCAGTGATTGACACACAGGATAACCAATGAACACACACGACACAGAACAACCAATCACCAGGCAGGACACCACCACTATAAAGCCCACAGGGTATTAAGACTCTCCCTCTCTCACAGGACACGGCCAGGGAGATAGTCGCAGGGCACTGGCCAATGAACATCATCACCATGTGATAGAGAGCTAGTCTAGTCAAGCCAGTAGGAGGTTATCAGTTAGGTAAATAGAGTGTCAACCCACAGCAGGTTATGTACAGCAATCAACAGGTTCAATAAAACAGTGTTGGACCATCTCCTGTGTCGGAAGCCTGTTTCTCGTTTGACTGCATCCAGTTGCAGTCGATGTTAGACCAACACAGATAACACATCACCTCCCACCCGGCTTATTCACTCTTCCCCCTCAAAAGCGGCTTTACCTTTATATTGTAAGTATCGAGGCACTGGCTCGACCAGCTGCGATGGGCAGGCCACATTGCCCGCATGCCCGACACAAGAGTCCTGAAACACGTGCCCTATTCATAGTTAGGTAATGACAAGCGATCACTAGGAGGGCAAAGGAAACGCCACAAGGACAGTCTGAAACCCCCTAGATAAATGCAACATCGCCAAGGACATGTGGGAATCGCTTGCCTTAGAACGCACAAACTTGAGAGGAAGCATCCATGGAGGCGCCAATCACTTCGAGCGTCGTAGGGTGGAGCCCGTGAAGGCCAAGCGTAAACGGCGGAAGGAGAGTGTAGAATACAGAGAGTCCCACCCACCTCATCAAACACCACCTGCCAAACCTGCGGCAGGGTCTGCGTGTCCAGGATTGGACTATTCAACCGACGCAGTGCCCACCTCCCCAGAGCGGAAGCAAGTCATCCTCAGCCCTGAGGGACTGCCCAAGGGGAAGACGTATCTGGTGCCAAGCTACGGTTCTGAGTTTAGAATCTGAGAAATGCGTCCCGACAAGTAAAGGCTGTGTGCATCCTCACAGGAACGTTATACAGATTCCTCACCCGTTCGAGGTGCACAAAACATGATAGCGGATTTCCCAGTGTGCCACGCAACCCAATTGGTGAAGTGACTGTTCCGTACTCTGTGATTCCCCTTTATTTTGCTGGCCAGTTTTGATTGTTAATGGGAACAGAGTCAAATAGCTCGGCAGAAACGAATGCAAATTCCACTTCGCTTTGTGAAACGTTCCAAACTTGCAATGAATTGTGGCCTAAATCCTTGAGGATACAATTAATTGTTGGCAGCTGCTGACAGGAGGATTGAATGGCAAGCGGAATTTTAAGTCTTTGCCATTCACTCATGGATCATGAAGTTAAACATGATCAAGTTAAAAATTGTGCCAGACCTTCCTGCATTGGATGATGTATTGTAGCACACTTTCGTTGGGTACTTTACTGCGTTAATTCAAATCCTGACAGCTAATTATAGGTTAAACATATACCTGATCGGACACTATTCCCATGCACCAGGTCATTCCTCATTCGCTAATCCTGATTAGGATTATGGCCATTAGCGCAGTCACAGACAAAATCTTGACCTGTAGGTGAAAGGTCAGAGTCTGAGCACAAAGCAATAACAGTCATTTATTACCCCAGCTTATATAGCAGGGAAATGAACAGTGGGTTAGCACTGCTGCCTCACAGTGCTGAACACCCGGGTTCGATCCCGGCTCTGGGTCACTGTCCTTGTGGAGTTTGCACATTCTCCCTGTGTTTGCGTGGGTTTCGCCCCCACAACCCAAAGATGTGCAGGCTAGGTGGATTGGCCACGCTAAATTGCCCCTTAATTGGAAAAAATGAATTGGGTACTCTAAATTTATTTTTAAAAAAGGAAGGAAATAAAGAACCGGAGGTTGCATTTTTCAGGTGCTGTCATCTATGAGTCAGAATTCTGGGAAATGTGACGAGTCTCAGTCAACTGGGTCTGAATTTTTCAGCATGAACTGTGCACACTTGACAGATTAACTTTGGGCGGCCTGGGTCACCAGCACTGGCAGCGTACAAACGGGAGGTCCAAGGTGTCAACTGCTCAATAATCCTGTTAACGTGAGTCATGTATGAATTCATTCTGAAATAACCTTGTGTTGTAATTAATACCCACCTGGTCGACTGATAGAATTTGCCCTGAATGTAGGTTTAATTCAGGTCAGCAGCTCTTTTGTTACTAGGTTAGCGGGGTCAATGCAAAAGGAGCAACATCCTCCTGATCTATTTGCCGCTCTCAACTTTGGTACGGACCCCATAGAGAGTGAAAATGTTGAAAAAGATATTTGTATTTCCTGTGGCGCATCGGAAGGATCACAGAAGATTTTGAGTTTTAAGACTTGTTCTGTAACAAACAAACGAAAACCAACACTGTCTAAACACTCAAATAAAAGAAAATTACTGTTGGATGTCGGAAATCTGAAATACAGGGCGGGGTTCTCCGGCGTTCGCTGCCGTTGGGATTCTCTGAGAGCGCCGGCAGCGCACCCCTGACTGCGGGTTTCCCGGCAATGTGGGGTGGTTTCAATGGGAAATCCAGCGGGTGGGGAGGGGAGTAGTGGGGGGGGGGGAGTAAAGAATCCCGTCACCTGAGAACTGCACACCAAATTCTCCGTCCTCAGTAGCAGCAGGAGCAAGGCAGCCTTGCAACGGAGAATACCAGCCGCAAATAGAAAATGCTGGATAAACTCAGCAGTTCTGGCAGAATCTAACAGGGTTAACGCTACAGACCTAAATGGTCCTTCTATACAACCTTCTGTGGAAGGATCATTTAGAACCAAAATGTGGGACACGATCGAACAAGGATGTTGTGCCTGAAAAGCAGTTCGCCACGGTGCAGCGTGGCCGATAGAAGCTGGGAGATCCTGCTCCCGGGATCTATCCGACTCGCAATGCCTCGAGAGATCTGACGAGACGTTGCGATGTAAACCCGCCCATTTGGGGTGGGGGTCACATTTTGGTAAATCTGCACATTAAAGCGACACAGATATAGTCCCAATTATATATGCAGTTTCTCGAGGTACAGACCTGGCAGGGCACTGCCAGGGTTCCAGGCCGGCAGTGCCAAGTTGGGACTATCAGGGTGCCAAGCTGGCATGACTGAAATGAAATGAAATTAAAATCGCTTATTGTCACGAGTAGGCTTCAATGAAGTTACTGTGAAAAGCCCCTAGTCGCCACATTCCGGCGCCTGTCCGGGGAGGCTGGTACGGGATTGTGTGGTGGTTGAGGCTGGTATTGTGTGGTGGCTAGCGGACCAAGGTAACCCTGTTCGGGTGTTGAGGATGGGCGATGGTCCAGTAAGGGGGCCGGGGACCCTCCCAGAGTGCATTGGGCTTGGGAGGGTTCTGAGGGCTCCATTGAGGAGTTCCGGCAAGTGGAGGTCCTCATGCACAATACGGAGCTATGTGTGACCTTGACCCCTACTGAACCCGAGTGCCGTTTAAAAGTATTTTGTTCCTATGGGACTTTGTTCCATTATATCTGTTTCTCTCCATAGATGTTGCCAGACCTGTTGAGTTTATCCAGCATTTTATGTTTTTATTATCTAAACACTAGTCAGGTGGCAACATGGACTGGAATCTACAGGAAATATCCCTCATTTAACTTCTATAAACAACTGAAAATTCTCCTCCATGCTTATACTTTACTCTGCCCCTTAAGTGGACTATTCATCCTCTAGTTCAAAGCTAATCTCACCTCTTGGTAGCTTTCTTCCTTCTTTACTTCCCCAGCCAGATATGTTCTGACATCCGAATTGACTCCCAGTGTAAGGGTTACCCTGGAGATTCCTCCCTCCAGCTAAAGCTAGGCAAATCTCCCAGTCTTGTTGAAATTCTCAGGAATGAGGTCTCTTCAAGCCTAGAGTTCGAGTGATACGGTACCCAGGCAATAGATACTGGCTGCAACTATCTCTTTGCAGTCTCTCTCCCTCTCTCTCTCTTTCTCACTCTCTCAGGTCAGAATTCACTTTTCCGGCTCGCGACCATTCAAGCGTGTGATTGCACTGCACTTACCTCTCTTTGGTGTGGTCAATGATTGTAAATGTTGGGGATTCACTTAGGCCACTGAATTGTGAGAGAGATGAATGAATCAAAGCTGCAGATGATTTGTAGAAGCTGCCAATCGCAGACTACTCCTGGATAGCTACGAACGGCTTGCAGCTAATGGATCTGTGGGAGCCTGACGCAGGTCACAAGCGGCTCCCCTTCAAGGATGGACAGATGGTGCTGCAAGGTACGCGTTACAGCTGTACTTCCTATCATCTCCCCTGTCTGGACTGCTCTCTAGCTTCCAGATGTGGAACTGATTTCTGGGAGGGGAATGGGGGTTGGTCTGTGGGAGGTCGCTGTCTGCAGGAAGTCCCTACGGGGGGCACCTCCTATCACAGGAGTCTCGGTGAAGCTGCCCTTTTACAGGGGTCCATGTGTGGGGGGGGGCGGGTTGGGTCACCCTCATACCTGGGGGTAGGGGGCACCCAAGCAATCCAGGGTTGGGGGACTGTTGTGCAGTTTGTGGGGGGTAGTGTTTGGGTCAATTTGTGGTGCAGGGGGGCGGTGACTTGCCGCAGGACCTCACTATCGGGGCGCCCGATCAAGATGGCGCCGATAAATATGCATGCCATGGAACACTGAATTGCTTACTAGTTTGCGCTCCCAGGGGGTTTGTAAACCAGTCGCAATTCAGCTCCGGTGGGAGAGCAGAGGGTGCAATCTACCGGCCACAATGCGCCTGAGTGGGAGCTTCCTGGCACCCACTATGCCTCGCGAGATCTACCCAAGTCCTGTGAGGCAGCACGACCCGAATCCCAATCATAATGGGAGGGGAACCAAGCCGCACTCGCTTAAGTATTTTTTAAACCTACTACGGACTACTCACCCGGGATGTACCGGATTCCCGGCATCTAACAGCCTCCGCAGGGAGTCCCCAGCCAAGCGCCGTTCAGTACTGGACCACACAAACATGGGCTAGGCGGAACGGCATCTGGGGGGGTCTCCCACGACATTGGAGGCCCCTGGGTGGCCAGGGATAGTGCAGGACCAATTAATCCCGACTCTTTGTTTCCTCTCTGCCAACCAGTTTTCTATCCACGTCAATACATTTCCCCCAATCCCATGCGCTTTAATTTTGCACAATAATCTCTAATGCAGGACTTTGTCAAATGCCTTCTGAAAGTCCAAATATACCACATCGACTGGCTCCCCCTTGTCAACTGTACTGGTTACCTCGTCAAAGAATTCCAACAGATTTGTCAAGCATGATTTTCCCTTCATAAATCCATGCTGACTCTGACTGATCCTGCCACTGCTTTCTAAATGTTCCGCTATAAAGGGCGGAATTCTCCAACCCCCCGCTAGGTCAGAGAATTGCCGGGGGGCCGCACCCATGACGCCCCGACGCCGGGACGCAATTCTCCACAGAGCGGAGAATCGGCGCCATTAGGGCCAGCGTGGTCGGCACGGTGCCAGTTAGGGGCCACTCTACATGGCCCCCCCCCCCGTGATTCACCGGCCCGGATGGGGGCAAGCGGCCGTGACAAAAAACCCGAATCCCGCCGGTGCCGTTCTAACATGCTCTGAGCCGGCGGGACCTCGGTGTTTAATGGTCCAGGGCAGCCAGTGGGGGGCGGGGGGGGGGGGGGTAACAGGTGGTCTGACCCCAGGGGGGCCTCCGTTGTGGCCTGGCCTGTGATCAGGGTCCACCTATTGGCGGGCCGGCCTCTCGGGCTTGGGGGCTCCTTTCTTCCGCGCCGGCCCCTGCAACCCTACGCCATTTGGTGCCACTGCGCATGCGCAAACCCCACGGCGCCCAGTTGATGCCGGAGTCAGCGCCGTGCTGGCCCCCTGTGGTCCGGAGAATCGGGCGCCAAAAGGCCTGTTAACGACGGAGTAAAACACTCCCGTTTTTACGCCGGCGTCAACACTGAGCCGTGCGATGGGAGAATCCCGCCCACTGACCTTGATAATGGATTCAAGCATTTACCCCAACACTGATGTTAGGCTTAATTCCCTGCTTTCTCTCTACCTCCCTTTTTGAATATCAGAGTGACGTGAGCTACCCTCCAATCTGCAGGGACAGTTCCAGAGTCTATAGAACCCTGGAAGATAACCACCAATGCATCCACTATTTCCAGAGCCACCTCCTTAAGCACTCTGGGATGCAGATTCTCAGGCCCTGGGGATTTACCCGCCTTCAATTCCATCAATTTTCCCAGCACCATTTCTCTACTAATGTTGATCTCCCTCAGTTCTTCCCTCTCACTAAACCTTTCATTCTCCAGCATTTCTGGGATCTGATTTCTGCCCCCTTTTGTGAAGACAGAACCAAAGTATGTATTCAATTGCTCAGACACCTTCCCCTCCCCTCCAGACAGAAACAGGGTAATGCATAATGAGAGACAAAGAAATGGCTGAGCAATTGACTCTTCTGAATTCATCCCACGATTATGAACATGAAATTTAAAAATGAGAAATGAAAATAAAAACAGAGAGAGAAAGACCTATTTATGTATTGCTTTTCTTGTCGGGCAAAGCTATGGCCAATTCTCTTGGAGCAAGCTCTTGCAAACCAGCAATGAGATAATGACAAGATAATCTCTCTTCATGATGTTGCTGCAGGGATTACATATTAAACAGATCACTGGGGAAAAGGCCCCTACTGTTTTTGAATTTTATTCCAGTTTAATCTGTAATCTGGTTGCAATTGATTTTTTGTCTATTCATCTTTTTATTTGTTCATGGGATGTGGGTATCGCTGACCAGGCCAGCATTTGTTGCCTATCCCTAAGGGAATTTAAGGGTCAACCACAAAGGCGTCACGGCGGCGTGGTGGGTGACACTGCTGCCTCACGGCGCCGAGGTCCCAGGTTCGATCCCTGACCCGGGTCATTGTCCATGTGGAGTTTGCACATTCTCCCCGTGTCTGCGTGGGTTTCACCCCCACAACGCAAAGATGTGCAGGGTAGGTGGATTGGCCACGTTCAATTGTCCCTTAATATATAAAAAAAGTCAACTTCATTGATCTGGAGTCACATGTCGGCCAGACCGGGTAAGGATGGCAGATTTCCTTCCCTGAAGGGCTTTAGTGAACCAACTGCGTTTTTACAACAATGGCTTCATGGTCATCATTAGACATTTCGCTACAGATGTTTTTTTTATTGAATTCAAATTCCAGCATCTGCCCGAGTGGGATTCAAACCGATGCCCCCAGAGTATAACCCTGGCTGTCTAGATTACTAGTCCAGTGACAATACTACTATGCCGCTGCCTCCCGTGACATACCTACAGGACATACCGCAAAGGCCATTATCGTGTACATCAAATGCTCCCAGCTTTAGCTGGTGCATGTCACTCTGACATTGGCCTCCTGCTCATCTTCTCAGCCAATCAACTGCTTATGAGGTGAGGCCTGGCTGGAGGTCCCAATCATTGAAAACAGCAGACACAAGTTTACATCCTGCCTGTGTGGGTTGTGGATTCAGGCCCCTGTGACTCATGCTGAGGTGCATGGAAGAGCTTCGGTGCTAAATGTTGACGTCTCCCTCATTTGATGGTAGCCGGAGATTGAACCCAGCCTCTCCGACTGAGTTTGGTACTCATCCAGCATCCCATCAGAAGTAGGGCTCTGCTTCCATGCACAGGTCATGCGACTGGAGAATGAAGACGCCAATGGTCTGCTCTTGATAATTGCACCAAAACAATCTTGCAAGCAAATGAGCACAAATTGAAAATTATGCTGTTTGTTCCATCAAACAGTAATGGGAAAATGTCTCAGATCTCCGATTAGAGGTAGATGGAGGTTATGAATCTGAGCTAGGCTAAGATATGAAATAACAAGGCTTATCAGCGATGACCTATTTAGAGAACTCAAGGGGGGGTGAACAGGAGCCTCGAAGGCATTTGAATCCAAATGAAAATTTGCACTCACTGGTATAGTGGGGCGGCAAGGGATAATCTAAAGAGAGATGCTGGAGAGAAAGTAAGTTTTGGCCTTACTCCATTTCACCTCGCGTCTGAGAGTAAAAACCTGGAATGATATTTGAGGGCAGGGACAAATATCAAAATGATAAATTTGAAAACTTTGAACATTAACTAGGGAAGAAGACAGACTTTCTCTTTCCAAGTGTTTACTGGGGGCCACTGCAAGGTTCATGACTCTGGCTTTATTACTGATCTGGTTTCGGTTACTAATGGGGGAAGTGAAATCTGTAACCCAGATAAAGAATGGGATTAAATATAGATTGGCTGATATGTCTCAGCAAAGGAGATTGAAAGATGTGCTCCTCCATTTTTTGGGAGAATTTTAGATTTGCAAAATTGGAACCATATTATTAACCCTCAAATTAACTGCACAACTGTAGATTGCTTATAATATTTAATAAGACTATGGAGAATCCAAGATGTGAATGCGTCTTAGTACACATTAAGCAGTTGTGTGTACTAACACAGAATATGAATAGATCCCCAAGACAGTGGCTCATTTGGATTTTGAGCAGGCTTCTGACAAGCTCCACATGAATGATTTATAATGAAGCCAAAAATGTCCCTGAGAATCCAGAATAGAATGTGACCCCTGATAGGAAGGTTGGATAAAAATAGGGAATGGAGGATTTGTGAGAAGTTTTGTGTTGGAAGAAGCTGTTGAGGGCAACATTGCAAGGGCCAGTGCCTGGAGTCTTGCCTTATTCTTCCTGACATGTTGGGGCCGGTTTAGCAATTAGGCAGCGCAGGTTGGAAAAAGAATGGGACCAATTCCTGGCTGAACAATCTAGCTCGGCAGAATCAAACATGGGATTTAATACTGACTGTGTAAGTTATTTGTTGCTCGTTATGTTCTCCTTAATTTGCTCTGTATAAATTACGTTTGCTCAAGAGTCGCCAGGTATATTTTCGATACCGCCACAAGATTCAAAACCGAATACTGATCAAAGACTCCAGTTAGTAAGTTTGAAATGCACATTTATTTACACACACAGTCAATTATACTCATGCACAAACTCTAATCACTAAACTACAACTACTACTAAAAGCCTATACTTAGCTTCAGGTGCCCACTCAGTCAGAGGAACAATGGCCTGTTCTGAGGCTGCTGGCATCGAACTTGTATGGAATAGTAGCTAGGAGTGCCTATCTCGTAGCGTGCGTTCACTTTAGACTTACTTGGCGGGGGCCTCACGGTAGCATGGTGGTTAGCATCAATGCTTCACAGCGCCAGGGTCCGAGGTTCGATTCCCGGCTGGATCACTGTCTGTGTGGAGTCTGCACGTCCTCCCTGTGTGTGCGTGGGTTTCCTCCGGGTGCTCCGGTTTCCTCCCACAGTCCAAAGATGTGCAGGTTAGGTGGATTGGCCATGCTAAATTGCCCGTAGTGTAAGGTTAATGGGGGGATTGTTGGGTTACGGGTATACAGGTTACGTGGGTTTAAGTAGGGTGATCATTGCTCGGCACAACATCGAGGGCCGAACGGCCTGTTCTGTGCTGTACTGTTCTATGTTCTATGTGCTTGGCGGGTCTCTCGTCGCTGAGAGCCAAGGCCAAGATGAAGGTGAAGAAGAGAGCGATCTGTCTTGGGGCCTCCTCTTTATATCCCAAAGGGGCTTCGCGCCCTCTGGGCGGGCCTTGAACTTGGCCCCAATTAATTGGACCATGTCCTCATCATTTGTATTGATTCTCTCCAATAATGGGGTCGTTGCTTGATCACTGGGCGGGTCCTAGGTGACCGTTGGCCTACCTTTGTTTTAGTCTCCACTGGCGCCGGGGAGTCTGCCCTGGTACCGATTGCTTAAATGTTTCTCTTTTGTTCCCGGAGATAGCTCATTACTATGCTAATGGCTTGTAGTATCGGTTTTGTCTGGGAGCTGCAAACTCCAATCCACAGGCAAACCTTGTACCTGCTTGTTTTCTTAGCATTGTCCAATTTTCCCTTTACTCTTTGCAAGTGTCCATTTTGAAATCGGGACGTGGCCACCCCTGGTGGCTACATATTGCATGCGGACAAAACAAATGAGTGAAAGTATACACTGAAGAGAATAGAATGAGTTTAAGGTGACTTCCTAGCACCAAGCACATGGTCTACAGAGCAGCTGTGATCTCCCCCCTCCTGTATGCATTAGAAACATTGGCAATGTACCTCAAATCCCTGGAGAGATATCAACAATGTTGCCCCTGCAAAATCCTGTAAATCCACTGGCAGGATAGGTGTACCAACATGAGCTTCCTCTCCCAGGCCAATATCCCCAGTATCGAAGCACTGGTCACGCTTGACCATCTGTGATGGGTGGGCACATTGCCCCTTTGCCCCACACAAGACTCCTGAAACAAGTGCTACTCTGAGCTCCGAAATGGCAAGTGATCACTACAACCAAAGAGGAAGCACGACAAGGACACTGAAAGCCTTCCTACATAAACGCAACATCCCCACCGACATGTGGGAATCACTTGCCTTCGAACGCACAAACTGGAGTAAAAGCATCCTGGAATGCGCCAATCACCTCGAGCGTCGTAGGGTGGAACACGTGGATGCCAAGCATAAACAGCTGAAGGAGAGCACAGAATCCAGAGAGCCCCACCCACCCACCTCATCAAATACCACCTGCCAAACCTGCTTCAGGGTCAGCGGGTCCAGGATTGGACTATTCATCGCCGCAGAGCCCACCTCCCCGGAATGGAAGCCAGTCGACCCTGAGGGACTGCACCGGTGAAGAGGTGGCAATATCATAAGGCATGCTTTCAATATTGAAACTGTATGGAAAATCAATTTAAAAGGAATTAGGATATTGGTACAAACACAGTCAAGTTAAGACACAGAGGTTGAGTAGAGGTTTTATAATATAATATTGGATCTCACCTGTTTTAGTGACCACACCTTTTATTTGATTTTTTTTTAAATTAAAGGGCAATTTAGGGTGGCCAATCCACCTACCTTGCATCTTTGGGTTGTGGGGGTGAAACCCACGCAGACATGGAGCGAATGTACAAACACCACACGGACATTGACCCGGGGCCGGGCTTCAAACCCGGGTCCTCGGCGCCGTGAGGCAGCAGTGCCATCCCCCTGGGTACCCTCTAGCCCCAGCTGACCTATCAACAGGATGAGCGAGCTATATTGTTGGCTGGGATGGGTGCGTGTGGGGAGTAGAGTGCTAATATGCAGGTGCAGTCTGTCGGTGTCTCGAGTGCCAATCCAACCCCGGCCACTCCACCACTGTTTTTCATTGGACTCGATCGTGTTCCACGTGCCGCTGGTGCTAGCCCGTTAATGGTTGGCGAATTGCTCTGGGAACGACACCAACTTTGCTGTCATAGAACACCACTGATTCAGTCCTGGCATCAACACTCATTTCTAAAATGGAGAAACTTGCCGCATATGTGACTGTGGAGAAAGGTGAAGACAGATCTGAGGTTCATAGAATATTGCATGGCACATTTCGGATGAATCCAGACTTTTACTTGAAGGAAAGCAGACCAATAGGACTGATAGTGAAGTAAAATGATTGTAAAGGTAACAGATATTCAACAAAGAAGATAATTTATTCAGGGGCTGACAGAGTCAGTCATTAGAGGATTTAAATAAACACTCAACTCGGTGATTTAGGGGTGAAGTTCAATGCATTTAATTTATCTCATAAATGCTTCTGAGGAAGAGTCAATCGACTCGATATGTAAACTCTCCACCGATGCTGCCCAACCTGACGAGTATTTGGAGCACCGGCTGTTCTTTTAATAACTTTTTATCATGTTCCAAATCGTGAAAATGGACTTGAAAGCTTACTGCACATTGAGCAATACTCCGTCCCATGTTTACTGAGGGAGAAGAAAGAAAAATGGCTTGTTCCTTCTTAATGCAATGCAGATGAACCTCATTTGTTTGGATAAAGTTATGGAAAAAGTGGTCGGGGACAGAGTCAGCACAGATCATCTTTGCTGAACTCGGAGGCTCAAGTGGAGAGCCAAAGTTGGAGTTGGTCACAATGAAATCGAGAGTCCCCAGGACGAAGGAGTTTATGGGGAGTTGCAAAATAGCTTTGGGATTTTCAATATCGCAATGATTTTCCGTTTATGTGATCGTACTATTCAGCAAAATTTTTCATGCAGGTTTAACTCATCCTGTGTTTCTTCCCCGTTGCTCCACCAGTCCAACATCCTGTGAGCCCTCCAATATGCAAATTACCTGTGAGAACTTCTGTTTCGTCAATATTTTGCTTGAGGAATGTTTCCTCAGAACAGAGAAACTGATATTTTTGCCCAGATGCTACTTAGGCCCGACAAAGCGATGCAAATTCCAGTCGGGGGTCATCCATCTGCAGGAGATTTCCGTGAAACTGACTGGTTTTGCCCTCAGTAAAACATGGGTTCAAGTTTCTTTTCATCTGATGATTCCCAGGCAGGAGCAAGAGGGGATTAGAGGCAAATTAGTCCACTGTGGGAGCTTGAGAACACTCTCTGCTTGATCAGTCATTTCTCTGTGAAGACTTTCCCTTTACATAGCACCTCAGTTCTCTTGAAGTTAACTGGTCCAACACTGAGTGGTTTCCGATGTACCGATAGCGATGAGGCGCCATCGGTCCTTGTCTAGAATCCCTGCCTGGCAGTAATTCAGTCTTCCTATAACAGTCCCTTATCTTTCCAGGTGGTGGAGGTCAGAGGTTTAGGAGATACTGATAAAGAAGCATGGGCAGCTTTTTTTAAACGGCTGTTTAATTGCTTTTCCTGCTCCCACACTCCAGTCGAGTAAACATTCCATTGGCATATAGTCCTCTTCAAAAAGCTTTACACATAAAATACTTGTACATGAACTCATCTGAATGATGTATGGTACAGCAAGCGATTAAGAAGGCAAATGATATTTTGACCTTAACCGCAAGAGGATTTGAGTATAGGAATAAAGATTTCTTACTGCAATTGTGCAGAAACTGCGGCTTGAGTATTATGTGCAGTTTTGGCCTCCAAGATAGATACACCTGGAGTTCACCTGGGATGCAGGGATTGTCCTATGAAGAAAGATTAAATACACTTGGGCCTTTGCTCTTTGGAGTTTAGAACAACGAGAAGAGATCTGATTGAAATATGCAAACTTCTTATAGGGTTGGACAGGGTAGCTGAGGGAAAGGATATTTTCCCTGGTTGGGGGGAAGGGGGTGAGGGAAACCAGGGAACACAGAGGAGAGATTTTTGCACGTAGAGGGTGGTGAATCTTTGAATTTCATTGCTCCTGTGGGCTGCGGAGGCCCAGTTGTTGAGTTGTTGAAGATTGAGGTCAATTGATTTCTACATATTAAAAACATCAGGGATTAGAGGGGTAGTTCAGGAAAATGGCATTGAACTGAATCAGCCATGATCCCAATGAATGGTGGAGCGGGCTCGAAGGGCTGAATGGTCTACTCTTGCTCCTATCTCTTATGGGCGGTATGGTAGCACAGCGGTTAGCACTTGCTTCACAGCTCCAGGATCCCAGGTTCAATTCCTGGCTTGGGTCACTGTCTGTGCGGAGTCTGCACGTTCTCCCTGTGTCTACGTGGGTTCCCTCCAGGTGCTCCGGTTTCCCCCCACAAGGCCCGAAAGACGTGCTGTTAGGACATTTGGACATTCTGAATTCTCCGTCTGTGTACCCGAACAGGCGCCGGAGTGTGGCGACTGGGGAATTTTCAAAGTAACTTCATTGTAGTGTTAATGTAAGCCTACTTGTGACAATAATAAAAATTAACCATTAAACATTATGGGCAGGATTCTCTGGGTGGAATTCTCTGCAAGGCCCGACGGTGTCGTGAAACCTGGAGAGGTTCACGATAGCGTCGGAAGCCTCTCCCGGCCCCTATTCTCCCCTCCCCGGGGGGATAGGAGGGCCGTACCGGGAAACTCGGCCGCTGGGCCTTGTCCCTGGCTTCAAGGCCCGGCGCGCCAAGAATGACGCTGCAGCGGCGCCTAATGACGTCAGCCGCGCATGCGCGGGTTGGACAGCCGTCTTTCCCCTCAGCCGCCCCGCAAGACGTGGCGGCTTGATCTTGCGGGACGGCGGAGGGGAAAGAATGCGTCCCCTTGAGACGCCGGTCCAATGATAGGAGGGCATCGATCGCGGGCCAGTCCCCTCCCGAGCACGGTCGTGGTGCTCGATCCCCGATCCGACCCCCACAGGCCCCACACTTACCTGGCACGCCATGTTCACGACAGCAGCGACCAGGTGTGGTTGCCGCCATCGTGAACAGGTTGGGAACGGCAGGCCGCTCGGCCCATCCGGGCCGGAGAATCGCCATGAAAAATGGCGGCCTGCGTTTCTCCGAGCTGCATGTCGCAAAACCGGACACGCCATTTTGGGGGGTGGGGGAGAATAGCGCGAGGTGCTGGAGCGGACCTCCCGCTATTCTCCCACCCATCGTGGTTGCGGAGAATCGCGCCCTCTGTTCCCTGACACCCATTTCGTAATCGGCGATTGGGCAGAGAATCCCTGTTTACGACCAATCGGGAGCGGCGCCTGTTTTCGGATGCTCCGCCCCCTCCAAAACGGCGTCATCGAGGAGTATGCTGCACGCCATTGGGATGGCCTCAGTATGTTACCTGAAGGCCCTGCCCCGATGCTCCGCTCCCGATGGGCCGAGTTACCGATGGCGCGGGGGACGTGGGCTCTCAGTTTTCCGGAACCCGGCGTGGCGGCTGCTGGCTGTATCCAGTGAGGGCTGGAGGACTTGTAGGGGGTGTCCAGGGGTGTCCAGGGGGTGACCAGGGAGACACTATCTGGCAAGCCTGTTCCACGCATGGCTGGTGCCATGCAGGGCCGGCTCAAGGTACCGGCAACTCGGGCAGTCGCCCGGGGCGCCATGTGCTAGGGGGCGCCATCAGTACTGAGGTTGTAAGATTCTAAGGACGATCTGCGCATTTGCAACATGTTGCCTCCGCTTGATGGCAGCTACGCATGCTCAGTAGCTGCCCACGCGCAACCCGGAGTCACGTGGGGTGCTCCTTGGCCCCGGCCCCGCCCCCTGTGCGGCCGCCATGTTAATTGGCCTCGGCCGCCTGCCGGTCTGGTTCAGCCGCTGATGGCTGCTCAGTGTCTGTGTGAGGCAGTAGCTGCACGGAGGGTCCTCGGCAGGAGGAGGGCCGCCGAGGGGAGCAAGAAAAGGCTATCCGCAGCGGAGAAAGGTGATGGAGCGCAGCGCTGGAGGCCTTTAAAATTGGCACTTGTAAGGGCTGTTATGTAGGATTACTACAAGGGCGCCGAAGTTCAGCTTGCCCGGGGCGCCAGCAACCCTAGGGCCGCTGCTGGTGCCATGTTGTACGGCGTGACTGCTGCAGTTTATTTCGTGGCGGCCGGGGGTTTTACTTGTTGCGGCTGCTAGCCCCCCACCGGTTGGAGCATCAGGGCGGGGGCTGCACCAACCTTCTCGTCGTAAAACCAGACACATCTTCCGCGCATAGCCTCAAAATCGGAGAATCCAGCCCTATGTGCTTATTGCCACACAGAGTGACCTGGAGAGAGGCACTTGGCTCTTCCACTAAAGCCCCTGGCTGGTCTCCCACAATCTGCCCTCCATAGACTCCAGGGCATCCGAAAGTCTGCTGCCTGTGTCTGAACTCAAGTCCCATTCGCCCAAGTGAACAAGGACGCTGGTGACCAGTGGCAGGGCTGATCTCGTAAAACCCTGTCTGCGGGCGTCCTTACTGCTCTGAGCAAACATCTTTAATTGGCTCAGCTTTGGTCAAGGTTTATAGTACTAATTCCTAATGGCCTACAGCAGATACAGATAATGGCACAACGCCCGATGCTGCTCTTGCTCATGTATTTGCTTGTTTGGCCCCTTGTTCCGCACTGTAACCAATCACTGTTTGTCAATGTATCTTTTGTCTACTATGTATGTACTGTGTACGTTCCCTTGGCCGCAGGAAAATACTTTTCACTGTACTTCGGGACATGTGACAATAAATATCAATCAAAAACCTCAACTCCAGTTTCAATTGCATTTTTCTCTCACCTTTGCCCATAGAAATCGAAACATAACTGTTTCAGCAAGTAGTGCGACTATCACTTAAGCAATGTGTATTTTTGGCAGTGGGTACTGTAGTATCCCACATGGGGCACATGGGACGGGGCTGATTATAGTCCCCATGTGGCTCGAGGAGTATGCACTCCCCCCGTTAACTACGGGACGGGGACTGCTGCACATAAAGTCGGCCTGACTAGATCAGGCCTCCAGAGAGAAAAGACCAGTGAAGCCTAACCAGGTCCTGTGTGTTCAACTACATTCCTGTGGTGAATAAACCAGTACTTTATTTTTACTGGACCGACTCCGTTGCCTTTACTAAAAGTACACTTTCCCCTTTGCACATTCGCTGAGTTATCTCAGGCGCTACATGCGAATCCAGCGAGTTATTGATGTTAAGCTCCGCGTGCAAAGTTAAGGACAAGTTTGAAACATGAGGACACTGTAATCAGAAGCATCGTAAGGGAAAGAGCAATTGAACAAAGTAATTTCAACCAAAAGAAACAATCCGGTTCTTCCCTGTAATTTAGAATTGTCAGGGTATTAAGACTGAAAAGATTTCCCCGAATGGAACCAAAGTAATTATGATCTGTTATGTTATTATATTGTACGGTGGAATTCACTGCCAAGTGGATGGCACACAAATGGACTCACTAATAACGTTTTAAAGGAAATTGGATCTGTGCTTGGAAAGAAAAAGATCGGCAGGGCCATTGGGGAAGTGCAGGAGATCGGGATTAATGGGACAACTCTTTCTGAGAGATGGCACGGCCAGGAAGGGCCTTCAGTACGTTTTTGCGTGAGAGCGAAACTCACATCGTCGGTGGCGACTGTGTCACATTGGGAAGGGATTGATGAGCCATCAATTGCACGAGAGACGAGTTGCTATACAAAAGTTAGGCTTTAATAAGCTAGAACTTAGCCCTGCGGTCAACTACAGTAAATGGACGACCGCCGGGCGTTCTGACTATTTCTACTCGGTATGGAGGCGGGGTTAACTCAGCCTCTCGACCAAGCGGAGAGCCGTCACATGACTGGTCTTAACCAATTGGTCGAGAGGCACATGACCGACCAGGGCCAATGGTAAGCCGGTGTTCTGCACCAATGGCAGACAGCTATGCAAATCATACCACCACAGGGATTAAGGTTGGGCCCAAGAAAAATGGTCGAAGACCCAGTTCAAGGACCTTTTCTGACTCAACCTTGTGTGGGAAATGAAAAACAATCCTGGTGATAATGAAAAACAGCAGCTTTTCCACTCTTAGGGTAGCTGTTGGATGCCATCTGAGTGGCATTTCATCTCATTGGCTTATTGGCACGAGTTACAAAAATGTGGACATCATAATGTAGTGTGATATATGGGAAGGCTATGATACTGACAATAGCCTGCATTTCATCCTCTGGATTCTCAATCACAGACAGTACTATCTTTATTTAGATGGAGCTAGTGCATGACTTTCCCATCAATTTATATAAAAGCCACAGCAGCTAATATTCCCTAACCAGCTAACATTGACTAACTACTGACTAAAACAATACACATAAGAGTTGTAACATTTCTAAATAAATCAACAGCTCCCACACAGAATAAACAATAAGGTCACAGGTCAGGACATTCTTTCCAAGTCAACTTGGCAACTCCTGGCGCGCAGTATCAGTCGCTCCACATTTTGTTTTGCGCAATTTAGGGAATTTTTTTCATCAGTAAATTTCAAATGAGTTTGTGGACCTCTTAAAAGTAGTCACATCAGGTTATTGCAGGAGTGGTATATTCTGTTTTATGAGAACTTTTCAACGTGTTGGAGATTCTGCGCTTGGACGAGTTCCAGATGTGTAACAAGTAAGAACAGTCAATTTTGGGCAACGCCAAGTATGTGGACCCAGTTTTCAGTCCAGTGAGTATTGTTCACTGTGAGGCATTTTCAGACATACGATTCATTATCAATTAGCTGGTCGGAGTCAGGTTTCTCTATTTTAGTTGCACCCACACTGTTGACTTGAAATCTTCAATTGACTCTGGAGGCGAAGCAAGTTGAGAGAGTCACGTTCAAATCAGTGCAGCTAGACTTGGAAAGTGTGTACAAACTATAGCAACGCTATACAAAGCCTTGATTGGACCACAGCTGGGACTCCTAATAATCTTTATTATAATCTTTATTATTGTCACAAGCAGGCTTACATTAACACTGCAATGAAGTTACTGTGAAAAGCCCCTAGTCGCCACACTCCGGCGCCTATTCGCGTACACAGAGGGAGAATTCGGAATGTCCAATTCACCTGACAAGCACGTCTTTTGGGATTTGTGGGAGATAGATAGAGAAATACAGCACAGAACAGGCCCTTCGGCCCACGATGTTGCGCCGAACTTTTGTCCTAGGTTAATCATAGAATTTTGGACACTAAGGGCAATTTTTCATGGCTAATCCACCCAACCTGCACATCTTTGGATTGTGGGAGGAAACCGGAGTACCCGGAGGAAACCCACGCACACACGTGGAGGATGGGCAGACTCCACACAGACAGTGACCCAAGTCGAAATCGAACTTGGGACCCTGGAGCTGTGAAGCAATTGTGCTATCCACAATGTTACCGTGCTGCCCTTAAGAAGAAGTTAACCTACGCTCCATTATTCTACCCTAATCCATGTACCTATCCAATAGCCGCTTGAAGGTCCCTAACGTTTCCGACTCAACTACTTCCACAGGCAGTGCATTCCATGCCCCCACTACTCTCTGGGTAAAGAACCTACCTCTGACGTCCCCTCTATATCTTCCACCATTTATCTTAAATTTATGTCCCCTTGTAATGGTGTGTTCCACCCGGGGAAAAAGTCTCTGACTGTCTACTCTATCTATTCCCCTGATCATCTTATAAACCTCTATCAAGTCGCCCGTCATCCTTCTCCGTTCTAATGAGAAAAGGCCTAGCACCCTCAACCTTTCCTCGTATGACCTACTCTCCATTCCAGGCAACATCCTGGTAAATCTCCAGAGGAAACCGGAGCTACCGGAGGAAACCCACGCAGACATGGGGAGAACGTGCAGACTCGGCATAGACAGTGATCCAAGCGGGAATCGAACCTGGGACCCTGGCGCTGTGAGACAACAGTGGTAACCACTGTGCTACCGTGCCGCCCTTCCTAGCAATGCTGTAGGTGGAGTGGAGCAGTTCATAAAGGTGGCTCAGCACTGCCCTTTCAAGGGCAATTAGAGCTGGGCAACAAATATTGGCTTTGCCAGTGAAGTTGAGCTCCAAGAAAGGGAAAGAAAAACTGGAACGCTGTAAGTGTTGTGTTAGGTACACTGGTCTAACACTGGCTGCAACTGGATGCAGCTCAGATCAGAAAGATACTCCAGACCTTGAAGTTAGTTCAATCAGGTTTATTGAACTAATAGCACAGTTAGCACAGTTCTCTATGAGTTCGACTCTCTGCTAACTTAAGCGTGGTTACTCTGTCTGACTGAACCAGACTAGCTCTTAGCCACGTGGTGGAGGTGTGAGTAACAACACCCTTGACTGACTCTCTAGATGTTCATCAGTGGAAAGAGGCGGAGTGTGAGCTCCTCGTGTCTTTTATAGTCAAATCCCACCGCTGAGTGTCCTGCCTGCTTATTGGTCATGTCCTGTTCTCTGTGTCCATTAGCTACTTGTCTGTGTATCATTATGTGCGTGGCTGCATATCATGATGGTAAGCAGTTAGGGCAGGACTCCGGAGGAAGGATAGGCTGACCTCGGAGGGAGTGCAGCGTAGGTTTCCTCGATTTACACCTGGACCTCACGGGATAAATTGCGATGAGAGATTAAAGAAACTAAGATTGTATTTCTTGGAATTTAGGAAGTGAAAGGGTGATTCAGTTAAAGCTTTTGAGATAGTCAAACACTTTGGTTGATTGGGGGAAACTATTTCTGCTGGTTGGGGAGTTGAAGATTAGGGGGAAATAGCAAAAACAAGAGTTAGAAGTGAAATTCGAAACAGTTCCACGTGCAAAGGGTGATAGAGTTTTGGAATTATCTTGCAGTCGATGCTAGATTAAATCAGTGATTCCAAAACAATCGCTTGTCATAGATATTAAGGAATATTTGGGAAAAACATGTAAATGCTGTTAGTCAATAATAGAATCCATACAGAGCAGAAGGAGGCCATTCAGCCCATCAAGTCTGCACCGACCCTCTGAAAGAGCATCCTATTTAGGCCCATACACCCGCCCTATCCCCATAATGCCACCTAACCTTTGGACACTCAGGGCAATCCACCTAACCTGCACATCTTTGGACTGTGGGTGGAAACCGGAGCACCCTGAGGAAACCCACGCCGGCACTGGTTAAACGTACAAACTCCACACAGTTACCCAAGGTTGGAATCGAAACTCGGTCCCTGGCGCTGTGAGGCAGCAGCGCTGTGCCACCGTGCCAATGAATCATACATGATCACAATGAATGACTGAAACAGTTTGGAGAAGTAAAATTACCTCCTGTTCCCGGGGGGTGGGGGGGGGGGGGGGTTTCAGGTGGAAAAGGTTGACAGGGAAACGCATCCTCACCAATGCCAGCATATCTGCAAACACTAACTGGCTAGGTGTTGATTGGTCTGCAGCTGCCAGTCCCAGCAGCTCCGTCCCAGCAGCTCCCAGTCCCAGCAGCTCTCCAGCCAGCAGCTCCCAGTCCTAGCAGGTCTCCAGTCCCAGCAGCTCTCCAGTCCCAGCAGCTCCCAGTCCCAGCAGCTCTCCAGCCAGCAGCTCCCAGTCCCAGCAGGTCTCCAGTCCCAGCAGATCTCCAGTCCCAGCAGCTCCCCAGTCCCAGCAGCTCCCAGTCCCAGCAGCTCTCCAGCCAGCAGCTCCCAGTCCCAGCAGGTCTCCAGTCCCAGCAGCTCTACAGTCCCAGTAGCTCCCCAGTCCCAGCAGCTCTCCAGTCCCAGTAGCTCTCCTGACCCAGCAGCTCCCAGTCCCAGCAGGTCTCCAGTCCCAGCAGCACCTCCCCAATCCCAGCAGCTCCCCAGTCCCAGCAGGCTTCCAGTCCCAACAGCTCCCCAATCCCATGCTCCCCAGTCCCAGCAGCTCCCGAGTCCCCTCAGTTCTCCAGTCTCAGCAGCTCCCAGTCCCAGCAGCTCCCCAGTCCCCTCCAGTTCTCCAGTCCCAGCAGCTCCCAGTCTCAGCAGGTCTCCAGTCCCAGCAGCAGCTCCCCAGTCCCAGCAGCTCCCAATCTCAGCAGCTCCCCAGTCCCAGCAGCACCCCAGTCCCAGTAGATCGCCAGTCCCAGCAGCTCCCCAGTCCCAGCAGCACCCCAGTCCCAGTAGATCGCCAGTCCCAGCAGCTCCCCAGTCCCAGAAGCTCTCTGGTGTAAACTCACCATTCCAAATTACTGCAGTGGGAGGCTGGCATTGTTTGCAACATTACCCAATTGTATAACCAAAACTAAACCAGCAACGTTATTCCTTTGAATAATTTCCCCCCATTTCTTTTAGCTGATTGATGGTAAAATTGTAATGAGTCATAAAACATAATTGAAAATGGAAGATAAGTATAGACACCAGAATTTATGTAGAGTGCTGTTATTCTTTCAAGGTAATTATAAACTACTAATAGATGAAGCTCCCCTTTGTGTCTGGACTTTAAATTACTGTTTCCTCCAAGTGTTTATAAGCGGACTGCATGCCTTATAATCTGAAGTGTCCATCTTTTGTCACTTCAGTGACAGTGTAGCAGTGAACACGTAAATGAACACGTAAACCGATTGGATTAAAGGACACAGGCAGCGTGGCTACGGAATGGACTAATAGGCAGAAAGCAGAGAGCAGTTTTGAATGCTTTAAGTTAGACAGA
Organism: Scyliorhinus canicula; assembly: GCF_902713615.1. NCBI lineage: Eukaryota > Metazoa > Chordata > Chondrichthyes > Carcharhiniformes > Scyliorhinidae > Scyliorhinus > Scyliorhinus canicula. The sequence goes on from NC_052167.1 coordinate 18,152,069, forward strand.
AAGGACTATATGCTTTTTTTGTTGTTGTACATTAATGACCTGGGCATATGGGTCACAAGTTCAAAGTTCAAAGTTTACAGATGCCCCACAACCTGATATGCCCATAAACAGTAAAGAGAACTTGGTCAGACCTCAGTTAGAATACTGGGCGCAGTTTTGGCCTCTTCACATGTGGGAGTGATTGAGGCCTTGGACAGGGTGCAGCACAGAAATCCACAAATTGATTCCCAGTTTGGGCCACCTCAATTGGCAGGTTGGGCTAAAAGATCGGGAACCCTAGATTTTAGGGATAATTTGATGAAAATTTATGAGGTTACAAATTGAGTTTGAGAACACCGTTTGTTCCAATTAAATAGGACAAGGAGGACAAGCCGCTGCAATTTGCAATTATGTCTGGCCAGATAGAGATCAGAGAGTGAAGTTTTCCCCAGGGAATAGTGAACCTCTGCAACAGACTGATGACTTATGCAGAGGATGTTGAATCACTGCATTCCTTCAAGTGAGAGCTGGTTCTGACTGGGCTGGAGATTATCTCTTACAAATATGTTGATATTTCAAGGAATTACCAAGGCCAGGGTGAGTGACTGGTTTCCAAAGGATCAACCGCCGTTTTAATTTCACAAACATGTGGCATGTTGTATGTTCAGTAGGGTCCCACAAAGGGGTTCTGAGTCTTGTAGAGTTGAACAACACGTAACTATGTGCACAAATACAGGGTAGAGCCCAGGCTATGAGCTAATTCCATGCTTGCTTCTACACAGGTCTCTGTCCACTCCACAACTGGCTCCAGTCTCAGGTCATGTGTCCCTTTACATCAGTTTGTTAGGGGCAGCACGGTAGCATTGTGGATAGCACAATCGCTTCACAGCTCCAGGGTCCCACATTCGATTCCGGCTTGGGTCACTGTCTGTGCGGAGTCTGCACATCCTCCCCGTGTGTGCATGCGTGGGTTTCCTCCGGGTGCTCCGGTTTCCTCCCACAGTCCAAAGATGTGCAGGTTAGGTGGATTGGCAATGATAAATTGCCCTTAGTGTCCACAATTGCCCTTAGTGTCCAAAATTGCCCTTAGTGTTGTGTGGGGTTACTGGGTTATGGGGATAGGGTGGAGTTGTTGACCTTGGGTAGGGTGCTCTTTCCAAGAGCCAGTGCAGACTCGATGGGCTGAATGGCCTCCTTCTGCACTGTAAATTCTATGATTCTATGATCACACTGTGGGTGGTATTGTTTCCCAGTCCCACATTAACCCTCGGTATGCCAGATTCCTTTACACTACAAAGTTACCCTGTTATTTTACCTGGTTTTTCCCACATCTTACAGGAGATCAACATTTTCGGATGGGTTGGGTGTGTATATTGTGGTATATCTGGATTCACAGAGGTGGCCGGAGAAACCGCAGGGACTGACAATGCCAGGTCAGCCAACAAATGCGTCACCCTGGTCGAGGGAGGTTCTCACCGAGAACCAGGACCCTCTACCGAGAGCAGCCCACCAAAGATGAGTGCATGCAGTTGAATTGCATCACCACACGGGTCGCCCCCCCTCAGGATCACTGTCGAGGTGAAAGGTCAGACACTGGAAATGGAGCTGGACGTGGGGGCTACAGTCGCTGTGATGGGATGCCAGACGCTTGAAAAGATCAGGGCAGCAATCCAGCATTTGAACTTGAGGGACACCGAGGCGGGGTTGGCAACTTACACGACGGAAACCGGGACTCTCCTCCAGTACCCATGGAATCCCAGATGTATTAGTCACAGACAACGGTACCCCGTTGACCAGCGAAGACAAATGAGGTGAAGCACACCCATACCACCTCTCCTCAAATGGTCTGGCAGAACGCGAGGTACAGAATTTCAAGAAAGGTATGAGGAAACAGGTCATGGGATCTGTGGAGACGAGGCCGGTGGGCCGTGTTTTCAGCTATCGGACCACACCACACGTTACGAGTGGCACCAGCTGAACTGTTGATGGGCCAGAGACTCAGAACCCGCCTTGGCCTCACATCGCCCAATATTTGCGGGAAAGTAGAAAGGGGTCAAGGCCTTCAGAGACGGTACCCAAGCAGGCGGACGCAAGGCGGAGGTTTCCGATCGGGGGGGGACACAGTATACGTCCAAAACATTGGAGACGGTGCCCGGTGAATTGCAGGGACTGTGGTGAAACAGACTGGACTGGGTATCGTACTCGATAAAGACAGTGGAACAGATGGTGCGTAAGCACCGTGACCACCTCCGGAGCTGCGGGCCAGCGTCAGAACAAATCCCCCTAGACGAGTGATCTTCCAGCGCAAGGGGGCCAGGAGACATTACCGCCTTGGTGCACCGACACAGATGCGTGAAGTGGAGGATTCGGGGTCCGACATGAAGACTCAGACATCCGGGTCCTCGGACGATGGCATTGCCAGCGGACAGTCGGCGCTGGTGACCCTAGAAGATCGACACAAAAACGACGTTCCCTGACAAGTCCCCCAACCCAACCCCACAGCAGCCCGAGGCGCAGCCATGGACAAAGCGGAAAAGGGCAACCTCCTCCACCCTCTGCAACAGAGGCACTTATAGACTTCGGCGGGGGGGGATGTTATAACCCACCCCACAAGACGCACGGGGATTGATGGAACCATCAATTCACCGGACACATGTTTCCGATTTGAATCTAGGCTTTAATTGACTTACTTCAGAGCCAGCCTGTTACCTGTCGATGAACTCGTAGTGACCCAGGCTGACTCTGGACACGGGTACTTATACAGCTGCACTAGGGGGAGGAGTCGTGGGCGGAACCAAGGGTGGAGTCCAGTACAAGTTCCTAAGTGCTCCCAGCGCTATTCCCTCTAGTGGTAGGACAGCGCTACTGCGCTTACAACAACAGTGTGAATTAACATATATATTTACATATATTACATTCACCACAGGGACAAGCTCCCCTGCTGAGGTGAGGAGGCCCAACAGCAGGGTCATTACTTCTCCGAGGTAAAAGCCAGCCCAGGAAGGAGCCGCCATTTCAGTATGGTCCTGTCTTGGGATTTGGACTGTTGCTTAGTTGCTGAATACCCCAAGCTCTGTGAGCCGGAAATAAACTACTTTTGATTCACCTTTTGGGAATCCTCACAGACTACAGTACATCCTGTGACCAAATGGATAAGAACTTGACTGGGCTAGTCACTAAACCATCCAGGAAGGATGTTTTTGTGGAGCGGGGGCAGAGGAAGTAAGAATCAAATCTACAAAATGGGTCAAATTGGAAATGGGTGCGGAATGCAAGATGAAGGTGAATTCGATGGAATTAAAAAAAATAATAATTTACGGGATGTGGGCGTCTGTGGCTGAGCCAACATTTATTGCCCACCCCTCGTTGCCCTGCAGGCGGTCGTGAGCTGCCCTCTCGAGCCGCTGAAGCCCATGTAGTGTGGGATGAGGCAAATTAAACGCCAGTGTGAGCTTTGTCACCCACTTCGGCAGCAATGCGTCCAAACCAATGTCATTTTTCAGTCTCAGTTAATGGCTTGCTGCAGCCAGATTGTACAAAAGGAGAACAGTTAAGATTTCAGAATTTGTGACCACGGTGCCAGGATATTGCGACACGTCGTAGATGCCTGTCGGCACAGCAATGGCGGCCGAGGCAGCTCAAGTCATGGCCTGAAGGACAATAGTCTTCATTGTCTCTTCAACACCCGAAAGCCAATACCATTCAGGGGCCACGACACTCAAGCCTATTACTTCTCTTTTTTAAGCTCTTAATGTTCTCCAATAAATCAGAGATAAAAACGTTTTTTGAGATTACATTGCAATCAGTCATTTTTAAACAAGAAAGAATTTCAGCTCCAAGAGAATGAATGCCGACGGATGGATACAAATTCAGCGCAGAATCTGGAACTAATCTGATTATAGTTAGCACAATGTCTCCAAGACAAAGGTTTTGCTCAGGTCAGTCATAGTTGTGCAAAACAGCTAAGAAAATATACTAAATCAATTCCGCAGGGATTTCAGCTATGGTGTTAGGGAAGGGGGAGCGAGGGTTGTGTTGGCCATGAATATTCAGCCAGGAGATTTCCTTTCTTTCTGCTTACCTGCTCCTGGAACATACCAAATATTGAATGATCTTTGTTTTCTGCTCGTTGAGCTTTGCTTGGTTTCAATGTTTTTGTGCCTGGTGGGGACCACTCTTTATCATTCGGGTACTGGTCCTTTGGACTGCCGTTTTCTCAGATACACATCGTCTTGGCTGTACAAATAAAGTGCCGACTCTTTCGGGTGCATGACCTTGTAAAGTCTCCTTGAATTATTCCATTTCGCTGAGGTCAGTGAGTCGGTTTGTCGGTCCCTTGGACTGATTTGTGAAGTGCAGCTGCACATTTTATTCCCCATGCCAATATGTCTTGCATGCTAATTTAATACTTCTGGGCACTCTGCAGTTTGGAACCTTGTCATGATCAGCTGACTCGCAAATGTGAAATTTGCTCCTGCAGCCAGTTCCATATGATCTGCTCCAATGAAAGTGCACAGTTTCACTTGGGCCACATGAAGGAATTGTAACAAATTGGTTTGAAGTACAATGTTGTACCAATAAGGATACGGTTGAATGGCCTCGTCATACCCGACTCGGTTCGCCGCCAAGGCCGTTAGGTCATCAACGCTCAGATCATCTCGCGAGATCCAACAAGTTCTCACGAGACGTCGTGATCTGGATCTCACCCTCACTGGTTGAACGTATTTAAGTCAGCCATTAGGCTCATTAAAATATGTGTGGTCCCGATTCTCCAGAGGTCCAGGAACTAACAGCCTTGCCTGGGGCCGTTTAACACTGGTCCAAGAGCGGCAGGGTGGCGCAGTGGTTAGCACTGCTTCCTCACGGCCCTGAGGACCCGGGTTTGATTCCGGCCACGGGTCACTGTCCGTGTGGAGTTTGCACATTCTCCCCGTGTCTGCGTGGCTCTCACACCCTCACAACCCAAAGACGTGCTGGGTAGGTGGATTGGCCATGCTAAATTGCCCCTTCACTGGAAAAAAGAATCGGATACTCTAAATTTATAAAGAAAGAAAAAAGCACGGGTCCAACAATCGTGGACCTGGGGACCTGGGGATGGGGCCTCCCAGGCCATTGGCAGCCCCCAGGTGGTTGGGCTCTGGGCAGGGTGGTACCTTGGCACTCCTGCTGCCACCTTGGCACTGCAAGCCTGGCACAGCCATTTGAGCACCTTGGCAGTGCCACCCACGCACTGGGTGGCACTGCGAGGATGGCATGTTCACTACCAGGGTAGCAGGCTGGCAGTGCCAAGTGCCCGAGTGCCAGGTTGTCCATGCCAGGGGTCAGGCCCCGGGGTGCCCTGCCCTTAAGAGGTGGGGTTACGGGGGGCTTGAATTAGGGCAGTGGGGGGAGCCCGGAGGCCGCAATGAGGTGTCCGAATGGGGGGGTCAATAGATTGATGCAGCATTTAAAAATGGCACCCCAATCTCTTCCTGCACTGATGAGCAGGCACCAGGACAGACGTCAGGAAAGACCCCACGACACACGCCCAAAACGGGATTCTGTTAATTCCACGTTAATTCCACACCCTATCTCAGGGGATTGATTCGTTTAGTCGTCATTGTCAAATATATACTGGAATCTGAAGTAAAGCTCAGTGATGTTGATTGAGGGGATAAATACTAACCAGGACACTCGGGATGACTTTCCAACTCCTCTTCAGCGTCAAGCCGGCCTATTTTACATTCATCAGAGATCTTGGTTACACATTCCGCCTCAAAGATTAGCAGCAACAATGCAGTCCTCCCTCAGTACTGCACCCAAATGGCAGCCGAAAACTCACGCAGACACGGGAAGAATGTGCAAACTCCACACAGCCAGTCATCCGAAGTCGGAATTGAACCCAGGCCCCTGGCACAGTGAGGCAGCGGTGCCAACCACTGTGCCACCATGCCGCACAACATTATAAACATTTCAAAAATACATCTGCTGACTTCAAAGAGCTTAGCGAAATCCGGTGGTTGTGAAAACAACCAAATAAATACAAGTGTTTCTTTATTTCACTGAATAAACTGCCTGCACGACCGACAGTGACCACCGTGGGGGCACCGCCCCCGGGGTCAGATCGCCCCGCGCCCCCCAATGGGCCGCCAATCCCGCCGGCACCAGACGTGCTTTGATTCCCGCCGGCGGGAAAGGCCTGTCGGCGGCGGGACTTCGGCCCATCGCGGGCCGGAGAATCGCCGCGGGGGGCCCGCCAACCGGCGTGGCGCGATCCCCCCCCCCCAGCTGGTTCCCGGGTGGCAGAGAATTCGGGCCAGGCGGGGGCTGGAATGATGCCGGCCCCAGGCGATTCTCCGACCCTGCGGAGGGGTCGGAGTATTCCACCCAAGATATTGCCCGATCATTGCGTTCAATTGAAGTCATTGATATGGAATGGGGAACATCATGGGGTAGTGGAAGCAATACTGCCTGCTTTTTCCTGCCATCCTCCTGAAAGCTCCCACTGAACTGGAGTAAAGACTTGATTCCTAAGATGATCATTGCATCATAATCCAATACTCCTCCATGTATGTGCTAAAGGACAATGTGGCTTACCCTTTGTCAAAGGGTAACAATCCAAACGTGCTCAAGAGGCACGAATGAGAAAGCCCCAATGAATCCCATTTATTGCACAGTAATTGGATGCTGGTCTGCAACTGCAGGTACCCCACAAAGGAAACTTCATTCCTGGGCAGTGAGCAACAGCGGAGTCACGTGCTGAGGCTTTGCCCCAGGTGAATGCGGGATAAATGAAGCAATTGTTGTGCTTTTTCCCGCTCGGAAAGCAGGGAAGGAAAATGAAGAGTTGAATGGCAGCTGTATCGACATCCCACAATATGGCTGGGCGTTGATGGCATCCCATCTTATTTCACATATTATTGCCAAAAAGAAAAAGAGACATACTGTCAAAGCTTTTCATTTTGCACTCATCTGGACAAAATCGCAAGACTACCGAATCTCAAAGGATACAACAATTTATACTGCTTGAGAAGAGAGTGCTGATTGAATGGCACGTGGACTCTGATTGGAAGAGCTGTTGCCATGGGGATAGTTAACTGCCAAATTTTTGTTAAATTCAAAACAAGCAAGTTAAATCTGGGAATGGCTATCCCCCAAGTTTATTAGTTGAGGGCCATTCATGAAGGGAATACAAAACCCATGAGCCATCTTGCAAGTACGAGGGACTTGAAATAAGCACATTAAGGAGGAAATGAGCTATTGTAGTCGATGAGGAGTAAAAAGTAGTTTCTTTTCTACTCATGCTAGGAAATACAATAACAAAGTAACAGTTCAGTAGCCGAGACCATCCTGAGATGCTGGCTCCTTCCTGGGCTAGCTTTTATCTTGGGGAATTAACAATCCCGTTGTTGGATCTACACCCCTCAGTGGGAGAGCTTGTACTCCATTAGCCCCACAGGGAGATCAATTGAGTTGTCCCCCTGGGTTTCATGTGGGTTATAACAATCCTTCTCCCCAAAGTCTGTAGGTCCCTCTGTTGTTGGGAGTGGAGGAGATTACCTGCAGTTGTACCTCGGGCTGCTGTGGGCTGGGTCAGGGGGGCATGTGGCGTGTTGGGGAACATTGTTTCCTCGCCGACTGTCTGGGGAACACCGCCAGCGACCATTCCCTGGTGAGGCCGACGTCTGAAAACGCGGATGCTCTGCCCAAGACCGCAGGAAACTACAAAAGGCCGTGAATGTAGCCCAGTCCATCACGCAAGCCAGCCTCCCATCCATTGACTCTATCTATAATTCCCGCTGCCTTGGAAAAGCCAGCATAATTAAGGACCCCACGCACCCCAGACATACTCTCTTCTACCTTCTTCCGCCAGGAAAAAGAAACCAAAGTTTGAGATCACGTACCAACCGATTCAAGAACAGCTTCTTCCCTACTGCCATCAGACTTTTGAATGGACCTACCTCGTATTAAGTTGATCTTTTCTCTACACCTTGCTATAACTGTAACATTATATTCTGCAGTCTCTCCTTCCTTCCCTATGTACAGTATGCGTTGTTTGTACAGCATGCAAGAAACAATGCTTTCCACTGTATACAAATACATGTGACAATAATAAATCAAATCAAATCAAATCAAATATCTGAGTCTCCATGTCAGATTCTGAATTCTTCACTTCACTCACCTCAGTGTCGAGACCCCCAGGAGGGGGGCACTAAATGTTCCCAAGCCCCTATGTGCTGCATCGGTGGGGTTGGGAGACAGTCCCTCGGATGGGGTTTGTCCTAACTTTGGCTCCCTGTTCCAGAGGTAATCTAAGTGCTTCCGCACCGTCTGTTCTTGTGTCCTTATTTGGTAAGGTAGGGTGCTCTATCCAAAGGCCAGTGTAGACTTGATGGGCCAAATGGCCTCCTTCTGCACTGTAAATTCTATGATTCTCTAAGTCCAGTCTATTATGCCAAAGTCCATGGAATCCAGCAGGAACCGTCTCCGAAGTTATGGAATAATACTGCATTCTCTGGTCAGAAACGTCTAATCTGTGTCCGTCTGCCTGGGTGCTGCCTCTGAAGTTCTTCACTGTGTTCTCCCTTCCCACTAATAGAACATAGAACATAGAACAGTACAGCACAGAACAGGCCCTTCGGCCCTCGATGTTGTGCCGAGCCATGATCACCCTACTCAAACCCACGTATCCACCCTATACCCGTAACCCAATAACCCCCCCCTTAACCTTACTTTTTAAGACACTATGGGCAATTTAGCATGGCCAATCCACCTAACCCGCACATCTTTGGATTGTGGGAGGAAACCGGAGCACCCGGAGGAAACCCACGCACACACGGGGAGGACGTGCAGACTCCGCACAGACAGTGACCCAGCCGGGAATCGAACCTGGGACCCTGGAGCTGTGAAGCATTTATGCTAACCACCATGCTACCGTGTTGCCCAAATCGGGGAAAGTTAAGCTAAGGCAGGTTCAGAGCCTCCGGCCCTTCAACACTTCAGCCGATGCCACTCCAGGCGTGGCGGAGTGGTCCAGTGGCTGAACAAAATGCGCACCAGCCCGTGGTCTATTTCCTCAAGCGCTTCCTGAAAGTCTGCGTTGCTCGCTCAGCTGGACCATTTGAGAAAGGGTGGTATGGGGGAGCCGTCTGGATGTGCTTCACCCCGTTTGTCTTCATCAAGCGTTCAAACTTTTCACTGGTGAATGGGCTATCGTTGTCCATGACCAGCTGGCGGGAGCTTCTGATACTCCTGCCGTGTGGTGCATTGTTGGGCCAGTCGCTCAACCTCACCATCTCGGCCTAGCCACCACATGTAGCTTCTGGCTAGCGATGAAATTCAATTGCACGCACCCGTCCTCATCGGCTGCTCAGTGTGGAGGGTCCTGGCTCTAGGTGGGTGCCTCCCCCGGCCAGGGTGACGTGCTTGCTGGCTGACCTGGCATTGCCAGTCTCTCTGGCCACAGGTGCCACACCTTTGTGGATCTTCCTCCAGTGATTCTGGGGAGGTGTCTTGCCTGGTTGCAGCGGCCCTCAGCCAACAGGCCTGGTCCTGACGGTAATCGGGCAAGTGCGTTGTCCAGAGGCCCCACTCGTTGTCTGAATGGGGGGCACCTTACTCTATTCACCTCCATCCTTGACATTCTTTGGAGCTCCTGGCCTCCCTTCTCGGTGCTCTCCCGTGATTGGCCGATCTTGAGCTATTTTTAGGTCCAGCAACAGCTTGGCCAGCAATTTCTGCCCTGTTGTTTACACCACTTACAATGCTGCCTCATAGGTTACGGATGGCCGTAGTCGCAATGCTCCGCCAGTTTGCATAACCATGCTAAAAACTCCGTAAAAGACTCCCGCAAGGTTCTCTTGGCCGCGTGAACTCAGTATTGTTTGACAATACCCAACAGCTTGGTGTCATAATGATTTTTCATGAGTGCCTTTAATTCCTCAAACATCTTGGAGTCTGGGGCCGCAGGAAAAGTTAGGCTTGAAAGCGGGCCCCCATGGGTGATCAAAAGAATCACCTTCTGGCGAACTTCCCCAGTAATTGCATTTGCCCTGAAGAAGTAGCGCATACTCTCCGCGTACTGAGCCCAGTCTTCCACACTCGCATCAATCGCGTCGAGTCTACCAAGGAGCAGCATTTTTGAAACAGTGCAAACCTTATTTCTTTGTGTTGAGAAGCAGCCTTAAACTGAGTGGCCAGTAGCTCCGTCTGTCGTCCCGTTTTATCCTCATCGCCAATGTTGCAGTCAATGAGGAAACCCGAAAAGATCGTTTATTTTGTACTCAAGCTAGGAAATACAATAAGAAAGTAACAGCCCAAGTCGCAGCCGGAACCGCTGGAGCCATCCTGTGATGCCGGCTCCCTCCTGGGCTGGCTTTTATCATGGGGAATGAAGGAGGCAACTGTTCACCCCTCAGCAGGAGAGCTCGGGTCGTCCCTGTGGGTCTCATAACAGGAGCTGACCAATATTCTGATCGGGTGAGATGAATTTGGGAGGGAGGAGACTTAATTATAATAATAATCTTTATTGCTGTCACAAGTAGGCTTACATTAACACTGCAATGAAGTTACTGTGAAAATCCCCTAGTCGCCACATTCCGGCGCCTGTTCTGGTACACGGAGGGAGAGTTCAGAATGTCCAACTCACGTAACAAGCACATCTTTCGAGACTTGTAATAGGAAACCGGAGCACCCGGAGGAAACCCACGCGGACACGGGGAGAACGTGCAGACTCCGTGCAGGCAGTGACCCAAGCCGGGATTCAAACCCGGGATCCTCCCTGGCACTGAAGCAACAGTGCTAACCACTGTGCTGTCCATCCGCCCTTGTGAGAAATAGAGTAACGTGGCCATAGTTCCCGATGATGACAGGCTGCTTTCCCCTCTGAGGGGGGAGAGCTGACTGGGGGTGATTTAACCTGAGGGTCACCACACCTCAGACAAGGTTGAGAAGGCGGGGCCTACATGAGTAAAGTCAGCCGGTACAGGAATTGAACCCGCGCCGTTGGCTTTGCTCTGTACCACAAACCAGCCGTCCAGCCCACTGAGCTAAACCGGCTCCCACTTGTGTAAAATATTAACTAGAGCTCAGACTAGTTGGGAAGAATGAACTGTTTCTGTGCTGTGATCTCAATGTAATTCTATCTGCTCCTACCATAGGCTTAACATTGAAGAATTATTAATAGACGTATGCTTGACAAGATCTATTATATCATAAAAACCAGGTTAAATGGTATATTCATTATAGCCAATATTTCTGTCAGATCCATCAATTTCCTCACCCGGCTCCTGAAATGTGCATCGTTGGCCTTGCCAAATATGCCTCCAAAGATCCACATCAAAGCATTTGAATCATATACATTATAGCTCGTTGTTCCTTGTTCGCTTGTTCCTTTGAGCAGCCATAGATTGAGTTACGGAATGGCCACAGCTCCACATGTTTCAGTGTAATTTCACAAACAGGTTTGTTTTTCTTCTCCGACTCGTGACTGTTGTCCCCTGAGCCATGGTTCTGCGCCAATTTTTCTCAACCATTTTATTAAAATCTTGTGTAACTATTGTTTCTCAGGACCACTATGGAGCAACATAATGAGACACTTTCCCTGATCACTATTCCCCTGTCCCCTGTGTTTTCTGGTAGCCTCTCTCTCTGGAAGCCTCTCCACACATACTTTCCATTCAGTCAGCTTTAGCAATTTTCATACTTTTCCTTGTGTGTTTCTATTAATATAATCGACGGACGGAGAAACCTCAACTTGGCCACAAGACTTGTCACTCCTCACGTTGTTTGTTCACCGTCTTATTTATGTCCTGTGGCTGTTTTCCGTGCATCACCTCACGTAATTTTGCTCCTTTCTCTTTGGATTTTTAGTTATCCATTTTGTTCCAACAGTCAGTTCTTATTGGTTTTCTTCCCCTTCTATTTGCTCATTTAACTTTACCCTTGTTCTTCGAATATAGTGCGGTGTGCAGGTTAGGGGAATTGGTCATGCTAAATTGCCCCTTAGTGGGTGTCCAAAATGTTAGGTGGGTTACTGGGATAGGGTGGAGGCAAGGTGTTAATTAAGTAGGGTGCTCTTTCCAAGGGCCGGTGCAGACTCAAAGGGCCGAACGGCCTCCTTCTGAACTGTAAATTCTATGATTCTATGATTCTATGATTTTATGATTCTATGATTCTATGATTCTATGATTCTATGATTCTATGATTCTACGATCCTACGATCCTACGATTCTACGATTCTATGGTTCGATGATCCTATGATCTTATGATTCTATGATTCTATGATCCGATGATCCTATGATTGTATGATTCTATGATCCAATGATGCTATGATTCTATGATTTTATGATCCTATGATCCTATGATTCTATGATCCGATGATTCTATGATTCTATGATCCAATGATCCGATGATTCTATGATCCTATGATCCTATGATCCTATGATTCCATGATCCTATGATCCTATGGTTCTATGATTCTATGATTCTATGATTCTATGATCCTATAGTTCTATGATTCCATGATCCTATGACTCTATGATCCTATGATTCTATGATTCCATGATCCTATGATCCTATGGTTCTATGATTCTATGATTCTATGATCCTATAGTTCTATGATTCCATGATCCTATGATCCTGTGATCCTATGATTCTATGATCCTATGATCCTATGATCCTATGATTCTATGATTCTATGATCCTATGGTTCTATGATTCTATGATCCTATGATTCTATGATTCTATGATCCTATGATTCTATGATTCTATGATCCTATGATTCTATGATCCTATGATCCTATGATCCTATGATCCTATGATCCTATGATTCTATGATTCTATGATCCTATGGTTCTATGATTCTATGATCCTATGATTCTATGATTCTATGATTCTATGATCCTATGATTCTATGATCCTATGGTTCTATGATTCTATGATTCTATGATCCTATAGTTCTATGATTCCATGATCCTATGACTCTATGATCCTATGATTCTATGATTCCTTTCCTCCCCCCCTATTTCCTACTTTTCTTTTCCTTCCATGTTATCCTTGTCATTTAAGCCCTTTTGGCCTGACTATCGTTCCCCCTTCCCTCTCTCTTTGCTTCTCTTCTCCATGTGTGTGTGGCTCTCTCCCTCTAAATTTGGCAGCACAGTAGCACAAGTGGCTAGCACTGCGGCTTCACAGCTCCAGGGTCCCAGGTTCTATTCCCCGCTGGGTCACTGTCTGTGCGGAGTCTGCACGTTTTCCCCCCTGTCTGCGTGGGTTTCCTCCGGGTGCTCCGGTTTCCTCCCACAGTCCAAAGAAGTGCAGCTTAGGTGGATTGGCCATGATACATTGCCCTTAGTGTCCAAAAAGTTGAGGAGGGGTTATTGGGTCACGGGGATAGGGTGGAAGTGAGGGCTTAAGTGGGTCGGTGCAGACTCGATGGGCCGAATGGCCACTTTATGCACTGTATGTTCCATGTAATTGCCACCATTTGCTTTTGTGCAGGGGCCTGTGTGAGGCCCCTCCTAGTCAGTCCAATCACATTCCTAATTCTGACTCGAAACTGCTGAGGGAACACAGCAGGTTTCCTTACTTTCACCCAAAAACAACGCTGTGGAGATGCCGGCGTTGGACTGGGGTGAGCACAGTAAGAAATATTACAACACCAGGTTAAAGTCCAACAGGTTTGTTTCAAACACGAGCTTTCGGAGAGCAGCTCCTTCTCTGAGGAATTCTCTGAGGATTCACCTGAAGAAGGAGCTGCGCTCCGAAAGCTCGTGTTTGAAACAAACCTGTTGGACTTTAACCTGGTGTTGTAAGACTTCTTACTGTACCCAAAAACAATGCCAGGATCTCGAAAAGGTTGCTGCTCTTGGGATTTGCTTTTCATATCTCCAGATAAGCTAATGGAAGTGGACGCATTGGCAGACATTCAACCAGTAGAGGGAACTGACTCGTTAATCACTACCTCCAACGTACTTAAAACCCAGATAAGATCTGGTCCCACTTCATGCAATGTTTTTCTATCCTGAAAATGTTATTATAAAGAGGCTTCATTCTTATTGTAGCTTGTGCCCGGGAACAGCTCCTCCAGCCTGCTTAGAGACTGTGAACAAAGCTAATGAATGAAGCTAATAATGAATAAAGTAATCCTCTCCACTGAGTACTACACTGTTTATGCTTCACCCGATGCCTGTGTCTAAGTATTTACATTATGTATCAATCGTATGTCCTATGTTTTTTCATGCATAGAACGATCTGTCAGAACTGTACGCAGAACAATATACCTCGGTACTCGTGACAATAACCCAAATCCTAATGCACAAAATAAATCATACACCTTTCAGCCAATACTTTGCTTAACTGTCCACTGATCGCCGAGGGTGAAGCGATCATGTACATTACTTTGCGGAATACACTGTTGCAACAGAAAATAATTCAAGGAAGGTATTGATATTGATTAAGAGTGGAGTCTTTTCAATTTGAATCGGCATCAATTTGCTCTGTCACAACAGGTTAGCTTCTTTCCGCAATTCCTTCTTTTTCCTGATGTTGCGGCGTACTTTTTTCCACCATTTGATTTCCCGTTGATGGGAATTAATTCCAGCACGAGCGGCTGTTGTTCAGGAAACGAGCTCGACTGACCAGTTAAGTCCATTAAACTAGATGAATATCAGAAGCTGACACTCTACAGTGTTTAGGCTGTAAACATCCAGATGCTAATCAAGAGTTTCAAACTGTTTGCACTGGTTGCAGGATGGATTTCAATGACCCTGTGAAGTTAATACGATTAACACGAACAGTGCACCACCCGTTTTCTTTTGTAAAGTGTGGGCTCCGTACATATGGGCCGGGATTCTTCGATCCCGCGCCAGGTCTGAGAATCACCAGAGGGGGGCGCGAGAATCGCGCCACGTCGCTCCGATACCGGGCCGCCGATTCTCCGCCGACCAGAGAATCAGCGCCAATGGCGCTGGTGTGGTTGCTGCCGCGCTGGTCGGGGGCCATTGAAAGCGGTCCCTGTGGCGATTCTCCGCACCTCGACGGACCGAGTGCCCGCCGCATTCCGCCGAGTCCTGCCGGCATGGGTTGAGTATGGACCTATCCGGCGGGACCTCGGAGTTCTGGCTGCGGGGGCCGTCCTGGTGGGGGGGGGCTGGGGCATCCGACTCCGGGGGGAGCCTCCACGGTAGTCAGACCCGCAATCGGGGCCTACTGATCGGCGGGCGGGCTAATTCCGGGGGGGCCTATGTTGCTCCGCGCCTGGCCCCTGTAGGGCTCTGCCATATTGCCATGGGGCCCGTGCGGAGACGGCAACCCACGCGCGTGCGTGGACCTGCCCCGGCCGTGGTGCGCCGGCTTTCGAGCGGCGGAGCAGCGGACACCACTCCGGCGCCGTATTAGCCCCCTGGGAAGGGGTGAATTCCTGGGCCTGGAGGCCAATTGACACCAGAGTCCTTCGTGCTGCTTTTGACGCCGGCGTCAGAACTTGGCCGCGTGATCGGAGAATCCCGGACACGGTTCCTGCTTCACTTAAACAGGCATTGAGAGGATTTATTTTCTTGTTACCATTGATCTGACATTCCAGTCGGAGGTGTGCTGACAGATAAGGTGCAAGATCTTTCTGTGCTCATGGTGTGAATCCAGGGATTTTTTTTGTTACTGTTTTCTGCTGACAATGGTAATCCCAGGCTGGGGTACAGTTTCCGCCGCAACCTCCAGGCCACATTAGAGGACCAATCGTCAATGTGGCACGTTAGGGGCCAGTGGGATACTTTAGTGTTAGGCCCAGTGTGACTCGACTTCTAAACAAGTTCCGATTCTGAATACATTTCCTGAATGGGTGGTGGAAGGCATAGGAATCTTACAAAGCAAATTGGATAAAACCGTGAAAAGGTTTGAAGGGCTAGGGGGAAAGAGCCGATGAGTGGAACAAATTTGATAGCTGTTGCAAAGAGTTGGAACAGGCAAAATGGGCCAAATAGGCCTCCTTGTCTGCTCTTCCATTCTAATGCAATATCGTGAAGAAGAGCCACACAGCTGCAGGTAAAATTAAGCTATCAGACATCGTCATTAGGTTGAAGTCTGCAGAACCTGCCAGCTGACAGTAAGGCCCTCTATGGCCAGGATTTCGGCCCACCTCCCCCTCACGGCGTGTTTTACCACGGCGGAGGCAGCTCGCCATTGTATGGTGGCTGCATCTTCAGGACCTGTCAATGTCTGCGGTGCTTTACGTGGCTTGCCAGTCCCACAGCCAGGAATCCTGGCGAGGTGTTTGCCTTTGCTCGGACTGGAATATCCCGCTGACAGGAAGTGGTAGTGTCATCTCTGTGTGTATCATGAATGCCCATTGGTTGTGTCCTATCTTACTGACCTATTGGCTGAGTGTCTGTGTGTCATGTCTCTGGTGCTCCCTCTAGAGTCTAGCTAGTCTACGTGTACTTACATTAACCCCTTGTGTATCTACAGTGATGCATATCACCACAGGGGGACTTTCTGAAGCCGCTCATCATGGGCAAAAATGGCAACGCCGGCAGAAAACCCTGCATGATCGTGGAATCATGAATCTCGGTGACGAGGTCTCATTCTCCGATTTTGCCCGCCCCTCACCGGTGACGTGACGCTATCCCGGTGCTTGTGAAGGGTGGGGGTTGTCCCAGAGCTTGTAGGGGGTGCTGAGTTTGGTCCTTTGTACATCATGAAAGAACTCACCTAACACTTCGATATGTCCAAACCAGAATCTTTTATTGAGTCTCGGGCGGTAAGGTAGCAATCTGATACAGAGCACGTTATCAAGGAGTCTGCAAACTGCTCCTCTGGAACTTGCACCTAGCACTGACCATTCACATCAACGTCTTATTACCCTCTCAATCTTCTTCTCAAGATGGCCAGATGTGTCTCCCCTTATATCGGAGTCATAGGTCACATGAACTTAGTCTAGAGACCGCATAATGTGCCTGCACCGCCACCTGCTGGTTGGAGGTCGCACAACATCCAAATATGATATAGCTCACTGGCCTATCACCACAGTAGGGTATTGCGGCGGTGCTTGTGGGGGGCGGGTTCCTCTTATCCATGGTGGGGAAGGGGGAGTGTTGCCTCGGTGATTGTGGGGGTTGCCCCAAAGTTTGTGGGGGTGCATTCTCCTTATCCGTGGGGGTCGGGGAGTTTTGTTTGAACACTGATCAGGACACCTTTAAAGAAGGCTCCCAGATCTCTCTGGAGTTGGCGTTGCTGGCGCTATCAGACTGGCAGCGTCGCGGTAAAAACTGCGCCGCCAGATTTTCTGTGGACAGAAAGGCCAGAGAGTCTGGAGAGAAAACTCGGCTGTGCATCTGGAGAGCTGCATGCCTGTGCTCGCACCTCAGCCAGCAGGCTGGAGTGGAATCTTCCGCCTTATCTGTTTGTATGTACGTTCTTTTATGGATGTGACACAATATTTTCAGGAATGTGATTAAGCTTTTTTGGCCTGAAGACAGATTAAACAAAAATGAACAGATGCTTAAACAAGTGTTTTCCAATTTGTTTGACATGTTAAGTATAAACTGTCCCTCAGAACTCGCTCCTAATATCTTGCGGAGCATTTCTAGTTTTCCCTGCGTTGTTTCGGAACCTGCAGCATTTTAGTTTTGTTTCCCCCGATTCATTTTGTTTTAGTGGCTGCATTATTAAACAGAGGTGCTTCACTCCTGACAGACAAGTCCCAAAGTCAGAAAACTGAAATCTGTGCACCCCGAGGGTAGCCTCCTTCTGTGCTGCGCCGTTTTACAATTCCGTAATGCGAACAAACATTTTTTATAAGAAAGATTCAATAATTCCAGATTCTTTTTCAAAAGCCACAAAACATAAACAAATGCTTACCAATCCTTTCAGGTGATTAAGAAGGCAAATGGAATGTTGTCCTTCATTGCTAGAGGGATGGAGTTTAAGACTAGGGAGGTTATGCTGCAATTGTATAAGGTGTTAGTGTGGCCACACCTGGAGTATTGTGTTCAGTTTTGGTCTCCTTACTTGAGAAAGGACGTACTGGCGCTGGAGGGTGTGCAGAGGAGATTCACTAGGTTAATCCCAGAGCTGAAGGGGTTGGATTATGAGGAGAGGTTGAGTAGACTGGGACTGTACTCGTTGGAATTTAGAAGGATGAGGGGGGATCTTATAGAAACATTTAAAATTATGAAGGGAATAGATAGGATAGATGCGGGCAGGTTGTTTCCACTGGCGGGTGACAGCAGAACTAGGGGACATAGCCTCAAAATAAGGGGAAGTAGATTTAGGACTGAGTTTAGGAGGAACTTCTTCACCCAAAGGGTTGTGAATCTATGGAATTCCTTGCCCAGTGAAGCAGTTGAGGCTCCTTCATTACATGTTTTTAAGGTAAAGATAGATAGTTTTTTGAAGAATAAAGGGATTAAGGGTTATGGTGTTCGGGCCGGAAAGTGGAGCTGAGTCCACAAAAGATCAGCCATGATCTAATTGAATGGCGGAGCAGGCTCGAGGGGCCAGATGGCCTACTCCTGCTCCTAGTTCTTATGTTCTTATGTTCTTATGTTCTTTCAAAACCTGCGACCAATTTTGCCCTCTGTTCCGAGGACCTATGGATTGAGCTCTGATTCATTCAGAGCTTGGATATTTAAACAATGCGAATCTTCCATGTTACTGTACATGCGATGTGGAGATGCCGGCGTTGGACTGGGTTGGGCACAGTAAGAGGACTCACCTGATGAAGGAGCTGCGCTCCGAAAGCTAGTGATTCCAAATAAAACCTGTTGGACTTTAACCTGGTGTCTTTAGACCTCTTACTGTACATATGGGTCTGGATCTTCAATGACCCCCGATTTTCTCCTTTGTGTCTCTTAACAGCGCCGGGTGTCTATCCATTCCTTTTCAGACCATGAACCATTATTTATTTCTGAGAGTAGTAATTACTGGGGAACGAGGGAGGAATCAGCTAGATGGAAAATCTCGCTCGTTATGCACAGTTAGATGTCAAGGGGAGATTTTAAGGCAGCATTCATATATGCAGTCACTCAAGTCAGTGGTTGTACACGCATGCGAAATAGGACCAAGAGGAGGCCATTCGGCCCCTCGAGCCTGCTCCACCATTGAATAAGATCGCAACTGATCTGTTTGTGTTTCGAATTCCACATTCCCATCCACCCTTTGATTCCCTTTCCCAACAAGAATCTGCCTCCCCCAGCCTTAAAAGTATTCAATGACTCCCTCCCTGCATTCGAAGGCAGAGAGTTCCAAAGTCGGACAATCTTCCGAGGGAAATGTTCCCCCCCCCCCCCCCCACCGTCCCAAAAGGGCGACCTCTAATGTTGAAGCAGTGCCCCCGAGTACTGGACTCGCCTGCAGGAGGAAACATTCTTTCCATATCCACCTTGTGAAGACCGTCCAGGATCTTATCTCAGCACCTTAATCACCCTTCTCAATTCCAACGGAAAGTCCAGTCTGTCTAACCTTTCCTCAGAAGACAACTGCCTATTCCTGTTATTGGTCTAGTAAACTTCCTCCGAATCGCCTCCGATCGAGAGGAAGAGACTCCTAGGTGTGGAATGGTTGCAGAAGAACAAGAACAAGTGACTGTTCCAAAATGAAAAAGTAGACAGGTGGTTTTGATTCCAGGCAGCTTAAAGCAGCCAGACAACATGTGCAGAGAAATTCTCATCACACGGAGCACTGGTACCTTCAGGCTCGATGACGTCTGCTAGTAATTGTTGGAACCAACAATTCTACGGACACGTGCTTATGGGATTAGAATAGCGGTTTTAATATACTCACAACAGAGCCAGCCGGTTAGCCATTGAACTTTCGGTGAACTGGCCGGCTGACCATGTGGCACTGATCTTTATCCAGCAGCTCCAGGGGGAGGAGTCCTGGGTGGAACCAAGGGAGAAGCCCAGTACAATTCTCGAGCTTTCCCAGAGCTACTCCCTCTGGTGGTCAGGTAGTGCAACTGCACTTACAATATAGGCACATGTATATACAGATTATAATCCGGTGTGAATCACATTCACCACAGTAATATGTACCACACATTATTGAACCGACTAATAGTTAAGCCTTCGGTCCATTCACAAAGGGAGTACACAGAGGGACAAAGCTGGGCAGCATGTATCGGAAATTAAGAAGTCTGCAGTATAAACACAGAAGGCAAACAACTTGTGTCAATTGATTGTATGCACTGTGAAGGATTAAGGAGGTCTTGTGGCGCAATGGTTAGGGTCCCTGCCTGTGAGGTGAAAGCTCCAGGTTCGATCCCACCACCAGAACTTGACAGCCAAGGAGGGTGCGTTCATAACGCGGTCAAACAGCTTGAGTACGTCAATTTGCAAATCCTTCCAAACACGCCAATGGCTGGCGGTAAGAGCGGGAGTGACTACTGGTCAGCCACGCTCGATGTGGAGTGGCGCCCCTCAAACTATAAGCCCCTGGTAACAGACTAATAATCATAATAAATTTATTATTGTCACAAGTAGGCTTACATTAACACTGCAATGAAGTTACTGTACAAATCCTCTAGTTGCCACACTCCGGCGCCTGTTCGGGTACACGGAGGGAGAATTCAGAATGTCCAATTCACCTAACAAGCACGTCTTTTGGGACTTGTGGGAGGAAACCGGAGCGCCTGGAGAAAACCCACGGAGACACGGGGAGAACGTGCAGACTCCGCACAGATAGTGACCCAAGCCGGGAATCGAACCCAGGACCCTGCCGCTGTGAAGCATCAGTGCTAACCACTGCGCTACCGTGCCACCCTGACTAGCAACCTGTTCCGGGAATTACTAGCTATGGAAGCAGATGAAAGTCTGCCGAGTGCGACCACTCGGTGTGGGATTGGATTATAAGGGATTGCACACATTTAAACCTTGCATCATTGGCCTAATCAATAAAAATAGTTAAATTCTCAATGCGTTGCACATTGTACGTATTGCATGACAGGTTTCTTTGAGGTCTGACATCTCCTCATTCTCCGAGCTACAAGAGTAATATTATTGCCAAAGCTACAGCCTGTATATGTACAACTTAAAGTTATTGTGATGAACCAACCACAAGCTGGATGAAAAGCAGTGCTGAATTATACTGATGTGGAAATCTCTCCCAGTTTGGTCTGGTAACGAATGCGAATCACCATCTCCTTCGTCCCAGCTCTTCCTCACCAAAGGTTAATTCTTTAGGCATCCTGTAAATGACACAGTCCTCGCCGTTTGTTTAATGTGGGGCTTTTCTTTGGGAGAGGTGGGAAGAGGAACAAAGGAGGCAGCCTTCAATTATTCCTTCTCCTTTTAAACAAACTGATTGCGTCTGATTGTCTGGTAGTGAAAGACGTGCGGATGTATTCCCATACGGAATCCTGAAGTCGCCATCTGCACACTGCAGGGGTGACGTGCCTTTGATATTCACCTCGGGATTATTGTGGCAGCCGTCAATCATCCCTACATTTTCTGGGACCCAGGAAGTTGTAGTTGTCCCTGCTGCTGTTGTTCTCCTCTGAGTGTGTTGCACCTTCCGCTAGCGGGCACCTTCATCAGATCAGACCCGAATGTAGCTATTCAGGGCATCATAGCTGTCTCCCGCAACGTCGGCACCTAGTGCCAAAAATAAAAGCGTCACCTAAAAGTTAATCAGTCGCTGAAATCCCCGTCGATGCCCTTTTTCTAACCTTGAGACACATGACAGTTGTTGTGTTATGCTTCTTCATGTAGCATAAGCTGCTTCCTTGCTGTATGCTCTGACAAAGGAAGGTTCAGACTTGGAGATAGGTTTAACACATTTAACAATTTTCCTACTTGAGTTCCACTCTCCTGCTGATCTTGCTATAGTAACTCAGTCTAACTAACCAGTCTGCTCTAAGCCACGTGGTGGGTGTGATGCTTCCTGATCTGCCCCTGTCTCTCTGAGTGTCGCCTGTGGAAAAGAGAAAGAGCCCTGTCCTTTTATATGGGTAGCCCCCTTGTGGTACTGTCACCTCTGGGTGTCTTGACTGCCCATTGGTCGTGTCCTATCCTATGTGTTCATTTGCTGTATGTCTGCATGTCATGATGTCTCTGGTGCTCCCTCTAGTGTTTACTCAGTCGTACTGTCTCTACATTAACCCTTTGTGTATTTATACTGATGCATATCACCACAACAGTTCCAGTGCTTTCCTGGCCGGTCTCTCCGCCCCACAAACACACCTCCCCTGCCATCTTTAAAATTTAACCCTGTTCAAAACTCTGCTGCCCACATCCCAACTCGCACCGGGTCCCATCACCCCTGTGACAGCTGAATGTCTCCATTGAATCCCTCTACGGCAGGGATGGCTCAATGGTTAGCACTGCTGCCTCATGGCGCCGAGGACCCGGTTCAATCCCAGCCTTGGGTCACTGTCCATGTGGAGCTTGCACATTCTCCCCATGTCTGCGTGGGTCTCACCCCCACAACCCAAAGATGTGCAGGGCAGTTGGATTGGCCACTCTAAATCGCCCCTTAATTGGACCAAAAAAAAATGAATTGGGTACTCTAAATTTACAAAACAAACAGAATACCTACATGGCCATTCCCTTCGCTATCTCTCCACGTTTCCCCAGCCCCACAAGCAACCATCCACGATCTATATGCCCCCCTTATTTCTGTTTTTAAAATAAATTTAGAGTATCCAATTATTTTTTTTCCAATTAAGGGGCAATTTAGCGTGGCCAATCCACGCTAACCACTGCGCCACCGTACCATCCTGCCCCCCCCCCCCCCACCCCCATTTCTAACCTCATAGGTATTCCCGATTTTCTGCGCTCCACCATTGGCAACCATGCCTCCAGCGTTTGAGGCCTAGAGGGTCCCTTCATGAACCTCTCCGCTCTCTACCTTTCTTTGCTCATCAAAAGCCGCTGCTTTGACCAGACTTTCGGCGCTGCCCCAACATCGGGTGTCAAATACCATTCAGTGGTCAGTCCTGCGAAGTACCTTGGGACGTTTTTTGAGAAAGGCCCTTTGTAAATGCAAGTTATGGTTGAGCCAATAGCGAAACATAGATCCTGGGAAGAAACTAGAAAATTCTAGAAACACACAGCAGACTCAACAGTAACCTTGGCGAGAGAAACATTTACTCAGACAGGGGAAGTACTATAGTCTGTGACATAGCAGGCCCAGGTTAGATATTGCCACTTTGGACAACTATCGCCCCTTGAGCTACTCTTGATCTTTGAGGTCGAGTGAACTGTGCTGTCTGATATTTCCTAACCTAGATTGATTGATATACAACATAGCTCCCCACTCATTCTCCCCGTGCTTCCTCTTGGCCACGTCTTCCACTTGTTCTGCACAATAGAATCATCCGATTATGAGGCAATATCTTGCAAGTTAATAGAAACATAGTAAATAGGAGCAGGAGGAGGCCATTCGGCCCTTCGAGCCTGCTCCACCATTCATTACAATCGTGGCTAATCATCCAACTCAATAGCCTAATCCTGCTTTCTCCTATATCCTTTTAGCCCCAAGAGCTATATCAAACTTCATCTTGAAAACGTACAAAGTTTTGTCCTCAACTACTTTCTGCGGTAGTGAATTCCACAGATTCACCACTCTCTCTGGGTGAAGAAATTTCTCCTCACCTCAGTCCTAAAAGGTTTACCCCTTATCATCAAACTATGATCCCTAGTTCTGGACTCCCCCATCATCTGAATCTACCCTGTCTAATCCTGTCGGCATTTTATAAGTTCTATGAGATCCCTTCTCACTCTTCTAAACTCCAATGAATATAATCCTAACCGACTTAGCCTCTCCCCATATGACAGTCCCGCCATCACAGCCTGGTAAACCTTTGCTCCCTCTATAGCAAGAACATCCTTCCTCAGATAAGGAGACAAAAACTGCACAAAATACTCCAGGTATGGCCTCACAAGGGCCCTGTATAATTGCAGCAAGCCATCCCCGCTCCTGTACTCGAATCCTCTCATTATGAAGGCCAACATCCCATTTGCCTTCTTCACCGCCTGCTGCACCTGCACGCTTACTTTCAGTGACTGGTGTACGAGGCCACCCAGGTCTCGTTCAACATTCCTCCCCTCTCCATCTAAAGTCGTTCAGGTACAAACCTGCCTTCCTGTTTTTGCTACTAAATTGGATAGCCTCACATTTATCCACACGATACTTCAGCTGCTGTGCATTTGCCCGCTCGAAGAAAAGTTCCATCATATCAAGCCAGCCTTACCCACGAGCGTCCCTGAGATGAAGCAATAAACTCGGTTGATGTAAAAGGTTCCAAGCACTATCTGAAGAACTGCGGGATTCAGCCCCTCAGATAAAGCAGTCGCAGTACAGGAGAAGGTCATTCAGCCCATCGCGCCATGCTAGCTCGCTTAAAGACCGATTCAATTCGCCCCAATCTGCGGCTCCTTCCCCAAATCCTCCAAATCTTTCCATTGTAAGTATCCGGCTCCCTTTGAAAAGTTATGATTGAAGGGCAGCACGGTAGCATGGTGGTTAGCATAAATGCTTCACAGCTCCAGGGTCCCAGGTTCAGTTCCCGGCTGGGTCACTGTCTGTGTGGAGTCTGCACGTCCTCCCCGTGTGTGCGTGGGTTTCCTCCGGGTGCTCCGGTTTCCTCCCACAGTCCAAAGATGTACGGATTAGGTGGATTGGCCATGATAAATTGCCCGTAGTGTCCTAAAAAGTAAGGTTAGGGGGGGGGGGGGTTGTTGGGTTACGGGTATACGGGTTACGTGGGTTTGAGTAGGGTGATCATTGCTCGGCACAACATCGAGGGCCGAAGGGCCTGTTCTGTGCTGTACTGTTCTATGTTCTATAATCTGCTTCCATCCCCCTTTCAGGGGTCATATCCCAGATCATAACAAATTTGAACCCCTTCCCCCCTCCTCTCTGGTTCTTTGACCTTCTATCCTATACTCAATCAGTAGACATGCAGTCATGCCATTTCCTCTTGTGGGTGAGTCCAGAACTAGGGGGCACTGTTTTAAAATTAAGAGGCTTCCTTTAAGGGCAGGGAAGAGCATTCTTTTCTTAGAGGGCTGTGTGACTTTGGAACTCTCTGCCTTAGAAGGCAGGTGCTCACTGAATATTTTTGAGGCAGGGTTAGATAGGCTCTTATCAGTCAAAGGAATCAATGGTTACCGGGGCGGCACGGTGGCACAGTGGTTAGCACTACTGTTTCACAGCGCCAGGGAACCGGGTTCAATTCCAGCCTTGGGTGACTGTGCGGAGTCTGCACATTCTCCCCGTGTCTATGTGGGTTTCCTCCGGGTGCTCCGGTTTCCTCCCACAATCCAAAGGTGTGCGGGTTTGGTGGATTGGCCATGCTAAATTGCCCTTTGGTGTCCAAAGGTTAGGCGGGGTATTGAGGTTACAGGGATTGGGTGGGGGAGTGGGCCTAGGTCGGGTGCTCTTTCAGAGGGTCCGTGTAATGGGCCAAATGGCCTCCTTCTGCAACTGTAGGGATCCGATGATCAGGTGGCAACGTGGAACTCGAAACACAAAAAGGCCAGCCATGATCTTATTGAAAGGCAGAATAGGTTCGAGGGGCCGAATGGCCTACTCCTGCTCCTAATTCACACTTTCTTATGTAGTATTATGTAATTTGAAAAGTCATGACTGATTGAACATGCTGATGAACTTGTCTCCAAATGAAAGTCTCTTTGCATTGACTAGAAATCACAGTATGTTTCTCACTGTCCAACTTTAATACAATCTTCAGAGTTTTTAATTTTAAATGAGATGCCTTTTTTAAGTCAGTGTATTTATACTAATAGCCTTTAACCGTTTACTCCTTTAAGGACTTAAAGAATGATAGCTTACATTTACATAGCAGCTGTAACATTGTAACTTTCCCGAGGTGCTTCGCTGGAGTGATTTCAAGCAACATTTGACATCAAGCCCAAAAAGGAGATATTGCGATAGCTGAGGCAAAGTTTATTCAAAGACATTGTGTTATAAATATAAGTAATTGTCATATTTTATATTCTACATTTTTTGCAGTAATGTTATTAAAACCTAGGTTAAGATGCATACAGACAGTATGACTGCTGGAGCTGTGATTAAGGTGTTGTAAAGGTGCGGTCATCATTGATTTGTAGGTCAAGTGTTCTGCCAGTAGATCGTGAGAACCATTTACTTGTTTGCAGATAGCCAGCTAATGGTATATTATTTACGCTTGAAGGACCCCCGGGGTGAGATAATTTATGAGAGTCATCTTGTAGGGGCTGGTTTAGCTCACTGAGCTAAATCGCTGGCTTTTAAAGCAGGCCAGCAGCACGGTTCGATTCCCGTACCAGCCTCCCCGGACAGGCGCCGGAATGTGGCGACTAGGGGCTTTTCACAGTAACTTCATTGAAGTCTACTCGTGACAATAAGCGATTTTCATTTTCATTTCATTTTTCGTAAGACGTGACAAAATAATATCTTATGCTTTGGGTACAGATGATACAATTAACGGGTCTGTCTGAAAAGTCAGTTGGTCCTAGAATCCCCATCTGAACAAAGGTGTTTAAGTTTGGTTCCGAAAGGTATTCTCCCCAAAGAATCTGCTCAGAGAAAAGCAAGTAGAAACATAGTTGTTAACCTGATTCTTGAGTGGCATTTGAAATATGTCGGTTTGCTCGATTAGAATATAGTGGGCAGCACGGTAGCACAAGTGGCTAGCACTGTGGCTTCACAGCGTGAGGGTCCTAGGTTCGATTCCCCACTGGGTCATTGTCTGTGCGGAGTCTGCACGTTCTCCCCGTGTCTGCGTGGGTTTCCTCCGGGTGCTCCGGTTTCCTCCCACAGTCCAAAGACATGCAGGTTTGGTGGATTGGCCATGCTAAATTGCTCTCTATGGCCAAAAAGGTTAGGAGGGGTTATTGGGTTACGGAGATGGGGTGGAAGTGAGGGCTTAAGTGGGTCGGTGCAGACTCGATGGGCTGAATGGCCTCCTTCTGCACTGTGTGTTCTATGTTCTAGTGGCAGGTTTAGGAAGTAAGTTAAGGTTTTCTCTTCTATTTAAGAACTGTTGTCACTGTTAATTGTAAAGATATTAATTCTGTGTTTAAATTAAAGTTTGTTTTAACATAAAAGATACCTACTGGTCAGTGTTATCACTCCTGTGGCACAGTAACATTTCCTCACAGTTGTCCAAATTGAAAATAGTTGGGTTCTTGTCCGGGATCCTAACTGTTGGCTTAAATGTGCATTTTACAGGCAGATAAAAAGAGGGAAAAGGTTGAGGGAATGAATCTGATGCATACAGACAGTATGACTGCTGGAGCTGTGATTAAGGTGTAGCGATCTAACAGGGTTGTAGAATGTTACACGCAATAGAGCGAAATATGTGATTAAGATGCTGTAAAGGGGCGGTAATCATTGATTTATGTTTCAAGTTCCACATTGCCATCTAATCATAGTTAAAAGATAGCCTCAGATAAACCATGGGCCTTATCGTGTGCCACATAACTTCAAATGTGGTGCTGGAAGTGTGGAATTTCAGAATCACACCCAGGTGTGTGGTGGGGCTGGTTTAGCTCACTCGGCTAAATCGCTGGCTTTTAAAGCAGACCAAGCAGGCCAGCAGCACGGTTCGATTCCCGTACCAGCCTCTCCGGACAGGCGCCGGAATGTGGCGACTAGGGGCTTTTCACAGTAACTTCATTGAAGCCTACTCATGACAATAAGCGATTTTCATTTCATTTTATTTTTTCATTCGTAATATCAGATAACCTATTTGACATACATGCGTAAGGGAGAAAAATGGATTTTGTTCCAGGTCAGTCCTCCCTAATAGATTAGGCTGATTTTGATTATTGAAGGATATGTAAGTGCTGTATTGAGTTGCAAAATCCATCAAGTTGCTTCGATATCAAAAGCAAAAGTTTGTTTGGCTGTTGGAGTTCCTCCAGTTCGCAATTAGATCCCCGGCTTTAGGTGACTCATGATAAATACTGGGAAAGTTAACGGAGCAAACCATACAGATTACTCACTTCCACAGC
This sequence comes from Scyliorhinus canicula, assembly GCF_902713615.1. Classification (NCBI taxonomy): domain Eukaryota; kingdom Metazoa; phylum Chordata; class Chondrichthyes; order Carcharhiniformes; family Scyliorhinidae; genus Scyliorhinus; species Scyliorhinus canicula. Next base: position 18,179,980 of record NC_052167.1, read on the forward strand.
GTTTTAAAGCGTTATAATCTACTGAATAGTCCAGTTTACTTAAGTCTCAATAGAGTCGATTCAATTTACTGTCTCTTTGGTGCTCTCTAGTGCTCACCGTATGTGCAACAGAACATATTTCCAGCAATTTCTGCTTTTATTTTTGGCATCTAGTGTTTTTAAGTTTGTCCGAGAATGCTGTTGGTGCCTCTCTTGTTCTGCAGGAGAAAAATGGCTGTCCAGGCATCCAATATGGCAGCGATGAGCAAGCACCCATTCCACATCAGACATGAGCTTCTGACCACATTGGTAAAACCTCTTGTGTAGGTGTCCAGGTTCCGTGCCTGAAACCAGTATTTAGGCCCTTTGGCATCTGCAAACATGGGGCTTGATGTGTGCGCTGAGGCTAGTATTCTCAGGCACTCAGTAGTCAAAACAAAGGAGCCTTCCTTAAAGGGGACTGCTGGAATATTCCACCTTGTTCTACGGCAGGTAGGTCATTGCTGGCTTGCGCTCAGCACTAGCCACCACCACTTCGACTCCTGCCGCCCTAACGGACTCCGGGCTTAGAGCGGCCTGTTTGGTCCCCTCAATGCTTTGATTAGTACTAACGGAGGGCGTGTCTGTGATTGGTGGTGCTACCGGCTCTTGTGGAGGCTCTTCTTTCCTCAAATGGTCAAAATATTTTCTCTTACCTCGTACAATACAGAACCACCCTTAGCCATAACGATCCCTGAGACTCAGCTAGGACCACTTCCAAAGACAGTACGGGGTGTTATGGGCCAGGGTTTAGAGAACCCCAAAGTGTGGGCAGCACGGTAGCATGGTGGTTAGCATAAATGCTTCACAGCTCCAGGGTCCCAGGTTCGATTCCGGCTTGGGTCACTGTCTGTGCGGAGTCTGCACGTCCTCCCCGTGTGTGCGTGGGTTTCCTCCGGGTGCTCTGGTTTCCTCCCACAGTCCAAAGATGTGCGGGTTAGGTGGATTGGCCATGGTAAATTGCCTGTAGTGTCCTAAAAGTAAGGTTAAGGGGGGGTTGTTGGGTTTCGGGTATAGGGTGGATACGTGGGTTTGAGTAGGGTGATCATTGCTCGGCACAACATCGAGGGCCGAAGGGCCTGATCTGTGCTGTACTGTTCTGTGTATCATGGAGTTCACCTGACCCACAACTTTTAATAAATTGTGGTATGGGGAGCACACGGCCCACTCTACAGGTGTGGCACAGCAGAAATGGAAAAGTATTTTTTAAAGCAAAACAATGTTTATTCTATGAACTCAAGTTAACCTTTTTAAAACATACAGTGAACATCTTAGCAACCATCAATTCAAATACAACCCACAAAGACTACAACACTAAGTAAACCTTTAAGCTTTCCTTTTAACATCCATAAGACGTAAAACACCTTTTACCAGAAGCACATCATGTTAAAGTCACTACTGTGACTGCAGCTATCCAGCTCTGCAAATGAAACTAAAATACACCCTACAGCAAACAGCCTAAAATGAAAGTAAAAAGCTGACAGACAGCCCAGCTCCACCCACTCTCTGACATCACTGCAGTGGTAAACACCCATTTCTTAAAGGTACTCTCACTACAGATATTTATACACATACCCATTTATAAACACCCATTTCTTAAAGGCACCCTCACATGACAATGGTCTCCTTGCATCAAGTTCTAATTTGTTTTGCAGATACAGGCAGCGTTTTGAAAAAGTTCAAAGTCATTATAATTTATTTTGGTGGGGATTTTGAGCTTATGGGTAATAGGAGGGCGGATTGAAACATCGACATTAGCTATTTGGGTCCCAGGTTGATTCTCCAAGGTGCACTTGTCTGCTGAGAGCATCAAAAGGTTAAAGTCCAATAGGTTTATTTGGAATAATGTTTTTGAATCAGGGGCCTTCTTAATACAATGTATGTCTGGCTGCAGCAAGCTGAGAGAAAAATAATTCTTAGTTTCTCTTTCCCCTGTATATTATTTACTCTAAAAAAGTATTGCAGTCATTGTATGCATTGTACCCAGTCTTCTTTGCTTACATCAAAAGGGTAGAAAAGCGGCATGATGATACTTCTTTTGCAGTATACTGAAATTGCTTTCAATCAAAATGGGAAGGCCTTGTTCTCTTGTCCTTGCACTTGAACACCGTTTCCTTCCCCTCATCGCCAAGGTAGTAATGATTCCCAATGATAAAGGCACCTACTATTTATTTACCAGCAGAGAAACTATTTGCGTGCAAGTATTTACAAGACACAGCAAAGGCAAACCACAACTCCCACAACCTCCCAGTCCAGGTCTTGACTGCAGACATTAAAGCCCGCGCTCAGCTTGATTTGTGTGCTCTCCCATTCCATTGGATCGGAGGTTATGTGGCCTCCGACGTTTGCTGAAAGCTTGGAAGTGAAAATCACGTGGATCTCCAAGGTTCACTGCCACATACATCAACCAAACAGGCGAATGGCTAGGCCTCAGCTTATTGCGCCATCTCAAGGACAACAGGAGACAAGGGTGACTTGACCCTTTGGAATTTTCTTCCAACTGATTTCGGGAATCGGGGAGGAAATTGCAAAATGTCTCCACAAGAACGAATTGGCTGAGGTAAAGACTTTGTTGTGACTTGTTGTACGCGATCTGTAGCAACAGACTGGAAAGACCAACTGGCCTTCGCGGGTGTCAGCTTCCTTGTGTTCTGATGTTTTCTAATACTACAGCCAAACTCTGCTGAACTTTGGGCTCCGATCCTGAAATCATGATTTTCGATTTTCCTATCTCTTCACTCCTCCAAGTCAGCAGGGAAAACTCTTCAAGCAATTGTCGCAATATGAATACTAAATTGGAATGGCTCCAACTTTGTCCAAATTAATTTTGGGGGAAGTTTGAGCACAGAATGCTAATTAAGACCAACAGTGAAGAATATTTACAAGAAACCCCCTTTGTCATCATGGGTTATTGTAAACCATATTGCTGCCCAGATATTAATTCCATGATAATAACAGTTTACAATATGTCTATGCTGCTGCTGCTTCTTAGTCAGTCCCCGATGATTGAGGATTGCGTCCACTCTGATTCAATGGAGTAAGTCCCAACACATGAGCTGCAGCCAGATGGTGCTTGAAGGTTTGGGTAGATGGATTGTTTGGAAGTTTGCGCACTCCCTCCAATGCTTCAACTTCGCCTCCGCACTCGCCAGGTGATTTATTTCAATGTGTTTTGTTTGCCAAACGGGCCTTCTCCATTTCGGTCTGTCACAAGCCAGGGTCGCCCATGAATCGATGGGGAATATTTGAGCTCTTCACGATTACTTTGAGCATGTCCCGACAGCCTGTCCCTGTGACAGCCTGTCCCTGTGGCTGAGTTCCGAGTGGAACAGTTACTTTGAGGGTTTGGTGCTGGGCTTATGAACGACAGGTCCTGCCCAGTGGAGCTGATTTTGATTGATTAGTTCTTCAATGCTGGACAAGTTGGCTTAGGCGAGGACACTGCTGTTGGATCACCTTTCTTGACACGATTTGAAGCTTGTATGTATGCAACTCATTGTTGAGCACAGCAGCAGTGTGAGTGTGAAGGAATAGCCTCGAGAAACTCACGTTACACTTAACACAAAATAATTTCCAAATCTCGGCTTGGCACATGACATTTCTGTCAGGAACTCCCTCCCTAACTGCACTGCGCATGTACCTACATCTCATGGACTGCAGCAGTTCAAGAAGGTAGCTCACCACACCTTCTCAAGGCAATTAGGGAAGGCCAACAAATGCTGGCCGAACCAGTGACATCCACATCCCGTACATGAATGGACAAAACAAGGAAAATGCAATGATATATTTAGAAATATTTTTATTAGCTTTTCAAAAATGTTGATCCAACATTTAACAGTCTCTCCCTCAACCCGAAAACAATTCATCTTTTAGCTACTGACTGAGGATAATTTCCTAAAGTGAGAAATGAACGTACCCCTCCTCATTTCCTGTTCAGCTAAATTTACCCTTCTCCAGGCTTAGAAACGCCATTAAATCTCCCAGCCGTACTGAGGCACAGGGTGGAGAAACTGACCTCCACCCCAATAGGATCCACCTCCTCACCATCTGTGAGGCGAAGGCTAAGTCTGTCTGGAGCTCTGGAAAGTCCGATACCCCGACTATGGCCCCCAGGGGACTGGGCTCTAGGTCCAACTTTAAAGGAAAATGCAATGATAAGTAACAACTTGAAAGTGTATTTCTCGAATTTCTTCTGATATAATGTCCGAAGTTCAACCACATAGCAATAGACCACCATCACATCCCTGCCCTGAATTAAATTGTCACCTCTCTAATCCCCGTGTAAATGATGTTGAGAAGTCCACCTCCGACTCAAGAGACCATCAACTTTGGGGGTCGGGGTGCATGTGAATTGAAGGCCCCTCAGGCAGTAACAGAAATCCAATGTTGGAAAGACAAAATCTAATTGTGGGTTCCTCTCCCTCGCATTCTCTTTAGACCCACGCACACAGGGGCAGCACGGTAGCGAAGTGGTTCCACAGTTGCTTCACAGCGCCAGGGACCCAGGTTCGCTTCCTGATTGGGTCACTGTCTGCGCGGAGTCTGCATGTTCTCCCCGTGTCTGCGTGGGTTTCCTCCGGGCGCTCCGGTTTCCTCCCACAACTCCCGAAAGACGTGCTTGTTAGGTGAATTGGACATTCTGAATTCTCCCTCAGTGTACCCGAACAAGCGCCGGAATGTGGCGACTAGGGGATTTTCACAGTAACTTCATTGCAGTGTTAATGTAAGCCTACTTGTGACACTAATAATGATCATTATTCCTCGAAAGGCACTATCAAAAGTTAGGACTCGCTGCACACCGATTACAGGAAATCCCACCCATCTCGTTTCACACGCGGTTTTGTTTATCAATGAAAGCATCTCAGCTTTCTCTCCAATGGGATTGGCGTGTTTTGTTTACTTCTGAGTTCCCAGATTTCCACATGAGAATTTGCTGCTCCTGGTGCTGAATGTTGTAGTGGTCTGCTAATCACTGTCAGCCCTCAGTTTATTTATTTGCAGTGATTTTTTGTTCTGATAGAGACGAGGGGATTCAATCTTGGGCCATGAAAGATTTCCATTTGGAGTGTTCACACTATGCAGTAAACACTCTTAAATGGTGAGAGACACGCTCCCACTTTTTAATTCCAGGTAGTCTTCCAGATTTACCCTTTCCGTACCATTTAGTATCTTGTCTCAGGCAGCAGGGTAGCATGGTGGTTAGCATAAATGCTTCACAGCTCCAGGGTCCCAGGTTCGATTCCCGGCTGGGTCACTGTCTGTGTGGAGTCTGCACGTCCTCCCCGTGTGTGCGTGGGTTTCCTCCGGGTGCTCCGGTTTCCTCCCACAGTCCAAAGATGTGCGGGTTAGGTGGATTGGCCATGCTAAATTGCCCGTAGTGTCCTAATAAAAGTAAGGTTAAGGGGGGGGGGGGGTTGTTGGGTTACGGGTATAGGGTGGATACGTGGGTTTGAGTAGGGTCATCATGGCTCGGCACAACATTGAGGGCCGAAGGGCCTGGCCTGTTCTGTTCTGTGCTGTACTGTTCTATTTGTCAGGTATTTTCTTTCCAGGATCTTTAGGCCCTGCTCACAACTCAAAGATTTCACACCAGAGACCAGCCTCAAGCTTGTTCTCTGCACTGTTCCCAGCATTTCAGTATCTTCTTTATCTCTCACTGACCAATTGTGGATTGTATCCATGGCAGCAGGAAGGTGCGTTCATAACGCGGCCGAACAGGTTGAGTGTATCAACCTCCAAAATCCTTCCCAACACACCAATGACTGGCGGTAAGAGTGGGAGAGACTACTAGTCAGCCGCTTGATGTGAAGTGACGCCCCCTCAAACTATTAGCCCTGGCGACAGGCTAACCACTTGCTGTGGGAATAACTAGCGACGGAAACCGACCCAAGCCAGCCTTAGTGCACCTTAGGTGTGGGAAGGGAATTGGAATAGAACCCATGACAGGGTCTGATCCAGGTTTACCGTTTGATTATTACTCCCTCGAATTTGTATTCCACAGTTTTGCCGATACAGAAAAACGACACTTGGTTAGTTGATTTTTGCTTTTGACTGGTTGGAAATGTTCAGTGTTGAGTGTTCAAGGTTTCCATAAGCTGTATGGTTCGTGATTTTTCAACTCCATTCTTGGGCGAAATGTTCCGCTCACTTTTCCATTGTCTGGGTAATATTGTTTGTTTTTTGCTCACATGTTTATCTTCTCCAATTCATTCTGCAATTTCTGAGCTACTTTCTCAGGTCCGACTGCCCCTCACAGTTTGGTATTGGATTTAATTGGCTGTAAAGTCTTTTGGGTCATCGGAAGTCATGAAAGATGCTGTTTGAAGGTAAGTTACAGATACAGGATTGGATGGTGAGGGTTGGAAAGGATTTAGGTGGAACACAAACATGGCACGGCCCACTTCGGCCCAATTTCCATCGCATCCGCAGAATCCCTTCAGTGCAGAAGGAGGCCATTCGGCCCATCGAGTCTGCATCCACCTTCTGAGAGAGCACCCTACCTAGGCCCACTCCCCTGCCCTACCCCCCGTAACCACACCTAATCTGCACACAACTGGACACTAAGGGGCAATTTTAACATGGCCAATCCACCTAACCTGCACATCTTGAGACTGCGGGAGGAAACCGGAGCACCCGGAGGAAACCCACGCAGACACGGGGAGGACGTGCAGACTCTGCACAGACAGTGACCCAAGCAGGGAATTGAACCCGGGTCCCTGGTACTGTGAAGTAACAGTGCTAACTGCTGCGCTACCGTGCCGCCCATGTCTGCATGGGTTTCCTCCGGGTGCTCCGGATTTCCTCCCACAGTCCAAAGATGTGCAGGTTAGGCAGATTGGACAGGATTAATTGCCCCTTAGTATCCAAAGGTGAGGTGGGGTTACTGGGTTACGGGGATATGGTGGTGGCGTGGGCCTAGGTTGGGTGCTGTCCAGGGGTCGGTGCAGGCTCGATGGGCTGAATGGCCTCCTTCTACACTGTTGAGATTCTACGATTCTACACAATACTGGGCGCTTCTCGTAACAGTCACTGGATGTTGATCAGCAGTGTGTAAAACTACACTCACTTTTATTCCATTAGTACACTGGGACACTCTGAGGCCTTCAGGCAAATTAAGAGCTGGCATTAAAGTGAGAGCAGTAACCTGTACAGTTTCTCTGAAGGGGTCTTCCTTTGCCGTCCCTCCGGTGGATCAGCAAGTTCCACCTGACTCGAAGTGATCACTCTTGACCATTTCCGCGGGACAGCACAAAAACCCTGGAAAGCACTGGCTGACTGAGAAAGAATGGCGAGGGATTCAAGGCAGATCCTGAGGATGGACGATGAGTGATCAGAGATAGAAATAGAGCATCGCCAAATATCAAAGCACGCGCCCGAACAACTGAAGTCCTGGCATTTGTCTAATATTTAAACAAAATGAATTGAACAAATGAATAACCAAACATAAGTATGTCTGACGTAACCACGACTGATTGCCAGGGTTTGATTCTTTGAAAGTAATGTCCTTTTAATGGGAATCTTGTACATCAGAAAACACCGGACGTAAAATAAACATATAAATGAACTTGAAGGCAGCAATTATTCCTCAAAACTGCAGTGCCTCATAATTTTTAATTTAATGAATTGTGCTTCAAGCCTGCCAAGACATACAGTTTTGCATGATCCAGATGTGGCGATAATTGATGTGAAAATATTTGGTAGTATCTTGCACTACATCTGCTGCCAATCACCATGGGATCAACTCGTTGAGCCAGCAAAGTAGGTTGCGAGAACTGTCAGTGGGGTGTCTGTTTAGAAAGGGATTGTAGCAGGGCAGCGAGGATGCTGTTTGTAAACGAGACTGAGGTTCGAATCATTTGATTAGGAGACACTCGAAGGATCAGCAAGGAGCTGGATGGGGCGATGCGGAAAGTAGGGCTATTTGGATAGCTCTTTCGAAGTGATGGTCTCCTTTGAAGTGATCGTGGGCAGAACGGTAGCACAGTGGTTAGCACAGTTTCTTCATTGCTCCAGGGTCCCAGGTTCGATTCCCAGCTTGGGTCACTGTCTGTGTGGAGTCTGCACGTTCCCCCTGCATCTGCGTGGGTTTCCTCCGGGTGCTCCGGTTTCCTCCCACTGTGCAAAGCTGTGCCGGTTAGGTGGATTGGCCATGATAAATTGCCCTTCGTGTCCAAAGAAAAGGTGAGGTGGGGTTACTGCGTTACGGGTTAGGTTGGAAGTGTGGGCTTAAATGGGGTGCTCTTGTCAAGGGCCGGTGCAGTCTCGATGGACCAAATGGCCTTCTTCTGCACTGTAAATTCTATGATTCTGTAGAATATGATTCTGTGACTAAATCTGAGTTAACTGTTGGTATGGGGTCAGAAAAGCAACAATTACATTAAAATGACAAAATACAAAGTGGAGGAACACTTCAACTTCTGAAAAGGAACAGGTCAGATCCAACCCTTTTGGATGTCTTTACGCACTGTGTATTGTCTCGAGTGTACAGTTCAGGGAAGTTGTGCCAAACTTAGTCCATGGTTGCAGAGTTGCAAATTGCTTCTAAAAACTAAACACCGGTTTAAACCTAATTTAGATATCGAAATTTAGAAACTCATTGAGACACGGATTACTTTACTTCTTTACCATCTGCAAAGTAATCCATCAAATAATCTTCATTTCACATGAACTTCGCAATATTAGCTGGAAAAAGTACAGAATTCCAACATGAGTTGAAACCACTACTTGCCTAACCTCACATTCTTTCAAGGCAACACAACCTTAACCAAATGTCTGACGGAAAGTAGACTTTGGCAGGGTTAAAGCACGAGATGATGGTGAGGTTTTGTTTTCAGTAGTTTTTAATTAAGTTTCTCTTCTAATATTGTTTGAATTAGGTTATAGGCTGGGGGGTGTGTTTTTGCTTTCATTGGAGCGAAGGATGCTAACACGAGGGAACGGAGAGCCAACGTCAATATCAAGGGGGAGAAACCTTCCCATATTTTTTCAGAGTATCGGTTTCAGCGGGAAAACAGGCGCGTATCTCTCCAGTGGCACAGTCGGGTTTTCTCTCTAGATTCTCTGGCACTCTGTACACAAAGGGCGCAATTCTCACATTGGGAGACTAAGGGCGCAATTCTCCGCACTCACGACGGTGCGGAGAATAGCGGGGGTCGTAAATTTTTACGGCCACGCTAGTCTGACGCCCTCCCGCTATTCTCCCCCCCCCCCCACGCCCGACTCCCGATATGAATCGCTGCCGCCGTTTTTTTACGGCCAGCAGCGATTCTCAGCTGTTCGATGGGCCGAGTTCCCAGCCCTTTACGGCTGTTTTTACGAACGGCAAACACACCTGGTCTGGCCGTTCGTAAAAACGGCCGTAAACTCTCGATCTTTAAAACCATGGCACCGATTGGCACGGCAGTACCACGGCCGTGCCAAGGGTGCCATGGGCCCGCGATCGGTGGGCACCGATCGCGGGCAGCGGGTCCGATACCCGCGCACTCTTTGTCCTTCCGCCGCCCGGCTGTATCACTTCGCGGGGCGGCTGAGGGGCATCCCGGCCTGCGCATGCGCGGGTTTCGCGCAAATGCGCGATGACGTCATCCGCGCATGCGCGGGTTGGTGCCTTCCAATCCGCGCATGTGCGGCTGACGTCATGTGACGCGTCAGCCGGTGCAAACTCTGGCAAGCGGGCTTAACGAAATTCGTTAAGCCCGCGATGCCGGAGTTTACGGCGGCGGCATGCTAGCCCCGACCGGGGACCAGAATCGGTTCCCGGTCGGGGAGGGGGAGGCTGGCGTCAAACCCGCCCGGATTTGACGCCAGCCTTACGATTTCTCCCTCTCTGGAAGAATCGCGCCCTTAGGCCAGACCGGGTGGGAGAATAGCGGGAGGGCCTCCCGACATTTTACATGCCATCCCGCTATTCTCTCCCCCCCCCACGCCCGAACCACGCCACGAATCACCGCTCGCCATTTTTTGCGGCGATTCTCCGAGGCCGATAGGCCCAGCGGCCGGGCCTTCACGCCCGTTTCAACACGGCAGCAAACACACCTGCTCGCTGCCGTGGTGAAACGGGCACCAGATGCCCGTTTGGGGCATCTGGGGGCCCAATTGGCACTCTTTTCCCTCCGCCGCCCCGCAAGATCAAGCCGCCACGTCTTACGGGGCGGCTAAGGGAAAAGACGGCAACTGCGCATGCGCGGCTGATGTCATCGGCCGCGTCAGCCGGCGTGACGCTTGACGTGCGGCCTTGACGACCGTCGTCAAGGCCGCGCCGCCGTGACGCACGGGGCTGCGCTCCTAGCCCCGCCCTGGGGGGGTAGAATCGGCCCCGGAAGTGGGCGTGAAGGCTGCCGTGGGTCACGGCCTGTCCCACGGCAGCCTTTACGATTCTCCGCATTTGCGGAGAATCTCGCCTTAAGACCCGACACCGGAGTGAAAACCGGAGTGTTTCACTCCGGCGTCGGAGGCCGCTCCCAGCCCCCTATTCTCCCATCCCGGGGGGCGGGAGGGGGGGGGGGGCTAGGAGTGGCGCCACGCCGTTTACGCGCGCCGGACCTTGGCGCCGCGTAAAAGCGGCACCGCGTAATTTACGTGGCGGGCGCCTTGTAAATGACGTCACCCGCGCATGCGTAGATTGGCCACCGCCAACCCGCACAACCGCAATTGCTGTCCTCCCCGCGGCCGCCCCGCAAGAAGAAGTCAGATGGATCTTGCGGGGCGGCGGAGGAAAGGAGGTCCTCCTTCAGAGACGCTGGCTAGCCGATCTGTGGGCACCAATCGCGGGCCAGACTCTTTTTGAGCGCCCCCCCTGTGCTTGATCCTCCCTTCCCCTCTCTCTCCCCCCCCCCCCTCCACAGGCCGCCTCCCAAGCATTCCCGCGATGTTCCTGCCGGCGCCGACCAGGTGTGGACAGGACTGGCGGGAACCTGTCATGTTGGGCATACCGCTCGGCCCATCCGGGCCGGAGAATCGCCGCTCGCCCGTTATAAATGGCGATCAGTGATTCTCCCAGCAGCCAGCCGTGAATCTCGCAGCTCCAGTTTGGCTTCACGGTGGGGCTCCCCAGAGGGTCCGATCCCGCCACTGCGAGGGTGCCAGGGGATGATGCCAGAGAATTGCCCGGGCATGTTCCTCTCCGCCCAGGGACCATACTTACTTTTGCGACCCAGCAGTTTCCCCTCGGTTCCTTCAGGTTTTTAAAAACTGATATAAACGTCGCCAATGTACAAATTTTCAGTAAGGAGGGAACATATTGTAGGGAAGCCCTTTACTTTTATTCAAATTTATGAACATTTGTTGAAGAAAGTGCAGGAACATCGTTACACCCCCGGTGAGGGGCATGAAAAATCAGAAAACAAGAATTAGCTGGCGAGATCCTTATTTTCCAACTCTTGTGAGATTTTGGGCCCACATTGCCATTCATACTAGCGGCTAACGCAGGCTCAAAATTGCCCCCCTGTACTCTCAGGACAGATGGGTGACTCCGCCACCATGGACTAAACTCAGAACAGCTCCCCTCAACCGTATCCAAAGAATAATAGAATCCCTAGAGTACAGAGGACGCCATTCGGCCCATCAAGCCTATTCCAATCCTCTGACAGAGCACCCTACTTGGGCTCACTCCCCTGCCCTAACCCTGTAACTCTATAATCCCACCGAACCTTTGGACACTATGGGGCAATTTAGCACGGCCAATCCACCTAATCTGCACATCTTTCGACTTCAGGATGAAACCGGAGTACCCGGAGGAAACCCATGCAGACATGGAGAGAACGTGCAGATTCTGCACAGTCATCACCCATGATTGGAATTGAACCCAGTTCCCTGGCGCTGAGAGGCAGCAGTGCTAACCACTGTGCCACCGTGCTACCCCTGGTCTGAATATCCAGTCTGAATATTTGAGGATGGATCACTATACAATGTCACAACTTGCCAAGTGAGACTAGCAAATTGGGAGTGGGAGTTTTCTTGTGGCATAGAGGAATCTCAGAGCATAAATACACCAATCACTAGAAGTTAAACCATAGGTTAACAAGGTCAAAAAATAAAGCCAGTCAAGCACTGGCCTTCATTTTGAGAGGGACAGCGTTGAAAGGTAGGGATGCTTTTTGCTAAACCCGTAACAAACTTTGGCTAGTTCACACTTAAGAATGCCGCATGCAGTTCCGATCACCATAGTATATTGAGGCACTGGAGAGAGTGCAGAGAAGAGGGGTGACTTGATTGAGGTGCTCAAATTATGGGGGGCCAAGATAGAGTAGACAGGAGAAGACTTCTTTCCCTTCGCAAAGAGGTCAATTGCCAGGGGTGCCAGATTCAAGGATTAGAGGATTAGAGGAGATATTAAGAAAAAACATTTTGACCCAGAGGGCGGTGTCTAGAATTCGCTGCCAAGATTGGTGATTGAGGCAGAGATGCTCAACTCATTTATAAGGTACCTGCATCTACATCTGAAGTGCTGTAACCTGTACTGGAAGATGGGATTAAAATGGGTGGCCAGTTTGTTCAACCAGTGCAGACGTAATGGCCAGAATGGCCTTTCTAGGTGCCGTAACCTTTCTATGTTTCTAAGGCATACAAAGATGATATCAGAAATGTGCAGGTATCAGGATTGAGAGGCTGGGTCCCTTTGCCCTTAGAAAAGGAAGGCCAAGTGATGACCAAATCATCTCTCTCTCTCAGAGGTGTAGCCATCTAAGATGGCCACCTGCAAAGGACCATGGGAATTATGGCCAAACCAAGACTCAGACAGATACACAGCCTGTGTGTATCTAAAACACAGGTAACCAGACCTGACCGAAACCCCCGCTCGTTTGCATTTTAATGGCCCATTTTCCCAGGACAATAGAACTCCAATCAAGCAACCGGTACAGCCACAGACTGATCGGCGCCACTCCCTTTGCTTAGAAAGCACAATTGTCAAAGTCAATGACCGCTGAGGACCCGCCCAGCTACCAAGGCACCAGCCCCTCTATTGGCCGAAATTGAATAGAGTGATCAGAGCCCTGTTGAACTATTGGCTCCAAGGTTAAGGACCGCCCCAAAGAGGGCAAAATCCCAGGGGGGTAAAATAGAGCGCAGCCATGTTCTGTCTCTCTGGAATGCGGCCTGTGCCTAACCCAATTGCAGCAGGAACAGCCAGCTAAGTTCAAGATCAACGATCGCTCCCTGACGGATGAGCCCAGCAGAGACAGAGCCACTTTCTTCGAACCAGCCAAGTGAAATCCAGAGAAAGGCCTTATCCATTTGCACAGTGCCAGTCACCCTGAAGTTAAGTATAGGTTATTGTAGTTGATAGGTGCAGTTTAACGCGTAGTAGATGTTGAGATAACTCTTGTGTATGTAAATAAACCATCTTTTGAACTAACTAACTGGTTGTGTGGTCACTTGATCGATATAAGGGAAAGGCTTGTGGTTCACCGAGATAAATAAATAGAGCCACAGAGGGGAGAGCAGCGTTTGGTTCTCTGGGACTACAGCAACTTTCATTTTCAACACGGGTATTACAATGATGAAAGGTTTCGATAGGGTGGGTCCAGAGGGAATGTTATCTCCTGTGGGGAGGAGCATGATCAGAGGCCATCAAGGTAAGATAGTCACCAAAGAAATTCAATAGGGAATTCAGAAGAAACTTCTTTCATCAACAAGCGGTGAGAATGTGGAATGTGGAACTTGTTACCATGTTACCACAGGGAGTGGTTGAAGCAGCTAGTATGGATGCATTTAAGGGGGAACTCAACAAAGCTGTGAGGAAAAAGGGAATAGAGAGTTACCATGATTGATTGAGATGGAGCAAGGTGGGAGGGGGCATGAGGGGAGCATCAACACCAATGTGGATATTGGATTGGATATCGGATTTGTTCATTGTCACGAGGACAGTGAAAAGTATTGTTCTGCGTCCAGATCAGACGGATCATTGTATGCATGAAAAGAAAATACATAATAGGGCGAACACAAAATACACAATGTAAATAGGCATCGGGTGAAGGATACGGAATGTAGTACAACTCAGTACAGAGGATGCATGGAGAGATCAGTTCAGTCCATAAGAGGGTATTTCAGGAGTCTGGTAACAGCGGGGAAGAAGCTGTTTTTGAACCTGTTAGTGCGTGGTCTCAGACTTTTGTATCTCCTGCCCGATGGAAGAAGTTGGAAGAGTGAATAACCCGGGTGGGAGGGGTCTTTGATTATGCTGCCTGCTTTCCCAAGGCAGCGGGAGGTGTAGATACAGTCAATAGACGGGAGGTGGGTTCGCGAGATGGACTGGGCTGTGTTCACGCTCTCTGTTGTTTCTTACGATCTTGGGCCGAGCAGTTGCCATACCAGGCTGTGATGCAGCCAAATAGGATGCTTTCTATGGTGCATCTGTAAAAGTTGGCTAGACTCAATGTGGACATGCCGAATTTCCTTAGTTTCCTGAGGAAGTATAGGCGCTGCTCGGCTTTCTTGGTCGTTGCATTGACATGGGTCAGGGGTGGGCAAACTTTTCCGTGCAAGGGCCGCATTCAGAAATTCACAATTCACAAAGGGCCGCATAGTATATTAAGTAAAATAATTACTTCACCCGGTTATGATTCTGGGCGCCTCATATAGAACATAGAACAGTACAGCACAGAACAGGCCCTTCGGCCCTCGACGTTGTGCCAAGCAATGATCACCCTACTCAAGTCAACGTATCCACCCTATGCCAGTAAGTAATCCAACAGCCCCCCCACCCATTAACCTTTAAAAAAAAAAATTTTTTTTTTAAATAATAATTTTTTTTTAGAAATTTTTTTTTTTTTTTTTTTTTTTAATGACTTGGTGGGCCGCAGAAATACCTTTGGCGGGCCGCATGCGGCCCGCGGGCCGTAGTTTGCCCACCCCTGACATGGGTGGACCAGGACAGATTGTTGGTGATGTTTACGTCTAGGAATTTAAAGCTGTCAGCCATCTCCACCTCGGCACCATTGATGTTTCTATCCTATCGATGGCAGGTTGCGGGGGTGGGGGTGAGCGGAGTTGAACTCGGGGCTGGTTTAGCTCAGTTGGCTAGCTATCTGGTTTGTGATGCAGAGCGTGGGTTCAATTCCCGTCCCGGCTGAGGTTATCCATCAAGGCCCCGCCTTTTCAACCTTGCCCCTCGCCTGAGGTGTGGTGATCCTCAGGTTAAATCACCACCAGTCAGCGCTCCCCCCCCCCCCCTCAAAGGGGAAAGCAGCCTATGGCAATCTGGGACAATGGCGATTTTACTTCAGTTAGTTTAAATCTGCTTGATTTTCTAGCTCTATTAGATAAGAACAGATGGAGGCTAATAATTGTGGTCGGAGCTCAATTTCCCAACTTAGTAAACAAAATTAGCAGATCTTTGCATGGATGGATCTGAATTGCATAATTTGCCCCATTATACTTACCCAGTCAGAGTCAGTCAGAAGTCGAAGATGATATTGTCAAATCCTCATGCAAATCCGAGGCAAGGAAATTTAAGAAGTAACTAAATGAGAACAAATTGCTCATAAACGTATTTGCTTCGATGTCACCCTCGCGCCAGGGTCCCGGGTTCAATTCCCGGTTTGGGTCACTGTCTGTGCGGAGTCTGCACGTTCTCCCCGTGTCTGCGTGGGTTTCCTCCGGGTGCTCCGGTTTCCTCCCACAAGTCCCCGAAAGACGTGCTTGTTAGGTGAATTAGACATTCTGAATTCTCCCTCCGTGTACCCGAACAGGCGCCGGAGCGTGGCGACGAGGGGCTTTTCACAGTAACTACATTGCAGTGTTAATGTAAGCCTACTTGTGACAATAAAGATAATTATTATTATGTACCAAATGACACAGAACTCTTTCCCACAACGTGGGCAACAGACTTTACACTGGAGCCTGCAGACCATATCTACAGACACTCGCTAGCAAAACAATCCCTTTTTCCTCCTCAAGCTGTGTGTCTTCATGGTCCGGCTGAATGCAACTGCAGACAAAATAAGGTCAACGGGGGCTAAATGTGAAAGCCTTTATTTGTTCGCTGGGATGTAGTTCTCTGGGGAGTGGTCAGAGAGTAAATAAACAGTGATATTTATCAGGCATTAACGAGAGGAAATTTTAATCCCATCTGTCTGAGTTATTTTCAGACCTCTCCTCTGGGTGAAACGTTTGCATTCTGATTCATTGTCTTCCCAGTCCCTTATGTGTTGGAGCCTTTTAATAACTTACCCCATGCTCATCAATTGCAGATTGCTAGACGGTGTTTAGCACCGACATGGAGAGGACTGGGAGAGAATAAAGGTGACTGGATGGGGCCAGGGTGACCAGCCAAACCCACATGTTTGTCAGCGCCTCGTGGCCGCGATGTGGTATTCTCCCCCAGCGTACGAATTGCTAGAAAGATGAGGGGGAGTTGCAAGGCTGAAAGGAGTGCGAACGGTAGCAGCAACTTGCTTTTTAGCAAGGTTCTGCAAACTTCCCAGTCCTCCTCCTTCCCGAGTCACTCGGCCATCAACAATCGCTGGCTTTCAAATCCCTGAAGACCCGCCAAGCTGCTGTAAGTAGGAACAAGGAGAATGCCGCCTCCATTTCGATCCCTTATCTCCCACAAGCAATGAGGTAACGCAGGGCTGCAGCTGCCTCGTGGCATTCCCAAAGGGTGCGCGAGCCAGTGTGTTCCAGCCAATCCTTTTCTGTGCTGCTGGAGTTTTATTAAAGCCAGGCGTTGACAAGTTCTGTTGTAAGCCACGCCACAATGTTTGGAGTAGGAGTTGGAACTTTTCCTATCAGTAAAACTTTTATTGTCTCCCTTTGCAGTTTTGGGTTTCTCCAAGTAGATCTATTATCGTTATTATTATTACCAATTGGGGAGGAGTGTGTGTTATAAAACCACAGAGAGAATGGGAAAATGTATTACATGACTGCCAGCAGGGAAATCACACCAGATTCTTTATTTTTAATGGGTATCTCGGGCTCTGAAGTCCTGAGTTCTGGGCACCGGGGAGGAGGGGGAGTGTAGGGTGGGTAGGGGTGTGAACTGGGTGTGGAGGAGTAGGGGTGGGGCTGGGAGCGTCATTGATACGGGGTGAGAGTGTGCCATGTGAGGGGCTTGGATTGCTGGTCATTTTACCAGTTTGTTACCCCGAAGGAGAAAGAACTTCTGTCTAAAGTCAACGGGAATGATGAGATGGACACTGAGTGGGGGCAGGATTTCAGACGAGAGGAAGCTGTTGCCCAGTTGCTGTAAATTCGATGTAAATCAACCTTTTGTGCATTGTTGCTTTTGCACACTGTCGCCTGTATTCCCTCAATCCTGGAGTGTTTTGCCTTCTCGAAGGTGAAGTCTTACAGCTGGGCAGTCTGCAGGTGAAGTGAGCTTCTGATGAAAGAGGTCAGAGCCTTGAATCATTGTGATGGTCTGGCCTCATTACCATATTGGTGCCTGGAGCAGCGAGCCCACCATTAGTTGGGTGAGGGGAGAAGTCAACAGTAAATCTGACAGCTTCTCCACAGAGCTGAGTCCATCGAGTTATGGAGAAGGGACTAATTTCCTGAGGGGAGCTTGTAGGACTGGACTTCCGAGCAGGTTGACCGATGCCAGGAGGGAGTTACTGATCCAGTACTTGGAAAGGTGAATTGAAAGGAAGAGAAAAGAAAGAGTCCGGCTTGGGTCACGTCTGTGCGGAGTCTAGCTCCGGTTTCCTCCCACAAGTCCCAAAAGACGTGCTGTTAGTTAATTTGGACATTCTGAATTCTCCCTCCGTGTACCCGAACAGGCGCCGGAATGTGGCAACTAGGGGATTTTCATGGTAACTTCATTGCAGTGTTAATGTACGCCTACTTGTGACAACAAAGATTATTATTATATTGTTGGAAAAAGAGACAAAGAGACATGTAATTTATACATGCAGACAAAAAGAACATGTGCACACAATGTGCCTGTTTAGCTGAACAAAATAAGTGACAGTCATTCGCTGACTCACTCCCCAGGGTCAGGATCAATCTGCCTGGTTTAAATTCCAAGCAATACTTGGCAGTTATCGATGGAAATGCCTCTACCAATCAAAGTCCACGTGCCAACATATCAGCATTCTCCTCTCATATAGTATAAATTGTTGTGTTCCCCTTGGTATTCTTGCAAAGTGACCTGATGAGTGAAAGACGCAAAGCTTTGATGAAATGTCTTTCTTCAGCAATAGTTAAGTTCTACCAAACAACTAAAGAAGAAAGCCATGAAATTTAGATCACACGCTTCAACATTGCTGGGTGTCTCAAAGTGCTTTTGAGCCAATTAAGTACTTTTGATGAGTGGTCATTGTTGCAATGTATGAAACATGACAGCCAATTTGCACACAGCAAGATCGAAGAAACAGCATTGAGGGATAAATATCAGCCAGGACACCGGGGATCACATCCCTGCATGGCTCTTCTCCACAAATGGAAGCTTTTACATACATGTGATCCCAGTTAAATATCTCATTCGCGAGACAGCAGGCACCTCCGACAGTGCAACACTCACTGGAATTTCAGCTTTGACATTTGAGCTGAAGCCCCGGAACCCAGAACCTTATGACTCAGAGGTGAGATTGCTACAAACTGTCATGGCCGACACTCATTGTTGCCCGACTGATGTCTCCGCCTCTCGATTGGTGCTGTACAATGAGACTCCCCTCTCCGGTGCAAAGCTTGGACTCTGCTTTGAATTCCCAATTAAAATGACAATTTCGGGAATGGTGCAGTGAGATCTGCACTTTGAATATTTCCCCTTTTTTTTAATCACACATCTGCCCCATCCTCAGCTCAGGACGTTGGGGCCGACATTTCTACCGTCTCTTGTGGAGAACCGTTGGGATCCTATGGGTCCGTTCAGATTGTTGATTTGTTTGAAAGCTGTGAACACAGACGCCTGAGCCTCTCCCTGTCCGTTCATTTTGGCAACGTCTGTGATGATCTTTGTGAGGGATTTACAGACCGCCAGTCAGAGAGATCACAAAGACACTTGAAGCTCTTTTTAAGAAATAAACTCATTTTATTTACTCTACCAAATTAGAGTTCGACATTTATTCCAAATAGAAGATAGAACAGTACAGCACAGTACAGGCCCTTCAGCCCACAATGCTGTGCCGACCATTTATCCTAATCTAAGATCAACCTAACCTACACCCCTTCAATTTACTGCTGTCCATGTGTCTGTCTAAGAGTTGCTTAAATGTCCCTAATGACTCTGACTCCACCACCTCTGCTGGCAGTGCATTCCACACACCCACCACTCTCTGTGTAAAGAACCTACCTCTTACATCTCCCCTATACCTTCCTCCAATCACCTTCAAATTATGTCCCCTCGTGACAGCCACTTCCACCCTGGCGAAAAGTCTCTGGCTATCCACTCTATCCATGCCTCTCATCACCTTGTACACCTCTATCAAGTCACCTCTCTGCCTTCTTTGCTCCAGTGAGAAAAGCCCTAGCTCCCTCAACCTTTCTTCATAAGACAAGCCCTCCAGTCCAGGCAGAATCCTGGTAAATCTCCTCTCTACCCTCTCCAAAGCATCAACATCCTTCCTATAATGAGGCAATCAGAACTGGAAACAATATTCCAAGTGTGGTCTAACTAGAGTTTTATAAAACTGCAGCAAAACCTCGCGGCTCTTAAACTCAAATCCCCTGTTAATGAAAGCCAACACAGCATACGTCTTCTTAACAACTCTATCAACCTAGGTGGCAACTTTGAGGGATCTATGTACGTGGACCCCAAGATCCTTCTGTTCCTCCACATTTCCAAGAATCCTGCCTTTAACCCTGCATTCTGCATTTAAATTCAATGTTCCAACATGAATCACTTCACATTTATCAAGGTAGAACTCCATTTGCCACTTCTCAGTCCAGCTCTGCAGCCTGTCAATGTCTTGTTGTAACCTGCAACAGCCCTCAACACTATCTACAACTCCCCCAATCTTTGTGTCATCGGCAAACTTACTAACCCACCCTTCCACTTCCTCATCCAAGTCATTTATAAAAACCACAAAGAGCAGAGGTCCCAGAACAGATCCAAACGGGACACCACTGGTCACCGACCTCCAGGCGGAATACTTTCCATCCACTACCACTTGCTGTCTTCTTTCAGCCAGCCAATTCTGTATCCAGACAGCCAAATTTCCCTGCATCCCATGCTCCCTAACTTTCTGAATGAGCCTACCATGGGGAACCTTATCAAATGCCTTTCTGAAATCCATATACACCACATCCACTGCCCGACCTTCATCAATGTATCTCGTCACGTCCTCAAAGAATTCAATGAGGCTGGTGAGGCATGACCTGTCCCTAACGAAGTCATGCTGATTATCTTTAATCAAACAATGTTTTTCTAAATAATCACAAATCCTACCTCTCAGAATCCTTTCCAATATTTTGCTCACCACAGACGTAAGACTGATGGGTCTGTAATTCCCAGGGATTTCCCTATTCCCTTTCTTGACAGGGGAACAACATTTGCCTCCCTCCAATCATCCGGTACCACTCGAGTGGAGAGTGAGGACGCAAAGATCATCGCCAACGGCGCAGCAATCTCCTCCCTCGCTTCCCGTAGTAACCTTGGGTATATCCCGTCAGGCCCAGGGGACTTATCTATCCTGATGCTTTCCAAAATTTCCAGCACATCCTCCTTCTTAATATAGACCAATTCGAGTCTATTAACCTGGTTCACACTGTTCTCATGGGCAACAAGGTCCGTCTCTCTCGTGAATACTGAAGCAAAGTATTCAATTAGACCCTCTCCCATCTCCTCAGACTCTAGGCACAAGAAGTAG
Organism: Scyliorhinus canicula; assembly: GCF_902713615.1. Classification (NCBI taxonomy): domain Eukaryota; kingdom Metazoa; phylum Chordata; class Chondrichthyes; order Carcharhiniformes; family Scyliorhinidae; genus Scyliorhinus; species Scyliorhinus canicula. The sequence continues at coordinate 18,200,745 of NC_052167.1, forward strand.
TAAACATATTGGCAAGCATTAAACTACACTCACTAACGCTATCTCTATCTACTAACTATGGCTATAATATCTTAACTAGCTCTGCAATACACTTCTAATCTCGTCTCCTTCAGCTCCAACCACTCTCTCCCAGAAGTCCAAGAGCAATATATAGTACTGTCCTTTAGCTCCCTCTAGTGGCTAGTTTTAACATAACATTAACTCTTTACATGCTGTACATTTGCATAATGTCACAGCGTCCTTCTAGCTCCCCCCTGTTCAAGCTGCCATTCCTCTTTCCCTGTTTCACCCCCTCACCTCTACTGCGTTCGGCATTTCGAAGATGGCGGCCATCTTTGCTTCCTTTCAATGTGCACCACTCTTTCATGTCTGCAATTGTAGGCGGGTGTTATTTCAGGTATGTGGTAGCATCGGGGTGATCCCAGTAATGCAGGTGAATGTTTGCGAAAACCTGTAACTTTTGGCTGTAAATGTGGACACAGGTGGCTGGTGCTAAACGTTGACTGTAACCTATAGCATGCCAAATTCCTCTCCTTCCAGTCTTTTAACTTAGCCTTTACTTCTTAAAGCCGCAGTGACCTATTGGGTTCTGGTTCCATGAAGAAGCGCACCGATTGGGCATTCGTGGGCATTCGTGCATATGGACATAGACAGCGGGTGCCACTGATGAACTTGGCTTTGCAAGTCAAGAAATACTTATTCCGTTTTGACAGTGAAATTGACATTTCCTGTCTGGAACGAAGCTGGGCGCAAAATAAAGAATCTTGGAACGAATTGCCCAATTTCGCAAAGTAATTGCAGCGATTGGAAAAACACAGCATTGGCAAAGCAACGTTCTGGCGAAGCGAAAATCAACATCCAGACTGATTTTGATAAAGATTGAGACGATTACCAGAACTCGGACAGTTGGCAGCTGGAGGAGGTCACATAAACAACTCAAAATGAAACAAAGCCTCCCGTTTCTCAAGGATGAGGCTGTGTGAAATGAAACTTATTTAATACAATATGTTCTTAGTCTGTTTTGAATGAAGAGGGGGCAGATCAAAGGTTCCTTTATAAATAGAACGTGATGGTAACTCAGTGCATTGCATGTGTATTATTGAGTGTATGCGTCTGTTCAAAAGACACTACAGCGAGAATGTTTGGAGTGTTCCATATATTTAAAGTTATGATTTAATGGCCAGTTATGTATCTGTTGTAGTAAGAAATATCTCCCAACCTCCAGAAATGCTGTTGCCAAAAGGCTGATTGGGACTAATCCATTCCCACAGGCATCTTTGAACTGAGGTCATTTGGAAAAACAGGAATAAAGACAAATATTAGTTCTGTCATACTGTTTGGCGAAGAGGTACACCACAGAGTCCGTGTCCAGGTTACTGTATTGATCTGCCTTTTTTATCCTTTTAATGGACACAGTTTTGCTTATTTTATAAGTAATCATTCACTGCCAGCTTAGAGCAATAGGAGTATAGGCTAAAAATCACATGAACACGAAAAACAATAGAAAATGTGGTTTCAATATTCCAGAGAACTCCTCTTTACTTTAATACAATGTGCCAGAGCCATTGGCAGGCAATTATTTTTTTAACAGGGTAATGTTCTTAGTTAAACGGGGCAGCAGTGGTTAGTACTGCTGCCTCACGGCACCGAGGACCCGGGTTCGAACCCGGCCCCAGGTCACTGCTGGGTGGAGTTTGCACATTCTCCCCGTGTCTGCGTGTGTTTCACCCCCACATCAAAAAGCTATCCATCTTTAGCTTAAAAACATTTAATGAAGGAGCCTCAAGTGCTTCACTGGGTAAGGAATTTCATAGATTCACAACCGTTTGGGTGAAGAAGTTCCTCCTAAACTCAGTCCTAAATCTACTTCCCCTTATTTTGAGGCTAGTTCTGCTTTAACCCGCCAGTGGAAACAACCTGCCCGTATCTATCCTATCTATTCCCTTCATAATTTTATTTGTTTCCATAAGATCCTCCCTCATCCTTCTAAATTCCAATGAGTACAGTCCCAGTCTACTCAACCTCTCCTCGTAATCCAACCCCTTCAGCTCTGGGATTAACCTAGTGATTCCCCTCTGCACACCCTCCAGCGCCAGTACGTCCTTTCTCAGGTAAGAAGACCAAACCTGAACACAATACTCCAGGTGTGGCCTCACTAACACCTTATACAATTGCAGCACAACCTCCCTAGTCTTAAACTCCATCCCTCTAACAATAAAGGACAAAATTCAATTTGCCTTCTTAATCACCTGTTACACCTGTAAACCAACTTTTTCTGTTTCATGCACTAGCACACCCAGGTCTCTCTGCACAGCAGCATGTTTTAATATTTTATCATTTAAATAATAATCCCTTTTGCTGTTATTCCTACCAAAATGGATAACCTCACATTTGCCAACATTGTATTCCATCTGCCAGACCCTAGCCCATTCAATTAACCTATCCAAATCCCTCTGCAGACTTCAGGTATCCTCTGCACTTTTTGCTTCACCACTCATCTTAGTGTTGTCTGCAAACTTGGACACATTGCCCTTGGTCCCCAACTCCAAATCATCTATGTAAATTGTGAACAATTGTGGGCCCAAGACTGAATCCCTGAGGGACACCACTAGCTACTGATTGCCAACCAGAGAAACACCTATTAATCCCCACTCTTTGCTTTCTATTAATTAACCAATCCTCTATCTATGCTACTACTTTACCCCTAATGCCATGCATCTTTGTCTTATGCAGTAACCTTTTCACCTTGTCAAAGGCCTTCTGGAAATCCAGATATACCACATCCATTGGCTCCCCGTTATCTACCGCTCTGGTAATGTCCTCAAAAAATTCCACTAAATTAGTTAGGCACGACCTGCCCCTTATGAACCCATACTGCATCTGCCCAATGGGACAATTTCTATCCAGATGCCTCGCTATTTCTTCCTTGATAATGGATTCCAGCATCTTCCCTATTTGCGAAGTTAAGCTCACTGGCCTATAATTACCCGCTTTCTGCCTACCTCCTTTTTTAAACAGTGGAGTCACGTTTACTAACTTCCAATCCGCCGGGACCACCCCAGAGTCGAGTGAATTTTGGTAAATTATCACAAGTGCATTTGCAATTTCCCTAGCAATCTCTTTTAGCACTCTGGGATGCATTCCATCAGGGCCAGGAGACTTGTCTACCTTTAGCCCCATTAGCTTGCCCATCACTACCTCCTTAGTGATAACAATCATCTCAAGGTCTTCACCTGTCATAGCCTCATTTCTATCAGTCACTGGCATGTTATTTATGTCTTCCACTGTGAAGACTGAACCAAAAAACCTGTTCAGTTCCTCAGCCTTTCCTCATCTCCCATTATTAAATCTCCTTTCTCATCCTCTAAAGGACCAATATTTACCTTAGCCACTCTTTTTTGTTTTATATATTTGTAGAAACTTTTACTATCTGTTTTTATATTCTGAGCAAGTTTACTCTCATAATCTATCTTACTCTTCTTTATAGCTTTTTTAGTAGCTTTCTGTTGCTCCCTAAAGATTTCCCAATCCTCTAGTCTCCCACTAATCTTTGCCACTTTGTATGCTTTTTCCTTCAATTTGATAATCTCCCTTATTTCCTTAGATAGCCACGGTTGATTTTCCCTCTTTCTACTATCCTTCCTTTTTGTTGGTATAAACTTTTGCTGAGCACTGTCAAAAATTGCTTGGAAGGTTCTCCACTGTTCCTCAACTGTTTCACCACAAAGTCTTTGCTCCCAGTCTACCTTAGCTAGCTCTTCTCTCATCCCATTGTAACCTCCTTTGTTTAAGCACAAAACACTAGTGTTTGATTTTACCTTCTCACCATCCATCTGTATTTTAAATTCCACCATATTGTGATCGCTCCTTCCGAGAGGATCCCTAACTATGAGATCATTAATCAATCCTGTCTCATTACACAGGGCCAGATCTAGGACCGCTTGTTCCCTCGTAGGTTCCATTACATACTGTTCTAGGAAACTATTGCGGATACATTCTATAAACTCCTCCTCAAGGCTGCCTTGACCGACCTGGTTAAACCAATCGACATGTAGATTAAAAACCCCATGATAACTGCTGTACATTTCTACATGCATCAGTTATTTCTTTGTTTATTGCCTGCCCCACCATAATGTTACTATTTGGTGGCCTATAGACTACTCCTATCAGTGACTTTCTTGCCCTACTATTCCTGATTTCCACCTAAATGGATTCAACCTTATCCTCCATAGCACCGATGTCGTCCCTTACTATTGCCCGGATGTCATCCTTAAATAACAGAGCTACACTACCTCCCTTACCATCCACTCTGTCCTTCCAAATAGTTTGATACCCTTGGATATTTAACTCCCAGTCGTGACCATCCTTTAACAATGTCTCAGTAATGGCCACTAAATCATAGTCATTCACAATGATTTGCGCCATCAACTCATTTACCCTATTCCGGATACTACGAGCATTTGGGTAAAGTACACTTATGTTGGCCTTTATATCTCTGTTTTGAATCTTAACACCTTGATCAGTAACCTCTCCTAAGTTATATTTCCTCTTAACTTTATGGTGTTCGGGGCAGAAAGTGGAGCTGAGTGCACAAAAGATCAGCCATGATCTCATTGAATGGCGGAGCAGGCTCGAGGGGCCAGGTGGCCTACTCCTGCTCCTAGTTCTTATGTTCTTATAAGTTCCAGCCGGGATTACCAATCTTGTCGGTCCCAACCTAGGCCGGCTTTTAAGTGCAGGATTCACGAGCCCCAGCTGCACGGCCTCCGCCCCTCAGCGGGTGGGTGCTCATATTGAATGAGCTCCACAGGAGATCGATTGGTCCAGCCCTTGGGTCTCTTGAGGGTTATTGCAGCGAAAAATCTGAAACAGTCAGCAGAACTGGCAGCGTCTGTGCAGGAGGAAACAGAGTTGGCTTTTCCAGTCCGTGTGCCTCTTCTTCAGCTCGGATCTGCTGAATTTTCCAGAATTTCCTGTTTGAATTGTGTGTTTTATGATGCTGGTTACACAGTCAATTCGTATATATGGATGAATGCAAGAACGGTAATCTATGTTAACTTGAGTGTCACTTCGTAGTAACTTCGTAGCATTTATGATGAAATTTCATGAGTGAAAGTTACATGATATCTTTCAGCTTGGCAAGGTTTTAAACTTTGCTGATTAAATTTCCAAACGTCAACAATTCGGGCAGCACGGTAGCATTGTGGATAGCATAATTGCTTCACAGCTCCAGGGTCCTAGGTTCGATTCCGGCTTGGGTCACTGTCTGTGCGGAGTCTGTACATCATCCCCGTGTGTGCGTGGGTTTCCTCCGGGTGCTCCGGTTTCCTCCCACAGTCCAAAGATGTGCAGGTTAGGTGGATTGGCCATGATAAATTGCCATTAGTGTCCAAAATTGCCCTTAGTGTTGGGTGAAGGTGTTGACCTTGGGTTGGGTGCTCTTTCCAAGAGCCGGTGCAGACTCGATGGGCCAAATGGCCTTCTGCACTGTAAATTCTATGAAATTCCATGACATTGGCACTCACGGCGACAGTGGAACAGATTCAAGTAGGCCAAGTTATGTGGGAGTGTATTACATCAAAACAGTTCACCCAAAAGCTCTAATTATGTTACGAAAGCAAAGATAATTAATTGTCCAAAGATCAAGGAAATCTTAAATTCCTCTGGTGTTTATTTCCCAATTTATAAGTAAAACACAGAACTAATGAATAAGAAACCAGAAGTCATGAACACCTTGCTCCTTGATTTATTTAATTGATGAACTGAAGAAATCTGGATTTGGTTTGAACTTTGTAATAATGAGGTAAAAGTCTCGGGTTTCCCATGTACCAGCACACTTTGGTCTCCTACTTAAGGGATGATTAATTTACTTTCGCAGAGCCAAAGGAAGATTGTGTTTTTCTTTTAATTGCACCAATGTAAAGCATAAGAATCTCTTAAACTGTGTCAATCCGAGTCCTGTCTGTACCAAAGATCAGCTCAATGATCACATGATCGATAACAGGAACTCTGGGCAGAACAATGTATCTGGCCTTCCGCACTTGCTCAGTAACCTACCTCATTGTTTAAAAATTCATTCATGGGAGATGGCTTAATTCCTCTTGAACGGAGTGTCTCGCTCAGCCATTTCAGAGGAGCATTTACGAGTCAGCCACATTGCTGTAGGTCCGGAGTCACATGTGGGCCAGGCCAGACAAGGGTGGCAGATTTCCTTCCCTAACATTAGGACCTTTGGGGTTCTCTCTTCCTGCCGGCAGCCTGCTGATGGATTTCCCAGCGGTGTTGAGTGGGGAGTGGCTTCAGTGGGAAGCAGCAGGAGTAGAGAACCTCGCGAACGGCGTGCCGCCATTGAGCGGCTGGGGCGATTGGACAAACCAACCCTCGAACCAGAGAGGGTTTTTAATGGCAATGGTTTCATAGGGCGGGGTTATTGGGTGACGGGGATAGGATGGAAGTGAGGGCTTAAGCGGGTCGGTGCAGACTCGATGGGCCCAATGGCCTACTTCTGCACTGTATGTTCTATGTTCCATGTTCTAATCGTCATTTAATTCCAGGGTTGGGATTCTCTGGCCTCCTTGTCGCGTGTTTCCCGGCAGCGGTAGTGGCACTGCGTTCGTTGGCGGTGGTATTCTCTGCTCTCGCTACTGTCAATGGGATTTCCCATTGAAGCCACCCTCGGTCACCGGGAAACCCGCAGATGGAGGTGCACTACCAGCGGGACCAGGAAACGTCCGGAGAATTCCGACCCAGGTTTTTTTTTTTTATAAATTTAGATTACCCAATTATTTTTTCTTATTAAGGGGCAATTTAGCATGGCCAATCCACCTACTTTGCACATTTTTGGGTTGTGGGGGCGAAACCCACGCAGACACGGGGAGAATGTGCAAACTCCACATGGACAGTGACCCAGAGCCGGGATCGAACCTGGGACCTCAGCGCCGTGAGGCGGTTGTGCTAACCACTAGGCCACCGTGCTGCCCCGACCCAGGTTTTTTTAATTGAATTTCAATTTGGCGTGGTGGGATGTGAACCCAGTGATGGAACCATCAATTCACCAGACACGTGTTTCCGATATGAATCTAGGCTTTAATCGACTTACTACAGAGCCAGCCTGTTACCCGTTGATGAACTCTCAGTGAACTGCAGGCTGACTCTGGGCAAGGGTATTTATACAGCAGCACTAGGGGGAGGAGTCATGGGCGGAGCCAAGGGTGGAGCCCTGTGCAAGCTCCTGAGCATTCCCAGAGCTACTCCCCCTAGTGGTCGGATAACGCTACTGCACTTACAAAGACATAGTGTGAATTACCATGTTACATTGACTACACCCAGGTACCCGGCGATTTCCCCTGCTCGTTAGGTTACTAGTCCAGTGGCAATACCACCACAGCACCACCACCTCCGACAGAGCAGATTGATGGTGGTGTCAAGTGATCTCCATTCATTCTTTAAAAATTGTCTCCTCACACATTGTTTTTCTGACGGAAATAGATGAAAGACATTTAAATGCAAGCTTGAAGCCTTAGAGAGTTGTCATTGTCATTTTCCTGGTGGTCAGTTGTTGTACTCAGAGACCTCTTTTCGATGCTGAGCCCGGGCCAAGTTGACTCACATCAACCTGCGACAATCCCAGTTACGATTTAGTAGCCAGCTGTCAAATAACTTTGCCTACTCAGGAATACGCCGGCCTGCATTGCTAAGTTTAAGGTAGTGTCGGGGTGAGCTCTCAGGGCAGAGGCACCCGCATTATATGTTATATTTCTATGAAATACACACTAATTTTTTTTTTAATAAACAATTTTAATGAGGTAGTTTTTGGCTTTATAAACAGTTACAAACATCATCAGAAAGAAAGCAAAAAAGGCAAAAATGTGCAAACATCCACGTACTTTCAATACTTCCATCATAACATATTGCACAAGCCCGCTCCCCTCCCACCGGTACTACCCGCCATATTTTCCCTCCTACTCTACTCTACCCCCCCTCCCCCCCACCCTCCTGCTGACGCTCACTCTCCCGCAAAGAAGTCAATAAATGGTTGCCACCTCCGGGTGAACCCCTGCACAGATCCCCTCAAGGCGAACTTAATTTTTTCCATCCCCAGGAAACTCGACATGTCCGCAAGCCACCACTCAGTTTTCGGGGGCTTTGAGTCCCTCCACGCCAATAATATTCATCGCCGGGCTATCAGGGAAGCAAAGGCCAACACATCGGCCTCTTTCTCCCCCTGGACGCCCGGGTCTTCCGAAATCCCAAAAATTGCCACCCCTGAACTCATCACCACCCTTGTTTTTAGCAGAAATACACACTATTTGCTGTTAAACTAAGAATGTATAAATCTAGCTAAAATGGCGGATAACAATTTACAGAGGCATCATGGGGATTACTTGGCCACATTCTTGCAGCAGGGCACCTTACACAGACTCACACAATGAGTCTAGATCAAACCGACACAACGACCCATTCAGCAGCTAGGCAGTTTGCCCCGAACAATGGAACCAGCTAACAAAGTCAAGATGAGGAAGTCTCAAGCTTGCGAGTTATTGTGAAGACCAAGGGAACAGTTGCTAAGGATCAGGATAACATCATTAAGAAACCTCTGCCGCTCCATGAGTTGATCATGCAGCCCCTCCATGTCTAATGACTAATTTCATTGGATCTTTACATAATCTATAATCTGTATGATTGACCCGTGTCCAGCTGAAGTGGGCTGAGTAACTGCTTGAAAAGGTATAAATATCGATGATTTGCCTTTGTTCAGGGAAGAAGCCTATGGTGTTCCCAGCGACTTACTTCCCGCTGGCATAATCAATAAACCGTTTGACTTTTGGAGCGGACTCAATTGTGGAGTGATTCTTCCAGAATTCTTTCCCACTCTAGCAGTAGTTATAATAGTTAAGGTTGGTCAAATTGTAAACCTAGTTGCCAATGGAGTGATTGTAGGACTCTAGGTTAGGGAGATTGTCAAAATTGGAAAACTACCATGCTTTTGCACTGATCTGATCTTTGTATGTAGTGCACCAACCTCTCATTAGGTAGTGTTGAGATTTTGCACTGTGGACAGCCATTCTCTTTGAACTGGGTTGAAAACTCTCCACTTAGTTCCCGTAGCAGAGGGTATTCACTGAGTTCCAATCTGGACCTAGGCTTACTGTGTGCGTATTACTTCCCTCCAGTTCCCCAGTATGTTCACCTTTTACACTGAATAAGTGAAACAACATTGTGGCACTGTGGTAGTGTCCCGCCCTCTCAGCCAGTAGTTACAGGTTCAAGTCCTATCCCAAGACTTGATAATCAAGGAAAAATGCGTTCATAATGTAGCCAAATAGAATGTGTATCAACCTCTAAATCCTTCCAATGTGTAAAAGCAGGATAGATTCCAACAATACTCTCGGCAGGCATAACCATTTTCCAACCACTTGCGGCATGTTACCGAGAGGGAGAAGCTGAGAACAGACAAAAGGAGTTTGTGATTCTATTTTTATAATCTTTTTCATAATCTTTATTGTCACAAGTAGGTTCACACTAACACTGCAATGAGGTTACAATGAAAATCCCCGCGTCGCCACATTCCGGCGCCTGTTCGGGTACACGGAGGGAGAATTCAGAATGTCCAATTCACCTAACAAGCACGTCTTTTGGGACTTGTGGGAGGAAACTGGAGCACCCGGAAGAAACCCACGCAGACACGGGGGAGAACGTGCAGACTCCGCACAGACAGTGACCCCTGCCAGGAATCGAACCTGGGACCCTGGCGCTGAGAAGCAATAGTGCTAACCACTGTGCTACCGTGCCGCCCTGATTTTCAAAAAAAAAAGAATCAACAAAAATATTGGAATGAACATAATCTTTCCTTCCCGTTTTTCCCTTTCCCCTGACTTTACCTGTGCTTAATAGCTATTTATATCTTTCAATTCTGCTGAATGGTCGACGACCTGAAATATTTGAACTCTTGTTTCTTTGATGTTGCGTGACCCGTTGTCTGTCCCCAGCACTGTCTGTTTTTATTGTGGACACCCAGCATCTGCAGCGTTTTACACTTTTTGACTTTAAAAGTTACTCGCTGACAGAGTAGACTTCCATTCAGCACACTAGAGGTGGGCTTGCTGAAATGTTTCAACACTGACTGGACAGAATCTTGATTCAATGGGTTTTATGAGGTGTGAGGTTAACTGCAAGGGTAGGAGGGCAGTGGAAACAGTCTGAACATGACCTTGACGGCGGCTTTGCTCTGGATAAGCTATGTGGCATTTCATTTGTTGCTATTTTGTGAATTACTTTTCCTGTCATGATTGAGAGTCAGTAAGTAGAATGTAACAGAGCAATGCCCTATTTCGAACCTGATTAATATAGTATTCATAGGTCGGCATAGATGATAAATCAATCGGAGTTTTTTCCAGACAGGTATTTTTAGAACCTTTTTCCCTTTCGCAAAGGTTAGGGTTCACTTGTTTTAACGAGCAGTGGTGTCAAGTTGCACTAATGTATATAGTGTTAACATCTGTACAAACAACAATTAGACTGCAAGAGAGATAATCTCAGTTTGTTGGTCTAAACCATTGCAGTTTCTATAGTTTTAACTAGAACAAAACCTTGGAGCCAGTTCTGTAAAAGAAAAGTTATTAATATATTTGATGTGGGGCCTTAATCACAAGAAACACATTTAAAAATGTAAGTTCCATGTAATATGATGACCAGAAATGCTTTGTTCCATCCCTTTATATTGATATTGAGCAGGCCCAATTCTGACCCATGACCATGGGAAGATCATTGAAGCAGTCAGAGAGTGTGGTGATATGATTTGCATAGCTGTCTGCCATTGGGGCAGAACACCGGCTTACTATTGGCCCTGGTCGGTCATGTGCCTCTTGACCGATTGGTTGAGACCAGTCATGTGACAGCTCTCCGATTGGTCGAGAGGCTGAATTAACCACGCATCCTTGCCGAGGTATAAATAGTTAAACGCCGGGCGGTCGTCCATTTTATTGTAGACAACCGCAGGGCTAAGTTCTAGTTTATTAAAGCTTAACTTTTGTAAAGCAACTCGTCTCTCGTGCAATTGATGGCTCATCAGAGAGGTATGCCATGGGTGCTGCATTGAGCAAAGCTTCAGTAATGACCCTGTGTTGAAATGATTGTCTTGCCACAACCATCTTCCTTTGTCCTCGGTATGACTCCAGCCATTTCCCCATTGCCTTTACTTCAACAAGTAAATGCCATGGCTGCTTGGTACCTGTGGTAGTATGACTAGAGGTACTACGGTACCTGGGAGTATGAGCTACCATTGGTGAAGAAGGCTCGCTGCTCATTGGCCCAAGTGTTTGCATTTCATTGGTCGGAACGTAAGGTAGCTCCGCCCAGTGAGGCGGGGTATAAGAACCCGTGTTTCCCAGCAGCCGGCCTTCTTTCTGTACTCGAGCTGCTGGGGAAACATCTTGTTGATTAAAGCCTTCAATTCGGACTACATCCTCGTTTCAGTAGTTATTGATCGCGCATCAGTACCACACTCAAATGCTGACCTACACGTGACTCCACACCCACAACCTTGGGCTTGTCTCCACAATGGCCGACCAAACACAATTGGGGATGGGCAATAAACGTTGGCACAGCCAGCCATGCCCTCTTTCCGTGAATGAATGGAGACAAATAAATCAAGGGCGTTATTCCCCCTCACCTCGCTTTGATTCAGCTCTTGTGTCCATGCTTGGAAGAGACTGCAATGGGACCTGGAAACAGAACCCAAACTGAGCATTGGTGAGCAAGTTATTAGTGCATAGGTGGGGTGTGAAGAGCACTGGTTGGGTTGACAATACATTACCACTCTACTGAAGATTGGGGGGGGGTAGCCTGAAGGGGTGATAATTGTTATTTATTATTTACAGGGCAGAAGGAGGCCATTCAGCCCATTGTGTCTGCAACAGCTCCCAAAAGAGCTTCCTAGCTAGTTCCATTCCTCAGCCCTATCTCCGTAGCTCTCAAATTTTTTCACTTTCAAATATACATCCAGCTCTCTTTTGAAACCTCCTATGGAATCCACCTCCAACAGCACCAGGCAGCGCATTCCAAATTCCAACAAATCTCGGAGTAAAGAAGTTTCTCCTCATCTCACTCCGAGCTCTCTTGCTGACCATCTTGAAATGTTCCCCCCTAGGCACTGATGCACCAACTAGTGGAAACAGAATATCCTCCTTTACCCTGTCAAAACTGTTCAGAATTTGGAACGCCTCAATAAAGTCACCTCTTAATCTGCTCTGCTCCAAGGAGAACAAGCCAATTTATCCAATCTCTCCTTGTGTCTAAAATTCCTCATTCCTGGTATCATTCTAAGAATCTCCTTTGCGCTCCCTCCAGGGCTTTAGCATCCTTCCTTAAATAAGGTGCCCAGTGAACACAATTCTCCAAATGTGGTCTGACCAATGATTTGTAGAGGTGTAGCATCAAACTCCCTTACTGGTTTTATACTCTATGCCTCTATTTATAAACCCAAGGATGCTCTTAGCCTTCTTAACACCTGTTTCAACTTGCCTGGCCACCATCAGATAATGCACTTAAACCCCGAGGTCCCTCTGATCCTGTACTCCCCTCAAAGTTGTACCGTTGAGCCTAAATTGTCTCAATGGTCGGGTTCGAGTTGTATTTTTTATAGACAAGATATACCTGAACAATCTTCCCCTTAGAGGTCAGTGTTGTGTGTACTGAAATAGTGTAGTTAAGGCTAAGGTCTTCAGGAATACAAAGAAAGAACAAAGGAAATTACAGCACAGGAACAGGCCCTTCGGCCCTCCCAGCCTGCGCCGATCCAGATCCTTATTCTAAACCTGTCTCCAATTTTCCAAGGATCTACTTCCCTCTGTTCCCCGCCCGTTCCTATATCTGTCTAGATGCATCTTAAATGATGCTATAGTGCCCGCCTCTACCACCTCCGCTGGCGAAGCGTTCCAAGCACCCACCACCCTCTGCGTAAAAAACTTTCCACGCACATCTCCCTTAAACTTTCCCCCTCTCACCTTGAAATCGTGACCCCTTGTAATTGACACCCCCACTCTTGGGAAAAGCTTATTGCCATCCACCCTGTCCATCATACCTCTCATAATTTTGGAGACAAATAGGCTTTTGTCAGGACGCATAGCCTTTACTGTTTCCAGGGCATCCGCTGTTTTTGTTTTAAATCCTACACGGCATGTATCAAATTGTGGAACACTGGAATTGAGCACGGCAGCTTCAACTCGATTATGCTTCCGAGAAGGCGGCCTTCCGCTCCCCACCCCCTGCAAAATGGCACCCCTTGTCTTTGCTGGGCTGTGCCATCATTGAGGATCAGGACGTTCAGGAACTCTCGTCCTCCCGTTGGAGAATTTCAATTCAGTTTCAAAAGTCAGGGAGGAAAATCCGCAGCTCTTCAGGAAGATGACCCTTGGCGCTACCTTGTCAGGACAACCAGAGAGGGACAATAAATGCCCGCAATCCTGAGAATCAGCAACAACAACAAAAAATCCTGAGGAAAAAAATCATTTAAAAACAACACGTGCTCAGTTTTTTAAGCAGGCGCTCTCTGGATCATGGTCAGGAGTAAGAGCATCGGTTGAATTCGTCGCTCTCGGAGCCTCATCCTGGTTCTTCTGAAGTCAGCTCATGCTAAGTGAGGACTGATGTGGAGATGCCGGCGTTGGACTGGGGTGAGCACAGTAAGAAGTCTTACAACACCAGGTTAAAGTCCAACAGGTTTGATTCAAACACGAGCTTTCGGAGCGCAGCTCCTTCCTCAGGTGAATGGCGAGGTATCTCAAATACCTCGCCATTCACCTGAGGAAGGAGCTGCGCTCCGAAAGCTCGTGTTTGAATCAAACCTGTTGGACTTTAACCTGGTGTTGTAAGACTTCTTACTAAGTGAGGACTGACTAGGAACCCGGAGTTGGGATATTCCAGGCTGTGCGTGGCTCGATTCCACCTCGAGTGGATCATTTACCAACTTGGTGACTGGGGAAAGTTCCAAACTTTTCTCAGTGAAAGGGAAATTGCTCGATAAACAAACGGATGGGCCATCCTCATGGATTTAAACTTTCTTCTGTCCGGCTCTTAAAAAGGACATTTTGGAGCAGGAGCAAGGTGCAGAGCTGCCAGGACCTGAGAACGGATAAAACAGCTGTTTCCTGAGCCGCTTCCAAATGTGTCTCTACGGATGAGTGTAGAGGTGAAAATGGAGCGCAGTGAATGTTCAAGGCAGCAGAATCATCTCTGAACTGTTTGAATCTTCCATTTCCTTTCCAAATCTCTGCAACAGAATGTTTTTTCTTTACTCGTCATTATTTCTGGTAATTATGATTGTCTAAAATGACAGTGCTAATGGTATGAAATAGATTTGGAAAAAGTAGACATTTCCTTTATTGCGAGCAAGATTTAGCCATTCCAAATTGCAATGCCCATCTGGTGGCACAGCGGTTAGCGCTGCTGCCCTCACAGCGCCAGGGACCCGGACCCGGGTTCAGTTCCGGCCTTGGGTGAATGTCTGTGTGGAGTCTGGACTTTCGCCCATGAGTGCGTGGGTTTCCTCCGGGTGCTCCAGTTTCCTCCCATATCAAAAAATGTGCAGGCTAGGTGGATTGGCCATGCTAAATTGCCCCTTAGTTTCCAAAATGTTAGGGCGGGTTACTGGGTTACAGGGATAGGGTGGAGGCATGGGCTTAAGTAGGGTGCTCTTTCCAAGGGTTGTTGCGGACTCGATGGGCCGAAGGGCCTCCTTCGCACTGTAAATTCTATGAAATTGAATGTGCAGTTCAGTTCTAGAACTTTCTTCTAAAAGGTGCCTTCAGATGGAATTCAGGCCCCAGAAGGTAAAACGCTTTTCGTCAAAAAGATTCTCACATAGGAGCAGCATGGTGATGCAGTGGTTAGCACTGCTGCCGACGTCGGTGAGGACCTAGATTCAATCCCAGCCCCGGGTCACTGTCCGGGTGGAGTTTCCACATTCTCCCCATGTCTGCGTGGGTTTCACCTCCACAACCCAAAGATGTGCAGGTCAGATGGATTGGCCACTCTAAATTGCCCCTTAATTGAAAAAAAAATAATTGAGTACTCTAAATTTATTTAAAATAAAGATTCTCACGTTAAATGCAAAGCAGCTGCTCAGCTCAATAATAACTTGGAACTTGGGAATTCAAAAAAAAAACCGAGAATGGATTAAGCAATTGCCTGAACAGCAAGAAGCAGCAGGCACTTGTTCAGAGAGCTATATTGGAATGGGGTGGTGGGGGGGGAGTGGTGAGTGGTGAGTGAAGGACCCCCCACTGTTTCTACAATACACTAACAACCTGGCCTTCCGATCTCACCTCACGCTAGTATGAGGACCCATAATTTTACAAGGGTCTCCAATAACAACAACTTGCATTGACACTGTGCTTATAATGTTGTAAAACACCCCCAAGGCACATTGTCGGAGTATCTCCAAAGCAAAATTGTAGGGCTGGAGGACATTACAGAGATGGGGCGGAGATGGGGGAGGGATTTGAAGACCAGGGTGGGAATTTCAAACTTGAGGTGCTGTTGGAATGGGAATCAACTTCGGTCAACTGAGGGGGTGATGGGTGAGCGGATGTTAAGATATGGGCAGCAGCACTGTGAATGATGTCCAGCCAACAGAGGAAGGTCAGTCAGGAGTGCATTGAAATGGAGGGAGAGGCACGTATGAAGGTTTCAGCAACAGATGGGCTGGAGCCAGAAACTTGCAGATTTGAAGTTAGGTGATGGGGTGGATATTCGGTTGAATGCTCAGTTGGCGGTCAAATAGGTTGTGGACAGTTTAGTTCGGTCTCAGAAAATTGCCAGAGGGACGGGGTCTGTGGCTAAGGAACCGAGTTTGTACTGGGGGGGTCCAAAGAGAATTACTTTGGTCTGAATGGAGGAACACACACACGGAACTGAATGATCCTCTCCTGTTCCGATGTTCCTACACGAGGGGTTAAATGTAAAGGCAAACTTAAAATCATTGGTTCAGATCAATGTGAAAATTATTGTAATGAAAATTGGTTCTTAAGTTTGTCCCTGCTCCCTAAGCAGTCACAGAATCAACAGTGCAGAAGGAGGCCATTCGGCCCATCAAGTCTGCACCGGCCCTTGGAAAGAGCACCCGACCCAAGCCCATCCTATCCTCCACCCTATCCCCATCACACCACCCAACCCTTTTGGACACTATGGGCAATTTAGCATGGCCAATCTGCCTAATCTACACTTCTTTGGACTGTGGGAGGAAACCGGAGCACCCGGAGGAAACCCACGCACACACGGGGAGAACGTGCAGACTCCGCACAAACAGTGACCCAAGCCGGGAATCGATCCTGGGACCCTGGATAACCACTGCTAACTCCTGTACTACTGTGCTGCCCAGATCACATAGGAGATAAACTATAACACTGTACAAATCAGCTCTGTAATGATTCTGGACTTCAGTCTTCAACAAATTCAAGTTGAACTGCATCCCAGTCCAGATGTTGAGGGAAGGAACAATGCCGCTTCGTCTATAGTGAGAGACTGTCGGATGTTGATCCCTAGCTATAAAAGTGGTCATTTTGTATTGGATTGGTTTCAGAGTCAGAAGTTTCCCATGGTTTATATATGGGTGAACTATTTACTTTGCAAAATCCAGTTGGAGTCAAAGTTTCCCAACCACCACCCTATGTTTTGGTTGCTATGTGTACCTTGATTATAGTTTGAGCACTTTCCTGTTCATACTCTTGGCTTTGTTTTATTACAGGAAGGTATCCAGTCAAGGCTGACTCCTGCCGATGACGTTTGGACAATAATAAGCAAACCTCGTCTAACATCCTAGACTGTCGTCCTCCTTTACTCAAACGGATGTGTCCCTTGAGAACAAACTCCTTTTTACCTTTGGCAACTTTTAAAAAATGCTTTTTAAATTTCTCAAATGCTTAAAAATATTTACTTCCTTACATTTTTTTTAGTACTTGATTACTCTGTTTACCACTAAAATACTTTCCTTCAGCTCACTCTACAGGGTCATACCTGTCAGAGTGAACAGTTTTCCAGTTTACAACTTGACCTGAGCAACAGCCTTTATGATTATATTAACCGGAGATGTCTTCGCGTCAAGGTACACTTTCTTTATTGGCATTATCTTGAATCATTCTACAATTTCAGTGGGAAAGCTGCGCGTTCCAGTCTGCGTAAGCACGCAGTTTAGACTGATGGTCCATTGCATTGTGAGGCAGCGCTGCCTCGTCAGAGGCTGATGGATGGATGACCTTCTCTATTATGTTCTGTCCCTTGAACGCGATGCTAAACTCAGGGGGATGTTTATAACTCCCTGATTGAAACCGAAAAGAACAAAGGCAGCAGGCACGTCACAGCACCATCACCTGGACTTTCACTTCCAAGTCGCACATACTAATACTATAATAATAATAATAATCTTTCTTAGTGTCACAAGTGGGCTTACATTAACACTGCAATGAAGTTACTGTGAAAAGCCCCTGGTCGCCACATTCCGGCGCCTGTTCGGGTACACAGAGGGAGAATTCAGAATGTCCAATTCACATAACAAGCAGGTGGATACTCCATCCCGGCAGCTGGCCATCCCATGCCATCATGGAGGTGAGTGCGCTGCTGGCAAAGGAGAGGATAACGGCGATGTCAACAGAGAATCCCGATCCATGTCTTAGCCATTCAGCCCCTCAAGCCTGCTTTGCCGTTCTGCTTCCTCACCTCTCCTCCTCCCGGTACTGTGCTCTCAGAGGGTGTTGGCAACCATTGCATTGCTCCGTGACAATGCTTGACAAAGTATTGCAGCGGTTTGTCATTGCCTTCTTCAATATGGCTGCCCAGGAAACTCTCCAGCTCTTACCTCCTGCCATCAGGCTTACTGGAAGGAATTAGAGTCTGATAATCAGCCTGTTTCGTGATGTTGTGAATGCCCCTTCGTTGGCCATCAAATCCTGAAATGGCAGGCTGCTACCACTGTGTCACAAGATTTCTCTTAACTCAGGTGGTGAAGACGGCATATGGAAGCGGCACAATAGCACAGTGGTTAGCACTGTTGCTTCAACACTGCTGCTTTGGGGCAGCACGGTAGCATGGTGGTTAGCATAAATGCTTCACAGCCCCAAGGTCCCAGGTTCGATTCCCGGCTGGGTCACTGTCTGTGTGGAGTCTGCACGTCCTTCCCGTGTGTGCGTGGGTTTCCTCCGGGTGCTCCGGTTTCCTCCCACAGTCCAAAGATATGCGGGTTAGGGTTAAGCAGAAGCCTTCACGCCCACTCCTGACCTTGCCGGGAAAGTAAATAAACTTGGCTGTTTGTCTTTTGGTCCTTGGCTCCTCTTCTTGCTGATCTTCAGCTGGTACAAAACCCACAGTGGCCTCCCCCACTCAGTGCAGGGAGGTCCAGAGGTGCTTTTAGTAAAGGAGGACCCCACTTTGAGTGGATGAACTTGCCATCTGCTCAATAGACTGGGAAAACATTTTGAATGGGGAATGAGGGTGGGTGTGGTTCTTGGCAACGTTTTGGCTTGGAAGAAACCTGGAACCATTTTAACTCGCCGCCCACCAGGTTCCTGCCACGGGAATATCGAAGTGGTCTTTTATTCAAGAAACACATTCACAATCCAAAAGTTGAATTGTAATGTGACTTGTACCGGAAAAAAAAAATCATATATGGACTAAATATCTGAAAACGCGTAACAATTGTGTCGTGACAAAAATAGACAAAGAAATTCAGTAGGTGACAGAGGAGTGATGGACGGGATACGAAAGGGGGGGATAACGTGAATTAGAGTGATATTAAAATTGCAAACCAGGGGCGGAATTCTCCGACCCCCCCCCCCCGCTGTGGCCAGAATTCTCCGCCACCTGGGAATCGGCGGGGGCCGGGAATCACACCCCGTCCATCGGCGTGCCCCCCGCGCTGATCGGCGTGCCCCCCACGGCAATTTTTTGGCCCGCGATGGACCGAAGTCCCGCCGCTGTCAGGCCTCTCCCGCCAGCGTGGATTAAACCACCTCTGGTGCCGACGGGATTGGCGGCGCGAGCGGGCCCCCGGGGTCCTGGGGGGGGGGGGGGGCGCGGGGCGATCGGTCCCCGGGAGGTGCCCCCACGGTGGCCTGGCCCGTGATCGGGGCCTACCGATTGGCGGGCGGGCTAGTCCCGTGGGGCACTGTTTTTCTTCCGCCGCCGCCATGGCCTCCACCATGGCGGATGCGGAAGAGAATCCCCCTACCGCGCATGCGCCGGTGGTGACGTCAGCAGCCGCTGACGCACCGGCGCATGCGCGGACCGGCGAAGGCCTTTCAGCCAGCCCCGATGCCGGGCGGCGTAGCGACAAAAGCCGTTGGCGCCAGTTTTGGCACCATCGGCGTAGCGGAAACCACTCCAGTGTGGGCCTAGCCCCTGAAGGTGCGGAGAATTCCGCATCTTTGGGGAGGCCCGATGCCGGAGTGGTTGGTGCCACTCCGCTAAGCCGGGACCCCCCCCGCCCCACCGGGTAGGTGAGAATCCCGGCCCAGTTCACCATTCTGACATTACAAACACTGAACTGCATATAAATTCCATTATCTAGACGAGGAAGAGGACTGCATTAGTACTGTAGTGGTTCTAAAATTAACCCTGCAGGCCTCAATGGTTTGAACAAATGAGGAGCTTTATTAGAAGATGGTAACACTGCAGGCTGCTCTGCCACACTGTCCGTGGGCCTGGGCAAACAGATGATGATGATGTCACGGGATTGGTCTATTAAAGTGCCCCTGTTCCACTGTAAGGTTGCGAGTGAGGGAACACAGAAAATACCATGAATACACAACAAATAACTCTTCATTCGGCATCGTAAGGGTTTTTACAACTTCAATCAAGGGACTTTGTCTTCACTGGCCAGCATCTATTGCCCATTCCTAATTGCTCTTGAAAAGGTGATGGTGAGCTGCCCTCTTGAACCATTGTTGACCATGAGGTGCAGGTATACCCACAGTGCTGTTAAGTGGGGGGAGCTCCAGGATTTTGACACCAGAACAAAGCAGCCTGCTTGATTGCTCCCCCGTCCACAAACATTCAATCCCTCCACCACCGTCGGAACAATGGCAGCCGTGTGTACCATCTACAAGATCCAAACGCAGGACCTAACCAAGTTTCCTTAGGCAGCACCTTCCAAACCCGCGATCGCTATCATCTAGATGGACCAGAGCAGCAGTTACCTGGGAGCCCCACCACCTGGAAGCCACTCACCATCTTATCGCCGCTCCTTCAATGTTTCTGGTCAAAATCCTGGAATTCCCTCCCTAATAACACTGTGGGTTTACCTATATTCAGGGGCTCCAGTAGATAAGAAGGCAGCTCACCACCACCTTCTGAAGGGCAACTAGTTACTGGGCAATAAATGCTGGTCTAACCAGCGACACCTACATCCTGTAAAATATTTTTTTGGAATCCAACAAGGTACCATGCAAACTGCTCACAATTTGTCCTGTGCGCATTTAGAGTTGCGCAAAGAAACGTAAAGGTGGTAAAAAATAAAGCGGACATTGGCAAGGGTACAAATTGACCCTAACTTACCCATCAGGATGCTGATCAGGCGAAACACTGGTAATATAAAAAATTTTCCCCAGCAATCTTAGTGCAAAAAGGCTTGATTGGATTACTCCAGGGAGTGCAAGAACACATCTGAATGGCCATTTTATTAATAAAACTAAAGGGAGAATCCAGCATTTGTCACCCATCCCTAATTATCCTTGAGAAGATGAACATCTTGGGCCACGGCAACTGTTTGGTGGCCTTGCTATTTCAGGTAGTAGTCCACAGGCAACCATGACTGACTGGGCTCTGTAGGCCAGTCCAGCTAAGGAAGGCAGATTTCCTTCCCTTTCACAACAATGGATCAGTGATAGTTTCACGGTCACTATTACTGAGATTCACGTTAAATTCCAGATTTATTCAGTAATTGAATTCAACAGCTGCCTGGGTGGGATTTGAAACCATGTCCCCAGAGCATCATCTTGAGCCTCTGGATCACTAGCTCAGGGACATTTCCCTACACCACCATCTCCCACCAGAGCGATGCGCGCAAACCATGATATTTTCTCCAGGTCTTGGGAGGTATCAAGCAGAAGTTACAGGGAAAATGGTAAGAGGCTGAGAGAGGAAAGATGGCAGAGAGAGGTAAGAGGCGGAAAGAGGAAAGAGGCTGGCAACAGCAATGTGCACTAACGTTCTGCCAATGACGTGTTGAAACATCCCTAGATGCTTCACCTGGGCGCGATCAGACAAAATTCAACACTGAGCCGCATCAAAGACTTGGTCAAAGAGAAAGGCTTTAAGGACAACATAAAGGAGAGAAAGGGGAACTTCTAGTGGTGGCTATGAAGGAGCAAGTCGCACATTTGATGGCTCCAGCTCGGGTCGGACTTTTGGACCTTTTCCCCTGATTTTTACCGGACTTGAGTTGAAAAATTGATGACAGAGGCAATTGTGTACTGAATTCCCACATCGGTGCATGGACAGAAGGACTAGAAGTGCTTGTAAAGGCAGAAAAGAAGGACAGAGAAGGCTTGGGCTGAAGCTACACCGGGAGGAAGCATGGCGGAGGACCGGACCTCTGGCTTGTCGACCCAGTGGTCAACGGAGCAGCTGATGCAAGTGATCCAGGAGGGCTTCACCTAGCAGAAGCAGGACTGCTTGGATCCGATTAAAGAGGCAATTTCACGACTGGAACTTAGATTGGATGCCCAAGATCGGGCGATCCAGAAAGTAGAGAAGGCCCTGGCTGCGCAGGAGGAACATCAAACAGCCGTGAAGTTGGAGGTGGGGATGCTGAGAGACCAGCAGAAAAGACTCCTGGAGAAGGTACAGGACCTAGAGAACAGGTCCCGTTGGCAGAGCTTGAGGATCGTTGGGCTCCCGGAGGGATCCGAAGGAGCGGTCGATGGGGCATACATCGCGGACATATTCGAGAAGCTTCTGGGGGATGGGGCATTTCCCCAACCCTTAGAGGTGTACAAGGCTCACAGAGCACTTGCGAGGAAGCCGCGAACGGGAGACCCCCGAGGGCAATGGCGGTGAGATTCCACAGATACCTGGATAAGGAGCGCATTTTACAGTGGGCCAAGCAGACACGGAGCTGCTAATGGGACAACAGTATCCTACAGATCTATTAAGATCTGAGTGTGGGGGTGGCCAGGAAAAGAGTGGGGTTTAACCAGATCAGGTCGACCCTTTTCAAGAAAAAGGTGAAGTTCGGGCTGTTGTATCCGGCCCGCCTCTGGGTTACACACGAGGAGCAACATTACTATTTTGAGTCAGCTGAGGAAGCGCTGGACTTTGCGAAAAGGAAAGAACTGGTGTCAGACTGAGAACTTTGAACTTTGAATTTTGTTGTAGTGTTTAAGGGTTTTTAAAAAAATGTTTCTTATTTCTTGCTTTTTCGGACGTTATTTGCTATGCCTGCTGCATGGATCTGGGGCCAGCTGCAGAGCTGAGTGAGGTAAAGTTTGCATTTGCACTATTGGGGGATGGAGGTGTGTTTGTTCAGATGCTGGATCTTTCGCTTGATCCTTTTTTTTTATTATTGGGTATTTTCTATCTCTGTCGGGCAATTGTGTTGGGATTGTTTTTCATTTGAATATGTATGTATGACTGGGTTGGAGGGTGGGGAGGGAACAATAGGTGAGAGATTGTCTGGTGCCGGGGTGAGGGCCACCAAGCTAGCTGAGCGGGCTAGCTTACAGAAGCGTAGTGGGGGGTGAACAGATGTTAGGTTTATCAAAGGAGCAGAGCGATGAAAATTGAGGATACTCGAGAATGTAGAACTGTATTAGGGGGAGGACAGTTATGAAGCATTGCACACAAGAATGAGGTTTCTAAAAATTGTAATCACATTCCAGTGAACAGTCATACAACAGTATTGGCAACAAAGGCGGGCAAGGATGGATGCAAGGAAACAATATTTGACGATTCAACAAAGGGACCATGAGAAAATATCTTAAAAACAGGGGAGTCAAACCTGTAACAATATAACTTTAAAAGTATTTTCACCAGTTTCCAATCTTCCATGGCTTACTATAATTTAACGTTACCAGAATCATAGATCATAGAATTTACAGTGCAGAAGGAAGCCATTCAGCCCATCGAGTCTGCACCGGCTTTTGGAAAGAGCACCCTACCCAAGCCCACACCTCCACCCTATCCCCATAACCCAGCAACCCCACTCAACACTAAGGTCAATTTTGGACACTAAGGGAAATTTAGAAAGGCCAATCCACCTAACCTGCACATCTTTGGACTCTGGGAGGAAAGTGGAGCACTTGGAGGAAACCCACGCAGACACGGGGAGAACGTGCAGACTCCACATAGACAGTGTTCCAAGCCAGGAATCGAACTTGGGACTCTGGAGCTGTGAAGCAATTGTGCTAACCATTGTACTGCCGTGCTGCCCTAATCATTGTGTCTATTTAACAGTAAAATCTGATTCTGGGCCATTGATTCCTATTTATGCTACATATTTGGATTTGGGTTTGTGGTATAGTGAAAAATATTGTTCTGCGTACAGCCCAGACAGATGGTTCCATGCGTGAAAACATATAGGACATACGATAGATACACAATGTAAATACATAGACGTAGACATTGGGTGAAGCATATGGAGTGTAGTGCTACTCAGTAGAGAAGATACATGGAGAGATCAGTTTAGTCCATAAGAGGGTCATTCAGGAGCCTGGTACCAGCGGGGAAGAAGCTGTTTTTGAATCTGTTAGCTTGCGTTCTCAGACTTTTGTATCTCCTGCCTGACGAAGAGGTTGGAAGAGTGGGAGGGGTCTTTGATTATGCTGCCCGCTTTCCTAAGGAGAGCAGGAGGTGTAGACAGAGTCAATGGATGGGAGGCAGGTTCGCATGATGGACTGGGCTGTGTTCACAAGTCTCTGTCTTTTCTTACGATCTTGGGCCAAGCAGTTGCCATACCAGGCTGTGATGCAGCCAAATAGGATGCTTTCCATGGTGCATCTGTAAAAACTGGTAAGAGTCATTGTGGACATGCCAAAGTTCCTTAGTTTTTCGAGGAAGTATACGTGCTGTTGTGCTTTCTTGATTGTGGCGTCAACGTGGGTTGACCAGGACAGAGTGCTGCCAATGTGTAGTCCTAGCAATTTGAAACTGTCAACCATTGTGTATTTGTGTATTAACAATTTACTCATGCAAATCAAATTAATTTGTCCAATATTTTAATTCAGCATTTTGCATGTAATATGATCATCTGTCATTATTCACATAGTATCATTTTGAGGGTGATATCGTCAAACCTTCCAATCAAAATGTCTCAAAAATATCATTGCAGAATTATTCAGACTAGCAATTACAATAGCAAGCAGCTCATTTCACCATTGACCAACCGAGGCATGATATTCATAACAAAGAATAATAAACAATTCCCATTGTGCAATACGCAAGTAAAATAGAATAGTTATTCATAAACAGCCTCTCTGCTTTTCCAAACACATTACGATCTTTAATAACATTGTATAAATATGGGGTCAGTTTGGATGAAATGCAATTGGTCCAATGTCTATGTTCAATAAACAGGTTAAACTAAAGCAAAAAAAGAATGCAAGTTAGTTAATGAGCTATATCCCAAGGGTTTAAGTTCAACAATTGCTGCCCAGTCTAAGTGTTTGTGTTGTTTGATTGGATATTCCTCCATAGGTCCACAGGACAACTTTATATAAAGATATCAAAGCCTATTATTAAATGTAATACTGATTTATCTGCCAATGACATTCAACAGAGTGTGACATTAATGGAGCGAGGTGCAGGTCATAATTCAGCTCATTAACTTCTTGATATTTTGACACATTAAATTTTATTGCTTTACAAATGATTACTCCAACCACCAAAAAGCCATCAAAGTGTTCTGACAATACGATGGAATAAGCAGTGGGAATACCCACGGCTGCGGTGGGGGGGGTAATCAACATGTTTTCACTCAACGCCACCAGGGAGGTATGTATGGGTTTCGCCAAGAACAATATGAGGGTTCACAGGGAGAAAATGGATGGATCCCTAAATCATGAGATTTGGCAGCAGATTTCCCTGGACTACCAGGAGGGTTAGATGAATCAAGTCCAGGAATTTCCTCGGCTGGTATATAAATCAGCCTAATGTAGAACACCAAAAAACTGAATGAATCAGCTGCATAGCTTTCCGGATCACAAAAAAGTACTCGTCATTATTTTTTCTGTTTAAAAAAGTGAAGAATAATTCCGCGTTTTAACACACTTGGCTGTCACTCACTTCCAAGTCCTCAAGGGGACATCGGAAACAAGCCTCTCAGCTCACAATGCAGTGCCACACATCGAACAAAATGGTTTGAAATCAGTAAAGAGTAGTTTTTAAAAAGTGCCATTCTTGGATATCAGGCACTTTTCCTGAAGCAAGATACCACTTAACTCTCAAACAATGATGCACCGCATCACATTATTTGAAGCGGTTTCTGTGTTGTAGATGAGAAATTCTGTCAGTGTGAACACCTTAAGGCGATGGTTTTTCCTGGGTTCAGCAGGAGAGCTTGCTGTGTGCCTGGGATGCATCTGGTTGGTGAAGAATTTTAAACAGAGGACTCATAAGTTAACTGGATTTTTGCGAACAGGAATGCTGTGGGAAAGGATGTGGTTGGTTCAATAGATAGCATCAGCAAATGGAACAGGTCAAGTGTGTTTGGGCCTGATAGCCATCTCCTGTCCCGAATAGGTAAATATTTTTTAATGTTAACAAAGAGCTGTCATTCTAAAGGCTCTTTTTCCACAGAAAAGAGGTCAGAAGATAACTAGTTCTCTGTACACATGCGGTGATGCATCGGCAGAGAACTTTAGGTCAGCTAAGCAAGACAGTAGAATGAAACAGGCAGACAGTTCAACACTGCTCCATTATTAAAGTTTCTAGCAGGTCTTGTGGCTGAGTAGGTCGCCTGCCTGCTTCCGAGTCAGAAGCTCTCGGTTTTATGCCCCACTCGAGGACTTGTTGGCCACGGAGGGAATGTTTGTAATGCAGTTTAACAGTCTGCTAACACTTCCCCAATATTCCCCAAAGGGGGGGGGGGGGGGGGGGGGGGGGAAATACACTAGTGAAGACAAACGAAGACTCCACTGTTATCAAGCAGACAGCTGCACCATAACTGGGTTGTGAATCAACAAAAATTGGGTCAAGTTTTGTGTCATTGAAATTCAAAATTTAATTTCAGTACTAATCCTTGCAATTGACACAACCTTCTGCCTCAATGTCCAATTAAGCAAGTTTGATTTCATCATGAACTGAGGCAATTCTCAAAAGAGTTATAACAGCCAGAACCTGCCTTGATTAAGCATGCAGATTCAATCACGATGACTTTTCCCATGACCGTTTTGCTGTCGCAATCTCTTGGCAAGGATTAAGCAATTAATAATAATCTTGACTATTGTCACAACAAGCCTTACATTAACACTACAATGAAGTTGCTGTGAAAATCCCCTAGTCGCCACACTCCGCCGCCTGTTCGGGTACACTGAGGGAGAATTCAAAATGTCCAATTCACCTAGCAAACACGTCTTGAAATGAAAATGAAAATCGCTTATTGTCATAAGTAGGCTTCAAATGAAGGTACTGTGAAAAGCCCCTAGTCGCCACATTCTGGCGCCTGTTCGGGGAGGCTGGTACGGGAATTGAATCCCCGCTGCTGGCTTTGGTCTGCTTTACAAGCCAGCTATTTAGCCCACTGTGCTAAATCCGCCCACTGTGCGAAACCAGTCTTTTGGGACTTGTGGGAGGAAACCGGAGCACTCGGAGGAAACCCATGCAGACACGGGGAGAATGTGCAGTGACCCAAGCCGGGAATCGAACCTGGGACCCTGGCGCTGCAAAGCAACAGTGCTAACCACCGTGCCGCCCCCTATTATTATAAATTATTATATTATTATATTATATAATATTATTATAAATTATAATAAAATCATTTTCTTAATGGATTGATCTGGTGTAAAGCACTTGAATGTTCTGCCTGTAGATATGTTTGGAAACTGAAACATTTTCTACTTTAGAATGAAGAACAGGTTTAAACAAAAAGAATTTAATCAAGAATAGAATATTGATATAAAATAAAGAGAATAAAGAACTGAATATTGTTGGACACATGGAATCAACAACGAATACAATTTCACCTGGTGTGTTGCAATAATGTAAATGAAAATGAAGCCTCTGCAATGTGTTCAAACCCTTTGATTTAAAAATACGGTCTGTATTTTTCCAAAGTAAGTAATCATTGGCAGATTTCCATAGTTGTCGACTTGTTACTGATAGTCTGCACAGCATATCTGCTTTGCCTTACTCACTGCTTCTTAAGAAGTCGTACAACGCCAGGTTAAAGTCCAACAGGTTTGTTTTGAACACTAGCTTTCGGAGCACTGCTCCTTCCTCAGGTGAATGATTCACCTGAGGAAGGAGCAGTGCTCCGAAAGCTAGTGTCCGAAACAGACCTGTTGGACTTTAACCTGGCGTTGTATGACTTCTCACTGTGCTCACCCCAGTCCAACGCCGGCATTTCCACATCATCACTGCTTCTTGGCTGGGATACTGTGGATATTGCAGGGCCCAAGTCGATCAATCGCAGTCCTCGAGGAACTGAAGTGATCATTTTGGCTGGAAAAATCACGCAGTTGAAATGCTCCAGTTTGAGTGTCTCTACTCTGAGTGATATTCCAAGAGAGTGACCTCGCACCCATTAATGGATTACAGCCCAGTATCGCACGGCCAAATGGCTAATGTTGGCTACAAAGCTGCTTGGCATGATAAAAAGTAAAGGTTTATATTTTAACAAAAACTTCTTTTGAACCATAGTAACATTTTGCAGCATATTACAATCTATTATCGTTGGCTATGTAAACTGTGCTTTTATTCTTTGTGGGCCAGTTCCTCAAATTGCCCCATTTCCCTAATCGCTTTTGAAATCTTGAAAGCTCTATCATTTGCAAATCAAGTTTTTTATTGCTACATTTGTGTCAATGAGGTATTTCGAGATGTGTGAAAGTGTGAACATATTTATCCACACGACAGATTGATTGATGATCAACAAGGCAGGCCAGCAGGTTCAATTCCTGTACCAGCCTCCCCGAACAGGAGCTGGAATGTGGCGACTAGGGGCTTTTCACAGTAACTTCATTTGAAGCCTACTCGTGACTATAAGCGATTTTCATTTCATATAAATATATATTTATAGGGGCTGGTTTAGCTCACTGGGCTAAATCGCTGGCTTTTAAAGCAGACCAAGGCAGGCCAGCAGCACGGTTCGATTCCTGTACCAGCCTCCCCGGACAGGCGCCGGAATGTGGCGACTAGGGGCTTTTCACAGTAACTTCATTGAAGCCTACTCGTGACAATAAGCGATTTTCATTTCATTTTCATTTCAAATAGCACTGAAGTGCAGGTTAAGGCTAATTATTCAGAAGGACAACTACCTGAAGCAGGAATGAAGGGAGCATCCATGCCTGAAGGGGCCAATGTATTGAGGGATGTCGCCATCATAAGAAGAGCAGGGTGGCGCAGTGGATGCGTGTTGGCCTATAACCCAGAGGCCGATGGATTGAATCGCCATTGCGAATATCAAATGTCAGTAGATGATGGAGGAACAAAGCAACAGCTTGCCTTTTACCTTCAGCAAGTTTATTCTGCTCTCAGCTCAGCAGAGACACAAACGTCTTTTGGTTTCCCCACTGTTCCAGCTGTGTCCATTTGTACACTTTAGGAGGTTGAGCCAATAACCATTACCTGTCTTTAATAAGGCAATTAGCTTAACAATGTAATTGCCAAAGCATTTACTTACTGCTACATTGACGCATTGAGCAGTTTAATAGCAAGAACATCAGGCTGGGCTTTCTGACTCATGTTGTTTTATCACTGTCATTAGCCTGTTCATCGTAAACTGATTACATTCACCAAATAGGCATGTGTTAGTGCCATCATTAGTCTATAACAGCATCCTACAGACACATAGCATCTTAATAATAATAATAATTGCTTAGTGTCACAAGTAGGCTTCAATGAAGTTACTGTGAAAAGCCCCTAGTTGCCACATTCCGGCGCCTGTTTGGGGAGGCCGGTACGGGAAAAATGTAATCAAACACCCCAAAGTCAAACTATAACACAGATTATGACTCCATGCCACATTAGAAGAGATTAGGGTTGGTGACCAAAATCTTGGTCAAATAAACAGACCTTAAAGGGCATCTTATCGGAGAAAGGAGTGATTGAGAGGCCGAGAGGTTCAGGGAAGTAATTCCAGTGCTTAGGGCTCAGGCAGCCTAAAACACAGCCACTAAAGGTGGAGCAATTAAAATCTGGGACACTCAAGAGTGCATAATTAAAAGAGTGCAGAAAACACAGCAGGTTAAGGGGCTATTTGCAGTTACAGAGGTGGGGAGGATGAGGCATCATGGAGGAAGTTGAAAATCAGAATGCTTAACCAGGAACTAGTGTAGATCAGTGAGAAAAATAGTAAAGTTTCCTCATAAAACCGGACACATGAACTGCCAGGAAAAATCCCCTCTCTTTTCTTTGTTAGGACAGAGAAAGAGTTTTTTTTAAAATATATTTGTTTATGGGTATTAGGAATAGGACATAAGTGGAAGTTTCAGCTTAACTTGTGTCTCTGTATTTGTGTGCTGAGAAAGTGTTAAAACCTTTGTTTTTAGCTTCATGTTAAACAAAGGTGCCTGCATGTCTATAGGTTTTAGTTTCACTTTAAACTTTGCCTGCATTGTAATTAAGAGTTTGCGATGTAATAGCAATTACAGTCCCACACTGAAAAGCGAAAGCATTTGGGTTCAGTTGAAACCGGTTAACTGAGAAGAAAGCAGCTTTCACAGAAGCTGCCATTACAGGCAGAACAGCAAAGTTAGGGGCAAAAGGCAAGTCTCAAAAACTAAAGAGCATAAACCAGAGAATGAAAAAGAGGAGTTCCAGGAAGACCTGCAGTCAAAGGAACAAAGGAACAGAATTTGAACAAGGTACTGTCCATTGAAGTTAAAAAAAGCGGTAGAGAGAAGTTCCCAGTTAAAGACAGAGCTGAAAGGTGCAGACTTGAAGAAGTTCGCCAGCGAGAAGCCAGACATCCAAACGAATTCCAAGGTTGGTGGCATCTTAATGCAGCCTGTTAAGCAGTGGTGTCCTGTTGACGTGGTTGGGTACCTGAGATATTGTGTAGCAATTTGAATGTACATGTTAATGCAGGGAAGAGGAATACTGAAAGGAGAGGTTGAAATCCTGGACGTGCATCTTTGGTGAAGGCATCTGAGAGAAAGCCTTGGATGGGAGAATTTTTCAAAGTGTGTTCTTCCAGAATGGAGTTTGGAAACCCTTGTGTGAAAGCCAGAGTTCCAGTTAGATCAGTTGGCTCATAGTGTGACAAGCATCTGGGGAAATCTGATGATAAATCCACACAAGTTTTCTTGGATGGCAATAGTTGTGCATCTGACCACATTTCATCTATTGGTATACATGCACTTTGTAGTTAGTGAGAACATGAGAGTATAAGATAGGTTTTGTAGCTTGTGTTATCCTTTGAAATCTGTGCATACCTGTAAAGATATAGCTGGGTAAAGGAGTAATGAATTATTGTGAATCTTGCTTAATAAATGTTTTCTTCTTTTGTTAAAAGTTAGTTGGCAGTCCTATGACCCTGTTCATCCTCATTTCTAAACAAAAAATTAATGTTACAATTTATTGAGCTGTCGTTCCACTCTGGCACCTGACTGCCCAATAGTAACATCAGCTGGGATGGTAACTTCCCTTTGCAACATGTACATGTACAGAGAGACATTTATGGTTTACTATTTTCTCCCCCGCGTGCGCAAAGCGGCTCTGGGATAATGGTCTCCATTCAATAGATTGATCTCAAGTCCAATGTGTTCCATAGGACATAACCTGGCAATAAATGATCATCCAAATGTTAGTAACCTTGCGATATCACCATTATGAAACATGTTTTTGGGATATATATATAGGTGATCCATCAGAAATACGATGCACAAATCCCAAAACGAATAGAATTTAGCATAGGACAGAACATTGCCTCCAACTCTTGTCACGTTTGTGCCCCTAATACAAACCTCCTCCTACCTCTTTTGATGTAGCCCTATCAGAAAGGAAGGTTTTGACAACTACATTGACCAGATTCGCTGTTTTTGTGATGTAATTGAGGAATAAATATTGGTCAGGCCACCAGGGATAATACCCCTTTCTGTTCTTCGAAATTGCTCCATGGGGTCTCTCACAAAGGCCTGAGCGCAGTCAGGGCCTTGGTGTAACTAAAGGCAGCATTTTTGGCAGCACAGGCCTCCCTCAGTACCACACTGCTATGTTGGTCTTGATTTTTGTGCTAACCTCCTGGGGTGGAACTTGAAGCCAACAACCTTCTAACTCCGAGGAAAGAGTAGAACCAATTGAACCACAGCTGACAAAGGCTACGAACACAATCCTCTATTCCCTCTCCTTCACTTACTTACTTAGCATCTCCTGAAATGCCTCTTCTAGTTTACCTCAAACATTCCTTGCGGTAGCGAGTTCCGCATTCCGGAAATGGGAATTGGGAGGGATGTACAAGAGGCTGAACTGCTATTGGTCACATTACATGATCACCGAAAGTGAAGAGTGCCTCCTGTATCCTTCAGTTGAACACGTGCAATGTCTCATTTACATCAATGGATTTGACCGTGATTGGCAGAATTTGCTCTTATGCATTAGAAAGTCAAGTCCCTTGATTAGATTGAAAGAAAATTACTGCAGATGCTGGAATCTGAAGCAAAAACAGAAAATTCTGGACAATCTCGGCAGATCTGACACTGTCGGTGGAGAGGGAACTGAGCGAATGTTTCGAGTCTGGATGACTCTTTTCCTCAGCTACGAAACATTAGCTCCCTTCTATCTCCACAGATGCTGTCAGACCTGCTGCGATTGTCCAGCATTTTCTGTTTTTGTTCTTGATTAGGTTACAGCCTCAAACTCACTCTCGATCTGTGAGTCTTCATCCAACCAATAGCCTTACAACTCTACGGGAGTTTAACATTCTAACACGATTCTGATGAGGTGGCTTCATGTCAGTGTTACTTTTAAGCGGGCAGTAAGCTTAATCACAGGTGCAGGCACATGTCATAAATATAACAATTTGGAGCATTCAATTATTCTTTAATTTGATATGATTCATGAATTTGGACATCTGACAACTTAAAAGAAAGCAAATCAAATATAAACTAAAGTTTCAAACTCAATTAGAATCAGGACGTTCAAAAACCAGGACAGACAGAAACCCCCAGATTCCTTGAGATGTATAAATATTTATTTGAATATGACAAAGAGAGAAACAGATTGCGAGAGTTGTTTAAATGTAGGTTAAGTACCCAGGGGCTGTTATTTTCATTAGGATTTCTTTGTTAAATTGGAATGACAATCTGAAGTTTTCAGAAGAAACTCCTAGTGTGATTACACTAATCACAGTTGTAAGAATAGGACCAATTGTCACTGTTCAGTCGGTGACTGTAAGAATGCCCCCCTGCTCCCCCCCCCCCCCCCCCCCCACTACCCGTCAACTAGGCAAAGGGACCAGTGCCCCAATTGAATCTCAGTTATGGTTGTCTGTGTTACTCATGAAGTATCCTTCTTTAATCATCTGTGTGTAGGTGAGACTCTATTTATCCGCATACACTGGCCATAGTACTTATTCCTAATGAGGGCAGAGGTTAGGAAGGGTGAACCTTTCCAGAATAAGTGCCCTTGATGTCTGACTGCCAAGAAATAAAATGAAAATACCCACTATCCTTTATTTGGATATTCCACCTCGAGTGAGATGTATGTATGGGTCAAGCAAGCCTCACAGGCAGCTTAACCTTTGCTGAACACGAACCGAGAGCGAGAGAGAGACGAAAGAAAGGGTTCATGTGGTGGATAAAAATGTGATCTGTTTCACCCAAGATGACCTCAGTAGTCATAGACTTTTACAGCACAAAATGAGGCCCTGCGGCGGCCATCGAGCACCTATCTATTCTAATCCCATTTTCCAGCTCTTGGTCCGTAGACTTGTATGCGATGTATGTTTCAGGGGTTCATCTAGATGACTAGGGTAAGCCACTGTACACCAGATGAAGCAGTGCACAAGGGCATTTTTCCAACAAGTGAGCCTTTTTGTTCCGACGTTGTTTCTCAGAGGGCTGAATTCTCCCGTCTCCCCAGCCGCATGTTTCTAGGCGACATGCAGTTCATTGGCGGCGTGATTCTTTCCTCCCGCTGCTCGTCAATGGGATTTCCCATTGAAGCTACCCAACGCTGCCGGGAATCCCGCGGGCCTGGGGGGGGCGGGGGGGGGGGGGGGGGGTGCACTGCTGGCGGGATAAGAGAATCCCGACAACCGGAGAATTCTGCCCAATTCGAAATCCCTACCTCAGGACAGTGTGGAATGCCTTCACCAGATAGAAAGCGGCAGTTCAAGAAGAAGGCCCATTATTGCCTTCTCAAGGCAACTAACGATAGGAAATGAAAATTGCCGGCCTCGACAACCCAAACCTCATCGTAAGAAAGTTAGGTACAGCCAGTTATCTGTAAACATAGTTGAGAGGAACCTCATGTCCTTTAAAACTGTAATGCCAAAATGCTTCACAGAGGCATTCGGCATGAAGATAATAGACAGCAAACCAATGTTCAGAGGGGTGACCAATGAGCAGTTCCACAGGGTGACAGACAGCAGTCAATGGCATGGCCACCAATGGTGAAATGAAGACAGGAAACGGTGGACTGGAACGGTGCATTTGTCTGCACAGGAATTTCTAAAATTGGATTAAAGGTGGTATCGGTACGCTGAAGTGACGGTGCAAAAAGTGGCCTTTCAGCACATCATGCGCAAGCTGGCTCTATGCAAGAGCTAGAAACTAGTCTCACTTCCCAGCATCTTCCCCTACAGTCCTGCAAATCCTTCCTTTTCACCGCTATATAATCCAAATTCCTGTTCAGTACAAGCTATTAGGGCATTTTCTTTGAAAGGACCTTCATCTTTCAGCAGATGTCAATGTCTTGCTTCTGTTAAACGCCCTCCTATTCAATACCGTCAGCAGTGTTATTTTGCCAAACATAAAACATTTTTTGGTAAAGGGTTACAGTGAGAGCAATGTGCATATTGTTCAGTTGGGAAATTATTTCCTGTCAGTTCAGTTGAGATATTTATCTGAAGTGAATGGATCTGGAAATATTTTAGAATTGAGTACACTTGAAACATATTTTATATACAACTGCTGATTTGTAAAATGATTTATTGAATCATGTCCATATGGTGGTTAGTGTCCATGAGAAGCAGTGGCTTCAAAATTCACTCCCCTCCAGTTGGGGGGGGGGGGGGGGGGGGCATGAAGTTAATTGGTGTCGCAGAGGCCGAGGCTCTCAGTGACAAAGGGAGGTAGGAATTGCCAGATCCACGGGTAAGAGGGTTGCTGTTTCCTTGTGGGCCAGGAGGAGCATGATTCTGCACTAGGTCCTGACTCTGTCGTTTCATCTCACCTGGTGGCCAGCCTGAGCATTGGGACAGCTGCCAGGGCAGGAGGTGGAGCGACACTATGCCACTCAGTTCATGCCATTAAGCTCAACAGGACTTCCATTCTCTCTGCAGTTGCCAGGTTCATCTTTTCAAACTCACCCGCACCCATCACAACCGATATATACACTTTAAAGATAGAAAATAACAATGGATAAAAATACCTCAGGCCCGACGCTAATGTGGGATGCGAGTGCGGTGTGCGGGGGTAGGGTGGCAGGAGTGGAGCATGAACATAGGACATACAGTGCAGAAGGAGGCCACTCGGCCCATTGAGTCTGCACCGGCCCACTTAAGTCCTCACTTCCACCCTATCCCCGTAACCCAATAACCCCTCCCAACCTTTTTGGTCACTAAGGGCAATTTATCATGGCCAATCCACCTGCACGTCCTTGGACTGTGGGAGGAAAAGCAGAGCACTGGGAGGAAACCCACACAGACTCCGCACAGACGATGACCCAGCGGTGAATCAAACCTGGGACCCTGGCGCTGTGAAGCCACAGTGCTATCCACTTGTGCTACTGTGCTACCGTGCATGCAAAGGCAGGAGTGGAGAGCGACCCTGACCGGGCTCCATTACATTTTTCAGGAAGGGCGAGAGCGGATATTTGTCTGACATGATGCTGTGAGTCAGACTCTAAAGGAATGGTTCTCGAAATGAGGTAAAACGTGAAGGGGGGGGGGGGGGGGTGTTCGGAGGCAACATCAGAGGTGGACAGAAAGTCAGGTCCAGGAAAACCCAAGATTGCTCCCCTTGGAGCAGATGGAAGCCTTAAAAAATGCTTTGAAAGTAAACTGAGAAAATGTGTGAGGTTCTTCTGGCTTTAACGTCGCTGCGCAACTAGGTTTTTTTGGTATGCGACTTGCAGGCTTGGGGGAACGTGGTGGGATAGCGGTAATGACACCGTACCAATATCCAGAGGCCCCAAGCTAATCCTCTGGGGACATGGGTTCAAATCCCTCCATGAAAGCTGGTGGAATTTGCATTCAGTTATCAAATCTGGAATGAAAAGATAATCTCAGTTTCTAAGGGTTGGAATGTTTGGCCGCACCTGCCCGACGACCTGAAATTCCTGCCCAAGGTCCCCATCCTGGCCTTGGCGATCTTCGGTGGGCGCAGCCAAAAAATCCAGCCCATGGAATCCCATGAAACCACTGTCGATAACACTAATCACTACTGACCTTTAGGGAAGGAAATCTGCCGTCCTTACCTGGTCTGGCCTATGTGTGATTTCAGACCCACAGCAATGTTGTTGGCTCTTAAATGCCCTCTCAAATGGCCCAGCGAGACATTCAGTTGTATCAAACTGTTATGAAGTCGGATAAAAGGAACAATACTAGATGGGCCAGCTGGCATCAACCTAGGCATCGGAAATGGCAACAGCAAAATCAGCCCCGTCAACCGAGCAAACATCAACACACTAACATCTGGGGGCTTGTGTCCAAATTGGGGGAGCTGACCCACAGACTAGTCAAGCAATAGCCTGACATAGTCATATTAATGGAATTATTCCTTACAGATAACGTCCCAGACACCACTATGACCCTCCTTGAGTATGTCCTGTCACACTAGCAGGACAGGCCCAGCAAAATGGCAGCACAGTGGTATACAGTTGGGAGGGAGTTGCCCTGGGAGTCTTCAGCATTGAGTCTAGACCCCATGAAGTCCCATGGCCTCGGGTCAAAGATGGGCAAGGAAACCTCCTGCTCGTTACCATCTACCCCCCCCCCCCCCCCCCCCCCCACCCCTCTCAGCTGATTAATCAGTACTCTTCCATATTGAACACAGCTTGGAAGAAACCACCGAGGGTGGCAAAGGCACAGAATGTACTCTGGGTCTCTGGGTGGGGGGGGGGGCTTCAATGTCCATCACCAAGAGTGGCTCGGAAGCACCACCACAGACCGAGATGGCCGGGTCCTAAAGGACATCGCTGCTAGACTGGGACTGCAGCAGTTAACCCTTACCAACTTTTACAGATGCACCATAGAAAGCATCCTATCGGGCTGCATCACAGCCTGGGTATGGCAACTGCTCGGCCCAGGACCGCAAGGAACTTCAGAGAGTCGTGAATACCGCCCAGTCCATCACACAAACCTGCCTCCCATCCATGGACTCCATCTACACCTCCCGCTGCCGGGGGAAAGCGGGCAGCATAATCAAAGATCCCTCCCACCCGGCTTACTCACTCTTCCAACTTCTTCCATCAGGCAGGAGATACAGAAGTCTGAGAACACGCACGAACAGACTCAAAAGCAGCTTCTTCCCCACTGTCACCAGACTCCTAAATGACCCTCTTATGGACTGACCTCATTAACACTACACCCTGTATGCTTCATCCAATGCCAGTGCTTATGTAGTTACATTGTATACCTTGTGTTGCCCTATTATGTATTTTCTTTTATTCCCTTTTCTTCCCATGTACTTAATGGTCTGTTGAGCTGCTCGCAGAAAAATACTTTTCACGTTACCTCGGTACACGTGACAATAAACAAATCCAATCCAATCCAGCAGACGGTGAGGGAACCAACAAGAAGGGAAAACATACTTGACCTCGTCCTCACGAAGCTACCTATCACAGGTGCATCTGTCCATGACAGCATTGGTAGGAGTGACCACCCTGTGACAGTCCTTATGGAAACAAAGTCCCATCTTCGCATTGAGGATACCCTCCATCGTGTTGTGTGGCACTACCACCATGCTAAATAGGATATAGACTTCAAACAGATCTAGCAACCCAAGACTGGGCATCCATGAGGTGCTGTGGGCCATCAGCAGCAGCAGAATTGCATACAACCAGAATGTGTAACCTCACGACCTCAACTCTACCAAGCAGGGGGATCAAGCCTGGTTCAAGGAGGAGCGCAGGAGGGTATGACAGCAGCAGCACCAGACATATTTAAAAATGAAGTGCCAAGCCGGTGAAGCTTCTTGCCTGGCAAACAGTGTAAGCAGCATTCAGTCCACAGAGTTTAACAATCTGTAACCAATGGATAAGTTCTGCAATCCTGTCCCATCCAGTCATGAATAGAGGGGGACAATTAAACAACCATCTTCAATAATGGAGGAGCCAGCCCTTTAGTGAAAAAGACAAGGCTGAAGCATTCACAGCCAACTTTAGCAAGAACTACTAATCCATCTCAACGGGCTCCTGGAGTCCCCAATATCACAGATGCCTGTCTTCAGCCAATTCCAGTCACTCCCCGTGAGAGCAAGAAGGCATTGGATACAGCAAAGGTCATTGGCCCCGATAGGAATTCCGGGAATAGTACTGAAGACTTATGCTCCAGAACGAGCTGCTCCCTCAGCCCAGCTGCTCCGCTGCAGCTACAACATTGGCATCTGCCCGACCATTTTCAGCAACTTTATCGATGACCTCCCTTCCATCGTCAGGTCAGAAGTGGGGATGTCCGCTGATGCTTGCACAATGTTCAGCACCATTCACGATTCCTCAGATACTGAAGCAGTCCATGTCCAAATGCAGCAAGACCTGGACAATATCCAGGCTTGGGCTGACAAGTGGCAAGTTATATTTGTGCCACATAAGTGCCAGGCAATGACCACCTCCAACAAGAGAGAGTCTAACCATCGCCTCTTGACATTCAATGGCATTACAATTGATTCCCCCACTATCAACACCCTGGGGCTTACCAGGACAAGAGCAGCAGACCCATGGGAAGACCATCACCTTCAGGTTCCCCTCCAAGCCACTCACAATCCTGACTTCAAAATACATCACCCTTCCTTAATTGATGCTGGGTCAAAATCCAAAACTCCCCCCCTCGAACAGCACTGTGCGTGTACCTACACCACATGGACTTCCAGAGGTTCAAGAAGGCAGCTCACCTCCACCTTCTCAAGGGCAACTAGAGATGGGCAATAAATGCTGACTCAGCTAACAAGGCCCACATAACTGGCATGAAATAATTTTTTTAAATCTCAACGATTAATCATAGAATTTACAGTACAGAAGGAGGCCATTCGGCCCATCGAGTCTGTACCGGCTCTCAGAAAGAGCACCCTACCCAAGGTCAACACCTCCACCCTATCCCCATAACCCAGTAACCCCACCCAACACTAAGGGAAATTTTAGACACTAAGGGCAATTTATCATGGCCAATCCACCTAACCTGCACATCTTTGGACTGTGGGAGGAAACCGGAGCACCCGGAGGAAACCCACGCACGCACAGGAAGGATGTGCAGACTCCTCACAGACAGTGACCCAAGCCAGAATCGAACCTGGGACCCTGGAGCTGTGAAGCAATTGTGCTAACCACAATGCTACCGTGCTGCCCCTTAAATTAAATTCGGGGAACACTTCAGCAGTCAATGGCATTCAGCCTCTGATCTCCGGGTAAGCGTTCTCCAAGGCGGCCTTCAGGAACGTGACAACACAGAATCGCCGAACAGAAACTTATAGTCACTTCCACACACATGAGTACAGCCTCAACCGGGACCTTGGATTCATGTTTCATTACATTCACCCCCCACCATCTGGCCTGGGCTTGTGAAACCCTACCAACTGTCCTGGCTTGAGACAATTCACACCTCTTTAACCTGGGGTTACCCCTCTCTCTGGATCTGTAAAGACTTAATTAGCTGCAAATGCTCGCATTCAAAGTGTTGTCTTCCATCTTTGACTTTGTCTATATAAATGTTGCTGGAACCTATCTCTCCATTCACCTGAGGAAGGAGGTGCTCCAAAAGCTAGTGATTTGAAGCAAACCTGTTGGACTTCAACCTGGTGTTGTCAGACTTCTTACTGTGCTCACCCCAGTCCAACGCCAGCATCTCCACAGCATTTAAATATTAGGAAGTTCGTCCCAGCCTGTGACAGGTAGCTTCTTGGAAACAAATTCCAGGGTTAAAAAAGAAATGGGGTCAAATGTTTTTGAGCTCCAGATGGAAGCGCTCGACACTCATTTTAACTATCTGTCCTCCCCATTTTTTCCAAACAGCCAAGGTTAAAATCAGGCCTCTTATTTCACTGCCTCTCTTGAAGCGTTACTGTGTCAACATTTTCCAAAGTTCTATTTTGTTCGACAAATGTTCTCCAGGTGTATGATCCAAGCAGATAATTTAACAATGAGAACTCTTTGTTTTGCACGATTTCAATTTGAATGAACAGATGATTTGCGTGTTAGCAACTTCAAGTTAACACTGGATTACACAGAATCCCACTGGTGCAGATCACAGTGATAGAACATAGAATAGTACAGCACAGAACAGGCCCTTCGGCCCTCGATGTTGTGCCGAGCAATGATCACCCTACTCAAACCCATGTATCCACTCTATACCGGTAACCCAACAACCCCCCCTTAACCTTACTTTTATTAGGACACTACGGGCAATTTAGCATGGCCAATCCACCTAACCCGCACATCTTTGGACTGTGGGAGGAAACCGGAGCACCCGGAGGAAACCCACGCACACACGGGGAGGACGTGCAGACTCCACACAGACAGTGACCCAGCCGGGAATCGAACCTGCGACCCTGGAGCTGTGAAGTATTTATGCTAACCACCATGCTACCGTGCTACCGTTCCTGGCAACCAGGGACTGGATTCTTCACTATCTGAAGGCAGCAGTGAGAATCACGATCGGCCGGAGAACGTTGTGTGGAGCAAAGATCGTGGGCAGGATTCTCTGTTTGGGAGACTCCGTTGCAATTCTGCCCCGCTAGTGATGACGGAGAATTTTAACGCACTATTCACAATTCACTCCACCCTCGTCGCTTATCAATGGGATTTCCCATTGAAGCCACTCCATGCCACCGGGATACCCGTGGACAGGGGAGTGGAGGGGGGGTTGCTCTGCCAGCGGGAACAAAGAATCCCACGCCAGATCTCCTAAAACTGGAATACCTGAATCAATGACAATTAATTGTTAACCGAATGAAATTTTGAAAAAGGTTATTTAACTTGCGTCAGGACGTGCTATGCGAAGGTTTGACTATAATTCAGAAACCCGGCTTTAATAAATTCCTTTTATGAAGTAATTACTGAATGGTTTATGCTCTTTCTCAGTGGCCAAGGTCAATGCAAAGTGCCGTGCGGAGCAGGAATTTTAAATCTTTAATATGTTGTCTGGATCTAAGGGGCAAAGTTAGACAGCGCTGCTTACAAGTCCATGTGTGGTAATATTATCCTAGAGCAGCACATTCAGGGTCCTCACAGATTTCCCTGTTACGTTAAACAATGGGCGTTCGAGCAAAGTATCCAAAACCGGTAGAGCCTTGTCCTGGAATGGGTCCCTATATCATGAGGGCGACTGATTGCGATGGATGAGGTGGTCCAACAACAAACTAGAATAATGGAATCCTCAGCGATTAATATTCTCAGCCATTCTGTACGAAGGTCTGTTTTCGATTCTGCGTTCTTGAAATTCCCCAGGCTGTTTTCACGGGACAGGGGTTTTTTTTTGTTGTTTTTTTTCTGGTTTGACTCTGCTTCTCCAATTGGTAGTTCAAACATTAGGCAAATTGTAGGAAATAAATCTCCAGCGGCAATCTGTATATTTTCCAGGACTGATACTGTTGGCAAGCACATTGTTTGAATATCAAATGCTTACTGTTTGAAATTTTCATCTTTTTTTGACAGGCAATTGGCAAAAAAACAAACGCAGAACCTTGTCAAGGGTAGAAAAACACATCTTTATCTTTTATTTTTTTTAAATATATTATTACATATCCTACAATGGCCAAGCAGTTGCCCACAGGAATTCAATTCGTTTATTTTAAGATCCTTTTACGTAGAAACATATATTGAAACAGGAGGAGGCCATTCGGCCCTTCGAGCCTGCTCTGCCATTCATTATGATCATGGCTGATCATCAAGTTCAATAACCTGAGCCTGCCATCCCCCTATATCCCTTGATCCCTGATGTACCATCAATTGGACGCGAGGCACGATGAAGATCCAAACTTTGGCTTTAATCAGCTAGTTGTTAGCCCGGTGGTTGACTACAGAGAAAGGCCAGCCGCCGGGAACTCTGGGTACTTATACCCTGCCTCAGAGGTGGGGTCTACTTGCCTCTCGACCAATTGGTGAGCAGTCACATGACTAGTCCCAGCCAATCAGACGAGAGGCACATGGCCAGCCAGAGTCAATGGGAGACCAATGCTCTGCACCAATGGCAGTGCTCCCATTCATACCACCACAATTCCCTTAGCCCCAAGAACTATATCGAACTGCCTCTTGAAATTACACGACGTTTTGGCCTCAACTACTTTCTGTGGTAGTGAATTCCAGTTTCACCGCTCTCTGGATGAATACATTTCTGCTCACCTCAATCCTAAAAGGTGTACCCCCTATCCTCAAACTATGACCCCTAGTTATGGACTCCCCCACCATTGGGAACAGTCTTTCTGAATCTAATCCTGTTAGAATTTTCAAAGTTTCTATGCGAGCCCCTCTCATTCTTCTGAACTCCAATGAATAGAATCCGAACCGATTTAGAACCAGCTTCAGGGTTCCAGGTTCGATTTCCGGCTTGGGTCACTGTCTGTGCAGAGTCCGCATGTTCTCCCCCTGTCTGCGTGGGTTTCCACCGGGTGCTCTGGTTTCCTCCCACATTCTAAAGATGTGCAGGATAGGTGGATAGGCCATGCTAAATTTCCCTTCATTATGATCGTGGCTGATCATCAAGTTCAATAACCTGATCCTGTCATCCACCCATATCCCTTGATCCTTGATGTACCATCAATTGGACGCGAGGCACGATGAAGATCCAAACTTTGGCTTTAATCAGCTAGTTGTTAGCCCGGTGGTCGACTACAGAGAAAGGCCGACCGCCGGGAACTCTGGGTACTTATACCCCACCTCGGAGGTGGGGTCTACTTGCCTCTCACCAATTGGTGAGCAGTCACATGACTAGTCCCAGCCAATCAGGTTAGAAAAAGGTTAGGTGGGGCTACTGGGTTATGGGTGTGGGCTTAAATGGGGTGCTATTTCCAAGGGCTGGTAGAGACACGATGGGCCAAATTGCCTTCTTCTGCACTGTAAATTCTATGATTCTATGAATTCTATGATCTTTCCTCAGATAAGGACACTAAAACTGCACACAATACTCTAGGTGTGGTCTCACCCATGCCCTGTATAATTGCAATAAATTTTACAGCTGATTTCCTCGGTTATATAAAAGAAAACAATCAAGACTGTATTAGGTGCAGACGTTTGCCGTGTGATAACATCCCAAAATAATTACTAATCAACATGCTATGAGACATTTTCTGTGTTTTTTTAAATCCCTGTGTGAATACCAGTTGTTCGAAACATCAGAAATGTTCCAATAAACTTCATTTATTTTTAAACTAAAAGTAGACTGCTGATCTTGCAACCTGTCAGCTCACAGTGCAGCCTTGATGCACCTTACTGTGTAGTGTGACTTTGCCCCAATGTATCACAGTCACGCTTAGCATGGACTGAGTCAAGAACTCAAACTGATTTGTGTTGATTTCAACAGGCATTCCTGAACACTAGGTCAAGTGAGATGCAATAAACAACATTGTCTCACTTACACCAGCAGGGAGTGGAGTTGGAGTTCAACGGTGTTCAACGAAATCAACAGTGCCTGATCCTTTGTATTAAACTTTTATCATTTTATACCCAAAGAATACAAAAAAGTGCAATAATTACAGACATAAACAGTAAACCAAACATTAAGAGCAATAGTCAAATAAACCCACCCCATTTACTCCCCCCCCCCCCAACCCCACCACCTCTAACAGCTAACAGTGACCAATTCCTTAAAGTACAATAGGAATGATTGCCTCCCTCAAGGTATATTTGACCTTCTCGAGAAGCAACGACAATAATCTCTCCCTCAATGTCAACAAAATGAAGGAGATTGTCATCGACTTCAGGAAGCGTAGTGGAGAACATGCCCCTGTCTACATCAATGGGACTGAAGTAGAAAGGGTCGAGAGCATCAAGCTTTTAGATGTCCAGACTACCAAAAACCTGTCCTGGTCCACCCATGCCAACACGATAATTAAGAAAGTACACCATCGACTCTACTTCCTCAGAAGACTAAGGAAATTTGGCATGTCAGCTACAACTCTCACCAACTTCTACAGATGCACCATGGAAAGCATTCTTTCTGGTTGTATCACAGTTCCTGCTCTGCCCAAGACTGCAGAAAACTACAAAAGGTTGTGAATGTAGCCCAGTCCATCACGCAAACCAGCCTCCCATCCATTGTCTCTGTCTATAATTCCTGCTGCCTCGGAAAGGCAGCCAGCATAATTAAGGACCCCACGCACCCCGGACATGCTCTCTTCCACCTTCTTCCGTCAGCAAAAAGGACACAAAGGTTTGAGGTCACGTGCCAACCGACTCAAGAACAGCTTCTTCCCTGCTGCCATCAGACTTTTGACTGGACCTACCTCGTATTAAGTTGATCTTTTCTCTACACCTTGCTATAACTGTAACATTATATTCTGTAGTCTCTCCTTCCTTCCCTATGTACG
Organism: Scyliorhinus canicula; assembly: GCF_902713615.1. Taxonomy (NCBI): domain Eukaryota; kingdom Metazoa; phylum Chordata; class Chondrichthyes; order Carcharhiniformes; family Scyliorhinidae; genus Scyliorhinus; species Scyliorhinus canicula. The sequence continues at coordinate 18,244,787 of NC_052167.1, forward strand.
GTATGCGTTGTCTGTATAGTATGCAAGAAACAATACTTTTCACTGTATACAAATACATGTGACAATAATAAATCAAATCAAATCAAATCAAAAAACTCCCTGTAGTGACCAAGGCATGAGGTGGCATCACCAGAATCCAACCCAGGAGGATTTGCCTCCCAGAAGCCAATGAGGCGAATGCCAGAGCACCCGCCCCCACACCCATCCGCGGCTCCGGAGGGTCCGATACCCCGAATATAGAAACTAAAGGTCAGGGCTCCAGCTCAATATTCGGGAGTGCCGATATGGTGCTGAAAAAAAAAGACGCAGGAACCCACAAGCATGTGAACAGTGACCAATCCTGCGTGCCATTTCTGCGATTTCCTTTGTGTCTGGGGTCGGGGTAGCGGTGGGTGGGTCTGTGAAATTAGAGCACCCAGAATGTGTGGCCCATGCTGTGCAAACGTTTTAGTATACGGTGTGCGGGAGTGGCGCTCAGGGACCTGTGAACATCCTCAGATCCAGCCACAACCCACGAATATGTCAGTGACTAATTCTATCAAACCTTGGAGGCCATTCGAATGACAAATTACCATCTGTAAGAGTGTTGCACGACTGTTGTTAATGGCATGTCATTCACCTAAAAGAAGTCCAACAAATTGAACGCAATGCGAAGCTGGCTTGTATTTTTAATGAAACCCCATTAGGTATTGAAGTATTGTATCAGCTCCAGTTATACACAGGCTAAATTTGGAGCCAGATAGCCGCTCTCTCTGGCTCCACTGCTGAGACACCAACACTGACACTTTTTGGCATTTTCAAGCCATGAGCATGTTACCAGTGTGAGCCAGTCACTACATTTATAGTGTGATAACAGCTTAAGTGAGATCAGTTCAGTTGTGCAGGGAGGCAAGGCCACCTGGAAACCTTTAGCACGCAGTCTGTTATCGGACCCATGCTTCTTGTGCCATTAAAAACAGTAACAAATCTCATGAGGTGTAAACCTTTCTCAAAGCAGGCTGGTGCGCCAGGAATGTAACCTATTGAAACTTAATAATTGGTCACTTCGAGCCGGCCTTTCCCAGGGGTAGTTTGTGCGTTACATAGTCTGTCTGTTTTAGAGCGCAAAGCATTGATGCATATTACTATGAAGTTTTATGTGCAAGGGCAACGCTGATTTTTATTTTGTCTTGGCTCGTTGAGTGACAAAGTAACTATTTTATCTCAACTTTATGTTGCAACTTTTCCCTCTCCCCAAAGTAGTCTTATGATAGAGGATATTTGTAGCCAGCTACTTGTATAAAAAGATTTGATGAAACTTCAGTCAATACGAGTGACACATATTGAACTTTCACCAGTCTGGAATCTTGGATCAGAACGGATCCAATTATCCCACTTTTGTGTAAGTAATAATTGGGATACACACATTCGCCAAAAAGCCTCTGCCTTGCTTTCTCTAGCACTTCGGTTTTGCTAATGATACATCTGAAATGTATTAGATATAGATATAGAACAGTACAGCACAGAACAGGCCCTTCGGCCCTCGATGTTGTGCCGAGCAATGATCACCCTACTTAAACCCACGTAACCCGTATACCCGTAACCCAACAATCCCCCCCATTAACCTTGCACTACGGGCAATTTAGCATGGCCAATCCACCTAACCCGCACATCTTTGGACTGTGGGAGGAAACCGGAGCACCCGGAGGAAACCCACGCACACACGGGGAGGACGTGCAGACTCCACACAGACAGTGACCCAGCCGGGAATCGAACCTGGGACCCTGGAGCTGTGAAGCATTGATGCTAACCACCATGCTACCGTGAGGCCCAGCATGCAACAGTGTTAAACACATTCTTAGCAGTCATGTTTCACGCTGTAATGCTGTCGCAACACATGGTAATAGTAATATATATTGACTAATTGATCAGTTAGTAACCTGCTGCTCCTCTAAACCCCATCCCGCTGTGTGATATACTTTTGCAGTCAAAGATCACAATCATCAATGGAGCCACATGACATCCTCTGAAGCCTACCACGAAATAAGATGGGAAAAGTTAGTAATCTATTTAAGACATACTTTATTACGTAGCATCATGCAAAATAACAGATATTTGGTTGTGAGTTCTTGAAGTTATTGCTCATTGGAGAATACTGCTGACATTTATAAATTGCTGAACTTTACTCTAGTGTATAATAATGCTAGCAGGTCCTGCTGCAGAGCTACAGGACTGTACATTGCTATCAATTGTTATGTCTTCATTTTGACAATCCTGGTATTTTCTCTGCCACCAATTCTTCAAGTTACTGTTCTTCTTGCACTGATGCCTAGTCGTACATTAGGGTAGTTTAAGATGGCATTTTGGTCCGTGATGATTAACAAATCTCTTTCTTTCTGACCTACCACACTGAGGGTGTTGGGGGTCATTTTAAGCGTGGGCGATGGTACTAAAGAGGCAATGTTAAACTGGCTGGGCATCATGTGTCCTGTCTGTTTTTCACCACCATTGACTTCAAGGCAAATGAAAGTCAGTGTTGGTGTACAATTGGCTAATGACATTTCAACACATCTCCCTGGAGCGATCAAGGTCAGAAAGCCTGACTTATTTTAATCCAGTCCTTCCCCAGGGATGGAACTATAGAATAGAACTATAGAATACATACAGTGCAGCCCATCGCGTCTACACCCACCCGCCGAAAGAGCACCCCACGTCATCCCACTCCCCCGCCCTATCCCCGTAACCCCACCTAACCTGCACACCTTTGGACATTAAGGGATAATTTTAGCATGGCCAATCCACCTAACCTGCACATCTTTGGACATTAAGGGATAATTTTAGCACAGCCATTCCACCTAACCTGCACACTTTTGGACATTAAGGGATAATTTTAGCACGGCCATTCCACCTAACCTGCACACTTTTGGACATTAAGGGATAATTTTAGCACGGCCATTCCACCTAACCTGCACATCTTTGGACATTAAGGGATAATTTTAACATGGCCAATCCACCTAACCTGCACATCTTTGGACATTAAGGGATAATTTTAGCATGGCCAATCCACCTAACCTGCACATCTTTGGACATTAAGGGATAATTTCAACATGGCCAATCCACCTAACCTGCACATCTTTTGGACTGGATACTGCAGCCAGTTGTTGACTTTCTATTGCTTGCCTCATTTGAACACAGCTGTAGCAATCCATGGGAGGCAGGAGTTCCGTCACCACACCAATATTTATTTACAATAACGATATTACAGGAGCAGCTACCAACAGTGCTGCTAGCAGTCCAGTCAACTTAAGACTGGCTCACAAAGCCTACACAGGTGATTATATGGGCCCCCTCAATGAGCTATCATTGAGGGAGCTCATACTCCAATTGGCCAACCAATAAAGCCAATTGGAGTTCATTACAACAGCCTAAGCTTGGCAGTTTCCCCATTGTTACAGCAGCTCACACGCAAATTGAAGGAGCTCCTGCAATCACTTCCATGACGCAGAAAGCAAATGCAGTCAAGAGCAAAGTGTCATTTGATTTGTGTTCCTTTTCACAAAAGTTTTCTTGGTATCCATTTCGTCACTTGCGACCCCTTCATTTATCCCTGTCGAACTTTCTCCAACTGCAAGTACAAAAATATTTTCCTCGCTCCAATTTATTTATCCTTCCTCTATATTCTCAAGGTCATCAAATCTCTCCAAGTGATTCTGTGGTTGCTTGCCAAAAACAACATTCTCCATCATAAAGTTACTTCAATCTCCTCCTGGTAGGGATTGGGAGAAACACAATTTGACCTTTAACGAGTGACTTACAAATGACTGCAAATTGAAACATTTTAGATCGGATGATTGCCTGTTTCCGATTCATTGTAGCACCTGCATCTTGTGACAGCACGTGCGCAGTTCTGAGGTTACCTCCCATGTTGGCCTAATTCCTCGTCCTGTTCCCTTGTCAGTGCGCCGATATGATTTCTGATTGTTTGGCTGGTTAGTGTGTTTTTTGAAATGAAGGCAGATGTTCCTGGCCCACTGTCAGCAGCAGCAAATTATTGGAGGAAGGCATATTGCAAGTCACCCGCCCGAATGAAGCCTGTCGGGACTTAGTAGGCAGGGCGACTATGCCACCTATAGAGAAATGATCTTTAAAACCATTCCGACAGGACATACACGCAAACAGCAGCTGACAGGGAAGTTGTATTAAATGGCAATGTATACTGTTTATTATAGAATCATAGGCATTTGCAGCACAAAAACAGGCCATTCAGCCCATCGAGTCCATGCCAGCCGAAAAATCCCAATTTTGAGCTCTTCATCTTGTAGGTTACAGCACTTCGAGTGCACATTGTTGGACTGTTTAAATGCGACCAGGGTCACTGCCTTTGCCTGCCATTTACCATGCACAAACAGCAATTTGTTCTTGGCCTGCTGTTATTTTGAACGAATTGCTGGATTTGTGCAGTAGTTGCCCATTAAGCTCGATGCAGAAGGTTAAGGCTCATAAAAACATAAATGGCCTTTTGCCGACATTGATGTCTGTCCATGCAGTGCCAATCAACCTCCCCACCCAGAAAGGGAACAAGTTAGTGTCTAATCCCATTCTTACATGTCAATTGTTGTTAGATGTTAGGAATGGGTTAACAGACCTTCCAATTAAATGTTAATTTGATGTCAATTATCCAATAGAAGCCAATGATGTATAAGGGGGATTACAGGTGGCACTTTTTGTTGGTGGCGATGGATCAAAGTAATAAAGGTGTATGTTTTATGAAGCAGAACTCTTTTCTCCTTTACTGTACAGCAACCCAGAGGCTTAAACATTAGAGATTTTGAAAGTTTAATTTTTTTTTAAATGTTTTATGTTGCTTTTCAGTCTTACTTTCCCCTCAATGCAATATCTCTTTCTCTTTATTACTCTCTCTCTATCTGATTTGACTCTACTTCATTCCCTTCTCCACCCTCCCTCTGTTTCTTTCTCAATCCTTAAATCTCATCGGTTAGCGAGAAAAACGCAGGTTCTGGATGCTTCTTTGCCACTGCATTTCCAGAAAGTTATGGCACGAAAATCTTTGTTGAGCTGAGCGATGACAGGAAAAAATCTAATAAGTGGCTTACGTTGTGATATAACATCAGCCCCCCCCCCACCATTCCCCCCCCCCTCCCCCCTCCCCCCCCCCCCCCCCCCCATAGAACTATACACATAACTGGAAGGCTTTTAAATTCTGGTGTGATCGGTGATGGCTCTTCTGATACACCACCAGATACACCTGCTAAACAGGTGCTTTCCTTTGGGTTAGCAACCTAATGGAAGTAAGATAGGCCTGATTGTCCGAGTGCATCTTATCGGGGCATCTAGACTGCTGCCTGTACAAATTGGCAAACGGTCATCCATCATGGTGGCACAGTGGTTAGTAGTGCCAGGCATCAAGGTTCAATTCCAGCCTTGGGTCACAGTCTGTGTGGAGTTTTCTTTTTCTCCCCGTGTCTGAGTGGGTTTCCTCCGGGTGCTCCGGTTTCCTCCTGCAGTCCAAAGATTTGCATGCTCGGTGGATTGGCCGTGATAAAATTTGCCCTTAGTGCCCAGAGGTGTGTCGTTTATGTGAATTACGGGGATAGAGAGGGGGAGTGGGATAAGGTAAAGTGCTCTTTCAGAGGGTTGGTGCAGACTCGATGGGCCGAATGGCCTCCTTCTGTGGTTCTATCCTGCTGAGCGGCTGTGAACTGGACAGCCAGAACGTTGACTCCCAGATCTGGGGAATAGACTCCCTAGGTAACAGGTGCTCAGCAAGTGTCTCTTTAGAGTTTGACTGACAATGGTACCAATTGATGGATCCTATCTGTATGTAATTGGGAAAATTTCCCCTCCGTGTTGCCGGGAGGGGAAGATTGGAAGAATAAGGATTACCCAGCCCATGATTTGATCATTTTAATTGATGTGAAATTGCTGGTTTCCAGCATGGTCCCTGAGTATGACAGGAGGACAGAAGCACCTCTAATATTTCAAACTGTTTGCACAGAAACACCTTCTCCCATTGGACCAGACAACAGCTACTGGCGATGTTGCCATTTTGTGAAGATACAATGTTTCCCACTTTCTCAGTCAGTCGATACCCTCTTTCCTTGTTAATTAATCTCAATAATTGCCAAGATTAATCAAAAAGGAAGAAGGATTCGGAGCTGAAATGTTTGTTAAGAACACAGCAGCCACCTAGCTTCAAAGCTGTGAGGTTTGTTATGTTCTCTATTCTTCTTTACCTGGATGGCTCGGATGCATAGTGTCAAATAAAGAACACAAAGCTTTGTTAACAAACAAAATCATAAATTTATTATACTACTAACTGAGGTTCGATCACATTCCTAAAGTATCTCTAACTTACAGAACTCTCAAGTACACAACTACTCTCTATGCCTGACACTCTTAAACTCTCTCCTAACCCTTATCTCCTAATAATCTAATCTAATCTAATCCCAGACTCCCATATTTATCTGACTGTTCTGTGGTTCCCTCTAGTGGTAAGCATCATTAACTTGCTAACTCTTTACATCCCAGTCTATCCCAGTTTATAGGGCAGCACGGTAGCACAGTGGATAGCATTGTGGCTTCACAGTGCCAGGGTCCCAGGTTCGATTCCCCGCTGGTTCACTGTCTGTGTGGAGTCTACACGTTCTCCCCATGTGTGCGTGGGTTTCCTCCGGGTGCTCTGGTTTCCTCCCACAGTCCAAAGACGTGCAGGTTAGGTGGTTTGGCCATGCTAAATTGTCCTTAGTATCTAAAACGTTAAGGAGGGGTTATTGGGTTATGGGGATAGGGTGGAAATGAGGGCTTAAGTGGGTCGGTGGAGACTCGATGGGCCGAATGGCCTCCTTCTGCACTGTATGTTCTATGTAATTCAGTCAATATGCATATCATTACAAGGACCATGTACCTCCCTGCAATGTGATTAAGTAAACTGGTGTCAACATCTCATAACAGGCACAGACTGGTCACATTGTCATTTAATCCCAATCATAGAATCACAGAACCCCTATAGTGCAGAAGGAGGCCATTCGGCCCATTGAGCCTGCTCTGCCATTCATGGCTGATCATCCACTTCAATGACCTTTTCTCTCACTGCGCCCATATCCTTTTATGTTATTGGTATTTAGAATTCTATCAATCTCTGCTTCAAACACACTGCATGACTGAGCTTCCACAGCTCCCAGGGGTAGAGAATTCCAAAGATTCGCCACCCTCGAGTAAAGAAATTCCTCCTCATCTTTGTCCTAAGTGTTTTCAACCCTTGTTTTTAAATTGTGTCCCCTGCTATCAGACCCCCGCAATCATGGAAGACGTCTTATCTTCATCGACCCTGTCAATTCCTTTGATGTATTTTGTAGGTTTCACTGAGATCAGCTCTCATACTTCTAAATTCAAGAGAAATACTGGCCAGTTACATCATTATCGCAGTGATGGGTGAATGCGAGTGACTGAGGGTGGTAGGGTGATTAAGTGGGTGAGGTAAATAGGGAAGGTGGCAAAGGGGTGAGGTGGTAGGTGGGGGAGGGTGGTATGATGGCAGATGTGTAGGGTGGCAGATAGATAGGTGGCAAGGTGGCAGATAGGTAGTGACAGGGTGGCAGGTGGGTGAAGTTTAGGTGGGTAGCATGGCGGGTGGGCAGAGCAGCAGGTGGGTAGGGTGCTAGGCCAGTGATGTGGGTGAGGTGAGTTGAGGGGTGGTCGGGTAGGGAGCGAGTCGGGTTGGGGAGGGTAGTCAGGTGGTGATAATGAGGGGGTGGTTTGAGTTGGGGGGCGGTGGTCAGGAGATATCGGGCGATGGGGTAAGTGCGAGTAAAAGCAATCCAGGAGTTAGACTACAATTTTCCATCTAACATTTCCAGGATAACTATTCTGCAAGTGCATTGGAATGTCTTTATTCTCCAGCTCCAGCTAAGGGTCAGAGACAGATTCGGAGGGCCCCAGGGAGAACAGGATTGCCCATCAGAAGTTCAAACTTCCCGAGCAATTCCCACAGAGTCAGCATGTCGGGACATCTACAGAGTCCCTATGCACATCTAGAGTCGGACGTCCAATCTCCAACAATCTGGGGACCAAAAGATCTGGGCCATTATGTTCAGGAAGATTCTGTACCTTAGAACAGTGCAACAGCTTGCATCAAATGTAGCAAAAGGCACTTCATGGAAGCATTGGCAAACAAACTCTGACATCAAGCCCCATAAGGGGATATTGGGGCAGGTGGGCAAAAGATTGGTCGGAGGTAATAGGTTTTAAGGAATGTTTGAAAGTGAGAGAGAGGTAGAAAGGTCGAAAGGTTCCAGCACTTTTGCTCAAAGCAACACAAGAAACCAGTCTCCTGAATCATCCCACAGCCACGGGAAGCATGGATGCAATTTCCCGATAGCTGCTTTTGCTACTCAAGGTTCCATATCAAGAATGCGCAACTGACGGATCAGCCCGGTTAGGTTCATAGAGTTTACAGCGGCATTAAACCCAGAGATGTCATTTGCTTAACGCTGTGAATTAACCTATAGCCAAAAGTGGTTACTTCATTCGCAACATGACTTAATCAACATCACTCGGAGGAGTTGAGGTTTTAACCTCCTAACTTCGACATTTGACACAGATTGACAAGCTTTACACAGCTTTGAACAATTCTCATGAAGGCAGTGGCTCCTCAGAAATGGATGGCGAAGGCAGTGATAATAACCTTTTATTGTCACAAGTAGGCTTAACTTAACACTACAATGAAGTTACTGTGAAAAGCCCCTAGTCGTCACATTCCGGCGCCTGTTTGGGTACGCAGAGGGAGAATTCAGAATTTTCAGCCGGTACGGGAATTGAACTTGCGCTGCTGGCCTTGTTCTGCATCACAGACCAGCTGTCTAGCCCACTGAGCTAAACCAGTTTAATGATCAAAGCGGGCGTATCTTATTTTTTTGCAGTACCAAGTTTGGTGTGCTGCGGATCGTGAAAGCAGGAAATGGCACCTAATTGTTTTTCAACACTTGCCACCCTCGCTGAGATTTGACAGATGTGGATAATTGGGAACTGCAATATGATAAGGAGCTTCTGCAGTTCATTCCTGGCAGTCATTGGGTCAGGCAGGGCAGCGACAACAGCTGGAGTGGGGGGTCACCTCTCAGAATAGAGGGGCATGGAACACAGCAGAGGTCAGGTCTCCCAGTTGGGACTGTGTTTGACAGTGGGAGTGAGGATCGAGTGTGCGGGAGCAGTGTTAGGTCAGATTTAAGAGCAACCTGTGTTTCAGAGCATTTCAGAAAGCCATTGACAAAACAACCAAAGTCACAGACGACACAAGTGAATGTGCTGCGGCCGCACGGTGGCGCAGTGGTCAGCACTGTTGCCTCACGCGCTGGGGACATGGGTTCAATCCCGGCTCCGGGTGACTGTCCGTGTGGAGTTTTCACATTCTCCCTGTGTTTGTGTGGGTCTCACGCCCACAATCCAAAACGATCTGCAGGCTAGGTGGATTGGCCATGCTAAATTGGCCCTTAATTGGAAAAAGATAATTGGGTACTCTAAATTTAAGAAAATAATATGTGGATATGCTACTAGTTCAGGGTTTTTCAAAGGGCGGGCAGGTGTCAGGTCGGGTCGTGGCACGATTGGTTGCACCATTCCCACGGTGGTCCTGATCACGTAAGAAGCACGCACAGGCCGCGACCAGCATTTACATTGAGAATGGTGGCTGCTGCCATTTTTAAATGGAAGTAAATGAGGCTGTATTGAGTCTCCAAGCCAGAAGTGGCAGAAAAGGGTAGGTCATGTGCCCTGTACTCACACTTGTTATCAAGTGCCCTCCAAATATGTGCTTCTGGTGTCAAAACATGGGGCAGTGTTGCTTCTATTTTCTAGCTGCTGGCAAGCAAGGCAAGTGAACTGTGAAGATGAATGGCTTTCTTAAAAGTAAGCGATGGCCAGAGACTCAAACAGGCAGTGTAACTCCTGGACAGGACCTCACAATAGAATCTGCTGGAGAGAGCTGCTCAGGAGTGTCCAGAGCAGTGCTAATGTTAGCTCTGTACAGAGCTCCAGGTCCTCTGGTTAACAGCCTACAAAGAAGTATCTTAACCCGTCAACAGAACAGTATAAAAACAATTTCTTGAGGGATGAAATTGTGCCAATGCAAATTAGGATGCAAAACCCCTGTGTGTCATGTGCAGGGAAGTACTGGAAAATTAAAGGAGAAGTTTCATATCTTGAAATAGAAGTGGCGGGTAAAAAATCCCTTTTTAGGGTGAGACCTCAGAGTAAGTTATTAACTTAGAGCTGACTCCAAATGAAAAGACTACGCTGCTGTACCTGACCTGTGATACCACGTTAAAAACTATACCAAAATCCCATGGCTGTCAGCATTCTGGAGTAGCATCTTCGAGGAGTATCCAGTGCTGAGTAAAACAAGCATTTTGTTGCTATCGCCCTTCGCGACTATCGATACGTGCAAGGTTGGATTTTCCATTTTCATAAAGATGAAGACAGCACAAAGGAACTGGCTGAAGTCTGCACCTGATATGCGCATTGCCCACTCCTCCAGCGAACCTGATTCAAGTGAGATTGTGAGGATCAAGTAGGCTCCCCTTTCCCATTAAAGGTAAGTGAACGTGGCGTGGTGGTGTAGGTTGGCCGGCTGGCAAAAGTGGATCCGGGGAAAAATATCATTCCAGGTTCATGCCTGCTGAATTGGTTTCTGACTCAGGCCATTGGCAAACTTTTGTCACATTTAATTACTCATCAGAAATGTTGGAGCTCCTGGTGTTTTTGATTCACGGGCGCGAATTAAAATAGTATTACAATAGTTTGATTCACGGGCACTAACCAGAAATGTAAGCACTCAATCTTTACACAACTGGGCAAAATCATACCCGCATGTGATGTTGTATGAACATATCAAAAGTGACGATAGATAAAGAGGTCCATCAAGCCTACACTTCTGGTCATGATGCCTTTGCATCACTTACCTGCTCAACTAATCTCCTAGGAGGGGTGAAAAGCAGATAAAAATCCAGGCCAATCTTAAAATAAGAAGAAATCTCAGGCACTCAAAACTTGTCCAGGAGATCCCTGCTTCTGATATATATTACAGGATATCCAGCTTTGATACGAGATGGTCTCTTTCTCATTCAGAAATAAGGCCATGCCATTGTCAATGGCGTAACACTCTTACCTCTCAGTCACAATCTTGTGGATTTAGTGTCGGTATCTAATAGTGGCGGCACGGTAGCACAGTGGTCAGCACTGTTGCTTCACAGCTCCAGGGTCCCAGGTTCGATTCCCGGCTTGGGTCACTGTCTATGTGGAGTTCGCATATTCTCCCTGTCTTGGCGTGTGTTTGCTTCGGGTGCTCCGGTTTCCTCCCACAGTCCAAAGATTTGCTGTTAGTTGGATTGGTCATGATCAATTGCCCTTGGTGTCCAAAAAGGTCAGATGCGGTTACTGGGTTATGGGGATGGGGGTGGAGGTACGGGCTTAAGGAGGGTGCTCTTTCCAAGGGCCGGTGCAGACCCGACCTTCTGCACTGTAAGTTCTACGACTCTGTTAATGGATGTTAAATACCTGGTAGTTTGAGGTAATCAGGTGTTGAGTATCGTTTAGTTAATTGTGTATATGAAGTAGCGATGGCCAGCACTGTTGCTGCTATATTTTGGTAGATCAGAGGTAACAAGGAAACATTTCAGGTCGAGGTACACTTTCTGCATTGCAATAGCGACCATGCTTCAACAGTGCCTCATTGGTTGAACAGCCCGTTGCGAGCTCCTGAGGGCCAAGCAAGGCTTTATATAAATGCAAATTGTGTTTTTCCCATTGGTGCTCTTGGGAATCGCAATATCGTATGCATTTTCCCCCTGATTCTTGCAATGTACAGCAAACAAGATCACGGTCCTTACCCACAAGCAAAAGTTACATTTTCCACAGGCGGACTGTGAAAGGTTGTCAAACATTTCACACTGGCTTAAAAAATAGCCAATTGGCTAAATCATATTACACTGAGTCTTGTTTTTAATACCTCTTCCCCAGATATTCCCTCTCCCCCCCCTTGTGTCATAATTAATCACGGATCAAACACAATTATTATTACTGGGGAGTTTCCACCGTGGACGTTATTATGGTTACATAACTGTTTCTCCCTCCTCGATTTGAACAACTTGGGATGTTCCGGGAGCCAAGAATTTCAAAATACTCTTCGCTAATGAGCACCAGATGCGAACCTCAACACAAGTGCCGCAGGTGAAGTCGGAAAAGTGGCTAACAATGGCAGAGTTGGAGGGAAAGTGCCAATGGGGGGGGGGGGGGGGGGGGGGGGGGGCAGAGTTAGCCAACGAAAGTGGGTAGACAACACAGGAGGGGTCTTCGGGGTCACCAGGATGGTGTGTCGGAGAGAATGAGCCCAGAATAATAACCGGGGATTGGTACTTTGAAACTGCCACACAGTCTGGACTCTGAGACAGAAAGCTGTGGTTTCAAATGGTATTCCAGAGATTGAACGCAGAATCTAGGCTGACACATCTGCGGAGTGTTGAGGGGCAGCCACCAATCAGGGGTGTGAGGCCTCTGGCATGAATTTTAGACCCTGCCATTAAAATAACAGTTCCAGCAGGATGCATGTGGCTTCCCTGGTTCCAGGGAATTTACCCGTCAGCGGGATTAGGGATGTGTGTGGCAGGGACCAGGTGGGCTGTCCGGAGACAGCCTCCAGGCAGCACAATTGCAAAAGCCGTTCTTTGTTGATATTTTAATAAGGTTCTAGAGAGAGAGAGCACCTCCATTTTGAAGCACGCTCTCCCTTACCTTCCAATCTGTCTTGGTGGTGAGCTCAAGCTTAAAGGCCTCTGACCCTCCAGCTCCGAGACCCCGCTCAACTTAGCTGGATGGTAAGTTCGCCCATCGATCATTCACATGGGCGTATGGGGATAGGGGCTGGTTTAGCTCACTCAGCTAAATCGCTGGCTTTGAAAGCAGAACAAGCAGGCCAGCAGCACAGTTCGATTCCCGTACCAGCCTCCCCGGACAGGCGCCGGAATGTGGCGACTAGGGGCTTTTCACAGTAACTTCATTGAAGCCTACTCGTGACAATAAGCGATCTTCATTCATTTTTTCATTTCAAGTGGGCCCAGGAAGACTCTTCTTTCAGAGGGTCAGGGCAGACTCGATGGGCAGAATGTCCTCCTTCTGCACTGTCGGGCTTCTATGATTCTATTCTCTGATTCACTGCCCACTTCAAAGAAAATCAGAATAAGAGACTGTTTCCCAAGCATCCGGCCCCTGGCCCCCGTTTCAGCCTGAAGGTCGGGTGGGTGTAAAATCTCTGCATCCTCGCCTTCTCTCTCAGGTGGATAGTAAGATCCCTCTTAAACATATATCCCATGGCACTATTGGAAGAAAGTTCTCCCTGGTGTCTTATGGTAGCGTGGCCTTTTAAGGGAATGGGCCTGGCCCACAGGACAGGCTGAGGGCCAATGTTGAACCCTGACCAAGTAAGCGCATGGCCCTGAAAAGTCTTCAGACTGTTGTCTCGAGCCACCCCATTGATGATGAGGCAAAAGGTTCTATTGCGGCCTGCAGTACTTTGTGATTCGAGGGGGGAAGGAAGAAGCATTTGGGAAAAAAAATAATAGCCATCGGTCATGACATCCAAAAGTAAATGAAAATGCCGATAATTCATAGATCAGAGAATTCACAGTGCAGAAGGAGGCCATTCTGCCCATCGAGTCTGTACCGGCCCTTGGAAAGAGCACCCTACCCAAGCCTACACCTCTACCCTATCCCCGTAACCCAGTAACTCCACCCAATCTTTTTGCACGAAGGGCAATTTATCCTGGCCAATCCAACTGCACATCTTTGGACTGTGGGAGGAAACTGGAGCACCCAGAGGAAACCCAAGCAGACACAGGGAGAGAGTGTGCAGACGCCACACAGACAGTGACCTGCCGCACCTGGGACACTGGAGCTGTGAAGCAACTGTGCTAACCACTGTGCTACCGTGCTGTCCCACGTATTTGTTCAAGGGGCTGAAGATTGGAGCAGTACAGTTCCGCTATTCTTCACTGCAAACCCAATCACAGGGAAAGACAAGTAGAAGACGATATGTCTGACAATTTGTGGACCACAAACCTATCATTTTTAAGACGCCTAACGTCCCTGGAGGCAGTTCATTCAAAGATCTTTCACCAGTTAGTCAAGTTGGTCAAGGAACATTTTATTCCCAGGCCCTTGATCATCATGCAACAGTACAATTCAACTCCACTGTCAGGATCTTCCACTTTTTCCCTTCTCATCGGAGGGTGAAAGACACTGGGGATGATCCAGAAATCAAAACGAATGGTCTTCCCAGGTCGAAAGAGGCACTCAGCAAAGCCAAGGCCTGAATCGAGAGATGGACTGAGTAGAATTTGGCCATTCCCTCCGTGGATTTCCCCGCTGTCCTTCCCAGCACCCCTCAGCCGACGTACAACAGTCTGGCTTGGCCGATTTGACAGGCAGTCAGTTCTAAACCAGACGGGAAACATGGAACAGGCCTGTGTAAAAACAAAAACACCTTGAGAAGCCAAGGCTGGAGTACAGAGATTCTCTTCCAGCGTCTCCCTGGACAACAGAAAGGAAGGATCTGAATTTGAGCTTTCCAATTTGGCAGTGATTCAGGGAGTTATTTCATCTGGAGCGGGAACCACCCAAGTCACCAGTCAAACTGGAATATATTCTCCAGTCAGTATCTTAGAACTACTACACTGCTAAAAGTTTGAAAATGTATAACCATTTATTAACGAGAAAAACTTGACATTGATATACTCATAAGCCCATAAACCCAGATACTCATAAACCCAAAAGAGGTTATGGGTTTGGGAGCTGCTGTCGAAGGAGCCTTGGTGAGTTCCTGTAGTGCATCTTGTAGATGGTACACTTGGCTGCTACTGTGTGTCGGTGGTAGAGAGGGTGAATGTTTGTGGAAGGGGAGCAATCAAGCGGGCTGCTTTGTCCTGGATGGTGCTGAGCTTCTTGAGTGGTGGAACTGCACTCATCCGGGCAAGTGGGGAGTATTCCATCACACTCCTGACTTGTACCTTGTAGATAGTGGACAGGCTTTGGGGAGTCAGGAAGTGAGTTACTCGCCGCAGGATTCCGAGTCTCTGACCTATTCTAGTAGCCTCAGTATTTATCTGGTGAATCCAGTTCAGTTTCTGGTCAACCCCAAGGATGTTGATTGTGGGGGATTCAGCGATGATAATGCGTTTGGACTCCCCACATTGGTAATCCTTTCGCATCTCCTCTGCGGAGTCCTCAATTTGTGTTGGACTCTGCTGTTTGGGACGAGGTTGAAGATCCGCAAATTAATCTGATCAAAAATGACGGCACCAAACCAATTGAGAAATTTTCCCCATCACTTTTCGTTTGATTCTTCTCTGGGGCCAGAGATGACCAGTCGGCATGCTCAGTTGCTGTGCCAAGCATAACTCCTGTTGTACCTGTCCAATTCAGGTACTTTTGACCACTTGCTCAAAGGTTTTACATCGATGTCATTTAATAGCGAGGAGAACAGAGGACAAATGCAAGCACAAGTTCAACAATCTTTATTAAAGGCAGTTACCCATAAATGAACCCAGATATATGTAGACAAGGACCACCCAAGATAGAGCTCCGTGAGCAAGTGAGTTCAGGTATCTGCAGGTTAGGGCACTTGCTGGAGCAGACTGTAGTTTAATTTTTTCATAGAATTTACAGTGCAGAAGGAGGCCATTCGGCCCATCGAGTCTGCACCGGCTCTTGGAAAGAGCACCCTACCCAAGGTCAACACCTCCACTCTATCCCCATAACCCAGTAACCCCACCCAACACTAAGGGCAATTTTGGACACTAAGGGCAATTTATCATGGCCAATCCACCTAACCTGCACATCTTTGGACTGTGGGAGGAAACCGGAGCACCCGGAGGAAACCCACGCACACACGGGGAGGATGTGCAGACTCCGCACAGACAGTGATCCAAGCCGGAATCGAACCTGGGACCCTGGAGCTGTGAAGCGATTGTGCTATCCACAATGCTACCATGCTGCCCTAATCTAATTCTTTAATGTAGGATATCCAATTTTATTCGGGGTCAAAACTAGGCCCGATAGGGCGCCACACTCCTCATAATCATCTGGCATTTCGTTGCTGCGTTGAAAGAGTGTCAGTGTCACTCCGAGTCAAAAGTGACAACGTGAATTTAGACAATGGCTTTAACATATTAAAAGTGCTCCACAAAATGGCGGGTGACGCACTTTCCATCGGAAATATATCTGGCCTTCCTGCCCGCTATACTGAGGCCTTAGGAGGTGGGATGGCATCGACAATGATGTGTGAATCATGGAATCCCTACAAAGCAGAAGGAGGCTATTTGGTCCATTGAGTCTGCACTGCTCCTCTCAACCCTATACCCCAAATCCGGAAAGTTAGCCTGTACATCCCTGGACACTAAGGGGCAATTTATCATGGTCAATCCACCTAACCTGCACATCTTTGGACTTGGACCACTGTCTTTTCAATTTGGACTAAACATAAAAAACAGCTTCTCTTTCCATCATGTATCAGCTGTTGTAATATCAATCTATTTGGCTATATTAATATATATTATCCTTTTAACATTCTTACCCCCACAACCTGAAGACCGAGGCAACTATCTCCTAATTTACTGTGTACAATTTGACTTGTGTCATTGCTTAATGAAGATGGGTTGAACTTAATTGAATGCCGCTGAATTGCTCCTGAAATTATTTAAGATGTTTTTCAAATGCAACATTGGGATGTTCTGTAGATGCGATAAATACAAATTCGTCTTTTTGTTACTTTGACTGGCTACATAACCATTAATAACAGTGCTAACAAGCTTACAGCCCGTAATACATGCTCAGCTGACCCACGAATATCAACACATTGGTGATAAATGCCCCTCGTAGGCTGCTTATTTGATGCAAACTTTGGCAAACCAGATGCTATTCCTCTCAAACATTGAATAGTCCCAGTACAGTGTTCGCATATGCCGACAACTCCACGTCCTATCATTCCTCAAGTTGAACTACCATCAACAAAAACAGCTGTGTGAATCATAGCTTTTTGGAAGCTATGACAAAGGTCTGAGTGACATATGAAATGAGGGCAGATGTAGGCCATTTGGCCTCACGAACCTGCTCCGCCATTCAATAAGATCATGGCAGAGCTGGTTGCGTTGAGTTCCACATTCCAACCTTTGATTGCCTTGCCTGATATGAATCTATCTACCTCCACCTTAAATATATTCAGTGACTCCGCCTCCACCGCCTTCTGAGGCTCAACCCTCAGAGAAAAACATTCTCCTCATCAGCGCGGCACAGTGGTTAGCACTGCTGCCTCACAGCGCCAGGTTCAATTCCAGCCTTGGATAACTGTTTGGAGTTTGTACGTTCTTGTGCCTGCGAGGATTTCTCCCACAGTCCAAAGATGTGCCAGTTAGGTGGTCTAACCATGCTAAATTGCCCCTTAGTATCCAGGGATGTGCAGGTTAGTTTATGAGGTTACGGGGATAGGGCGAGGTGGACATTAATGCAGTGCTCATTCGAAGGATCGGAGCAAACTCGATGGGCCCAATGGCCTCCTTCTGCTCTGTAGGGATCCTATAATCTCTGTCCTTTAAGGGCAGCCCCTAATTTTACACCAGTGCCCCCTACTTCTAGACTCACCCAAAAGGGAAATATCCTTTCAATATCCACCTTGTCAATACAGTTCAGGATCTTGTAGACCAATCAAATCATTCCTCACTCTTCTGAACTCTAATGGAAACAAGCCCAGCCTTTCCAACCTATCCTCATAAGGTAACTTGCTTATTCCAGGTATCAATCAAATTAAACACATCTGAACCACCTGCAATGCATTTACATCCTTCCTTAAATAAGAAGACTCAAACTCACAGTGTTCAAGATGCGATCTCACCAGTGTCCTCTTACGTTATGGGATGCTGTGCTCCTGGTACCATATTCACTGTGGTCAGAAAAGCAGGTAGGCACAGGACAACTGAAGTCTTCTAATTTCACGAGCAGACAAAATGGCAAGGGTTTCAGTTCTTCCCCTAAGCCCAATAGACAAGAAAACGTCAAATACTCTGAGGAAAAATCAGGCTGCGGGAGCTATTGGTGAGAATCAAAAACCATCAGAGTGCTTAATCCTTGAAGGAAGCCCAGATCAGTCCATTCGGTCTATCATAACTCTGGGCCTGCTTGTTTTCCATTCAACAGGTTCAAGAGACTGAATGGCCTAATCCTTTCCCCCGTGTTAAAATCTCAGGAGTTGTTCTCCGCTCTCCTGCTGCTGTCACCTTGGAATATAAACTGACTGATACATTGCACACTCCATTCCAGAAAACCAGATGGTGAAGGACAGAGCTGGAGCTAATGCTGACACACTTTTATGAGCGTGTACTTTTCACAGAGATACATACTCCAAACTTCCAGTGCCGATCTGTTCCTTTTTATGAATGCCCGCCACCTGCCCATAATTAAAAATAATTCAGATACAATTAACATTGCAGAGTTGCCATGGATTTTAACCATTCAGGCACATTTCTTTGCACGCTGCCACATATCATTCCTGGCCACTAATCAGTTCATGGATAGCATGAAGCACTTTCCCTCCTAACAAGCCGCTAGTCTCTTTTGCACTCAGAACCCAGGAGCGGTCGGTGAGCATTGTGCACTTTTATATTAACAAAAGCTTTACAGCTTTAGCACTGAATTTTTTTTAATAGAATTTACAGTGCAGAAGGAGGCCATTCGGCCCATCGAGTTTGCACCGGCTCCTGGAAAGAGCACCCTACCCAAGGTCAACACATCCACCCTATCCTCATAACCCAGTAACCCCACCCAACACTAAGGGCAATTTTGGACACTAAGGGGAATTTTTTCATGGCCAATCCACCTAACCTGCACATCTTTGTGACCGTGGGAGGAAACCGGAGCACCCGGAGGAAACCCACGCACACACGGGGAGGATGTGCAGACTCCCGCACAGGCAGTGACCCAAGCCGGAATCGAACCTGGGACCCTGGAGCTGTTAAGCGATTGTGCTATCCACAATGCTACCGTGCTGCATTGAGCTCAAGCTCCAGGCTACTGACAGAGCTGAGGCTTCAGGGGCAGAACGCAACTGATGAAAGGAGCTCGGCAATGCTTCAGGAAGGTGGAAATGTATTCGAAAATATTTTACATGTTGGTTATGGTGTAAATTGTATTTTTTTATTTGATCATAGGCACAGAACACATTTGCAAGACACACAGATAGACAGAAGGAAACCAGAATTACCATGACAATATATAATTTATGATAATATTCATATTGATAATAATTTAAAAAGGTCCACTCTGACCAATACTGTTGTGAGCTTGAAAACGAGCACGACTGATTATTTTTTTTACTGTTAAATATAAACATCTCTGTAGCAACACACACTCTAAAATACAAAAAGAACCTTGTGCTTCAGAAAAACACGTGTTGATTTCTGACAAGTACAGTTGTCAGGGTCATTCCTGTTTTTTTCCTTTGTTCCCATTTCTTTTATTTTATGTTATTATTTTGGTCCGTGGGCTCATAATCAGGATGTGCCTTGAAGCAGAAGGCTCAAAGTTGAAACAGCCTGCTCGCCAGGACATTGTGTTCCCAGGCTTTGTGCTTGGGAGAGGAGAAACCAGACTCTTTGGCACTGAGTGGATCTTAGGAACTGGTTGTGGAGGGAGTCGATGGGTTAACTGACAACCAGTGGGTTGGCCAGGGACAGTGCTGTGCCTGACAACAGTCAGTGATTGGTTCCTGTGTGTTGCTTTACGAGGGAACTTGGCAGAATGTGTTTAGATTTTGGAAGTTAAAGAAACTCTCTCTCTCTTTCTCTCTTCTGCTTGCTAAAGTGAAAGAACTGTTCTATTGCTCTGAAAGCAGTGAGTGCCTGGGCACGTCCTTTGCTGTGAAGCTGAAATGATGTTGAGACTGCAGAGAAAGTAGACAACCTTGCCGGAGAAAACCATCTCCAGTCTAGAAGGAAGAAGTACCAAAATGAAACCCTGAACTTCAGAAAGACATTGACTAGAAATCATCCCAGTGCACCAAAGATCCTTATCCATTTATTTTGATGAATATTTTCTCTCCCTTTCCCCCACGTGCATGTCTGTGTGTGTGTGTGTGTGTGTGTGTGTGTGTGCGCGTGTGTTCCTTTGTGTGTATAGAGAGCAGGGTGAGTTAGCAAGAGTGGGGGATCAGGCAAGGGGTAGTAGATAGTCAGTTACATTTTATGTCCATTTAATTATTATACTGTTATTATAATAAAAGGTTACTTGTGTTTTCAAGTTACAAACCTGGTGGCTGCAGTTCATTTGGACTCAACCAAGGAACTTGGGTTTTTTAAATAAAATGTAATTTCACCTATGTTACTTCTCCGGGTCATGTGGGGCTGGAGTTGACCGCTTCATTATTGACCGTTCATTATTATGAACAAAAAGCAACAACTTGTTCCTACATTATGATGGTAGCTTTAGCTCAATCGTGCTTTATTGGTTGTCAAGTGCTTGGTATGTCCTGAGCTTGTGAAATAACCTATATTATCCGAGTCAACAAAGAACGAAGAAAAGTACAGCACAGGAACAGGCCCTTCGGCCCTCCAAGTCTGCGCCGACCATGCTGCCCATGTAAACTAAAATCTTCTACACTTCTGGGGTCCATATCCCTCTATTCCCATCCTATTCATGTATTTGTCAAGATACCCCTTAAACGTCACTATCGTCCCTGCTTCCACCACCTCCTCCGGCAGCGAGTTCCAGGCACCCACTACCCTCTGTGTAAAAAACTTGCCTCACACATCTCCTCTAAACCTTGCCCCTCGCACCTTAAACCTATGCCCCCGAGTAATTGACCCCTCTACTCTGGGAAAAAGCCTCTGACTATCCACTCTGTCTATGCCCCTCATAATTTTGTAGACCTCTATCAGGTCGCCCCTCAACCTCCGTCGTTCCAGTGAGAACAGACTGAGTTTATTCAACCTCTCTTCATAGATAATGCGCTCCATACCAGGCAACATCCTGGTAAATCTCTTCTGCACCCCCTCGAAAGCCTCTACATCCTTCTGCTGGTGTGGCGACCAGAATTGAACACTATACTCCAAGTGTGGCCTAACTAAGGTTCACTGGCCTGTAGTTCCCTAGATTATCCTTGCTATCCTTCTTAAACAAAGGAACAATATTGGCTATTCTCCAGACCTCCAGGACATCACTTGAAGACAGTGAGGATCCAACATGACTTGCCAATTCTTATACTCAATGCCCCGGCCAATGAAGGCAAGCATGCCTTATGCCTTCTTGACAACCTTCTCCACCTTTGTTGCTCCTTTCAGTGACCTGTGGACCTGTACACCTAGATCTCTCTGACTGTCAATACTCTCGAGGGTTCTACCATTCACTGTATATTCCCTACCTGTATTAGACCTTCCAAAATGCATTACCTCACATTTGTCTGGATTAAACTCCATTTGCCATCTCTCCGCCCAAGTCTCCAAATGATCTAAATCCTGCTGTATCCTCTGACAGTGTTCATCGCTATCCGCAATTCCACCAACCTTTGTGTCGTCCGCAAACTTACTAATCAGATCAGTTATATTTTCATCCAAATCATTTATATATACTACGAACAGCAAAGGTCCCAGCACTGATCCCTGCGGAACACCATGAGTCACAGCCCTCCAATCAGAAAAGCACCCTTCCATTGCTACTCTCTGCCTTCTATAACCTAGCCAGTTCTGGATCCATCGTGCCAGCTCACCTCTGATTCCGTGTGACTTCACCTTTTGTACCAGTCTGCCATGAGGGACCTTGTTAAAGGCCTTACTGAAGTCCATATAGACACCATCCACTGCCCTACCTGCATCAACCATCAATGTGACCTCCTCGAAAAACTCTATTAAGTTAGTGAGACACGACCTCCCCTTCACAAAACCATGCTGCCTCTCGCTATTACGACCCCTTGCTTCCAAATGGGAGTAGATCGTGCCTCGAAGAATTCTCAACAGTAATTTCCCTACCACTGACGTAAGGCTCACCGGCCTGTAGTTCCCTAGATTATCCTTGCTACCCTTCTTAAACAAAGGAACAACATTGGCTATTCTCCAGTCCTCCAGGACATCACTTGAAGACAGTGAGGATCCAAAGATTTCTGTCAAGGCCTCAGCAATTTTCTCTCTTGCCTTCTTTAGTGTTCTGGGGTTGATCCCATCAGGCCCTGGGGACTTATCCACCTTAATATTTTTCAAGATGCCCAACACTTTATCTTTTTGGATCTCAATGTGACCCAGGCTATCTACACACCCTTCTCCAGACTCAACATCCACCAATTCCTTCTCTTTGGTGAATACCGATGCAAAGTATTCATTTAGTACCTCGCCTATTTCCTCTGGCTCCACACATAGATTCCCTCCCCTACCTTTCAGTGGGCCAACCCTTTCCCTGGCTACCCTCTTGCTTTTTATGTATGTGTAAAACGCCTTGGGATTTTCCTTAACCCTATTTGCCAATTACTTTTTGTGACCCCTTTTAGCCCTCCTGACTCCTTGCTTCCTACTTTCCTACTTTCCTTATATTCCACACAGGCTTCATCTGTTCCCAGCCTTCTAGCCCTGACAAGTGCTTCCTTTTTCTTTTTGACGAGGCCTACAATATCTTTCGTTATCAAAGATTCCCGAAATTGGCCATATTTATCCTTCTTCCTCACAGGAACAGGGGCAGCACGGTAGCATGGTGGTTAGCATAAATGCTTCACAGCTCCAGGGTCCCAGGTTTGATTCCCGGCTGGGTCACTGTCTGTGCGGAGTCTGCACGTCCTCCCCGTGTGTGCGTGGGTTTCCTCCGGGTGCTCCGGTTTCCTCCCACAGTCCAAAGATGTCTGGGTTAGGTGGATTGGCCATGCTAAATTGCCCGTAGTGTCCTAAAAAGTAAGGTTAAGGGGGGGGGGGGTTGTTGGGTTACGGGTATAGGGTTAATACGTGGGTTTGAGTAGGGCGATCATTGCTCGGCACAACATCGAGGGCCGAAGGGCCTGTTCTGTGCTGTACTGTTCTATGTTCTATGTTCTATGCCGGTCATGAATTCCTTTCAAGTAACATTTGAAAGCCTCCCACATGTCAGATGTTGATTTACCCTTAAACATCCGCCCCCAATCTAGGTTCTTCAGTTCCTGCCTAATATTGTTCTAATTAGCCTTCCCCCAATTTAGCACATTCACCCTAGGTCCTCTCTTATCCTTGTCCACCAGCACTTTAAAACTTACTGAATTGTGGTCACTGTTCCTGAAATGCTCCCCTACTGAAACTTCTACCACCTGGCTGGGCTCATTCTCCAATACCAGGTCCAGTACAGCCCCTTCCCTAGTTGGACTGTCTACATATTGTTGTAAGAAGCCCTCCTGGATGCTCCTTACAAACTCTGCCCCGTCTAAGCCCCTAGCATTAATTGAGTCCAAGTCAATATTGGGGAAGTTAAAGTCTCCCATCACAACAACCCTGTTGCTTTTACTCCTTTCCAAAATCTGTTTACCTATCTGCTCCTCTATCTCTTGCTGGCTGTTGGGAGCCCCAACATTGTGACTGCACCCTTCTTATTCCTGATCTCTACCCATATAGCCTCGCTGCCCTCTGAGGTGTCTTCCCATAGTACAGTTGTGATATTCTCCCTAACCAGTAGCGCAATTCCTCCACCCCTTTTACCTCCCCCTCTATCCCTCCTAAAACATCTAAATCCTAGAATGTTTAGCTGCCAATCCTGTCCTTCCCTCAACCAGGTCTCTGTAATGGCAACAACATCATAGTTCCAAGTACTAATCCAAGCTCTAAGTTCATCTACCTTACCTGTTATACTTCTTGCATTAAAACATATGCACTTCAGGCCACCAGACCCGCTGTGTTCAGCAACATCTCCCTGTCTGCTCTGCCTCAGAGCCATACTGGCCCTATTCCCTAGTTCTCCATCAATCTTTTCACCTTCTGACCTATTGCTCCGCTGCCCAACCCTCTGCCATACTAGTTTAAACCCTCCCGTGTGACACGAGCAAACCTCGCGGCCAGGATATTTATGCCTCTCCAGTTTACATGCAACCCGTCCTTCTTATACAGGTCACACATGCCCCGGAAGAGCTCCCAGTGGTCCAGATAACGGAAACCCTCCCTCCTACACCAGCTGTTTAGCCACGTGTTTAGCTGCTCTACCTTCCTATTTCTAGCCTCGCCGGCACGTGGCACAGGGAGTAATCCCGAGATTATAACCCCTGAGGTCCTGTCTTTTAACTTTCTGCCGAGCTCCCTGAACTCCTGCTGCAGGACCTCATCCCTTTTCCTGCCCACGTCGTTAGTACAATTCCTCAAATCTTTCAATTTCTCAAAAGACTCTATCATTATTCAAGTTGGGAGAGAGGACTAATGAAAAGCCCTTTATATCTAACCGTACCGAGCTTCTAGCCTCCCACTACGCCAGTCAGTATGGCTAAGACCGTAATTCCAAGGAATAACAGCAGAGGCTCTGTGGCAGCAGAAATGGGACCAACTCACCACCACGAGAAACCATTTCCCCATCACAGATCCTGCAGCCTGCCCACCTGGGCTTCAACCTGTCACGCCATCATTGGGGCACGCCTCAACCACAGGTCGGCGCAACATCGAGGGCCGAAGGGCCCGTACTGCGCTGTAGTGTTCTATGTTCTATGTTCTATTTCCACATCGGCCAAGTCCTTTGAACAGCATATGTGTGGGCTTAGGTAGGGTGCACTTTCCAAGGGCCGGTACAGACTCGATAGGCCGAATGGCCTCCTTCTGCACTGTAAATTCTATGATCTATGAACATGTCAATTTGTGTGGGGATCAGGAAGATATTGGTGAGGTTATCAATGAGTATTTTACATCGGTGTTCAGTGAGGAGAAGGATGATGTAGGTACAGAAATCAGGGAGGCACATTGTGGTTTACCTGAACGACTTAACATTGAGAGGGAGGAGGTATTCACAGTTTTACCAGGCCTAAAAGTGGATAAATCCCCAGGGCCAGATGCTCGGCACAACATCGAGGGCCGAAGGGCCTGTTCTGTGCTGGACTGTTCTATTGGCACAAGTGGGGCCTCGCAGGGAACTGGAGCCAATCTTGACACACTTTTATGAGCATGTACTTTTCACAGAGATATATACTCCAAACTTCCAGTACCAATCTATTCCTTTTTATGAGTCCCAGTTGTGGGGCACACCAATCAGCGACTCACCCTGGACAAAATTCAGCGAAGGACTCCCGAGAGCTCCGTGTAGTCACTGCGGGCCCCATTGGCAGGCTTGGTGATTACTGCGCCCGCTGAATTTAAAAATTAACAAATTTAATTTTTGGTGACAGTAAGCACTGCTCCAAATATACCTCAGTAAGAAGTCTTACAACACCAGGTTAAAGTCCAACAGGTTTGATTCAAACACGAGCTTTCGGAGCGCAGCTCCTTCCTCAGGTGAATCCTGCGCTCCGAAAGCTCGTGTTTGAATCAAACCTGTTGGACTTTAACCTGGTGTTGTAAGACTGCTTACTGTGCTCACCCCAGTCCAACGCCGGCATCTCCAAACCAAATAGACCTGGTGAAGAGGGGAATAATTTCTGAAGAATCATGGAACGATACAACGTGGAGGCAGATCATTTTTTACTAAACAGGCCTGCGTCAGCTCTGTTGTAAGAGTTATACAATTAGCCCAGTTCCCCTTCCCTACAGGCTTGGAAACATTGCCCCCAATTCCCTTTCGAAAGTTATAATTGAATCTAATTCCACCAAACACAAACATATTTATCTGGAGGTAATCGATGAGGAAAATCCGAAAGGGTTGGATCTTCCGCTCTCAGCTCTCCGCTCTCTGATTTTGGTGCGAGACTGATGGACATCGCAGGTCACAGAAGAACATAAGTCCCTTGAGGAGAGAGTGTGCCTCCCGCAGGATTATCCACACATTAGAAGCATGTCTCCAGGCCTCTCAATAGGTGATTGGGATGAGGTTTGCTCCCACATGGCCTCAGTTTGGCTGCTGTCCAGCAAAGCTTGCTT
Organism: Scyliorhinus canicula; assembly: GCF_902713615.1. Classification (NCBI taxonomy): domain Eukaryota; kingdom Metazoa; phylum Chordata; class Chondrichthyes; order Carcharhiniformes; family Scyliorhinidae; genus Scyliorhinus; species Scyliorhinus canicula. The sequence goes on from NC_052167.1 coordinate 18,270,868, forward strand.
GCACCAGGCCCTGCACATGACCAACAATGTTCTGGGCCTCGACCGCCAACCTTAGAATGTCAAACACAGGGGTTCAAACGACTGCCTCTTGCATCCAGCATTCAAAGTGACGCACATGGAGAGGGGGCGATTCCTCGTTCGCGCGTCAATTTAGTCAGAAGGCCAATTTAGGGCTGGGCAGACTGAATGACGCTCAGCCTGGAACGAGAGGCGGAGAGCGAAATTACAGGAAGCAGATGGCTGAGATCGCAACCAAGGGTGGGATTCTCCCGCAATCGGCGGGGCGGCCCGTACCGGCGGCAGGAGCGGCGTGAACCACTCCGGCGTCGGGCCGCCCGGAGGTTGCGGAATCATCTGCACTTCCGGGGGCTAGGCCGGCGCTGGGGGGGCTGGCGCTGAGCAAACCGGTGGCAAAGGGCCGCCGTCGGCCAGTGCGAGTTGGCGCATGCGCAGGACCACCAGCGTGTTCTGGCGCATGCGCATAACCGCTGCTGTGTTTCCTGCAAATGCGCAGGGGGTTTCTGCTCCGCGCCGGCCATGACAGAGCCTTACAGAGGCCGGCGCGGAGGAAAAGAGTGCCCCCCATGGCACAGGCCCGCCTGCAGATCAGTGGGCCCCGATCGCTGGCCAGATTCCAACTCTTCAGGAGTTTCTCTGGGGAAGCGAGGGAGTGGGGGGGGGAGGGGGGAGTATGTGTATTTTACCTCTTCAAGGAGGAGAAAAGCAATTGCATCATGGGTGCGATGAACCCAGTGGGGACAGAGTTCCGTAGCGGGCCATTAGTCGGGGGTTTCCCAATGCTCAGGGCACCGAGAAACACCACGCTATCTAACGCCCATCGGGGTAGATCAGGGGCCTCAGCAGGGAACGCACGTTCTAGGCCGCACTTAGTCCCATTCTCTACGCCGAGGATCTCCACTCGCTGGGCCAATTCCCACCACGCAAAAAAATGCCAGCTTAGCACCGCCAGCCTGGCACCCTGTCAGCTGGCAGTGCCACCTGGATACCTTGGCACTGCCAGGGTACCACCATTTCCAGAGGGCATGCAATTGGGGGCCTCCAACGCACGGGAGACTCCCAAAAGTGCCAATTCACCTGGCCCCCTTTTGTGGAGCCCAGCACTAAACGACACACACCCAAGGTGTCCAAGGCGAGGGAGGTCGATCCCACATGTTGGTTAGATCGCGGGAAGGCATATTAGAGTGAGACTAGCTGTCTCAGTCTCATATGCAAAGTTACCAGAAAGTGATCCCGCCCACAATGATCTCGCGAGGCGTGGTGAGCCGGGTAGATCCCGGAGATGGGATCGCCCGGCATCTCCCGGTCGAGTTGTGCCGCCCTGTTGTTATGGATACAACGCGGCTGGTGGATCCCACCCCATGTCACTGGAATTCTGGAGGGGCAATTGTTTTGAAATTTGATGTGGTCCCGAAATCACTTTAAAGGATTCATCTGGTGAAGTGTGGGCACAAATGATGAATGGAAAGGACGTCGCAAAATGGTGTGACAAAGAGAAAGCACCCTGAGCAGCCGAGACAGGTCAAGTGCAGACGTATTCAGCCATCTGTGTTGAGATTATTCTTCCCAACAGAGGTGTTGGTGGTTTACTTTCTCCCGTCAACGGAATTGAAATCTTTGTTGGGGAATTCATGGCGCCTTATATGAGGAACATCGGAGCAGGGGTAGGCCATTCAGCCCATCGAGTCTGCTCCGCCATTCAATACGATCGTGGCTGACTGGACACGTCAATGCCTGTTACACCCACTATCCCATAACCCTTTAATTATTGTTAACCAGAAATCTATCAATCTCTGCTTTAAACATACTCAATGACTGAGCCTCCAAGTTCTCTGGGGTGGAGAATTCCAAAGCCTCACAACACTTTGTGTAAATAAATTTCTCCTCATCTCAGTCCTAAGTGGCTTCCCCCTTATTTTGAAATGTTGGCCCCTGGTTCTGGACTCCCCAACTGGGGGAAGCATCTCACCTGCATCCACCCTGTCTATTCCTTCCAGTATTTTATTGGTTTCATAGAACATAGAACAGTACAGCACAGAACAGGCCCTTCGGCCCTCAAAGCTGTGCCGAGCCATGATCACCCCACTTAAACCCACGTAACCCGCATACCCGTAACCCAACAATCCCCCCATCAACCTTACACTACGGGCAATTTAGCATGGCCAATCCACCTAACGAGGTCCACCTCTCATTCTCCCGAACTCGAGAGAATACAGCCCCAGCTTTCCCAATTTCTCTTTATAGGACAGTCCCGCCATCCCCGAACAAGTCCAGCAAACCTTCGTCGCGCTCCCTGTTCGGCAATGAGATGGTTTTGGATCCATTCCGTCGGGAACGACAATATTGACGGCCGGCACAGTGCAACGCGCGCAGTGCACCAGATATTAATTGCCAAGTACCCACCGTTGGCACAATGAGTGGCACCTCTGAGCAATTACGTCTTCCTCCTTCCCCGTGACCACACTCTGAGCTGTGGGCCCACTCGATTCTGTCAGGAATAACAGATGGGAAAAATGTCAGAATACACTGACTGATCGTGGTCACTTAATTGTGACTTAATTGCCTTTAAGAGTTGCCAAGAACATTAATTCCTGCTCAGTTGGGAACTGCACTGTGACCCGTGTCTCTTGGGCAATATGTTATGTAACTAAAAACCCCCCTCCCCCCGCCCGCTCCAGCATTCCATTTTCTCAAATGCTCACCAGGCTAAATCGCTGGCTTTGAAAGCAGACCAAGGCAGGCCATCAGCACGGTTCGATTCCCGTAACAGCCTCCCCGGATAGGCGCCGGAATGTGGCGACTAGGGGCTTTTCACAGTAACTTCATTGAAGCCTACTCGTGACAATAAGCGATTTTCATATGTTAAAGCTCCATTGTTTTGGATGTAAAGAAGATGCTTTTATCCTCTTCAAATGAGTGGTGCCCCATTAATTTTGATTTTTTGTCACATGTTTGATTGCCCCCCCCCCCCAATGCAAATAAATATGCTCCCTTTTCCCTGACCAAGACCTGAACGGTGATTTATTTTCTGCCGGGTACCAAAGGTGGAACCCATCGCCCCCCCCCCCCGTCACCCGGCAATTCGACAGGAAGATGTCACGGCCCGAAGCAGCACCGGTGAGAATTGATGCGAGCGACCCATTTCAAGGGACGCAGGCTTGTCAACACGGGGAGAGACAGCCGGTTCAACCGCCTCCGCCGTTTGCGCGGGCCATTCGCCCTGATGGTCTTTAATTTCGAGGCGTGCAAATGCTCCATATGCTCGTTGATTAGTTTTAATTAAAACCCCTCGCATTCGTGCCACCATGCACTAATTAACAGGACGCCAAACACAACTCGGAGGCTCTGCTTTTGAGCGAGAAGCTCCAGTTTGCCAATCTGTCGAGGCGTTATAAGATGCGCACTGACAGCAAGCAATCTATTTGTTCCGTCTCCTGAGCTCATCTTACGTTTTCAGCCCAGTGTTTGTTTCTGCAGTCACTACCTCCCCCTAGTGGCACAGTCAAGAATATCAATGGTTTGACTGCAGCACAGAAAACACATTTTCCCATCGAGTGGGTTGTGATAGAACATAGAACAGTACAGCACAGAACAGGCCCTTCGGCCCTCAATGTTGTGCCGAGCCATGATCACCCTACCCAAACCCACATATCCACCCTATACCCGTAACCCAACAACCCCCCCCTTAACCTTACATTTATTAGGACACTACGGGCAATTTAGCATGGCCAATCCACCTAACCCGCACATCTTTGGACTGTGGGAGGAAACCGGAGCACCCGGAGGAAACCCACGCACACAGGGGGAGGACGTGCAAACTCCACACAGACAGTGACCCAGCCGGGAATCGAACCTGGGACCCTGGAGCTGTGAAGCATTTATGCTAACCACCATGCTACCCTGCTGCCCCTATGTGGCTTAATTTCTCTGTGACAATTCAAGAATGCAAATCATGTGCTTGACACTAGACAAGTGTCAGGGAGCCTCGTGTCAGTCTTACATGAGGAGATGGTAATTAACCACTCTTTGGATCAATAAAGAGCTCTGATTAGAATGGGCAGGGCCCCGAAGACATTTTCTCATCTGAATTTGCTAATTGCCATCAACCCAGCTTTCCCTGACTGGGTTGGGTTTAGATCAGTTTGCAAACAGGGTGCCTTCTTTACCCAATAAGCAGCAACAATTCGCAGAACATCTGGAACTGTGTGGACCTGTACCGAATAAGAGGTACCAAAGTAAAAGGGCAAGACCCAAATTCAGGTCACTAAAATTCAGGCACGAGAACCTTGCACAAAAGGGATTTAATACGATGGATTTATGGTGAAGTTATACTGAGTGGGAAAGATTAAAGACATTGGGGTCTCTATGCTTGAGAAGTGAGAAGACCGAGGAATTACCAGATCGAGATTTTCAATAATAATTATAATAATCTTTATTGTCACAAGTAGGCTTACATTAACACTGCAATGAAGTTGCTGTAAAAAGCCCCTAGTCGCCACATTCCGGCGCCTGTTCGGGTACACAGAGGGAGAATTCCGAATGTTCAATTCACCTAACAGCGCATCTTTCGGGACTTGTGGGAGGAAACCGGAGCACCCGGAGGAAACCCACGCAGACACGGGGAGAACGTGCAGACTCCGCACAGACAGTGACCCAATTCGAGAATCGAACCTGGGACCCTGGCGCTGTGAAGCAACAGTGCTGACCCATGACATCAAGTCAGCATTTGATTGAGTGTGGCAACAAGTCAATGGGTATCAAAAGGCAATCCATCTCTCTATTGAGCCGTATCTAGCTCAATGGAAGATGGTTGTAGGTTTTTGAAGACCCGTCCCAGGATATCGTTGCAGGGGTTCCTCAGGGTAGTTTTTAAAAATTAATTTACGGGATATGGGCGTCGCTGGTTAGGCCAGCGTTTATTGCCCATCCCTACTTGCCCTTCAGAAGGTGGCGTTGAGCTGCTTCTTGAACCGCTGCAGTCCTTGAGGTGTAGGTACACCCACTGTGCTGTTAGGGAGGGCGCTCCAGGATGTTGCTCCAGCGACAGTGAAGGAACGGCCAATACATTTCCAAGTCAGGGGTGGTGAGTGACTTGGAGGGGAACCTCCAGGTGGTGGGGTTCCCAGGTATCTGCTGTCCTTGTCCTTCTAGATGGTAGTGGTCGTGGGTTTGGAAGGTGCTGTCTGAGGAACAGTGGTGAGTTCCTGCAGTGCATCTTATAGATAGTACACGTGGCTGCTACTGTTCATCGGTGGTGGAGGGTTTGAATGTTTATGGAAGGGGGAACAATCAAGCGGGGCTGCTTTGTCCTAGATGGTGTTGAATTTCTTGAGTGTTGTTGGAGCTGCACCCATCCAGGCAAGTGAAGAGCATTCCATTACACCCCTGACTTGCACCTTGTAGATGGTGGGGGGGGGGGGGTTCAGGAGATGAGTTACTCGCCATAGGATTCCGAGTCTTCGACCTGCCCTGGTATTAATGTGCTTAATCCAGTTCAGTTTCTGCTCAATAGTTACCCCCAGGAAAGTGGGGGATTCAGTGATGGTAATGTCATTGAATTTCAATGGACGATAGTTAGATCCTGTCTTGTAGGAGATGGTCATTGCCTGGCACTTGTGTGGCGCGAATGTAACTTGCCACTTGTCTAGGTCTTACTGCATTTGGATATGGACTGCTTCATTATCTGAGGAGTCGCAATGGTGCTGAACATTATGCAGTCATCCGCAAACATCCCCCTTCTGACCTTATGATGGAAGGGAGGTCATTGATGAAGCAGCTGAAGATGGCTGGGCCTCAGACACGACCCTGAGGAACTCATGCTGTGATGTCCTGGAGTTGAGATGATTGACCTCCAATGACCACAACCATCTAATAATATTAATCGCTTATTGTCACAAGTAACTTCAATGAAGTTACTGTGAAAAGCCCCTCGTCGCCACATTCCGGCGCCTGTTCGGGGAGGCCGATACGGGAATTGAACCCGCGCTGCTGGCATTGTTCTGTATTACAAGCCAGCTGTTTAGCCCACTGTGCTAAACCAGCCTCTTCCTTTGTACCAGGTATGACTCCAACCAGCAGAGGGTTTTCCCCCTGATTCCCATTGACTCCAGTTTAGCTGGGGCTCCTTGATGCCATAGCCAGTCAAATGTTGCCTTGGTAGTATTCTTGGCCCACCCAGTTTCAGCTGCTTCATCAATGACCATCCCCTTCCATAGTAAGGTCAGATGTGGGAATGTTCGCTGATAATTGCGCAAAATTCAGTACAGTTCCTGACTCCTCAGATGCTGAAGCAGTCCGCGGCTATCTGCAGCGAGACCTGGACAGGCTTGGGCTGCTAAGTGGCAAGTAACGTTGGCGCCTCCACAGAAGTGACAGCCAATCACGCAGTATCCTGACTTGGAACTATATTGCGGTTCCTTCCCCATCGCTGGGTCCAATTCTTGGAACTCCATCCCTAACAGCACTGTGGGTGTGCCTACACCGCCTGACCTGCAGATTTTCAAGTCGGCAGTTCACCACCACTTTCGCAAGGGCAATTAGGGATGGGCAATAAATGCCGGCCATGCCAACGATGCCCTCAACCCACAGTAAAAATAAAATCTCCAAGACACCAAAGGTCACAGACTGAAATCTAAATGCATCGAATTCAAAAGCAGAGCTGATCCAAATTCAATCTGCGGCCATCAATATTAAATTTGAAGTGAAAGAGAACTTGAAATCAGAATCAAAAATCAGATTGCTGGAAACCCAGTGATCAGGGCCAAATTGCGCATCCAAATTCAAACACAATTGATTGCGGCTTGTCTTAATCTTAAAATTCTAATCTTGGGTTAAACATGATGTAGTATGTTAACAGTGCATTATCAATTGAATGGTGACACAAATGGTAACAGAACATTAGGAGGGCCAAGGTGAGATGATAAATCACCGACTGGAATATGGGCATATGCTTGTGTCTGCATTGTCCTTTCTCCCATCCAGAGAGATGGAATGAGAACCTGCTGCTGTTGGTAATCGTGAAGCATCCTAAGTGAAATTAATTTGGGCAGCTTCAGCCACGACTATGATCAATTACTCTGCTATACCTGAGGTCCACTGAGGCCGTGAAAGGTGCAACATTATTTGAAATTCTAGCTGCAGTTTTGTCCTTACTGTTAAATATTGATTCCCAAAAAAATGTATTTCACCGACCTGACACTCCGACATTTTATTTCATTTTGCATTTTGTTTTGTGTTAAGTAACTTTTATGCTATTACCAATGTGATGAATGTGGGACATTTTTACACAGATTGTACATCTGTTGCAGTAATGTTATTAGAAGCCGGGTTAAGGTACATATAACTTTTACAGTAATATTTGTTTAAACACGTGGTTTAACATACAGGCGGGCAGTGTGTATGCAAAAGCTGTAATTAAGATGTCATACAAGTGAGATCATCATTCATTGCAACCATGTCACATAGACATAGACATAGACATAGAATTTACAGTGCAGAAGGAGGCCATTCGGCCCATCGAGTCTGCACCGGCTCTTGGAAAGAGCACCCTACCCCCTACCCACTACCCAAGGTCAACACCTCCACCCTATCCCCATAACTCAGTAACCCCACCCAACACTAAGGGCAATTTTGGACACTAAGGGTAATTTATCATGGCCAATCCACCTAACCCGCACATCTTTGGATTGTGGGAGGAAACCGGAGCACCCGGAGGAAACCCACGCACACACGGGGAGGATGTGCAGACTCTGCACAGACAGTGACCCAAGCCGGAATCAAACCTGGGACCCTGGAGCTGTGAAGCGATTGTGCTATCCACAATGCTACCGTGCTGCCTTAAACGTGTTTGTTTACAAAGAGATACCGAATGGAAATTGATGATAAAAGCAAATTACTGCGGATGCTGGAATCTGAAACCAAAGAGAAAATGCTGGAAAAACTCAGCAGGTCTGGCAGCATCTGTAGGGAGAGAAAAGAGCGAATGTTTTGCGTCCAGATGACCCTTTGTCAAAGCTAAAAGACAGAGAAAGTGGGAAATATTTATACTGTGGAGTGAGAATGAAAGATGAGTCATAGTCACAGAAACCAAGGGGAAAGAGTGCTAATGGCAGTCCCCAGAGAGAACAAAACGTGTGAAAGGCCATACTGCAGAGAAACTAACATCAGAAGGTAAACTGTGACAGATGTAGATGTGGGGGAGAGGAAGGGGGAAGCAAAGAGGAGAAATGGTAAGGAAAGGTGATAAGATAAGGGGGATAAATACGTATAAAGAAAGGCAAGAATTAGAGAAATGGTAAAAGACAGTTAAAATGAAATGGGATGAAAACAAATGGGTCGAGGTGGGGTAGAGCTAATCATCTGAAGTTGTTGAATTCGATGTTGAGAACGGAAGGCTGTAGCGTGCCTAACCGGAAGATGAGATGTTGTTCCCCTCGTTTGAGTTGAGCTTCACTGGAACATTGCAGCAGGCCAAGAACAGACATGTGGGCATGGGAGCAGGGTCTTGTCTTAAAATGGCAAGCAACAGGAAGGTCAGGGTCCTGAATGCGCACAGACCGAAGGTGCTCAGCAAAGTGATCACCCAGTCTGCGTTTGGTCTCTCCGATATAGAGGAGACCACATTGGGAGCAGCGAATGCAATAAACCAGATTGAAAGAGGTGCAAGTGAAACACTGCTTAACCTGGAGTGTTTTGGGCCTGGGATGTCAAGCATGGACGAGGTAAAGGGGCAGGTGTTACACCTTCTGCGGTTGCATGAGGAGGTGCCATGGGTGATGGGAGAGGTGCTGCATATGGTGGGCTAGATTATCTCAGAGGGAACGGTCTCTGCGGAATGCTGACGGAGGGAGTGAAGGGAAGATGTGTTTGGTGGTGGCGAAAATGGCGGAGGATTATGCTTTGCATACGGAGGCTGATGGGGTGAAATGTGAGAACGAGCGGGACTCTATCCTTGAACTGGGAGGAGGGCAGGGGGTGAGGGTGGTGACGCGGGAGATGGACCGCACACCGTTGAGGGCCCCGTCAACAACTGTTGCTGGGAAATCACGGTTGAGGAAGAAGGAACCCCTCATGCGGCCTACTCACCAGACTCGGTTGTCCATCACCGCATGAAACCTGTCCTTAAAAAAACAGGTTTGTGCGGTGAGTATTCTTTTTCCAATCAAGGGCAATTTAACGTGGCCAATCCACCTACCCTGCACGTCTTTGAGTTGTGAGTGTGGGACCGACGCAGTTGCGGGGAGAATGTGCAAACTCCACACAGACAGTGGCCCGGGTCCTCAGCGCTGTGAGGCAACAGTGCTAACCACTGTGCCACCGTGCCGCCCTTGTGCGGTGAATATCGTAAGGTGGTTTAACTGAATTCCATTACCGCAAAGAGTGCCATTTCTTTTCAACCGATGGCCGAGCGGGCGTGTTGTGGCCTGCTGGCACCCGTGGGGTGAAATGAGGGCAACCTGATTGCTGCAATGCATTGCTGCTGTAGATAATGCTCAACCACAGGGCAATCATGACAAAGCGTGGGTGGCGATATATGTGTTGTCGAATATGTGGACTCTTAAGCCAATTACAAATCCAGTTCTTTACCAGCTGGCAATCTGATTTTGTGGGGGGGGGTTTGCCAATTTTCTCGTCTCCTTCCCCTTAAGTTGCATTAATCCTCTCAGATCAACTTTATTTTATGGCCTCATTTTAATACATTTCACAACCCAGTTTTCATTACTTCACACAGCTCTGTTTTATTTTATTTTACAGCCTAATTTTACAACATTTCAATGACTGATTTAATTACATCCCATCGCCCGATTTATACATTTCATAACCCAATTTTATTACTCCTCACACAGTCGGTTCCTGATTGCATCACATTCATATGAATTATTTCCTCGCGCTGGATGACCCAAAATTACTGAAGTTAAAACTCACTTGTGGTGAGGTGAAAGTACTTTGGTGCACCAACCCTTTATTTGTTCATTTGTGGCTCGCGGGCATCTCAATGGCAAGGTCAGCATTTACCATCTGTCCCACAATCCCCTCAAGGAACACATGGAAGCATATCATATCCTGTAAGGGCTTGATGGGGTAGATGCTGGGAGGCTGCTTTCCCCTGGCAGGAGAATCTAGAACTAGGGCTCATAGTCTCTGGGCAGCGTGGTAGCACAGTGGCTAGCACTGTTGCTTGACATGGCCTGGGTCCCAGGTTCGATTCCCGGCTTGGGTCACTGTATGTGCGGAGTATGCGTGTTCTCCCTGTAGGGGCTGGGTTTCGCTCAGTGTGGGCTACACAGCTGGTTTGTGATGCAGAACAAGGCCAGCAGCGCGGGTTCAATTCCCGTACCAGCTGAGAATTCTGAATTCTCCCTCTGTGTACCCGAACAGGCGCTGACTGGGGGCTTTTCACAGTAACTTCATTGCAGTGTTAATGTGACAATTGTGACAATAAAGATTATTTATTTATTTTATTTTATCTGCGTGGGTTTCCTCCGCGTACTCTGATTTCCTCCCACAAGTCCCGAAAGACGTGCGGTTAGGTGAATTGGACATTCTGAATTCTCCCTCTGTGCACCCGAAAGGCACCCGCCTGGGGGATTTTCACAGTAACTTCATTGCAGTGTTATTAATAATAATAATAATAATGACAATCACTTATTGTCACAAGTAGGCTTCAATGAAGTTACTGTGAAAAGCCCCTAGTCACCACATTCCAGCGCCTGTTCGGGGAGGCCGGTACGGGAATTGAACCCGCGCTGCTGGCATTGTTCTGCATTGCAAGCCAGCTGTCTGGCTCACTGTGCTAAACCAGCCACAAGTAAGCCTACTTGTGACAATAAAGATTATTTAAAAACGTTAAAGTGGTGATGATTTGTGACTGAGACGAGGAGGAATTTCTTCATCCAAAGGGTTGTGGATCTTTGGAATTCTCTATCACATCGGGCTGTGGATGAGAATGTTCAAATCAGAGGTAGATAGATTTTTGGACTCCAAAGAATCGAGGAAAATTGGGATTGGGCGGGCAAGTGGGTTTAAGTCCTGAGCTCATCCATAAATTGATTAAGAGGTAGAGCTGCCTCAAAGGGCCCTATGGCTTACTCCTTCTCTGATTAATAATGCATTGATGAGCAAGTAATGGGGAGCCCCTTCTTGAACCACTGAAGTGGTGGGAGAATGACTGTTTAAGCTGGTGAATGAGTTGCTTGTCAACCTCTTCAGATACTTATGGAAACTGGCTTATGTGTTGATTACAAATCAGCATCAATAAAGTTTTACTGATCACGCCTCATTCGCTGGTTGTGATTCCTGGCTATGCACAAGTGTTCCTTCCACTGCAGTTTCTCATAGGATTTCTCATAGAATTTACAGTGCAGAAGGAGGCCATTCGGCCCATCGAGTCTGCACTGGCTCTTGGAAAGAGCACCCTACCCAAGGTCAACACCTCCACCCTATCCCCATAACCCAGTAACCCCACCCAACACTAAGGGTAATTTTGGACACTAAGGGCAATTTATCACGGCCAATCCACCTAACCTGCACATCTTTGGACTGTGAGAGGAAACCGGAGCACCCGGAGGAAACCCACGCACACACGGGGAGGATGTGCAGACTCCACACACACAGTGACCCAAGCCGGAATCGAACCTGGGACCCTGGAGCTGTGAGGCAGTTGTGCTATCCACAACGCTACCGTGCAGTTGTCTCCATAACAATAGCAGCTACATCACTAAAGTCATTAGATGTCTCTGAAGTGCTTAATGATATCCCGAGGATGATTGGGGTGACTTTTTTAAAAAGTTCATTCATGGGATGTGGTGGGCCGTTGGCTGGGCCACCATTTATTGCCCATCCCTGAGGACGTAGCTCTTCACAATCTGTCAGAAGGTTGTAGATTCAGGTCCCAACGCAAAGGCCTGAGCACAAAATCTAGTCTGCCACTGGGGGAGAGCGCTGCATTATCGGAGCATTGAATGAGGCAGGGAATCTGGGTGCCCTCTCAGGTGGATGTGAAAGATCCCATGGCATTGCTTTGACTCAAAGCAGGTAAGTGTCCCCAGTGTCCTGGTCAACCTACAATTGGGACAATTCAGAAATCCGGAAATGTTCCAGAACATTCCGGACTGGAGAGATTAAGGTATGTAGGGGGAAAAAAAGAAGAGTCGTTATTGGGCCTGTAAGACCCTGTAAACCTTCAGAGATCAACTCAGATCTCCCAGGTACAGTTTCCACAATTAACATCTTTGCATTTTCATTTAATGGGTTGTGAATGTATTTTGAATCTGAGGTAGAAATTGTTCGTTGCTGTTTCTGTTTAACTTCTTTGTCATTCTTCTCTTCTCATACTCCTGTTGAATCATAAGTCATCAAGATAACAGGCACCCGATTATTGGTTGCAGCAATGGGTAACCAGCGCAAGACTTGCAGTTTCTAGAAAATAAATAAAATATCCCCCCTCCTGAATGGCCCCCTCCAAATTTTCCAAAATTTCTAGTCTGCGATCAACAGAAGAAGGGACTTGGAGTTTAAAACTTGATCGTTGGGAAGGGTGTAAACTTCAACAAGTGACACGAGAGGGAAGCAGAATGCAAACTGCAGGGCCGCACGGTAGCATTGTGGATCGCACAATCGCTTCACAGCTCCAGGGTCCCAGGTTCGATTCCCGGCTTGGGTCACTGTCTGTGCAGAGTCTGCACATCCTCTCCCGTGTGTGCGTGGGTTTCCTCCGGGTGCTCTGGTTTCCTCCCACAGTCCAAAGATGTGCAGGTTAGGTGGATTGGCCATGATAAATTGCCCTTAGTGTCCAAATTGCCCTTAGTGTTGGGTGGGGTTACTGGGTTACGGGGATAGGGTGGAGGTGTTGACCTTGGGTAGGGTGCTCTTTCCAGGAGCCGGTGCAGACTCGATGGGCCGAATGGCCTCCTTCGGCACTGTAAATTCTATGATAAACTGTTACCTTGCAGTTGACATAATAGCAACTGTGTAAAGATTATTTTCCTGTGATTATAGAATCATAGAATCGCTACGGTGCAAAAGGAGGCCATTTGGCCTACTGAGTCGACACCAATCCTCCGAAAGTGAACCCAACCCAGGCGCACTCTCCCGTCCATCCCGCCCTATCCCCGTAACCTAACCTGCACACACTTGGACATGAAAGGCGCAATTTATCACAGCCAATCCACCTAACCTGCACATCTTTGGACTGTGGGAGGAAACCGGAGCACCCGGAGGAAACCCGCGCAGACCCGGGGAGAACGTGCAGACTCCGCACAGGCCGGAATTGAGCCCGGGTCCCTGGCGCTGTGACGCAGCAGTGCTAACCACTGTGCCGCCGTGGTGCCTAATATCACACTGTGTGTTCCTGAAACTGAGTGGGCTGAGTAACAGTGAAGTACATTAATTGTAGAGGAGAAAAGTGGTGACTGCTTCCTTCACTGAACTCCTCCAAGCAAGAGCCGGACCCATTTCTGACTGAGCTTGGGTTCAACTCGCATGAGACACACATTGTGCCGATTGTAATGTAATGTCGGTACAAAGTGGTTCCCTGGTCTAGTTTCAATCACATAAACTGGGGATGTTATTTTACCCCACTGATTGTCTCGGATTGTCTATTTTGTAGTCACTTATTGTTGTGCGTTTTAGATGGGGGGGTTACTCATGAACGTTACCTCTAGCTACTGTTGGGGGCAAGTCTGTTGGCCTTTTACTGAACATTATACTAACTACATACAATACAGACTTAGCATGAGGCTCTACGTAGAACCATCTCTCTCTGTGCCCTGTTGTCATGTGCAGTTGACAAGGTGGGCACAATTGAGAGAGAAAAACGATATTATTATTCAAGGTGAAAAACAAATTGCCGAGAAAATCAGCAGGGAAAAACCAGTTGCTGGGAAATCCTCTGCCTCGTTTGCCCAAATTTTTCCATTTCATCAATTTTACAGATCGGTTGTCGATCTGTGCAAGCGTCTCAACTTAACGGTTGTAAATCACATACAAAGTTCCTGTGATTTCTCTACCTTTGTACTGAAGTTTGGCGCTACACTGTGCCTTGACCTTCAGCTGAAAGGTTTCTGGACTGTGGCGTGCTGTGGTCGATGGCTGGGGTAAGTCCTTTTTTAAGCCACTGCATCTGAAATAATTGAAACCCCTGCTCCAGCGTCTAATTTGGAGTTTTTTTTATGTCCGTTAACCATAATAAATGCACTCCATAAGTCACCATTTGATGCTGTAATTCCTCCCAAGAATGGCACTTCATAATCTTTCTCATCTTTATCTTCTTGAATAGTAGATGATTTTAGATGTTCCTTCTTTGATGTTTGTGTTAGGAGCTCGTTGCCGCAGAGCAGTGATTGAAAATGTCCTCTCCTTTTGCGGGAATGCCACTCTGCATTTTTTTGGCAAGGCATTCTTCACGCAAATGCAGCCATTTCCCACCAGAATCAGAACACCAAACAATGGCGGCTACTGCACCCACCTCACCTTTTCCTCGCGTTGGATTAGCTGCTACTTCCCTGTGCTATAAACTGCACTGTCTCAACTCTTTTTCTCGACGAGACTTATTTCTCGCATCAAATAAAAATCTAGTTTTGCTTTCCCACTTGAGCCCGCCTTGTTAACTTTACAGCCTTCGATAAGATCAACTCTTCCCTTAACAGCAGAATATCTGATACAGTCTCTTCTAAGATTCCTACAACATGCAATCTTCAATTAATTCATCTTTCTTAGCTCCATACTTGCAATTCTCAGCTAGTCGATATAAATCGTTAATGAAGGAATCTATATTACGTGCCTATTGAATTTCACCCTCTCTATAATTGCGTTTCTTAAAAGAGTAAAATAAATATCATAGATATCATAGAATTTACAGTGCAGAAGGAGGCCATTCGGCCCATCAAGTCTGCACCGGCTCTTGGAAAGAGCACCCTACCCAAGGTCAACACCTCCACCTTATCCCCATAACCCAGAACCCCACCCAACACTTAGGGCAATTTTGGACACTAAGGGCAATTTATCATGGCCAATCCACCTACCCTGCACATCTTTGGACTGTGGGAGGAAACCGGAGCACCCGGAGGAAACCCACGCACACACGGGGAGGATGTGCAGGCTCGACACAGACAGTGACCCAAGCCGGAATCGAACCTGGGACCCTGGAGCTGTGAAGCAATTGTGCTATCCACAAGGCTACCGTGCTGTCCCAATATAAGAGGCTTTGATAACCTCTTTGGCAATATGTTCGTCAATGCCCTGTCTGAACATTATGTCATCTGCACTACTGCCTATGGTGTAGAGTAAGGTGCTGCCCCGACCCTTGCTCACCTTCTCTGCTATTCTAGAAGATCTTTTGTATCTGGTGAACCTGCTGTGGCAGCTCTGCAGTTTTTTTCGGCTTGATCCTAGCCTTCCACATGCTTGAAGCACTCTGGCGAAAGTAGGATTTTCTCCATGGCTTCCCTGCAGTGTAGCTTTTTCTGGACAGTAAGAAGTCTGGCAACACCAGGTTAAAGTCTAACAGGTTTGTTTCAAATCACTAACTTTCGGAGCACTGCTCCTTCAGCAGCGCCCCGAAAGCTAGCGATTTGAAACGAACCTGTTGGACTTCAACCTGGTGTTGTCAGACTTCTTACTGTGCTCACCCCAGTCCAATGCCGGCACCTCCACATCAAGGCTTTTTCTGGAGTAGAGTTAAAGATTTTCCAGCACTGCCCTTGTCCCGCTGTCATTTCTCGTGCTGTTTCTTCCAGTCGCTGGTCTCCTCCCTTGCTGCTTCTTTCGATGTTATCTGCTGTCACCATCTATTACCATTGTTGTGGGTATAAGATGGGGTTGATCATGATCTTGACTTATAGGTCAGAACTCTTGCGCCTTTCATACTGGCGAGATTTTTCAGAACCGCCGATTTAACCAGCCCATCGATATCACCCTGTAATCTAAGCCTTTCCTCCACACTATTTACCATGCCACCAATTTTTGTGACATCTGATAACTTGTTGATGCTATCTCTTAATTCAAGTCCAGATCTTTTTCTTTTTTTCTTTTTTTTTTATAAATGTTTTTTATTGAGTTTTCATATTTTATATATGACAAATTACAATCTTTAATGTACACTATAAACAGCAAGAGAACCAGCACCGATCCCCAGGGTAGAGGGGTCAATTACTAGGGGGCATAGGTTTAAGGTGCGAGGGGCAAGGTATAGAGTAGATGTACGAGGCACGTTTTTACGCATAAGGTAGTGGGTGCCTGGAACTCGCTGCCGGAGGAGGTGGTGGAAGCAGGGACGATAGTGACATTTAAGCGGCATCTTGACAAATACATGAATAGGATGGAAATAGAGGGAGACGGACCCAGGAAGTGTAGAAGATTGTAGTTTAGACGGGCAGCATTGTCAGCATGGGCTTGGAGGGCCGAAGGGCCTGTTCCCGTGCTGTACTTTTCTTTGTTCTTTATCATATCATAGAATTTACAATGCAGAAGGAGGCCACTCGGCCCATCGAGTCTGCACCGGCTCTTGGAAAGAGCACCCCACCCGAGGTCAACACCTCCACCCTATCCCCATAACCCAGTATCCCCACCCAGCACTAAGGACAATTTTGGACACCAAGGGCAATTTAGCATGGCCAATCCACCTAACCTGCACATCTTTGGACGGTGGGAGGAAACCGGAGCACCCGGAGGAAACCCACGCACACACGGGGAGGATGTGCAGAGTCCGCACAGACAGTGACCCAAGCCGGGAATCGAACCTGGGACCCTGGAGCTGTGAAGCAATTGTGCTATCCACAATGCTACCGTGCTGCCCTTTAGAACAGCACTGGAGACGGGCTTCCAGTCACAAAACCAATCCTCAACCATCACCCGCTGCTTCCTGTCACTAAACCAATTTTTGGCCCAATTTGACAAATTGCCTTGGATCCCATGTGCTCTGACATTCTTGGCCAGTCTCCCATACAGAAACTTGTCAAAAGCCTTACTGAAGTCCATGTGGCCTACATCAACGACACTACCCTCATCTACAGACCTAGTCACCTCTTTGAAAAACTCAATTAAATTTGCAAAACATCATCTCCCCCAATAAAGCCACACAGTATCCCCTTAATTAATCCTTGCCTCCCCCTATGAAGATTAATTCTGTCCTTCAGAATTTTTCCAATAATTTCTCTAGGTGTCATTGAGACTGCTAATTGCTCTCTCATCCTGTAGGTGATGCTGTTTGCAGGTGGCACTGTGCATGCAGGTTGGCCTCACCTCTTATCGGTGTCATAGTGTGTACATATTGACCTCCCCTCCTGTAGGTGTCACTGTGTATACAGATTGTCCTCCCTTCCTGTAGCTGTCACTGTGACTGAAGATTGTCCTCCCCTCCTGTAGGTGTCACTGTGACTGAAGATTGTCCTCCCCTCCTGTAGGTGTCACTGTGACTGAAGATTGTCCTCCCCTCCTGTAGGTGTCACTGTGAGTGCAGATTGACCTCCCCTTCTGTAGGTGTCACAGTGTGTACAGATTGACCTCCCCTCCTGTAGGTGTCACTGTGAGTGAAGATTGTCCTCCCCTCTTGTAGGTGTCACTGTGTGGTGCAGCTTGTCCTCCCCTCCTGTAGCTGTAACTGTGAGTGAAGATTGCCCTCCCCTCCTGTAGGTTTCACTGTGAGTGAAGATTGCCCTCTCCTCCTGTCGATGTCACTGTGTGTGCAGATTGACCTCCCCTCCTGTAGGTGTCACTGTATGTGGCAGATTGTCCTCCCTGTAGGTGTCACTCAGTGCACAGAATGTCCTCCCCTCATGGATGAAATTAAAATCGCTTATTGTCATGAGTAGGCTTCAATGAAGTTACTGTGAAATCCCCTAGTCGCCACATTCCGGCGCCTGTCCGGCGAGGCTGGTGTGTGCAGATTGTCCGCCCCTCCTGTAGGTGTCATTGTGTGTGCAGATTGTCCGCCCCTCCTGTAGGTGTCACTGTGAGTGCAGATTGACCTCCCCTCCTGTAGGTGTCATTGTGTGTGCAGATTGTCCGCCCCTCCTGTAGGTGTCACTGTGAGTGCAGATTGTCCGCCCCTCCTGTAGGTGTCATTGTGAGTGAAGATTGTCCCTGTGTGTACAAATTGTCCGCTCTTCCTGTAGGTGTGGCTGTGTGTACAGATTGTTCTCCCCTCCTGTAGATGTCTCCATTGTGCAGATTATCCTACCCTCCTGTAGGTGTCACTGTGTGCACAGATTGTCCTTCCTTCCTGTACATAGAACAAAGAACATACAGTGCAGAAGGAGACCATTCAGCCCATTGAGTCTGCACTGACCCACATTAAGCCCTCACTTCCACCCTATCCCCGAAACCCAATAACTCCATTTAACCTTTTTGGACTCTAAGGGCAATTTAGCATGGCCAATCCACCTAACCTGCACGTCTTTGGACCTGCCCTCCCCTGTTGTAGGTGTCACTTTGCATACAGATTGTCCTCTCCTCCTGTAGGTGTCACGGTGTGTGCAGGTTGTCCTCCCTACTGTAGGTGTCATTGTGAGTGAAGATTGTCCTCCCCTCCTGTAGGTGTTACTCAGTGTGCAGATTCTCCTCCCCTCTTATCAGCGTGACTGTGTGTGCAGATTGTCCACTCCTCCTGTAGGTGTCACTGTGTGTACAGATTGTCCACTCCTCCTGTAGGTGTGACTGTATGTGCAGATTGCCCACTCCTCCTGTAGGTGTCACTGTGTGTACAGATTGTCCACTCCTCCTGTAGGTGTGACTGTATGTGCAGATTGTCCACTCCTCCTGTAGGTGTCACTGTGTGTACAGATTGTCCACTCCTCCTGTAGGTGTGACTGTATGTGCAGATTGCCCACTCCTCCTGTAGGTGTGACTGTATGTGCAGATTGCCCACTCCTCCTGTAGGTGTCACTGTGTGTACAGATTGTCCACTCCTCCTGTAGGTGTGACTGTATGTGCAGATTGTCCTACCTTCCTGTAGGTGTCACTGCGTGTACAGATTGACTTCCCTTCCTGCACATAGAACAAAGAACATACAGTGCCATTCAGCCCATTGAGTCTGCACTGACCCACATTAAGCCCTCACTTCCACCTGATCCCCGTAACCCAATAACCCCGTTTAACCTTTTTGGACACTAAGGGCAATTTAGCATGGCCATAACCTGCACGTCTTTGGACCTGCCCTCCCCTGCTGTAGGTGTCACTTTGCATACAGATTGTCCTGCCCTCCTGGAGGTGTGACTGTGTGTGCAAATTGTACTCCCCTCCTGTAGGTATCACTGTGTGTGCAGATTGTCCTTCCCCTCCTGTAGCTGTCATTGTGAGTGCAGATTGTCCTTTCCTCCTGTAGCTGTCATTGTGAGTGCAGATTGTCCTTTCCTCCTGTAGGTGTCACTGTGCATGCAGGTTGTCCTCCCTTCCTGGAGGTGTGACTGTGTGTACAGATTGTCCATTCCTCCTGTAGGTGTCACTGTGTGTGCAGATTGTCCTCCCCTCATGTAGCTGTCATTGTGAGTGCAGATTGTCCTTCCCTCCTGTAGGTGTCACTGTGCATGCAGGTTGTCCTCCCTTCCTGGAGGTGTCACTGTGTGTACACTTGTCCTCCCCTCCTGTAGGTGTCACTGTGGGTGAACATTGTCCTAACCTCCGATAGGTGTTATATCCGCAATAGGTCTCCGCTGCTGTAGGTGGCGCTGCTTTGGGAAGACTCCATTCTCCCAGCGAGTGGTGCCTTGCCTGCGGGCTGACCTCCCCTCCTGCGTGTGGCGCTGTGTGGGGAGGGCTCGCGCTGTTGTCGATCGCTGCGACCGGCCTGGGTGAAGCGGAGCGGGGCCTGTCCGGGAACCTGCGCCTGTACCGGGTGAGGACAGCGGGGAACCGGGCGCAGGGCCGGTGCCGGAGGTACCCGAGAGTCCGAGCGATGAATGGGCGAAGCCGCCGCGAGCCCCGGCTCTGGGCGGTCAGGTCCAGACCCGATCAGTCCGGGTTCAGTGTTAAACCGGGTCAGACCCGGTCCGGGTTCAGTGTTAAACCGGGTCAGACACGGACCGGTCCGGGTTCAGTGTTAAACCGGGTCAGACCCGGACCGGTCCGGGTTCAGTGTTAAACCGGGTCAGACACGGACCGGTCCGTGCTCACTGTTAAACCGGGTCAGACCTGGATCAGTCCGGGTTCAGTGTTAAACCGGGTCAGACACAGACCTGTCCGGGTTCAGTGTTAAACCGGGTCAGACACGGACCGGTCCGGGTTCATTGTTAAACCGGGTCGGAACAGGACCAGTCCGGGTTCACTGTTAAACCGGGTCAGACACAGACCGGTCCGGGTTCAGTGTTAAACCGGGTCAGACACGGACCGGTCCGTGCTCACTGTTAAACCGGGTCAGACACGGACCGGTCCGTGCTCACTGTTAAACCGGGTCAGACATGGGGTTCACTGTTAAACCAGGTCGGATCCGGACCAGCCCGGTCCCAGTATTAAGCACGACTGGACCAGCCCCAGCCAAGATTCAGTAATGATCTGAAATAAACATGGACCAATCTAGGTTCAGTAATAAACTGGATCAGACATTGACCAGCCTAAATTCAGTAATGAACTGAAATAAGGCTGGACTGATACTGGATCAAACATGGACCCGTCTAGGTTCAGTAATAAACTGGATCAGACATTGACCAGCCTAAATTCAGTAACAAGCTGAAATAAGGCTGGACTGATACTGGATCAAATATGGCCTGTCTGGGTTCAGTAATAAACTGGATCAGACATTGACCAGCCTAAATTCAGTAATGAACTGAAATAAGGCTGGACTTATACTGGATCAAACATGGACCTGTCTAGATTCTGTGATAAACTGGATTAAATATGGATCAGTCCAGATTCAGTGATAAACTGGATTCAATATGGATCAGTCTAGATTCAGTGATGACTGGATTAAACAGGGACCAGCCTAGATTCAGTGATAAACTGGATTAAATATGCTGCCCATGCTGCATGGACCAGTCTGGGTGCAGTGTTAAACTGGGTAAGGCATTGACCAGTCTGGGTTAAACAGGGTCAGGAATGGACCAGTCTGGATTCAGTGTTAAACTGGGTCAGGCATGGACCAGTCTGGGTTAAACAGCGTCATGCATGGACCAGTCTGGGACAGTCATGGACCAGGTACTGTGATTGTTTCCAGCTCAGCGCTCTAACCGTTGCAGATTCCTTCCTTTCTGCTCGTCTGTAAGCTGTTTTATGTATTGCGAGTGGATGTGGAAGCGATGTTTCCCTTTGATTGAAGCTTTACAAACTTTGAGAATAATATCTTTGAGACTCTCAAAACTATTTTGGTGAACATATTTAGTGAATGAACTGGTAAACATAATGATTTCAAAACTTTTAAATTAAATGGAGATAAAATATATACAAATGTACAACAATATTGCATTGACCTCTATGCATTGTGATGCCCAAATAAAATGTTTAAGATAATATAAACAGAAATGCAGATGCAACAGAAATATGTTCACCTTTTAAGTGCGGTCCTTGCTTGTGAGTTGTGATATGCAGTAGATTTGGATACAAGTCCACTGGTTTATGCAAAAATGGACCCAGCTTGGGTCACTGTCTGTGTGGTGTCTGCACGTTCTCCCGTGACTGTGTGGGTTTCCTCCAAGTCCTCCAGTTTCCTCCCACAAGTCCCGAAAGACATGCTGTTAGGTAATTTGGACATTCTGAATTCTCCCTCACTGTACCCAAACAGGCGCCAGAATGTGGCGACTAGGAGCTTTTCACAGTAACTTAATTGCAGTGTTAATGTAAGTCTACTTGTGACAATAAAGATTATTAAATACAGTGGTTAACACTTGCTTCACAGAGCCAGGGTCCCAGGTTCAATTCCCAGCTTGGGTCGTTGCCTGTGCGGAGTCTGCACATTCTCCCCGTATCTGCGTTGGGTTTCCTTTGGGTGCTCCGGTTTCCTCCCACAAGTCCCGAAGGACGTGCTTGTTAGGTGAATTGGACATTCTGAATTCTCCCTCAGTGTACCCGAACAGGCACAGTAACATCATTGCAATGTTAATGTAAGCCTATTTGTAACACTAAAAGATTATTACAAAACTCTTTTATCATTGTTGTAAAGCCTTAAATCAGTTACACTTAGTGTTTAATCAAAGGCTTAATTTTCTAAAAGTTTGAATGCGGGATTATAAAATTCAAAATAGCTTGGAAAAGTATTTTATTTTGTGGGTATGGATTTTAGCAAGTGGCCCTCCTCGAGTACAACAGCTAACCTAATATTATAAATAGAAAATTCTGCAAATACCCAGCATGTCAGGCAGCATCTGTGGAGAGAAACAGAGTTGACTGGCGTTTCAGGTCGATGAGCTTTCATCAGAAGTTGACAGCTGGGACCAGGCACCTGGGAAGGGCTGGGAATGTTTACACAGGCAAACAAGACTTGGGGCGATCTTACTGAACTATTAATACTAACGAGCACGGAGGAAAATAATTGCAAATGTGTTTATCATAATTACAGACTCTACACACAAAATTAAACTTGGAAACAGCGGTTTAGATTTAATGACTTTGCACAAGGTGGTAAATTATTGGTGCAGGTTCTCAGGCAGGAAGTGAAAGCCAATTGTACCAGCAGATTGAAGAGGAGATTAGATAGCTGGGGAAAAATTGGAATATTGTATGAGAGGTGGGGTACAATATTTTCCAGACACAAGAGGTAGGCCAGATGAAGCACAGTCCTATTCCCTCCCTGTACATTCCCATGGTTTTGTGCAATGTGAGCTTGTTGTAAACCATGTACCTTTTACTCAATTCACTTTGTGTTTCCTGTTAATAGATTGCACAAAATGCCTATCGAAGAAGTTCCTCCAGTTGACATTTCAGATTGCGACAGACCGAATGGGGCAGGTTCGGCCATCGCAATGGCTCCGGACACTCTGCAAGAAAACGGAATCCGTGCTGATTGTCGGGATGTCTCTGCCAGCTCCGATGCCTCGGACAGCCGACCATCCACGTCCGGCGACGTCCACGCTGCCGACGTAAGGGGTTCTCAGAAAGTCCTCCAGATTGATCGGCAGCAGATCCAGGCGGTGGAACAGAGTGCTCAGGCTTTGGAGCTGCGAGGTCTGGGAGTAGATGTATACGACCAAGATGTGCTGGAGCAAGGAGTGCTCCAGCAAGTGGACAGAGCCATCAATGAAGCCAGCCAGGCAGCCAAACGAGTTGAGGCAGAGAAAGAGTACCATTCCGTTCTCGATGATCTGAGGTACTGAAGATTTTCACTGATACTGGAATAAAGAATTTCAAGTTTCTGATCAAGTCATACAAAATATACTATTGCTTTTATGCAAAATTTAAATTAAAGTAGTGGATTAATTCATATGACACACATTGGACACAGGTTAGATTATATATCTGTACACGTTTTGACATTGCATTGGACATAATGGGCCCCAATATTTCTGTGCCTAGAGGTCACTGGTGTTGCTGTTTTGCGGGTTGGGCTGAGACCTTTTTTTTGCCGCAGAAAATTGTGCCGCAGTATTGCTGCTGACGCGCACCCCCCCTCCAAGAAAGCGGACCTGAAGTAGCAGAAGTACTGACGGGATTGTCCCGCCAGTCCTGCATCCCTACATGCGCTAAGGACTCGTATGCTAATGGAAATGAGACCTGAAGCTGCAGGTCAGCTTCCAACTGGGACCAGTGGAAACCTTGCTTTTAAATTTCAGAACCTTTAGTTAGAGTAGTGCGCCCTTCAAGTCGAGAGCCAGAGAATTGCTGGGAAATCTTTACCCTCCCCACAATTGGCGCAAAACCCCAGGCGTGTCAGCTTTGGAGAGGGTGTGTGCCTCCTCCAGGTAAGTGACACTGACACCAGGATTCAGGGTGGGACTGGAGCAGGTGGGCATGGATACCAACCCCCTTCCCTCTACACTCCCTGGAGAGTAAACAGGGATCCCCAAGGGCTTCTGGTCGATGATTGCTGTCTGATTTATTGCCACTTATAAACAGCCATAGAAGCAGATCCTACCACTTATACAATTGAAACATAAAGTTATATGGAACACAGTGAGGTTTGGTTCAGTGTGTTAGAATTCCATGATCGCATTATGGGTTAGATTGCATAAACCAATTTTACTGCAGCTATAAATTGCAGTCCATTCAGCCTCACTTGTTTGAGTCATCAACTCTTTATTGGTTGCGCATTGATCTCCAAGGATTGCTTTTGCAGTCAATCAAAGTAGATAGATCATGGGCCATCTGACGCAAACCATTTCTGTTTTGTGAGATGAGTTATTTGTGTGTTTACCTTTTGCTTTAGATCCGCTACCACATGTCTGAAGCACACAAATAAGATCATTGAGCAGCTGGCTCCTCATGCCGATACAAATAAAGAAGTGAACAGGAAGCTGGAGTCTGTGAAAAGGCAGAAGGAAAACAAGGTACTGCCCTGCTCTTCCTCCCCAAAACACTTGACGTCATGATTCTTCGCGGATTGCAGTATTTCCCTGCGATTGGGAGTGAATATTACTTATTTCAATATTTTTATTCAAAAGTCTTTCCCCACTGCCACACCCACCAACTTCCTTTTTCATTCATGGGCTATCTGGAAAAACAGCATTCGGTGCCCAGCCTTAATTGCCCTTGAGCGGTGAAGAGCCACGCTCTTGAACGCAGCTACGTGGCTTGCTAGGCCATTTCGGAGGGCATTTGATGCAAATCTGGAGGCACGTAAGGAGGGCAGATTTCCTCCCCGAAGGGGGAACCAGATGGGCTTTTTACAACCATCTTGATGGCTATCAGGTCACAATCAATGAACATAACCGTCTAGAGAGAAAACAGCTTAAACCCTGCATGTGATCAGAACATCTAAAGCAATATATTGATACAGGGTTTGCCCGATCACAGTATGTTTAGTATGGCGGCGTCAACAGCCCGAGAGAAACCTTGTTTTGTGGGTGAGGAGTTTGAATATTATTCTCCTTGGTGGCTTACTTTTATTTTGTTCCTGTCCATAAGGAGAGGCAGCTGAAAAAGATAAAGGCCAAACAGAAACGGCTCCAGGCCGTGCTCAGCGGTGCCGACATTGAGAAGCTTGAAGCTGAATTTGAATCTTGCGATGAAGGTAAAGTGAAGACTGGTTTGGTCATTATTATTATTCATCCTGTTAACAAGAGTTTTGCCCCTGTCAATTTTTGATCAGGTCTGGTGGTTTTCTTTTAAAATAGATCAATGAGTTGTGTAGCTGATGTTTAAACCCAATGCAGATATGACATTTAATTGGCCCTTCACAATTGGCCGGGGGTTGCCCTGTAGCTGACAGCATCTCATTGTGATTTTAAATTTATCTTCATGATTGATTACCACCTTATACTTAATAAGCGTCCTGGTTGGTATTGTCGAAACTTCTTGGAACATCTATAATTAAATCAACATGGAAATCTCATGTTATGTGACATGAGGCCAGGGTCTTTCAGACCCATCGGGGGCGGAGATGTTTTGAACTTGTGTGTTTGTTTTGGAATTTGGTTTTGTCCTCCTACCGTCAACCATTAATCTCAAAGATACAAAATTGATGAAGCAGATATTGAAACGCTCCAGCAATCAGGCTAAAACGCTTGCTAAAAACAGCTACACCACACACAGCTGGTGTCACGGCAATGGGCTCAGTACAGTTATACACAGAGTTTACAATACAGCAACGGGCCATTTGACCCACCTAGTCTGTGCTTCACTCAAGTCTCCTCCCATTTCATTTGCCCTGCCTCGATCTTTCGGCAAATCTTTTCCTCCCTGTTACTCTCACGTCAGCGTCTAGTTTCCCTTTGACAGCATCTAAGCTAATTGCTTGCACCACTTCCTGCGGTAGCGAGTTTCTCACTCGGACCACTTTCTAAGCAAAGACATTTCCCCTTATTTCCCTCTTGGACTTATTCAGCGTTATTTGTATTTATGGGCCCTACTTTTAGACTGTGCTATAAGTGTAAACATTTCATGTCTACCCTATCCAAACTGTTAATTATTTTAAAGACCTCTTTAGGTTTCCGCCAAGTCTTCCATTTTCTAAAGAGGAAAAATCACAACCTGTTCAATTAGCTGTAATCTCTCAGTTCTGGTAGAATCCGTGTAAAATTATTTTGTGCTTTTACCAGTGTTTCAATGTCAGTTTTAAAGTATGACAACCAGAACTGTGCATTGCACTGGTAAGTATGAGCTGACCAGGAAACGACACACAAGTGTAATATAACTTCACTTCTGTTGAATTCGGAACCTCTGGAAATAAAGCCCAGCACCTTGTTAATATCATTAAATGCAAATAGTCATTTGGTGGGATAGAACTTGAGTATTGCTGTAAAAGGACACATTTTGTTGAAGCTTTTCATCTAGCCCTCATCAGGGCAATTCACAAGAGTATCAAATTATAAAGGAAACAACAATTTATGCTGCATGAGAAGAGAGGACTGATTGGTTGGCAAGTGGACTCGGATTACGGTGCTGCAAAGCTGCTTTTAATAATTAGTTCACCTACAATCTGTGTTCCCTTTGCTCCTCTATTCCATCCAGACTTCCCATTCTCTGAGGTGCAGGTGATGATTCTGTTTCTCTACCAATGTGCATCACCTCACTTTGCTAATGTTAAGGTTCATTTGCCAATTGACTGTACAGTCTGCAAGTTTTCAAATATCTTCTTGAATTATGTTCGAATCTTCCTCCGTGTTAGCTTCAGCAAATTTTGATATCAAGTTACTCATTTGTCATTGTCATTCATGTAAATTATGATCCCGCCACTGATCTTGTGGGACACCGGTTTCTACCTTTCTCCAGTCTGAATGACCCTACTCTCTGTTTCTGATCTTTAACCAATTTGTTATCCGTTCAGTTATTTGTTCTGTGACTCCACATGCCCTGGGCGTACCATATAATACTTTATTGAAGATCTTTTGAAAATTCAAGAAATTTCTACCCGAACTGTATTAATATTTGTATTAATATTCTTTTTATGCTCATCCTCTGGTGCAGTTCTGTTATCGTCTTTAGTCAAATCTTACTTACGATTGGTTAAAAGATCAGATCACTCCAGCATATACCATACGTAATTGTATGTAAAATGACTCGAGTATAAGAGCAAATGTCACCCTGTCTCTCTAGCTAGTGCTAAGCTTTCAGGTTCTTGATCTACAGGTTCCCTTTTTTTACTGAGCTTTACAAGATTATGGCCTGCCTGCTCCCCTTTCTATAATATACCATCTGTTTAAAATGCTATCTGGCTTCTGCTGCTTGTAGGCTGCTTTGCTTGCCAAATATGTTTTGATTTTCATTCTTGATTAACTGAAGCAACATAATTTCCTGGTCTCTAACCCACTTAAGTGCACGGTATGGGCAGGACATGGGAAAGCAAATGTATACTGGGTAAATATCCATATCCCTAGAGCCAAGTGACTTCAGAGAAAGTAAGACAGCCTAATTGTGCTCTCCTGCTTCCTGTATCTATCTATCTATACGGTGTTTAAATAGTTTAAGATTGCCATTTCTGTAAAAGCAACTGAGACACAAATCGCATTGCGTTTTCAGTAGCAACAATTTGGCATCAGACCTTTCACTTAACCCAAGAGTTGCATTATAAAGCAAGTAGCCAAAATGTAATTTCTAATTAAATGTCACATTGGAATAAGGCAATTTGATGGCATCTTGTTGATCTTCTTGCCAGAACCAGGTCCTTCATCGTTGGGAAGCATGTTGATGCCAGTGCAGGAAACAGAATGGGAGCATTTAATCCGGACCGGACTGATGACACCTTTTGGCACCAAAATACCTCAGAAAGAAACAAAGAAGGAACCTCGGAAGATCATGCTCAATGATGCGTC
Source organism: Scyliorhinus canicula (assembly GCF_902713615.1). Classification (NCBI taxonomy): domain Eukaryota; kingdom Metazoa; phylum Chordata; class Chondrichthyes; order Carcharhiniformes; family Scyliorhinidae; genus Scyliorhinus; species Scyliorhinus canicula. The sequence continues at coordinate 18,298,713 of NC_052167.1, forward strand.
GGACTTTGAGAAGTATCTGGCTGATCAGGCAAAGATGTCTGCAATACGGAGAAAATCCTTTACCAGAGGGACCAAGAAGAGAAAAGGGGCAGGCACAGCTCAGGCCAAAGCTGAGACTTCAGAGGACAAAGCTCAGCCTCCAAAAGGCGGCCGCAAGATAAATGGCAGTGCGTCAAGAACGGACCGAAAACTGAAAAAACATTTGCAGAAACTGCAGCACAAAACTCTTGAGATTAAGTTTAAAGCGAGTGTCCCACCGGGAGAGAAGACCTCACTGCAAGGATCAGCGAGAGGGCGAGGGGCGAGAGGCTCAGACAGTGAGGAGTCCCTCTTTGTACCTGACGAGGAGTTGCTTTACCCAGATGAAATCAGTGACAGTGACGATGAACTATTGGATAACAGCAGGTTTAAGAAAGCACGAAAGAAGCAGCGACGCCCGAACCACTCGGATGAAGCTTTCTCACCAAGCTCAGGAGAGGATGAGTCAAGACGCAAGATAAAAGCGCACAAGGATGATGGAAATGAAGATCTGTACAGGAAAAGATTAAGGTAAATGGATTTAATTTTACAATGAAGGGTCAATTCTGCAAATTAATGTCAGAATGATTGCAATGCTAGTTCTGCCAGCCGTGGCTCAGTTGGTCACATTCTGGCCTCTTGAGTCACAAAGTTCAAGTCCCACTCCCAAGACTTGAGCACCAAAATCAAAGCTGGCATTCCGGTGCAGTACCGTGGGAATGCTGTACTGTCAGAGGTGCCGTATTTCAGAACAGGCGTTAAACCATCCGCCTTCCTGCTTGGGTGGATGCAAAGGATCCCATGGCACTGTCTCGAAGAAGCGCAGGGGAACTCTCCCTGATGCTTGGCCAATATTTATCCCTCCATCAACATCAGAAAAACAGACTATCTGGTCATTATCACATTGCTATTTGTGGAGGTTTGCTGCGCCTATATTGATTGCTGCATTTTGTACATTACAACAGTGACCACAGTTCAAAGGAAAGCACTTCATTGGCTGTAAGGTGCTTTAAGACGTCCGGTGATCCTGATAAACCCTTTATGGATGCAAGTCTTTTCTTTTCTTTAATGGCTGAAGTCATTGAGAACACGAGAAATATGTTAATATATTAAGGAGAAGCAAATCGGGGGGAGTGACCTCAACCTGATAACGGCTTAAGGTATCTATTAACTTTTAGTCATTTCCTTGGTAAATGTAAGATGCTAGAGTTCATCGAAGCTCCTACAGTGCAGAAGGAGGCCATTCATTCCTTCGTTTCTGCACCGACTGTCCAAAAGAGTACTCTACCGAGGTCCACACCCCCGTCCACCCTACCCTATCCCTGTAACCTAGCCTGCGCATCCCAGGACACGAAAGAGCAATTTAGCATTGCAATTTCACCTAACCTGCATATCTTTGGACTGTGGGAGGAAACCGGAGCACCTGGAGAAAACCCATGCAGACATGCAAAGTCCCGAGGCACCTGAGACCGTAATGGAACCCGGGTCTCTGTGCGGCAGCAGTGCTAACCACTGTGACGCCGTGCCACCCACTACATTTATCACATTTCTGTGTGACTCCCGCTGCCAATATCTCATTCCCCGTTGACGTACATTGCAATAAAAATTGAGTTGATCGACTGCGTAGCACCGCCAATTTCCTGGGGCCCAAATAACTTGAACTCATTCAGTTGATGGTATAACTTGACCCAAATGGTGGCCAGTAGGCAGAAACATCACCATTGCAGAAGCAAATGGCTTATTATTTCTCGCAGATTCCATTCCTTTGAGTTCTGTGAGGCAGGCAACCTGCCAGCCAGAATGGAATCACTTTGCAAACGTTTTATGTGATGGTAACCATGATTGAGTTGAACAGGTATCAGAATCCTTCCTGATCCCGAATATTTATGCTGACATTTCCAAAAACACTAAAGATCATTTGCTTGCTGTGAGTCTACTCACGGTATGTGAAATTTCTCCTCAAATGTTTGATGGGTTCGTTTATTTTAACCCCAGAACAAATATATTTTCTCACACCCTCTGCCTCTTTTTAAAGCATGGTAGAAATTATTATTAGTCTATTATAAAAATAAATGTTCTCATTTTCAGGTCAGTGCTATTATATTAAATGCATATCTTTTATCACTCAGCACGTATAGCTTCTGTCCCTCTAGTAATCAGAGACACAGGGTGAGGTGGTGGTGTAATGGTATTGTCACTAGACGAGGAATCCTGGGAAATGCACTGGGGACTAGGATTCGAATCCCACCACGGCAGATGGTGAAGTTTGAATTCCATACGTATCTGGAACTAAAAGTCTAATGGTGACCAGAAAAAATTGTCGTTTGTCGTAAAACCCCATCTGGTTCACTAATTCCTTTCCGGGTCGGCAATCTGATGCACAGATATTTTTATAGATGCACCAAGTTGCTTAAATTGGGAATGGAGTCTTGACACGGCACTTGACATAGACTCGGTTTTATTAATGGCCACATCTGTACCAAGCCTCCGAGAGAGCACCCCATCTCGTCCCACTCCCCACAACCCCAGCTAACCGTTGGACACTTAAGAAGCAATTAATTTATCATGGCCAATCCACCCAACCTGCACATCTTTGGACTATGGGAGGAAACAGGAGCACCCGGAGAAAATCCACACAGACACTGGGAGAACGTGCAGACTCCACACGGACAGTCACCCAAGGCCGGAATTGAACCTGGGTCCATGGCACTGTGATGCAGCAGTGCTAACCCCTGTGCCACCATGCGTCTAAGAAAAGTAATGGAATTGGTTGATTGAATGGCACAAACAGTTTTGACTTGCAATTAGAAGCCGTTGATCAGCTCTGACTTCCTATTCACCAAGCCGTTCTCTGCAGTGTCCCTTTAAGCATTTCACATGACAACCTTGTATGTGAAATGTGCTATAAAGTTGCAATGTCTTCCGGTAAGGATTTCGAGCTCGCACAATCATCTTTCAATTTTGAGATCAAGTAGCCTATCATGTTTAAAAAAACCCCAGCAGATAGCTCCAAAATGTCCTATCTGGCTTTGTTGGCATCTATAGAAAAGATAGCTGAAGTTCCTTGGCAAGAAGATGTTCGGATAGAATACTTAGATGGATAGAAAACGTTTCAATATGTATTCTAAACTGACTTATTCCCTTGATTTGGTGTATCCCGTTTACATTGAATTAAAGTTATGGCTTTTTCCTTGAAAACCAGCAAGATCCAATATCCAGCACTGACTCTGTCCCAAGGGTTCTGGTTTTGATACATTCTACCTCCGTTTTAGATTTTATAAGAGTAGTTCTGGATAGCACATGGTGATTGGGAAGGAAAATGTAGAATAGCCCTGGAGTACAGACTGACATGTTGGGAGATGCAACACTGTGGTGCTGCAGCATACCTATTGGTGGGAGGGTGTAATTACAGTGTGACCAGTTTGCAGTGGCAGTTTCCATTATAATTGTAGACACAGGAATTTATAATAAAAGTTAACACAAGTGTGACAAATAAAATGACAACAGGTACTAAGAATTTATGAATATGGGTTAACATATTAGTAATATAGATTTGGTTGCTGGTATTGCTGAAAAAAGAGCCAAAGCGTTTCCTCTTGCATTCGTCAGAAGACACAAGAATATCAAATTTCAATGGGAACAATAATTTTTACTACATGAGAAAAAGAGTGCTGATTGGTTGGCAAGGCAGCTCTGATTGGTTGAGGTGTTGCCATGGACTACACCAGGGAGCTGTTCTCCGCCCCCCCATGTTTTTGTTTATTCAAAGAAGATGCAATCTGTAGACATATTCGTTTTGGCTGCAGAGGATAGGGCCATGCATATGAATATATGTAGCTTCTGGCAAGCGTAAGTGAGTTACAATGTGAGCCTGACTGATAATCTTAAATTAGTTGTTAGTGTTATTCGTAGCACACTCAGGATTCTACAAGAAGTGCTGTCCAATTGTGGAATCATATTTAACATGAGGCTTTATGATCTGAGTTCGGCAACCGTGGGTTGATTGAGTGCAACCAGTACTCCGACTATTGCAAACATCTGAAGGGACAATGCGTTTGATACAGCCCGTCAGTTGTTGGAACGTACGGCCTATATGCACAACTGAAATTCACATACCACATTCTTCGTTTGACTGGCGGGGCGAATGCCTTTTGGCTTGACGGTAGCAGCCTGTTTGTGGAAAGCACCAATCGTGTTGCCACTGCAAAGAAGCAGTAGCAACTGCTAGCTTCCTCGTGCTCGAATTTTTTGAGATACTTTTGGAGTTGGATTTGGAGTTTTATGGTGAAACAGAAGCTCAGTTAAAAGCCCAACCAGTCGGCAGCAGGCACCAGAACCTGAGCAGCAACACATTCCGATTCGAAGCTGATGGCAAGGCTGTAAACAAAAACGGGCGCAACTGCCCGTGATTTTAATAAGCCAATGACTGCTGCGATACAAGTACTTGGTTTTTGCAACACTTGGCAAAATTATGATGTCCAGTCTCCCTGACAGTATGTTGAAATAAGAGCTGCAAAAGATGACACATTTTACCAGTGCTGAGCTATAGCAATGCGAAAGGGTGAGGCAGGCTCATCAGGTCCCCTGATATAAAGTAGCTTTCACAGCTCTGCAAGTAGGCGAAACCAAACTAAATGGAACCTAATATAATTTAGAAAGTGGAGCTAGATTGGAAGTCTGCCGGTACATGAGTAAAAATGCATTCTTTTAACCGTCACTTTGCTTTATCTTTCCTGCAGTCTAATTACGACGCTGTTTATCCTGCTAAAAGCACGCAAAGGCAGGGAATGTAATATATTAGAAATGGGTTTCAGTTTTAACTTTTCAATTAATTTTGCAAATTTGATAATGGAGCAACTACAGCCTTCCCTTGTTAATTCAGAGATACTCTTGCTGAACAAAACCCACATTACCCAGTTGTTCAAATTAAATGATTCGAATGAACCAGCACAGGATTAATTTTTTGGCAGAATTTCAATTTAATTGACAATTTGAAACAGGCAACGTTGAATTAAATCTATTTTCTGCTATGATAACTATTCTATTAATTCCAGATACTTCTACTGTTCTTTTTAATCTTAGCGCTGGAGACAGAATCCTGATTATCATTTGTCAGATTACATTTCAAATTTTAAATCAACCTCGTACTAAGTATGAAACTTAAAGAAAAAGATTGTATCCACTTTGAATAAAAGATGCTGTCTTCAGTGATAGTGGGATTTTTTTTATCTTCCGAGTAGCTAATTATGTATAAATTAACTCGGGGGTTGTGACTTGTGCCCAAAATAAATGGTTTGCGAACTTTTCTGTGTGGAAGGTCGCATGCAAGTATCAGCCACATTGCAAAAGTCTGTTGGGCACTCAGAGGTGTTAAATAAGCAAGCAGGAATCAAAATTCTTAAGAGATTATGCTCGCTACGTGGGAAATCTGACAAGTCCAAGAACCGAAGGTCCTGCAACGTGATTGATGATTTCGATCAATTGTTCAAAGTGGCTTTTCTTTTGAAAGCTAAAGTGTATGAATGGTTGCGTAATTACAATATGCAACATCACATTTCTGATGTTCGGTGACATGCCATTTGGACTTCTGCCCAGTTCAGCTGCCTCTTTACATTACGAGTGGCATGACGGCTATAGGGATTGTGCTTTTTTTTGTTAAACAAGAAAAAAATTCAAATCTGGGCGACATCTGTTGGAGGCTGTCTGCAATTTGAAAAAGGAGTCCGATCTTCTGCAGCAGTGGCTTCTAGTGGCAAAGTGCACACAGCGCGCCCAGCTCTCTGCCTGTTACGAATAAATGATAGCTCATAGCAGTAAGCACTGTTGCTTCACTGCGCCAGGGTCCCAGGTTTGATTCCCGGCTTGTGTCACTCTCTGTGCGGAGTCTGCACGTTCTCCCCGTGTCTGCGTGGGTTTCCTCCGGGGGCTCCGGTTTCTTCCCACAAGTCCCGAAAGACGTACTATTAGGTAATTTGGACATTCTGAATTCTCCCTCTGTGTAACCGAACAGGCGCCGGAATGTGGCGACTAAGGGCTTTTCACAGTAACTTCATTGCAGTGTTAACGTAAGCCTTGTGACAATAAAGATTATTATATTATTAGAATGACTTCTGTTTATGTAAAAGTAGCTGCAAAAGTCTAAAGATTATGGTTTTGTGCAATTATTGGCCTTCTCGCTGAAAGCAGCATTGTTGTGGAAGGTGCATTCTCGTTTCTTCTGAAACTTTGTAGTTAAAGCGGCTTTCTCTTCTTACATATTGTTTAACATAAAAGAGAAATTTTGCCTTTTAAGTAGCAAACATGTCATTAAGTTTGTGTCTGATTTCCCAGAGCATTGTCTGCAGCTAGATATGAACCCCTCATACTGCTGATTGCAGCTGGACTAGCACAGAAACAGGCTCGACTGAATGAAGTTAGGCAAGCGTATAGACAAACATATAGACAGTTTCTTTTAAGTAATAGCTTAGCAATAGACAGCAACATATCTTGAATTAAGAGCACATAAGAAAGTTTAATTTAGCCCTGTATTGTTTTTCCAATTTCCATGAATTATTAAATTCAAGGTTATTCTTGCCTTTTGATATTTGATATAGAGATACATTTTGTCATCAAATGCATTTTTTTAATATTCTTTTCTCGGGACATGGGTTTCATTGGCTCAGCTAGCATATTTAATTGCCCATCCCTAATTGCCCTTGAGAAGGTGGCGGTTAGCCATCCTCTTGGATCACTGCTGTCTATGTGGTGCAGGTACACCCACAGTGCACAAAGAACAAAGAAAAGTACAGCACAGGAACGCTGTTAGAAAGGGTTCCAGGACTTTGGCCCAGCGACAATGAATAAATAACGGTATATTTCCAAGTCAGGATGGTGAGTGGCTCAGCGGGGAGCTTGCAGGTGGTGGTGTGTCTGCTGCCCTTGTCATTCTGGATGATCGAGGTTGTCGAAGAAACCTTGTTGAGTTACTGCAGTGCATCTTGTGAATGGTACTCACAGCTGCCACTGTCAGTGGTGGAAGGGGTGTATGTTGAAGATGGTGGGTAGGATGCCAATCAAGCAGGCTGCTTTGACCTGGGTGGTGTTGATCATCTTGAGTGTTGGAGCTGTGCTCATCCAGGTAAGTGGAAATTCTATTCCATGACAGTCCTGTCTTGTGCTTTGCAAATGATGGAGAGACTTTAGGGAGTCAGGAGGTGAGTTGCTCTGTAGTTTTGCCAGTCTCTTAACCTGCCCTTATAGCTGCAGTGTCTATATGGTTGGTCCAGTTCAGTTTAGTGGGGGATTCAGCAATGACAATGCCACTTAATGTTAAGTGGAGATGGCTGGTTTTCTCTTATTGAAGATGGTCATTGTCTGGCTTTTGTATGGTGCAAATGTTCCTTGCCATTTATCAGTCCAAGCCTGAATGTTGTCCAGGTCTTGCTCCATATGGGCAAGGACTGCTTCAGTAATCTGAGGAGTTAGGAATGGTGCTGAACATTGTGAAATCATCAGCAAGCATGCCAACTTCTGACTTCATGATGGAAGGAAGGTCATTGATGAAGCAGCTGAAGATAGTTGGTCCTTGGCCACTATCCAGAGGAATTACTGCAGTGATGTCCTGGAACTGAGCTGATTGACCTCCAATAACCGCAACCATCTTCCTTTGTGCTGGGTATGACTCCCTTTGACTCCAGTTTTGCTCGGGCTCCTTGATGCCACGCTCGGTTAAATTCAGCCTTGAGGCCTGTCTCAGCTCTTAACCCAATCTGCTCTTTTGTCTATGTTTGGACCAAGGCTGCATTGAGGTCAGAAGCTGCAATGACCTGGCGGAAACCAAACTGAGCGTCAATGGGCACGTTGTTACTGAGTGAGGGCTGCTTTATAGCACTGTAAATAGCCAGCCCTTCCATCATTTTGCTGATGATCGAGAGTAGACTGATGGGGCGATAATTGGCTGGCTTGATTTTGTCCTATGTTTTGTGGACAAGATATACAAGAAAATCTGAGGGCCAGTTTTAACGTGGTGAATGTGGTCTGGTTATACTGTTTGAAATCCCCTAGTCACATTTGCTGTTCTTGCCTTGATTTCTCTGTCACAAAATGTTTCCCATATACTAACAGAAGCCAAAGAGTTAATATACATCATGTGGTTTGATGTATACATATATGCTGCTCTACCTACGTGGCATATTGTATACGTTCCACTAATATGTGTCCAGATTGCAGCGTTCTCCTTGTAGGCTGAAGTTTTGCTACCTAAATGGGGCAGAACTGTTTCAAGCAAAAAGCAGATTATTACTTTGTTGTTAGAACCGTTATAACAACATTCAAAGATTCTCTACACCCGTGAAAGTCTTAGAACGCAGACGAGTATGAATCTTTGTCACGAGAAACTGTTCTACCAACAATAAAAGCTTTAGTTATGTAGAATGCCAGGTATGAGTTTGGGGTTTTTCACGCTTCTGCACTTCCTCCAAGTGATTAATTCAGTTCACGTTTTCAGCATTCGGATTTTTTTCCCGGTAATCTATATTCCTTCAATTTGAAATTTATTTTTCATCTCGCAATCTAATTATGCAGCAGGTGTTTACGAAAGCTTAAAACTAGTGAGGGTGCACGCTTGTTAAAATGTCTGAACTGGGAATTGGTTGAGGGAAGCTATCTCTTAAACCCTCTGTGCGCACCTTTAATTTCTTACTCAAGTGTGCAATCAGCTTTATCAATCTTAATTTGCTAGATGGTACCACAGCCAATACACGCATGTCTTATGACAGTTGAGACACATCAATTAAACCCACTCAGTTAAGCCATAAAAGTAAGATGGCGCACCAATTGCATTGCATGTCCTGATGTACTGAATTAGTGAAGTCAGCTGAGGATGCTGTGTTGTTTTAAATGGATGAGATATTGCTTAAACACACTCGCAATATTAAAAACACAGTATGGCGCCATCAAATATAACACTTAAGAAATCAAATTCCACTTCTTATTATCCTTTTATAGCGGAGCAGTTTCTACTTATGAATGTTAGAATATTATACTCTAAAAGGAACAGAAAATGCAAATGAAAGTGCCTTCACTACTCTGAAGTCTAACCTTATGGGTCTTCCAGGACTATCAAAGTGTTTGTGTAAAAAGAATATAAGCTCTGTTTGCTTCTTCATTACGATCAGTAAGAAAATATTGTAGAGCGCAATTATATTTAGAAATAAATGTGGCAAATTTATTTCCTACGATTGATGTTTCTTTCACTTCTCATCGGTGTTGCTTGCAGCTCTATTACTTTCTTCAACTAATGGTGTAGCAGAGTCCAATTGTGAACAGTTTCACTGCAGACTGTGGATGTTATACCTTGAGGGTTGCTCCTTGCCAACTTTGCTCCTCCTTCCCAATACAGCAGGCCTACAACCCTGAGGCTGGGTGAGGTTTTCACTGTACAGAGATAGGACACTTAAGAACTGAAAGACGCCATTAGACTCAACAAATGTATCATGTATCACGAACAGGCGCTGGAATGTGGCGACTGGGGGCTTTTCACAGTAACTTCATTTGAAGCCTACTTGTGACAATAAGCGATTTTCATTTCATTTTTCATTTTCATGTTTTTGATGGATCAGCCCCATATATTCTTTTTCTCAATACTCTCAATTGATGCAACTTTCCAGGCGAGCATCTAATTGTCTGTTGTTCATAATAGGTAGTTATTTATACATTTGTGTGATGCGGGTCTCCTTGACGTGGCCTGTAGTTATTACCTATGCTTAATTGCTCTGGAGGAAGCGGTGATGAGCTGCCTTCGTGAACCGCTGCAGTACAGGTGCTGAGAGGCTTCCCAGAGTGTTGTGCGGTGGGGAATTTCAGGATTTTGACCCTGTACCCAATGAGGGAACCACAATTTATTCCCGAGTCAAGATGTGTGTGACTTGGAGAAATATTTGCAGGTGTTTACCTGTTGCTATTCTCGGTGCCTGCTGCTAATCTCGGTGGTACAGGTCACAGGCTTGAGAGGTGCTGTCAAAGAACCCCTGGCACCTTGTTGCAGTGCCATCTTGTAGACGTTACACACCACAGCCATGGTGTGCCATTAGTGGGGGGAATAAATGTTCAGAGTATTGGGAGGTGTGCCTATGAACTGGGCTGCTTTGTCCTGGATGGTGTCTTTATTATTGTTGGAGCGGCACTCATCCAAGCAGTTGGAGAGTATTCCAGTATGCTCCTGATTTGTTCCTTATACATGGTGGATAGGCTTTGTGGAGACAGGAGTTGATTCACTTGCTGCAGAATTCCCAGCTATCTTGTAGCCGTGGCATTTATATAGCTGGTCCAGTTAAGATAGGGAAAGTGGTAACTCCATGTTAATGGTGAGGAAGTGATGCTAATGATGTTGAAGGCCAAAAGAAGATGGTTAGATTCTCCTTCAGGTCTTGCTGCATGCAGGCTTAGACTGTTTCATTATCTGAGGAGTTATGAATGAACTGATCTCTACAATGATCAGTGAGCATCCCCACTTCAGTCCTTATGATGGAAGAAAAGTAATGAATGAAACAGCAGAAGATGGTTGTGCCTAGAACTCTTCCCTGAGGAATAGCCTGCAGTGATGGTCCTGGGGCTGGGATAATTGACCTCCAACAACTACAACCATCTTCCTTTGTACTGTGTATGACCTCCAGCCAGTGGAGAGTGTTCCTCCTTATTCCTTATTATTATACAAAATCTATCTTATACTCTGATGTTCACAGTAAGTACACAGTCCATGTAAACCAATCGGCAAACTGGTCAGACACCCCACACTGGTCAGACACCCCACATTCTGAAACCAAGTGACAGATGGCACCTAAACAACTTCTCATTAATTCCTCCCCTCCCCAAACCCCCAACTCTTGTCACACAATGAGCCAACTGATCTCACTGGAACTCTGTCATCCATACAAGGGTTTCTCCTCTTCCCCTCTCAAAAGACCGGGCAGCACGGTAGAACAAGTGGCTAGCACAGTGGCTTCACAGTGCCAGGGTCCCAGGTTCGATTCCCCGCTGGGACACTGTGCGGAGTCTGCATGCTCTCCCCGTGTCTGCGTGTGTTTCCTCCGGGTGCTCCGGTTTCCTCCCACAGTTCAAAGGCGTGCAGGTTAGGTGGATTGGTCATGCTAAATTGCCCTTAGTGTCCAAAAAGGTTAGATGGGGTTATTGGGTTACGGGGATAGGGTTAAAGTGAGGGCTTAAGTGGGTCAGTGCAGACATGATGGGCCGAATGACCTGTATGTTCTATGTTTCAACCTCTCGTTTTGATGTTTCTCCCATGGCTCACCATGTGTATTCAAGCTGACCCACAATCTCTGAGATACCCAGTCGTCAACAGAACTGCTTCACAGGCCTGTTGTCACCAACCTTCTGATCACCTTGGATCTCTACCTTCTCACATCCCTTTTTGGTCGCCTTATTTGAGGAAGGATTTGGTGGCATTGGAGGTAGTTCACAAGAGGTTCACCAGATTGATTCCAGGGATGAGGAGAGATTGAACAGTTTGGGCGTATACTCATTGGAGTTTAGAAGAATGAGAAGGGGATCTGATCGAGGTATATAAAATACTAAGAGGGATCGATAAGGTAAACGTAGACCAAATGTTCCCCCTTGTGGGGCAATCTGGAACGAGAGGTCACAGATATAGGTTGAGAGGCTTTAGATTTAAAATAACAATAATAACCTTTTATTGTTACAAGTATGAGATTACTGTGAAAAGCCCCAAGTCGCCACATTCCGGTGCCTGTTCAAGTAGCTGGTACGGGAATTGAACTGCTGGCCTTGTTCTGCATCACAAACCAGAGCTAAACCAGCTAACTGAGATGAGGAGGAACTACTTCTCGCAGAGGGTGGTGAATGTGTGGAACTCGCTGCCCCATAGTGCGGTGGAGTCTGAATCATTAAATGGTTTCAAGGAGATAGATATATTTCTGATTTTTTAAAAAACGGATTAAAAGGATATGGGGAACAGATAGGGCAGTAGATTTGAGACCAGGAAGAGATTGAATGGCAGAACTGGCTCAATGGGCTGAATTAGTTACTTCTGCTCCTCACCCTTAACACACAAATACCAGAAATGTAAATTAAACTTACTTAAAGCTATACCTTAATTATAATAAAGTTAAATTAGTTAAAACTATATCTATTTCCAAACAATAACCCCACTGTTACTCACTTTTAAATATGTCCTTGCCACCCTCTCACGGAAGTGCTCTTTCACCCATGGCTTCCATTGTGTCAATAGAGACTCGTTTCAGATTTGTTTGTCTCTCAGGCTGTCTTTTTGCAGCATTTTCTTCTACTAGCAGCTCTAAACCTCTGTGATTGTCCTGCTATTTTCTCCCACTCTCCCTTCACTAGGCCCCCATCTCGTTTTCGGACTGTTTTATTCCTTTGTTTTCTTTTTAAAGCCTGACCGAGGGAATTTGGTCCACCGCCCATCATTTTCCATCTCTTTCTTGCTCCTTACGAGCTTACAGACTATTAGTGTCACTGTGCCTGTGACCTCCACCTGCCGCCTTCTCTCATTACTTTCAACAGTTTGATAAAGATCTTATCCATTTTATTCTCAAAGCACCCGTAGCTGCTGACAGGCTTGCCTCCTGTTTTTACATATTCTGTTTTAAATGCAGGTTTCCATAATTTTTCTTTGACTTATTTTTGTTTATAAATTGAATTCGCAGCATCAACCATAACTAGTTGATTGACACAGTGAGAAGACAGCAGGGTAGCATAGTGGTTAGCATAAATGCTTCACAGCTCCAGGGTCCCAGGTTCGATTCCCGGCTGGGTCACTGTCTGTGTGGAGTCTGCACGTCCTCCCCCTGTGTGCGTGGGTTTCCTCCGGGTGCTCCGGTTTCCTCCCACAGTCCAAAGATGTGCGGGTTAGGTGGATTGGCCATGCTAAATTGCCCGTAGTGTCCTAATAAAAGTAAGGTTAAGGGGGGGGTTGTTGGGTTACGGGTATAGGGTGGATACGTGGGTTTGAGTAGGGTGATCATGGCTCGGCACAACATCGAGGGCCGAAGGGCCTGTTCTGTGCTGTACTGTTCTATGTTCTATGTACTGCCACTTTTCCCTGGTGCCCACCTGATACAAATCATAGATGGAAAGGTGACAGAAACCCAATCCCACCTTTCCATGTACAAACGTAACTTGATACGAGGGGAAATCAAGCTCCCTGCTGTTACGAGCTACCACGACCTGCAACTAAACATGGTTTAGCCTTTGTCGCAAGTCTGTGTTAACTTAAAGTATCGTCTTTGATTGGAACAGCCTACCTTGGCTGAGAGAGATTAGCTGGAGGCCAGTTAAATTGAGTGTTTAGAAATACATTTCCATGGGTTAAGAGTAGCCAGACTGGCCAGGTCCTAGACAGGAAAACAGGCTCGGGTCAAGTTCAGTAGAATCATAACAAATCTCTACATCCGTCGTTCATCAGTTTATCTATTTTATCTAATCAGGTCTAAAAAATATGGACGGCACTGCTGCCTCACAGCTCCAGGGTTCAATTCCGGCCTCGGGTGACTGTGTGGAGTTTGCACCTTCTCCCCGTCACTACATGGGTTTCCTCCGGGTGCTGTGGCTTCCTTCCACAGTCCAAAGAATTGCAGGTGGATTGATCATGATAAATTGCCCCTTAGCATCCAAAAGGAGAGGTGAGGTTACGGGGTAGAGTGGAGGCGTGGGATTAAACAGGGTGCCCTTTCCAAGGGCCAGTGCAGACTCGATGGGCTGAAAGGCCTCCTTCTGCACTGTCAGGATTCTATTCAACCTTTCCATGAAATTTCTGAAGCCTTCGAATTTGATTTCGCAACTTATCTTGAGGTGCCAGCTCTTGGTATCCCTTAATAAATTTACAAAGCAGTCATTCCACAGGTTGGGTGGCTTGAGGTTGCCGTTCTTGGCCTTTCACACTGGTTTTTCTTCTAACTCTTTGCATCCTATAAGTCTGAATTCAGCTCTCCTTGTGCTGTTTGTGGTGGGCGCCGATTTAGAAAGTTAGTCTGCACGGTTGCCACTGTGCTCAATTGCTTCTTATTTTTATTAGTGGTGCCCCAAATGAGTTTGAATATGCCAGGAGCTGTATGTTTCTACACAGTAGCATGTTCCTTTTCTGCTTAGCTGTGCCTATTACCTGTCAATCTCTCTCTGCCTTACTGTCAGTTTTCTCATCCTGGTGTATTTACCTCTGCGATCATTGTGTCCCCAAGTTACCACCATGTCTCTCCTCTGCCATTTCTCATCTATTATAATTGATTTCTGTACTATTGAATTTTCCTAAGTTTTGATCATGGTGTATTACCTTGTTAAAACAATTAAAAAGTGCATAATTTATGGTCATCGGGAAATGCAAGAGTTCCTCCACAATCCTAACAGTCTCTCCCTCGCACAGTAATTTTTGATAAAAGGTAGGAAATAAAGCAGGAGGATGGAGGTAGGTTTGTTCTAGTGCAATCCAGCTGTTTGCCTTCCCTCACAGCCAGCAAAGCACAATGTCGGTGAAGTTAAAATGAGCATGCTTTTGGTAGGAGTGCAACTTTCCGCTCCAATCATGAGAAATCATTTCCGGTCACCAGCCACAGCATGGAGAATCTGCTCCAGGCAAATCATCCAGATTTTGGGATGGCAAGGGTCGGAACACTTTGTTGAGCACTATCTGTAAATTGTTGTTGCAGCCTTTGCAAGATTATAGAAGCCCAACCTGTTGCATTGCTGTGGTTTCATAGAATCTCTACACTGCAGAAGGAGTCCATTCAGCCCATCGAGTCAGAACCAACCCTCTGAAAGAGCACCCTATCTGAGGCCCACTCTCGCCGACCCCCCCCCCCCCCCCCGCGCCCCCCCCCCCCCCCCCCCCATAGCCCCGTAACCCCACCTAACCTACACATCTTTGGGCTGTGGGAAGAAACCGGTGCATCCGGAGTAAAGCCTACGCAGACATGGGGAGAATGTGCAAAGTCTGCACGGACAGCCGGAATCGAATCCGGGTCCCTGGCTTCTGTGAGGCAGCAGTGCTAACCGTTGTGCCATCCTGTTTTAAATGCTGGCATGTGTCGTGTTTTGTCTTTCATCATTTCCTGTTTGTAGCTGTTTAGAACAGTTCCTGGCGCAACGGTAAGTCCGAAGTCATTGAGTAAATATTTCAGACTTGTTAAAATACTGCTGTTGATCTTTTATGTTGCCTATTTATGAGGCATTAAGCCTAGAATCGATTATCTTGAATGCCAGGGCACTGCGAGCTTTCAAATGAGGTCTGCAGCGTGCAATGGAAGTGTCTTGTAAACCTCAGTTGAAAATGTGTAGAACTGCTCAACAGTGATCCAGTTTTTGATAGTGGATGCAGTTTATAGTTGTGTAAAGTTTATGAAAGGATCGAATTGACACTGATCTGGATGTGAGTTAGATAGAAAAAAGAAAAATTTGTATTTGTGTAATTCCTCTCAGGATGTCTCAAAGCCCCTTAGGAACAGTGAAGTGCAAGGGAACTGTAATCGCTGTTGGAGGAACCTGGCAGCCAATTTATACCCAGCAATCTCCCACGGACAACAATGTGATAATGGTCAAATCATTTGTTTGTAATGTTGGTTCAAGGATCAGTATTGGTCAGTGCAACAAAGCTGTTCGTAGAACGCAGGGGGAGACATGGTTAGCTGGTTTCCCCCAGTCTAATGAGCATGGAGGCTGGTACCGTTGCTTTTGCTTGGAATGTGACCTTGTCGGCAGCGACTGACATGCCATGAACTGAAAGTGACATTGATATACTGTTGAATTCTGCATTATTTCTGTATTAACGTAACCTAACTGGTCACCACATAGAAAATGGAAAAGGAAGCGACTCCTGGAAAAAGAAGAACGGCGGGCCAATGGCGATGGTGCTTTATCTGATGAAAGCGATGCAGAGTTTGATGAGGGGTTCAAGGTGCCAGGCTTCTTCTGGAGAAAGCTATTCAAGTATGTAAAGATATAAAAGGGATGTCTCTCGCATATAATAAATCGAGTTGCCGGGGGAGGTGGGGGGTGGGGGTGAGAACATGTGGGGGTCTGTGGGAGCTGGTGGTGCATCTTTCCAGAACTAGAAATGCTTCCTCACGTTGTGGGTTTTTTCTCTACCTCTGAGAAGCACCAGCAGGTGTATAAGTAACTAGTGCCACGAGGCTCAGCTCTCGGTTAACACGGGAATATATTCCTCCTCCTCCTAGGTACCAGGCCTTAAGAGAGTTTTGGTGATCATGAACGTTTGATTGGTCCATGATTATGGTTGACAAAGTGCTGCAATGGTTTGCCGTTGCCTTCTGCGGTGTGAAGAAAACATAGAAAGCGTCCTTTCTGGCTGCATCACAGCCTGGTATGGCAGCTGCTCGGCCCAAGACCGTAAGAAACTTGAGAGAGTCCTGAACACAACCCAGTCCATCACACAAACCCACCTCACATCCATTCACTCTGTCTTCACCTCCCGCAGCCTTGGGAAAGGGGGCAGCATAATCAAAGACCCCTCCCACCCGGTTTATTCACTCGTCCAATTTCTTCCATTGGGCAGGAGATACACAAGTCTGAGAACACACAGTAACACACTCAAAACAGCATCTTTCCTGCTGTTAGCAGACTCCCTAAATGACCCTCTTATGGACTGATCTGATCTCTTCACACATCTTCCCTGCCGAGTAGTACTGCACTCCATATGCTTCACCCGATGCCATTGTCTTTACGTTGTGTATTTTATGTTTGCCCTATTATGTATTTTCTTTTCATGTATGGAATGATCTGTCTGAACTGCACGCAGAACAATACTTTTCACTGTATCTCTGTACACGTGGCAATAAACAAATCCAGACTGGCCAGGAAACTCTCCCCCTTACTGCCTGACGTTGGACATATTGGAAGGATTTACAAGCCGATAATCATCCTGATTGGTCACATTATCAAAATACATTCCGTGGCCATTGAGTCCTGGAATAGGACTTGAACCTGGAGATTCTGGCCCAGAGATGGGGAACGCTACCCACTGTAGAAAGACTTCTTTGGAAACATATCGGCTGCTGAAAAACCAACAAATGGTTAGAACATGGCGGATACATGTTTGCATTGTGGACGTTATTGGCTGACTTCTATTTGAGTTAATTAGTTGGAATATTCATTCGCTACTTACTGGCTTTTGCCAAGTAGCGAGAAATACAGATGCATAATTTCAGTTTCAGGTTGGACAGTTTTCAATGCTATCACTTTGTGTCACTGTGGGAAAGAGGAGTGCACACTTCTTTATTTTCCTTGTCCTTTTTATTGACCACTAAAACAATTAATAACCATTTCTAAGTGGAATTGAAATGGATCACGCAGCCTTCAGCAATTTGGTTGAAAAATTCAGTGCTGGCTTTTAAAATCTATTAAGCAAGGTAGAGTTTGAAGGAATAAGTATTCATAGAACATTATGGGATTCATTTCTTGCTTTGAGATATTGACAAAAAACAAACTATTAAATCGATAATATGCATAACAAAAAGTGCTCTATAATGTGTTTTGTCAAATTAATCGCACTTAAACATTGCTTTGTCTCACGGAACCAAAATTGCAGTATGATTTAAATATCGCTACGATAGCTGAAACATGTTTGTTGCTTCTGGTTTTTAACCGTTGTACAATCTCTAATTCAATTCATGATTCATTTATGAATGCTTTCCATTACGATTTGTTAAAAGACAAATCTCACTTTGCTGCTCCCAGGTATCAGCAGACAGGTGTGAGGTGGCTGTGGGAATTGCACTGTCAACAGGCCGGGGGAATTTTGGGGGACGAAATGGGACTGGGCAAGACCATCGAGATAATTGCCTTCTTGGCAGGCCTGAGCTACAGCAAGATAAGGACACGAGGCTCAAATTACAGGCAAGTGCCCCTCTGCAGACTGTCAGTCTGTGTAGCTCAATTAATATTTCATCAGTTGTATTGCTGTTGTAGGAGGGACTCGTGAATTTTTAATGACATTTCAATTACAATATTCCTTTAATTCTTTTAGTAGGCCCATCAAAGGGAATTTTTACGAGATGTAGGAGCTGAAGGGCAAGAGAAATTAAACATGTAACACATTTAATGAAAGGCAAAACATTTAAACCTCACTTTACAGAAGAGAATCATGTGATACCATCGGTCGATAAGTTGCGTAAGGTTACCCTTCACAGTAGGGGTTTGTTTGCAAACTCACTTACGCCGCAATATCGATAGTTTGTGTAAACAGAATTTTAAATCGCCTGTATAAATTGTTAGTTTAGTTTATTAAATCTTGCATTAAAATCTCCTTTGGCAGCATGCAATGTCCACAGCTTTTACACAGTAATGAATATCTTTGGATGCTGTCAGTCAATGCTTAAAAAAGGCTGCATTATGCAGATGTACTTTACTGCCCCTGCAGACTTGCACCTCATTGTTTTTCTTCTGCAAGCTGTTGGTTTTGCATAGCTGTGCCCTGGAGAACGCCATGGTGTTTGCTGAGCAGCGACCTTTGCCTGCCTCAGAGCCTAATGATACAGTTGCATGGGACCATCAAACAAACAAAACCTGCGTCACTTGAATTTTGATTGAAAAGTTGTCTTGTTGTACCCTTGAGATACGAACGTAAAAGTTGGTGACGTGCTTTTGTTTTTTCCCTTTTCAAATTTTAAGATACGAGGGCTTGGGACCTGTGGTTATTGTTTGCCCAGCAACGGTGATGCATCAGTGGGTGAAAGAATTCCACACGTGGTGGCCCCCGTTCAGAGTGGCGGTCCTGCATGAGACAGGGTCCTTCACCAGCAGGAAGGTTGGTAGTTTGGGAGGCTGGGATCACCGTTGCACTTCTTTCCAGACAATAAAATGATCCGCGATGTTCAAGAATGCAGAAAAGTCATTGCCCAATTATGATAAGAAAGTTAACTGTAGCCATTTAGCACAAACTGAAGGAGAGTGATTAATATTGATGCAACACATAGTCTTATCCTGGCCCCAGACACACAGATATTAGGTGGGTTATTAATGTATCTACAAAAGCGGGATACGGCAGATGTTGGCATTCCGATAAAACGTAAAATGCTGCAAACACTCAGCAGGTCAGGCTGCATTGGAGAAGAAAGGAACCGAGTTGATGTTTCGGGCTGATGACCGTTTGTCAAAAGCCTGTGAGTTCTGCACCTCCGAACGTGTAGTCCTACGCTCGTTATTCAAGGTAATTTTTCTTCCCCTCCATCCATCGTGAGCGTTCTTTTGAAAGGCTGCGACACACCTTCCCACAGAAAAACGGCGTGGTCATTAGAGGCTTGCGTCATATCTTTGTCCCCTAAGACCTGGAATTGACCCGGTCACTATTTTCCAATTCCTTTTTAATATTTCTATATTCAGATGATGGCTCACTCAATATGTCTTCTGAACCACATCGATCAGATTACTGCCTGGCGTTCATTCCCAGCTGTGCATTATTTTACATTTTTAAGTCGTGTTTGACCTGGCGGAAAAGCCAACAAAACCTTTGCTGCAGGAAGACTGAGCGAACATTTTGTTTCTTTGGAATTGTTTCTATTTAGTGTTGGTGTTAACAAAGGCTTAAGTATAGAAGCCAGCTAAAATGCAGTGCACACGTACGATTCAACCAGTTTATCATCGCATAAGCTTGGCTGAAACAATACAAGTTCCGTGAGCAATGGTTCTTGGAAAACAGTTGCTTCTTCCGTGAAATGTTCACTAGTTTTCTGATATAATTGTGCCCATGTACATGTGTACCGATGGATCAGCTATCATTTGCCAATACGATTGATTTTAATGATAAATAACTAGAACACGGTAATGCAGGGACTAGTCCGCTTCTCTTACCTTTTTAAGTAATCCTTAATATAAAATTCTTTTTACATTTTCCATTGCAATGGAAAAGACTTGTCTCCGGCTTTGGAGGGTTCACTAGCATGGAAAAAGAAACAAAAGGATTGCTTTATTTTTGCATGCATTTATTAAAAGGTTTGACAAAGACCAGTTTCCTTTTCACTTTGACTCGGAGCTTCCTTGCTTGTGTCTTTTTTTTCCCCCTTGTCAGCACAAGACGTTGTTTATTTAAAATTTTGCTTGAAGGAATTTTAAATTAATTACAGGTTCAGCAATTCATGACTGTGAATCTCCTATGCTCTGTTTGCTGTGAATGGCCTTCATGTGCCTGCATTTAAGTCCTGTTTTGTTGGTACCTGACAGTGTGATTTATGGCTGTTGTTTTCTAACAGTCCACTATTTGCCCTCTAGGAGGGATTGGTCTCCAGAGCATCAATAACAACAGCAGCACTTTCACAAAATGTCTTTTAATGATAGCAGAACTGTGTTCATCGAGTTAGGCTAATTGCAGACGTCCCTTATTAATTGCAAAAACTGGGAGAGGTTACATATTTTACAAGCACTTAATTTGAAATCGCGAGAGATGATTTGAGTATTACATCTGCTGATGGAGGTCTTGGTACACTTTATAATGATTTTTGTGATCACTCTGTGCATACAAAACAGTGAGAACTCCGTGCATGTATCTCTCCTTGCAATCGCAACACAATGTATTTTGATCTTGCAGGAGAGGCTCATTCGAGAGATTGCAGCATGTGATGGCATTCTGATCACCTCTTACTCCTACATCCGAATTATGCAGGAGTCCATTGCGCACTACAACTGGCATTATGTAATTTTAGACGAAGGGCACAAAATCCGAAACCCAAATGCTGCAGTTACTGTTGCGTGCAAACAGGTACAGTAGTAAATATCTTTCTATTTGTCCCTTGGGGGGGGGGGGGGGGTTTCAGCACAGCTGAGACCAGATTTGCTGCCCATCCCTAAGTGATGGCGCTTATAACCAAACTTCTCGCCAGGCCACTTCAGGTGCTCTTTAAGAGTCCGCCGCGTCATGTTGGTCAGAAAACCAGGTGGACTTTGGCCGCTACTTCAACATGACGCCAAGAGGGTTCTTGAATGTCAACTCGTCGGGCGGCAAAATGTTGTTGTCTGTTTAAAAGTGTATGCCACCTACTGGCCAGCTGCCGAATGAGCATGAAATAAACATGGGGCTGGATTGCTGCCTAACTTGGCTGCTTGAGGAGGAACTAAAAGCTTCATTCAATTTTAAACCAACAACAACCTAGGTCGAAACAATTTTCATAAATGGAGATCTTTACACGTAGCACTCCTTTTTTGTGTTTTCAAATCTTTCATTAAAAGGTTCATGCATCTATTTTGCACAGTTGAGTTTTGCTATTAATTTTGTGAGTTTGTACTCAATTAAAGAATCATTTTGGGACCTCCTGCATTTTTTTAACTTCTGAAGTATTTTTCCCACTTTCCAGAATCACATGGTGCACAAAGTAACATCTAAAGATTTATATGAATATGTAGTAAAATCCAATGTTTAGCTCTTGGTAATTGATTTTTACATTTCTACTGACACATTGACGTTTCAAGTAGACGATTATCATGTAACAGTTGATAGTAGTTATGAACTATTTGTGTACTCAAGCAAAATAGTACTTGCTTTAAGGAACCTGTTCTTCTTGGGTCCTGTTCCAGAGAGCTTTTAGCTTTAAATCACTGCTGCTAATATCCAGTAATCGCAGGGAGAGGGTTTAAAGGAATCAGCCACTGGTCACAAACCAAACTTTATTTCAGAAACAAAAACAGGGAATGAGAGAAATGCTCAGCAGGTCAGGCAGCATCTGGAGAGGGAGAAACAAGAGTTAACGTTTCTGCTTGATAATACTTCACAACTGGTTTTGTCAGATTTCCAGCATCTGCAATATTTTGTTTTTATTAATTTCAGAAACATTTATTGCCTTTCTAGCCGGTAGTCCCTTGACTCTTCCTGTGTGCTAATTACCTACAGAAAGAAACATTTACAAAGAGACAAATTAAACTGATAGGAAAGAAAATTAATTCATGTTAAAGGTAATCACAAGTTTTCAGAATAGTTTGATATTTTAAAGATGGTGAGATCCACTCTGAATCATTGTTTGCAAATGGATAAATCTTATTACAAACCATTATGTGAACTATCTCAGATATTTCTGTCTTAAATGTATCATTGTGAACTTAATTTTGGCACAGCTTTATTGAATCATAAATGCTTTTAATGTAGATAAATATTTAAAGAGATTTATTTAATGTAAGTTTTAGAATGATCTTGCACTTAAGTAAGCAGTGTGCATTAACAGCACTAAGCGTAGCAAAAATTAAGATGTACCTTCACGGTATCTATACCACAGTGTTAGCAATTTTATTATTTGATGGAGGGTTTTAAGCAGCAAAGCAAACCAATAACCAGTTTCTTTTGAAAAAAAATCACCTGCAATTCCATCATTGGATTGGCACTCATCTTTCGGGACTAGCTTTGAGTGTATGATTAAGAACATAAAGAATCGGAGCAAGAATAAACCATACAGCCCCTGGAACAAGCACTCTGTCTTTCGTTGAGATCATGGCAGAATTTCTCCCATCAACGTCACTTCCCCACCATTTCCCCATATCCCGTAGTTCCCAAGAATCTAACTATTTCAGTCTTGAATATGCTCAGCGATTGGACATCCACAACTCTCGGATAGAGAGAGTTCCAGAATTCAACCTGCAAATCAGCTCTCACCCAATTGGGTGCAGAGATGCTGCTCAATTGAGGCCATAACAGAAATGTATTGATTTAATTTCAGTATAAAAACTGTCCCATTTGATAACCTTGCGTACAAAATCACTGTGCTTCCAGTATTCAGAGATAGTGGGGAGGGGAGGCAGGTGTGTGTGTGTATTTTCCTTTGTTTAGATGGGGTTATTAGGGATACTCATTCCAGTCTGTGCAGCAAATCTGGTAAAATCCAAAAATGTAGTGTAATGCAGGAAACTGAGTATTACTGAAAAAATATATTTCGTCGAACATTTTTGTCTTGCATTCATCAGGAAAATTGCAAGAATGTTTGGAATAAAATGCATTTAAAACAAAAGGAAAATCACAAGAATACCAATGTCAGTGTACTGTATGAGAAGAGAGTGCTGATTGGCTGGCAAGTGGACTCTGATTGGCAGAGGCATTGCCATTGAGAATGTGGTGTCTTATAGTTAACTGCCTAGCATTGTTTGAGAATTGAAACCAGGCAGCTTGACTCTGATTAGTCAAGGCATTGTTCTGAGGAATGAACCAACGAATGGCTATTGGCTATTTTGTTTAGCTGAAATAGGTGCAATGTGTGTACATGTTCTTTCTGTCTGCAAAGAACAGGCCCTGTGTATTAATATATGTAGCTTCCAGTACATGAAAATGCGCCACAGAGTAAGCCCGACTAATAATTTTAAATTGCTTATCAGCAAATTTTTAGTACGCTGAGGATTGTTCAGGAAATGTCCAATCGAGGAATCACATCTAATATTCAACACTGTTTTGTGTTTTGCAAGCACAGGCTGGTTGGGTACGGTTTGAACTTTGCCCATTGCAAACATGAAAGGGACATGCTGTTTGTTACGATCCGTCAGTGTTTGGTACATACGGCTTACGTCGCCCTGAGACTGAAATTCAGATGCCTCATTGCTGTTTTGTGTGATAGGCAGAATGTCTTTTTGGTTTGACAGCAGCAACCTGTTAGTGACAGATACCACTCCTGTACTGTAGCAGCATGAAACAGTTATGTTCACCTGTTGCTCAGAGTTTTGAGATGCCATGAGAGTTAGACTGGAACTTTTTAGGGCTGTAAGCGACGGCTTTAGGCTCGGTCATGGGTTTATGCGATTATATATGGCGAAGTTATTTGATCAGGGTAGTCATCCTGCAGGACGTCTTTTAAGCAACCCTATTTCAGCATTAAGCTTGCATGGTGAACAAATGGCTTGGGTCCTATTTATAAGGTTGCTGACGAGACCAATCTTACAGTGTGTGGAACTGTAAGAATCTCAATGAGTAAATTGGCCAGTGAAGGTAGACTTGCTGTAGACCATGGTTAATTTCTGGCAGATTTCTCAACAAGCATATCAAGGAAAGGGAGTTAATGTGACTGCTCCATTTCAAAGGTGAATTGAACACTGGATGGAGCCCATTAAGACATGCAAGGAGATTATTGCATGCTGCTACAGGTTTAAATATGGCAAACGTATCATCCACATATCGAAAAAAAAGGGTAAGAGATTAGATGAAGTATCTAAGTCTGCCAAAATTTACACTGACTATTAATTTAAGATTATCAGTCGACCTCAGTGTGGCGCACTGGAAGCTACATATTAACACACAGGGAGACGGAACGAACATGTACACACATTGCACCTGTTTCAGCTAAACAAAATAAGTGATATCCATTCACTGGTTCATACCTCAGGATAATGCCTCCATCAATCAGAATCAAGCTGCCCAGTTAAATTTCCAAACAATGCTTGGCAGTGGACTGTCCGTCATGATTAGCTGGTGCATTCTCCATGGCAAAGCCTCGACCAGAGTGAATTTGCCAACCAATCGGCACTCTCTTCTCATCCAGTATAAAGTTGTTGTTTCCCCTGACATCGGTATTCTTGCGATTGTCCTGATGTGTGCAAGATAGAAAGTTTCAACAAAATGCCCTTTTTCAGAAATAGTTCTGGGCTACCAAACTGCGAATATTTTGAAAAAGGTATGTTGGGATTACTTAATGATAATACTTTACAAGACACGAGGACATTTTGCAGAAACGCCGTGATTTTATAAATTTCATTTTTGATCCTCTGCAGTTCCGTACTCCACACCGCATTATCCTGTCTGGCTCACCGATGCAGAATAACCTGAAGGAGCTGTGGTCCTTATTTGACTTTGTTTTTCCAGGAAAGCTAGGAACGTTGCAAGTCTTTATGGAACAGTTTTCTGTCCCTATCACAATGGGAGGCTATCAAAACGCCTCACCTGTTCAGGTATGAGACAGGGAAAACGTTGCTTTCTGTACAAAATAATGAATCAAGTGAACAGGACGAGTTCAGTGATGTTGTTGCAAACTCTTTTGCTTTCGATGAGTGGTTAGCACTTGCTTCTCAGCTCCAGGGTCGCAGGTTCGATTCCCAGCTTAGGCCACTGTCTGCGGAGTCTACACGTTCTCCCTGTGTCTGCGTGGGTTTCCTCCGGGTGCTCCGGTTTCCTCCCACAAGTCCCGAAAGACGTGCTGTTAGGTAATTTGGACATTCTGAATTCTCCCTCAGTGTACCCGAACAGGCGCCGGAATGTGGCGACTGGGGGATTTTCACAGTAACTTCATTGTAGTGCTAATGTAAGCCTACTTGTGGCAATAATAAACATTATTATTATTTCCATCATTCACACTTTTTAATTTTTACAATTTTAATGGAAAGAGGAAGGTTATAGAATTGGAAAAATACCCATAAAAGAGGAAGTTGAGCCTTGAAAAAGAAACGGGAAAAGATAGAAACAAAGGTTTAAAATACCACAATCAAATTGGAAATAAGAGGAGAGATGGCAAGAATGGGAAATAGATTGCCTTTACTGCCCCATAGCAATGTGGTGGTTCATGGCCCCTAAAGAGTCTTCTTTCTGAAATACTGACTATACATGTTTCCTTTCCATTACAGAAGATGTTTAAATGCTGTTCAGAATCTGCAGCTTTTTCTTTTAATCGCGGCAGTATTTTAATTAATTTACCTCCATTGATGTCGGGTTTTTTTTTGGTGTCGTGTTACTAAATTAGATTTTGTTTGAGTAACGGAAGTCTTGTTCATGTTGATACCCCTGCGTTAATTGAGTAGGTGTTTCAATCGTGTATGTTAATTCCTGCCCTTTTCGTACAACTGATCTGTTACTTTGCCATATGTTCTCTAAACTAAAAACAGCCTTCAGCTTGTGTGATGATCTTTCCTCTTCCTTAAGCCTGCTTATGTCGTGGCAAGAAGGCACTAATCGTTTTGTATTGTGTGGCATGGTGCTGGCCTCCTGCTGGGTTCTGTTTGATCTTGAGACCACTCAGATTAGTGATAAATGGCATTTGGGCTGATATAGGATTAGACACAAAGATAACGCACCGTGATGAAAGGGCCATTTCCCTCAGGGTAAGACTTGCACAGCTAATAAAACTTCCATTTCGTGTCCTCCTGAGAGCTCTGAACTATATTGTTGAGTCTAAGCCATTACACATAGAACCAAACATTAGTATAACGGAGCATTGGTATCATTAAGAATTGAACATAAAAGCCACATTTGCCACTAGAAGAATCAGTACTGTTGGAAGATTATTATAGTTAATAGTAACTTTGCAGTATTAATTACCTGACCTGCATTATTTCTCGATTTAATTTGGCAAAATAAACATAGAAAAAGACCGGATTGATGCTAAATTTGTTACTGTGCCCAATAAAATATCTTCATAATTTGTCGTCTTAATGAATTTACTTGTATGTCATTTCTAAGGACTCCGTTAAGTGGCGAGTTAGCGTTCCTCAAAGCACATTTTTGCTTTTAACTATCCCTTTGTCAATGTGTCCCCGCTGGTTTATTATTATTGCGACCTACATGTGTACCCTCCTAAAAGTTGTTCTAAAATGTTCTCAGGTGCAAACTGCCTACAAGTGTGCTTGCGTTTTACGGGACACCATAAATCCGTATCTGCTGCGACGAATAAAAGCTGACGTAAAAATGAATCTGGCGTTGCCAGACAAGAGTGAACAGGTGAGTAAAACACAGAGTGGGGTTGGGGGGGGGGGGGGCACGGTTTAATGGCTGAAAGCGAATTTTCTCCCGGGCAAACCCTGGTTCGGTTACCCAAGTGTTGTCATATTGTAGCATAACGAGGCCACGCTACATTTCTACCCCACTGCATTGCCCTACCCCATTGCCTGGAAAAGGAAATCTCCTGCTCTTAGCAGGGGGTGCCGACCAATTATTGTGCCAGTTATTGCATTGGTTCAGATTATTTGACAACACCGCACAGGGAATGCACCTGGGATCTTGCTGATATGCTCAGGCTCTCTGCCACAATTTATGTTTGCAATTACCCACTGAGTTATTGAGATTTCAGAATTGATAAGTTGATTATTTTTTGCATCACTTTTGGGAAGAGCGGGGTATAGTATTAATTGCTGCACCGTCTTAATTTTAAAGTGAACAGCTAATCCAATTTGAAGGAGCTTGCTGTTAAGATCGGAGCAAGAGTCCCAGATGATGGCTGGTTTGCTTAAAGAACAGCTGAACAAAATATTTGGGAGAAATGACCTCCAGAGCTTCATTGGGTCCTTCTCTCCCTGAGCTTGGTGTGACAGTAGCTACATTAAATATTTAAATGCCATCATAAAGCACAGCAGGGGAAATGAATGCAAAATAACAAAAGATTTCAGTCCTACTACAAAAAATAAGAGCACTCCACATCTGCGAGCACAGATGCTGACTGTGCTTTTAAAATTGTGCTCCGTGAATTTTTAATTACCTGGATAAGTTATAGTTGAATTAAAGAGCAAGTGCATTGTTTTTAATTTTATCCCAATAACTTTAATGACCCATTTTTGTAATTGCAAATTATTCTTTAATTAGGAGCCTATCGTGTCATTCAGTATCAAACACACCGCGCATGCAAATAACAAATGGTAAGATTAGTGTGGTCTTAATTTTTTTTTTAATGTGATTTTTAAGAATTGGTAGTATTATATCCCACCAAAGTTGTTTGTTACAAAGAGCAACTAGTGATTAGCATAAAAGCAGAAGCTAAAGACCGAACTAATCACAAAGTGGAGTGTTCATCAATAATGCACAACACTTCATTCAGTAATGCTGTTGCATTATATTGTGTATGTAACATTCATCATCACTTCATAAAAAGATATAAATATCTCCTAAAGTGCGTCGTGCATTCCTGTTCGGCCGATAATTCCGGGGCCTAGACTGGCAATCCAGGGAACCTGGATTCAATCCAGGAAATTTCAGATTATAAATTCAAATCTTAGAAATAATTTCAAAAAGCTGGTTTGAGTAAAAAGTGTGGGGTTGTGGTTAAAAATCCAGCAGGCACATTTAATGTCCTTCAGGCAATTTGATCGACCCTTAATTCATCTCTGAAGCGGCCGAGCAGGTCACTCAGTTGTATCACCACCTTCTCTGGACAACGCGGGACAGGCAATAAATGGTGGCCTCGTCAGGGATGCTCATTTCCCAAGAATAAAATAAAGTAGTTGTGGGGAAGGGGCGGGAAGAGAGTCGAGAATATTATCAGCTACAACAGGAATTTTGCCTTGTTGTTGTCAATGCCCTTTGAAACCATCAACAGAATGCACTATATTGAGAATCCCCAAACCTTGCTGCAGAATGTTTAACATTGGATGGCAGTGCAGCACTTTCTCTCTTTAGCTCCTCTTCTACAGAGACAGAGGAAGACGCCACCTTTTTAAGTCAATTTTGCCATCAAGTCAGCCCGAGCCCTGGGAGAGGGCTTGGGGCAGAGCTGGAACATTAATATTTCAAAGAATGAATGGGAGGACATCTGCTCTGCTTCACGTTGCAAACTGCAGTTTGTTAAAGTTGAAACTCCACCAGATTTGCTCTGTGGGTAAAATTCTGTGATCCCACAAGACTGGTGGCAGGTGTGTGGAAAATATAAACTGAGTAAAGAAGCCCTCATACTTTGTAAGGCCATTACAAAGCATTGCCCTTCGTTATTTTGCAGTGGATCGGCAGAATTTTCAGGTCTACAGGTTAATATCCTTCCGACTGGTCCATGGATTGGCTTTTAGATCTCACACTTGCAACATGCAGCTGATTCTTGTGTGCTGCCTTGGGCTATCTTAATCATGGAGGGTGGTTGTACACCACAATTGAGCCAAGAAACGTTCCTTGGCGTTTGGATCCCACTCCTTCCCATTCTTGCCTTTTCCCCATCCGTTGTTCGAACCTTTCATAGGAGCTATTGTTGTACCTGTGTGGTTAATGTATTCTGGATTTATGGGAGGATTGGTGACCGTGGAAATGTTGGAGATCTCATGAATTTTCTCCATGCATTGTTCTTGGGTTTTCCTTCTGCTATCGGGTTAGTTCTTCATCTAATAGGATACTTAGGATAGGGCGCCACTGGTTAACACTGCTGCCTCACAGCACCAGGGCGGGGGTGTGGACCTGGGTCGGTTGCCCTTTCAGAGAGTTGGTGCAGACTCGATGGACCGAATGGCCTCCTGCAAAGAAAGAACAAAGAACAGTACAGCACAGGAACAGGCCCTTCGGCCCTCCAAGCTTGTGCTGATCCTGATGCCTGTCTAAACTAAACACCTTCTGAACTTCCAGGATCCATATCCCTCTATTTCCATCCTATTTGTGTATTTGTCAAGATGCCTCTTAAACGGCGCTATCGTATCTGCTTCCACCACCTCCTCGGCAGTGCATTCCAGGCACTCGCCACCCTCTGTGTGAAAAAACCTGCCTCGCACATCTCCTCTAAACTTTCCCCCTCGCACCTTAAACCTACGTCCCCGAGTAATTGACTTTTCCCCCCTGGAAAAAGCATCTGACTATTCACTCTGTCCATGCCACTCATAATTTTGTGAACCTCTTTCAGGTGACCTTTCAACCTCCTTTGTTGCAATGAAAACAATCTGAGTTTTCCCAACCTCTCCTCATAGCTAATACCCTCCAGGCCAGGCAACATCCTAGTAAACCTCTTCTGTACCCTTTCCAAAGCATCCACATCCTTATAATAATAATCTTTATTATTGTCACAAGTAGGCTTACGTTAACACTGCAATGAAGTTACTGTGAATATCCCCTATTAGCCACATTCCGGCGCCTGTTCGGATACACTGAGGGAGATTTCAGAATGTCTAATTCACCTAACAAGCATGTCTTTCGGGACTTGTGGGAGGAAGCCGGAGCACCCAGAGGAAACCTATGCAGACATGGGAAGAACGTGCAACTCTGCGCAGACAGTGACCGAGGCCAGGAATCGAACCCGGGTCTCTGGCGCTGTGAAGCAACAGTGTTAACCACTGTGCTACCATGCCGCCTGGTAGTGTGGTGACCAAAATTGTATGCAATATCCCAAATGTGGCCTAACTAAGGTTCTGTACACTGCAGCATGACTTGCTGATTTTTATACTCAGTTGCCCAACTGGTGAAGGCAAGCATGCCGTATGCCTTCTTGACCACTTTATTCATGTGAGTTGCCACTTTCAGTGATCTGTGGACCTGTACTTCCAGATCTCTCTGTCAATATTCTTAAGGGTTCTGCCACTTACTGTATAATTCCCACCTGTATTAGACCTTCCAAAATGCATTACCTCACATTTGTCCAGATTAAACTCCATCTGCCAATTCTCCGCCCAAGTCTCCAGCTGTATCCTGCTATAGTCTCTGACAATCCTCTTCGCTATCCGTTTGCGCTGTAGGATTTTAAGGTTCAAAACATTCCCATATCCCAGTGATTTGGAATTAGGATTACAGCTACCACCCCTAAATTGGAATCATGCCTCTATTGCCTGCCATTCACAATTTAATGATAGCATTTTATTCATGCCGAACCAAGAAAATTGAAAAATAAAGTTCTGAATTTTTTTTTAAAAAACCATTGCTGGTACGCCGTCTGCTTACGCTTGAGGAGTGGCCGAGACGACAAAACAAAAAGAGAAACATCGAGGAAACATTAGGGTGGCACAGTGGTTAGCACTGCTGCCTCACATCGCCAGGGACATTGGTTCGATTCCAGCTTCTGGTGACTGTGGAGTTTGCACGCTCTCCCCGTGTCTACGTGTGTTTCCTCCAGCTGTTCCGGTTTCCTCCCACAGTCCAAAGATGTGCAGGTTAGGTGGATTGGGCTTACAGGGATGGGTCTCGGTAGGTTGCTCTTTCGGAGGGTAGGTGTCAACTCAATGTGCCGGGATTCTACGGATCGACTGCAACCCTCAACCAAAATCCGCATCTTGTGTTATGTTAGTGACATACTGATCTGAATTAATTGAGTTGGTTGAACAGAGTCAAAGAGGCATTACTGAATGTGACCTTAAGCTGTCTGATCAGGGTTTTTCGGGTTGATTTGAAAGGCACCAGTCATACGGATTATTTTTCGTTGAGCATGCAGGAGCTCTGGGTGTTGCACTTGATTTCGTGTTTGTGTTGCTTGTCCTCTGACTGTACTTGATTCTGTCAATTTACTGCAAATGTTAATATTCTGTACAATTTTGAACTGAGCAGCATATTTCCTGCCTGCTCTTTATTTATTGAATTAAGAAACCAAAGTAACCTTTTAGTCACGGAGGCTTTTGTACAAAAACCCCAAGTTGCCAGATTTTCCTCATGCGAAGAAAACTGACTCTGAAACTTTTATTGCAGGTCCTGTTTTGTCGCTTAACAGAAGAACAACGTGAAGTCTACCAAACCTTCATAGATTCCAAGGAAGTCTATCAAATTCTCAACAGAGAAATGCAGGTCAGGCACTGCTGCTTTCTACATTCAATAAGGAAGCTTGCTCCGACTTCAGGGCGGGGAAGAGGTTTGGAATAGTGAGCTTCCCCTTTTGTCTACTGCAGAAACAATGACAGGCTCTTCTTTAACTTTGATATGAATCTGTGAGTGCTTACAGAGGATAACAAATGGAGCTTCAAGTGTTTGATAAATAATTAAGGAACTCCATTCAGTGGTGTGACGTAGAAGGTGCTTATTATCAGTACTGGACACGTGCAGTCCAAACGCACCATACGCACAATTCAATGTTGTGTACCGAGGCCTCCTGCGCACAAATTATTATGTCCTACGTCCTAGACGTGTTAATATTTGGATAGCGTTTGGAACACAGTCAAGATATTGATTAGTTTCTCCCGCTTTTTTTTCCCTCCCTTCATATCTCCCACACACCTAACTATAGGTATTCGCTGGCCTGATAGCTCTCCGAAAGATCTGCAATCACCCTGACCTCTTTTCTGGTGGCCCCAAGATCCTGAAGGGGGTACCCGATGAGCAGCTGACTGAAGAAGAGCACTTTGGGTATTGGAAGCGGTCTGGGAAGATGATCGTCGTCGATGCCTTACTAAAACTCTGGCACAAACAAGGGCACCGCGTGCTGCTTTTCTCTCAATCCCGACAGGTTAGCACGTTCAACAGATATGCCAAGATGGTTTCACAATTATACAAAGTGGAACAAACTCGATTATTAACTCCACGTCACAGCCAAACAAAAACAAAGATTTCAGGTGTTTGTTACACTTGTTGTTTTGGTTCTATTTTAAAATCTAATCCCACTATTTCTGATTGAAGTTAATCCTTTCTCCCCCACTTTTTGGTTCTGGGTTGTTAAAAC
Organism: Scyliorhinus canicula; assembly: GCF_902713615.1. NCBI lineage: Eukaryota > Metazoa > Chordata > Chondrichthyes > Carcharhiniformes > Scyliorhinidae > Scyliorhinus > Scyliorhinus canicula. The sequence goes on from NC_052167.1 coordinate 18,330,974, forward strand.
TGTACCTTTTATACATTCTTCAAAATAACACATTCACATTGTATATGTCAGGATTTGATACATTTTAAATAGCAGCCAAAGACCCAGCACACATCGCAGTGCAAGAATTTGACAGAATGCCAAGAAATGTTGCTTAAAATGTGTTTTGGCACCTTTTCAGCTGTGATTTTTAACAGATCAATATTCAGATTCTTGTCCTTTCATTTGGGTTTAGAACAAAGGCAGGTTTGAAACTAAAGACCATCTTGTTGAATATTTATACTTCTGTGTCCCTGCAATGTACTGTTGGATCTGTATCCCTGTCACAAATAATAGATTTGTTAGGTGGATTGGCCATGCTAAATTGCCCTTGGTGTCCAAAAAGGTTAAGTGGAGTTACTGGGTTAAGGGGATAGAGCGGAGGTGTGGGCTTGGGTGGGGTGCTCTTTCCAAGGGCCGGTGCAGACTCGATGGACCGAATGGCCTCCTTGTATTCTGCTCTACAATGTAGATGGCAAACTTAGAGCAGATACTGTATGAAAAGTGTATGCGATGTTAATTTCTAATTGGTTTTCAGGAGATGGCTATGTATTATTGCATTACGGTCTACCTCCACAAACCAGACAAACGTACATTTTTTTCCCCCCCCATTATTTACTAGATGTTGGACATCTTGGAGGTGTTTGTACGAAATCTCGGCTATTTGTATTTTAAAATGGATGGAACAACTGCCATTGGTTCTAGACAGACGCTTATTTCACGGTTCAATGAGGTAAAAACGTATTTAAAAAAGACTGTTCACCCTCATTTCTGTGCTGCATCAATTAATTTTTTTTTGTTAGTACATGCCAAGCCTGCCTTTCTGATGAAGAAATATGCCATTTGTTTGAAAGGACAAACCTTTTTTTTAAATACAAAAATCTGTTCTTGCGTTGTAGAATTCCTCCATATTTGTCTTCCTCCTTACCACTAGAGTTGGCGGTTTGGGAGTTAACTTGACGGGAGCAAATCGAGTTATTATCTACGACCCTGACTGGAACCCGAGCACTGACATACAGGTGGGGCCCTTTTCACTTTGTGTCAATGCAAACAGCATTGACTCGTTGCACTGCTTTCATCTCTCCTCTGTACCCCGCATAATGCCACATCGAGAAATGCACGTGCACTTAGAGCAGTTATTTAGCAATTATGTATATTCGTAAGTGAAAACTGCGTGTGTTACATTGAGGGCGACTAAAATCTGCAATCTGTATGTTTTATTACCTCATATACCCTGGTGGCAATGCTGCTTTAAGCTGTTCTGGTCAGGACAGAGAATGTGATAGATTTCATGCCTGAGAATTCATGCCTGAGAAAGAACTGTACATATTGAAATAATCTGCATTGCTTTGAAACGTCTGACCCAATGCTGACACTAAACAGCTCACTTTGCACCATTGTTGAGGGTATTCCGAAATAAAGTGTTGCCCACAAGTCCGGCTGATTCACATGTGGTTGGGAGTATGCAGTATAGTTGTTCAGCTGTCAGCAATTAGAGCGAGTATAAAGCTTGTAGAAAACTTAATTAAAAACTGCTGGAATTCTAGCAATATGACTGCTTTGTGCAGGTGGGGCTATAACAAATTTTTACTAAACTATAATGTGACTAAACCTTTGCCCTACTTGTAGAATGTTTCCCTGCAATAAAGGCTCATCGTTTCAGCAATAAAAAATGTATGACTTGGAACTGTAGCTGTTTAAAGAAATGAATTGTGCTTGCACATCCACGTTTGACATTTGATTCTGAAGTGCTGTGCTCATGGCGGTGAAACTGGTGGATTATAATCACTAAATGCTCATTCTTTTAGGCCAGGGAACGTGCCTGGAGGATAGGACAAACGAAACAAGTTACTGTTTACAGGTTGCTGACAGCCGGATCAATTGAAGAAAAAATCTACCACAGGTCTGCCCAAAACTGGGAATGGCTTTGTGACTTGTCCTGTCATGTTAAACTTTGTAAACTGTCAGTTGCTTTTTGCCGACATTGTACTTTAGCCCAGGATCCACTTCTGTTTTATTGTCAATGCTTTAGCAAGCAGGAACATTTTAATTTCACACTGGGTGACCACTAAGACGTTGACTCTCAATTCCACCACCCCCCGTCACTCCGAGTACTCTTAAGTTAAAAGTACAATTTTATTTTTCTGCATTTATCCATGTAGAGATGTGAAAGTGAAACATAGTTAGAGAAACGCAAATACAAGTGACATGAGAAAATGCTGGAAATGTTCAGCAAATACATCAGTTCCAAAAGAGAAGAGCGGTCTAATCTTTCAGCTGGAAACTCTACAAAAAATTAAGAGATTCTACAGCCTGGGGATTGAAACTCTTCACCTTTCAGAAACCCTCTATTTGAATACCTGAGTCCAGCTTCAGAAGAACAGCCCCGATTTAAGACAGTGATAGTTTCTCATATCTAACATCAGCCATGCTTCCAAAGCATTTCTGAGTGACGTTAACAATTGAAACTGAATTAGGAGTGGTTTTGAATTCTAGGTCCATGCTCACTAGTGACTAAATTAAGTCTGGTTTAACACTCCTAATTGATCACCATTAATAACAACAGGAAGTAGAAATATTACTTTGTCAATCTTGGTTTGATTTAAACCCACACCCCAGAGACAGGAGGGCAATGTATTTACCCACTATTCCTTCACTTATAAGTCTTGCAACACCAGGTTAAAGTCCAATAGGTTTGTTTCGAATCACTAGCTTTCGGAGCGCAGCTCCTTCAGGTGAGCTGCGCTCCGAAAGCTAGTGATTCAGAACAAACCTGTTAGACTTTAATCTGGTGTTGTAAGACTTCTTACTGTGCCCACCTCAGTCCAACGCCGGCATCTCCACATAATTCCTTCACTAAAGTTTTGATTGGGGATCCCATTCGAAACATTAACTTGCCTTTCTCTCTTAGGTGCCAGCTGTGCATGCCCAGTATTTCAGGTTTCCTGCAACCAACCTTCATTGTTTGCATGAAATCAATTAGAAATGGACTGTGGAGTAAGATCTGCTACTTCCAGTCATTTGTTTTCGAATAGTCCACTATTAACAAGTTTGTCCTATTTACATGATGCTTCTTAGTAGAGGTGCGAGCTCTCGCACTGCATAATAGCATAAATGAACCCTGCTGGAGCACCCTCCCCCCAAACACACAATTTGAAGCATTATGTTTACACAGGAGACCATCTTTTTTTTAAATTTAGAATATCCAATTCATTTTTTCCAATTAAGGGGCAATTTAGCGTGGCCAATTCACCTACCCTGCATATCTTTGGGTTACGGGGGCGAAACGCGGGGAGAATGTGCAAACTCCACACGGGCAGTGACTCAGGGCCAGGAACGAACCCGGGTCCTCGGCGCTCTGAGGCAGCGGTGCTAACCACTGAGCCACCATGCTGCCCATGGGAGACCATATTAAATTGGTGGTGGACGACATCTTTCTGTGAGCACTATGGGAAAATAGAGGCTTCCTGCATGTAATTGTTTAGTAATATTCTACACATTTAACCATTTTTGTCTAATAATATATTAACATTGGGAGATGAAACGGTTTCGAAATGTAATAAATTTATAATTAGGTAAGGTTCATGGGTTGTGGAAAGGTTATGCGATTACATTTAAAATGCATGTTTTGGAACTATACGGTTCCGAAGGTAACTAAGGAGGCATGTGATTTTAATTCTTTTTATTGCTAAATTAATTAGAGGAAGTTGTAAATCTTTTCATATGTGGTTTCTTTAAATGAATTATGTAATTTTCACTTCATTACAGGCAAATTTTCAAGCAGTTCCTGACTAATCGAATATTGAAAGACCCAAAGCAAAGACGTTTTTTCAAATCTAATGATCTTACTGAGCTTTTCACATTAAGCAGTCCAGATGGCACTCAGGGGACAGAAACAAGTGCAATCTTTGCAGGTATTATCCCGTTTAAAGTTAACGAACAGAGTCCAATGCATTATGAAGTCGAGTATGGGGGTTTTAATTCACCACACTTGTTGCCTCGCATCTTATTTCTTTAGAAGAGAATGTGCTTGATAAATCCGCATGCGCAGTTAAATAAAGAATGAAAGACTTTGCATTTAAATAGTGCCCTTCATAATCTCAGTATGTCCCAAAGCACTTAACAACCAAAGTAGTGCTTTTGAAGCGTACTCCCTGTTGTAATGTAGGAAATATGGCAGCCTCTTTGTGGACAGTAAGCTCCTGTGATGATGGCCACTCATCATCTTTTCAGTGCTTATTGAGGGTTAAATATTGTCCTGGATACCACTCCCCTGCTCTTCTTCAAATAGCAGCATGGGATCTTTTATGCCCACTTGACTTGGGAGCTTTGGGTCTAACCTGTTACCTGAAAGCTGGCACTTCCGACCGTGCAGCACCTCTCAGCACTGCATTAGAGTGCCTTGCCTACGTTTTGTGCTCACGTGTTTTGGAGTGGGGCTCAAACCCATAACCTTCTGGCTCAAAGGCGAGAGTGCTATTACTGGGGATTGGCAAAGATATTGTTAACTCTCTGAAGTTGTGACTTGTTAATTTGCCCCAGGAACTGGTGGGTGATGTGCCGAATTGACATGTTTGATGGGACGAATGGCGGGCAATTGAACTGAACTAAACAATCATAGAATCCCTACAGTACAGAAAGAGTCTATTCGGACCATCGAGTCTGCACCGACCCTTTGAAAGACCACCCCTACCTCGTCCCTATCTCCCACCCTGTAACCTCACCCTAAGAGGCAATTTAGCATGTCCAATCCACCTAACCTGCACATCTTTAGCTCAGTGGGCTAGACAGCTAGTTTGTGATGTAGAACCAGGTCAGCAGCGCGGGTTCAATTCCCGTATCAACTGAGAATTCTGAATTCCCCCTCCGTGTACCCGAACAGGTGCCGGAATGTGGCGACTAGGGGCTTTTCACAGTAACGTCATTGCAGTGTTAATGTAAGCCTACTTCTGACAATAAAGATTATTTATTTATTTATTCATCTTTGGACTGTGGGAGGAAACTGGAGCACCCGGAGGAAACCTACGCAGACACGGGAAGAAAGTGAAAACTCCACACAATCACCCGAGGTGGAAACCGAACCTGGCGCTGTGAGACAACAGTGCTAACCACTGCGCCACCGTGCCGCCCAATCTGATAACTAAGGGAACAGGTTGACCCCAGCAGCCAGATTTGGGTGACAGGAATTGTTGGCGGGATTATCGTAGGTTCGCTCAGGAAAAAACAAGCTTGTAATTAAATTGTGCGGTCCGAATGTCCGGAATCATTCTCCAGCGAATGATTAATGATGAAATATAATCACATAGGCTTGTACTAGTGCAAATCTCAAAGTATTGTAATTAATATTTTATTTGAGAAGCTCTTCATTAATTGTGGTGCATATGTCTGTTCTCGGTTAGGCACAGGTTCAGATGTTTGCATGCCCACCACCCACAGAAAGAAAACTGGGAAAATCTCTGCTTCTCTACAGAAGAGAAATGTCTCCCCATCAGACCAGGATGCCAGCAAGCATGCCAGATTGCCACCTGCACCACTCCAGTGGTACTCAGCGAAAAAACAGTCAGGAAGACTTTCCATCAACCCACAGAGTGAAGTGAAAGAGAGCAATATTTTTGGCAGTGATGAAACTCAGGTAAAACAAGAAGGAACAGAAGCTGAACTTCCACCAAGTTCAGACACAAAAGATCACGGTTTGGATATTAACTCTGGCAGTGATGGGCCTGCCGATTCTGTGCATAAGGAAGCTGACATCAATTCTCATAAATCAGAATTTAAAGCCTCAATGGACCCTACATCCATCAATAAAGCTGGAGTCTCTGAACACGACCGCAGACGAGGACAAACTATACTGGATGAGGACAGCAAACACTGTCCTCTGAACTCTCAAACGTCACAAAATACAGCTGGCACTGCATTGGTCCAAACTGGCAAGAGTGGCAGACTTCACCACAAGCACCGGTCTAAAACGAAACATCAAACAGCCGAGGGTGAGCAGGGTGATGCTCGTTCCGTCCCTAGGCAGAGCGACAAGCGCAAGCACAGAAAACACAAGCGCAGCAAAGATGCATATTTTGAAGGCGAGCGTATTCCCCACTTGGTAAAGAGGCAGAAAATGAAAAAGAGGGGCTGTGAGGAAGAACAAAAGGAGAAGAAAGTCTGCAGGCAGAGTGACGATTATGTGTTGGAAAAGCTCTTCAAAAAATCAGGTAACCCTGCTCACGCATTTACGTGCATGTCTTTGTGTTTCGACTGTAAGATGATTTTTGGTGTTACAATTTCAACAAATCCCAGCCTGATGGTACGATTTCCATTCCATGATAGTATTGTGTCAAATATTCCAAATAGCTTTGGTATACTCATGGTTAAATAAGTAAATAGGCTCCTAAGCACTGTGGTAAAACTTTACAAACAAATGAGTGAGAGAGCAAATTATTAGTGCATTAATATGGATCCGGTGTTGGAACATTTCTAGTATCGTTATTTCTTTCAATCTAACTTTTAATTTCTTGCATTAAAAGTTGGTAGTAATAGCCGGCTCAAGAAGTCCAGCTTAATTCACAACATGAATGCAGTAATGTTGGTAGTCGTTGTGGAAGTGACACTGTTGATTGGGTTCTGTTTTCTGATTCACTCAGGAATCCACAGTGTGATGAAGCACGATGTTATTATGGAATCATCCAACCCTGATTATGTATTAGTCGAAGCAGAAGCTAACCGAGTTGCTCAGGACGCTTTGAAAGCACTGAAGGCCTCAAGACAGCGTTGCCTGGGTTCCTCTGGTGCGTCATCGAGAATCGGCGGCAGTCTGCTGTCAGGAACATCAGCTGGCATAAAGTACGATATTAGCGGGAGCAGTATTTTTTCACGCAGGAAGTTTATTTAATATTTACTTCAGTTCAACTTGTTTTTTTTTATTTTAAAAATAAGTGCTCGCAGGAGGTTGTGTCACTGGCAAGTCCAGCATTTATTGCCTACCCTTTATTACCCCATGAAGTTGATGGTGAATGGGCTTTAGATTGGTTTCACAGGTCGGCGCAACATCGAGGGCCGGTACAACATCGAGGGCCGGTACTGCGCTGTAATGTTCTATTGTTCCTCAAAGTACTTTAATACAACTCAGTGACTGCTTTAGACTACTTCAAAAGGCAATTTAAGGAGTTAACAATGTTTGTGTGGAACAGGAGTCACGTGCAGGCCCGGTTGGAAAAGGAGCGCCGATTTCCTCGACTAAAAGGCATTTGTGAACCTGTTGGGTTTTTTCTAACAAGTCGAAATCTTCGTGGCCACTTGTTATTGATCTCCGCTTGCTTCTCAACTACATTTTCTTTTTCTTTTTTAATTTCTGTTCCTTTTTTAAAATTTTAGAGTACACTATTCTTATTTTTCAATTAAAGAGCAATTTAGCCTGGCCAATCTACCTATCCTGTACACCTTCGGGTTTGTGGGAATGAGACACACGCAGACACAGGGAGAATGTGCATTGATTTTTGTTCTGAGTAGTAAAACCGCTGGAACAGTATGTTAAACCTGCAACCAATGCAAATGAACAGCACATTTAAGATTTTAAATGCTGAAATATTGCTTATCCGCCAACTCTTCCACAAATAGTGCAAAACACAACTAAAGGTTAAGAGGGATTACGGGGATGGGGCTGGGAGTGGGCTTAGGTAGGGTGCTCTTTCAGAGGATCAGTGCAGACTCGATGGGCCGAATGGCCTCCTTCTGCACTGTTGGTATTCTGTTTTATGATTCTATGTCTTGGAGCGTCTCTATGATAAACGGTGAGGTCCCTGACTCCAGACTCGCCTGCCTGGCACTATTAAGCCACCTGGTCAAGAAAATGCATATTTGAAAAGTCTATATTCCTCCAGACAAAAGCAGAGTTTTCTGAGGTCAGACCATCCCAGAGCAACTGTTGGGTCTGTTTGATGTCACCTGGTGAAATAGATCAACGTTAAAACCATCCAATGAATTAATAAAAATGTAGTTTTGTAACAAAGAGTGATGAGAGTTGGATTACAAACTGGTTGAGTTCTGCTTATGTGCCATCTGATCTCTCTGTTACCAATTTCCTTCTTGCACGTTAATTACTCATTCAAGATCTTACACCATTTTCTCCTGTCCTAGGCCACGATTCGGTCAGAAGAAAAACCCATTGCTTCCAACGAGCAGTCCTTCTTCCAAATGCACTCCAGAAAAATGCAAGGTACAATTGATATGATTTTGAATAATTGCTTAAACAATATAGAATAATAGAATGATTGCACGTTATTACCGGGCGGTTAATTAATTCAGGATTCAGGTAACGTGAAACTTGGGTAATTTAAAACAGTCAATTTAAACAGTGATCATTGTCCCACTCTGCAATTGATGGTTGTTGTCAGGACTTGAGTAATTCACGTTCAAGAACTTGTATAACAAGAGATACTTGAACCTACCTTAGTTCGACGAGTCTGCTGATATAGAGCTTATCATTTGAGGAGCAGTTGAGGACTCTGTGTCTGTACTCAAGAGTTTAGAAGGATGAGGGGGGATGTTGTTGAAACTTACAGCATAGCGAGAGGCATGGATAGACGTGGAGAGGAGTTTCCACAGGTAGGAAAAACTAGAGCCGTGGGCACAGCCTCAGACTGAAGAGACGATCCTTTAAAGCTAAGATGAGGAATTTCTTCAGCCAGAAGGTGGTGAATCTGTGGAACTCTTTGCCACAGAAGGCTGTGGAGGCCAAATCACTGAGTGTCTTTAAGACAGAGATAGATAGGTTCTTGTTTAATAAGGGGATCAGGGGTTATGGGGAGAAGGTAGGAGAATGAGGTTGAGAAACATATCAGCCATGATCAAATGGCGGAGCAGACTCGATGGGCTGAATGGTTTAATTGTGTTCCTATGGTCCTATGTGTGCAAATTAGTAGCTTGAAGTAACCAGAATACCTCTCCAAGCGGTATTGGTCCAAATTTAAATTCTGATTTAGTTATTAGAAGCAGGATATTTATTTAAAGTGACCACATTATGTTTTGCTGTGTTATGCAGCGAAGTAATATTTCCACTGCGCTAAATATTGGACAGCTGGACGTTTCTGATACATTTACCAAGCTGAAGGCCTTGTAATAAGAGTAATGTGAGCTGTACCTATTGTACATTTACTACTACAGACGGGATATTTTTCAGCTAACTTTTGAATAAAATCTTGCAGAGAGTCACAGGCACCTGTCCCGTCCCATTAATGTTTGCGATAGCTGCTGAAAGGGTTGAGGAAGATTTCACTTGTTGCTGTTTTCTTAACTTGTACATTTCGCACTACCCAATACCTTTAATGACCAATAGGACCGTGACAAGATCCACTATTTTGATGTGCTTTTTCCACACAGGATGCTGCTGTCATCGAAAAGGACACGGTTGCCAGATCTCATTTCAGCGGTGTTGCGACGGAGGAGGAGGCGAGTCGCCTGCTCCCGTCCTCCTCCTCGCTGCTGGCCAAAATGCGGGCGAGGAATCACTTGACTTTGTTCCAAAGGCTTGAAATTGACGAGAGCTCCGAGCCTGCCGCGGCGCCGCCTCCCATTCCGACCGAGCACGACGAACTGTTGGTGGAAATGCGGAACTTCGTTGCGTTCCAGGCCAGCAGCGACGGGCAAGCCACGACCACCGAGTTATTGCGCGAGTTTCAGTCCAAGTTGTCGACTGCGCAGACGGTTATTTTCCGAGAACTTCTCCGGAACTTGTGCACATTCCACAGAAACGGGTCTGGGGACGGAATTTGGAAACTGAAACCGGAATTTCGGTGAACATTCCTGCGGCTGCTGCTAATCATGTCAGCAGCGTGACTGAGCACTGGGTTTAATTGCTGCTATGTGGTGTAATAATTTAAACGGTCGAATTATCCTGAAACTTGAAGATACAGAACTGATTTCCATTTGCCCCCATGTTAGTCTAGCTGTTCTGTAATTAGCATCACCAATTAATAACTAATAATTTGTAAATAATTCAGTTGTAAATAGTAATTAAGAACTAGATTCATATAAAAATCCTAAATCAACCATTTTATATGAAATGAAATGAAAATCGCTTATTGTCACGAGTAGGCTTCAAACAGTAGTGAAAAGCCCCTCGTCGCCACATTCCGGCGCCTGTCCGGGGAGGCTGGTACGGGAATTGAACTGTGCTGCTGGCCTGCCTTGGTCTGCTGTCAAAGCCAGCGATTTAGCCCAGTGAGCTAAACCCCCTTTCACTATATTAGCATAGTGGTTAGCACTGTTGCTTCACAGCGCCAGGGTCCCATGTTCGATTCCTGGCTTGGGTCACTATCTGTGCGGAGTTTGCACGTTCTCCCCGTGTCTGCGTGGGTTTCCTGCAGGTGCTCTGGTTTCCTCCCATAAGTCTTGAAAGACTTGTTGTTAGGCAATTTGGACATTCTGAATTCTCCCTCTGTGTACCCGAACAGGCGCCGGAGGTTGGCGACTGGGTGATTTTCACAGTAACTTAATTGCAGTGTTAATGTGAACTTACTTGTGACAATAAAGACTTATTATTATTAATTGTTTTTTGGGCAATGGGTGAATGCCATCAGAACATGTGCTCAAATTACAAACTTTAACATGGGGCACTGGGCCTTGCAGCAAAAATAACACTTGTTTACATGCTTTAGAAAAATCCAATTTAAGGCAATAAGATTCAATGCGATGCCAATAGGCATCTGCCTCTGCTTTTCACGTAAGTCGCAATTGCTGAATGTGCTTTCAATTTTTTTTTTTCCAGAGTTCAGACAAAAAGGTATGAAAATTTCATGCCCCCAATGTTAGTCTATTCTGAGTTCCCGGCAGGGGGGGAAATAGGAAGAACTCGAATTTGTGTAGCACCATATCATATCCTCAGGACTTTTGACAGCGCTTTACAACCAGTCAATTCATTTCTGAAGTGCAGTCACTCAAGTAGACATGCAGTCGCCAAGCTAAGCATAAAGAGTCCACCAACATCACGTGAATCATTTGTTTTTTGATGGTGTTGGCCAGGACACTGGAAGAACTTCCAGCACTTCTCTGAACGGTGGTTTCGGGTCTTTTGCGCCAATCTAAGTGGCAGAGCACATGTGTTAATGTCTCAATACCTTCGATCGTGCAGCACTTCCTCAGTAGTTCCCCTGGAGCCTTGAATCACAATCTGCAGATTCAGGCAAAAGCATAAGAAACTGAGCCAGCCAGCTCAGAGTATACTGTCCTTCGTTTGTTCAATGTTTATTCAAAATGCTAAATCTGGTTTACATTTCGAATAAAAGCTGACAGTAAGTGTCCACTGCATTCAGTTTCCTCCGACAGGTGTCATTTATTTTTCCCTATTTAAACGTATTCAATAACATTTGTCTTTATAAATTGCTGTTTCAATGTTGAACAGAACTTAACACTCCACTTATTAAATCAGGATTTGAACAAGCGTTTGGCTCCTTATATTTATTGACAACAATGAAACCTCATCCTATACTTGTGATTCAGAACTCCAGTCTCAGGTAGTTTACGAATTTAGTTCTTCCTGCTAAAGGTGAAGCCTGGAAACAATTAACAGGCAGTTTGTGCAGCATATTGAGGATTAGACACTGTCGAAATTTTCATTGTAGATTTAAATTCTTTCAAACTATTTGTTTTCCTCTTGCAGTGTAAGATATTGTACAGATAACTTAACCTTCTGTTCCGTACAGAGAATCCGTGATTTGTTTTTGTATTACCTGACTTTAAAATAAAAAGTTAGACAGCACAAATCATGATCTACTCCAAAAGCATGAATATGTCAAATGTCTGTGGACCTACCCTGGAGAGAGGGAGGGGGGTGAAATTTCTCCTGTCAGTAATTTTGGTGAAGAAGTAGAATCCAAAATGAAAACTCCCATTTCGCAATTGCAGAACTTTTTCATATAAACATTTTAGCAGGAAGGGTTTCCCCCAGGTTGCCTCCCAACTGCGCATTGTCGCACTCAATGAACTTTGACCGCATCTCCAAATGCTGTTCATTGCTGTATAAAAAGTACCATAACCACCACCCAATTTCCACAAGATTGCCTGAAATTGCAGAAAGTTTTGCGCAAAACAAATCTGTACGAATTTCTGTTGTGCATTTCTTTTTTTTAAAATTTAGAGTACCCAATTATATTTTCCAATTAAGGGGCAATTTAGTGTGGCCAATCTACCTATCCTGCACATCTTTTGGGTTGTGGGGGTGAAACCCACGCAGACACGGGGGGAATGTGCAAACTCCACACGGACAGTGACCCAGGGCTGGGATTCGAACCTGGGACCTCAGCGCCGCAGGCAGCAATGCTATGTTGTGCATTTCTGACAGTTTTGTGCCCAATTAGAGAATGCACTCGAATCGAAGAAGAGGTTGTAATTCGATCGCTGTACATAATGAGTGTATGTTGGACGCTTATTTGTGATGTATTTTTAAGACTCATGTCTTCCCTGAATATATTCTTTCACCTCATCGCTTGTCACTTCAAATCCTTCATTACCACTCTGTCTCGCTCCTTTTTGTTCGATGCCTGTTTGCTTTAAATTAGAAAGCTTGTAACAAATGAAGAGTAACCGAGACAATGATTTTCGCCGCTTTCTGCATTAAAGGTGCTGCGGCGGTGCTCTCTAAATGAAAATAATTCCCTGACGTAATAGGTAAGCTGCACTGGCAGCAGATCACAGGCAAATCAGAAAGCTGATACCTTAAATGTGTTGCAGTAGGTGCTAATGTGGTCAAATGTCGATGAAAAGATTGCTTTCCTGCACATTGCAAACAAAATACAGGAATAAAAATCTTATCTCTTTTTGGCAAGGGGAGTTTCACATGACAACACCAACCTTCAATGCCTTTACGGAGTTAACATGTTGGATGGTGTGCCTTAATGTTGAAAATAAATGCAGGTGCTTTGTGGGGTGGGGGCATGGGTGATGATGGAAGAGGGACATATAGAAATAGATAAGGAAACGGCTATTGAACTATGGAAGCTGAGGCTTGACCAAACATTTAGTTGAAAAGACAGGTTTGGAGGTGGCCACAAAGGAGTCTGATTCAGCAAATGCTAAGCAGTTTCATTTGGTTTTAACAGTATGGTTTATTATCCTGTAGTGCCGTCAAGAAATTCTAAGAATGTAACATACATAACCTGTTTTTATAAACTTAGTCTCTTAGAGGGTCAGAATTGCATCTCCTCGCTTCTCCTGAAGTGAAATTTCATAACATTGCGCTCCTCAATAAGTGAGTTGAACTAAGTTTCATTTTTAAAATAATCTTTCTTAATATCACAAGTAGGCTTAAGTTAACACCGCAATGAAGTCACTGTAAAAAGCCCCGAGTCGCCACACTCCGGCGCCTGTTCAGGTACACTGAGGGAGAATTCAGAATGTCCAATTTACCGAACAAGCACATCTTTCAGGACTTGTGGGAGGAAATCGGAGCACTCGGGGGAAACCCACGCAAACACGGGGAGAACATGCAGACTCCGCACAAACAGTGACCCAAACCGGGAATTGAATCTGGCGCTGTGAAGCAACCGTGCTAACCACTGTGCTACTGTGATGCCCAGTATTGGATATAATTATTTTTGTACTTGATATATGTTTTAAATATTGCCATATTGCTTTCGAAACTTATTTAATAATTACAATTTCCATTAACATTACAGGACAGCATCAGATAACGGCTTAAATATTGAAAAGTGCAGCAGGTGGCTGAATAACAATTCATTATGTGATTACTTGCACAAAACTTGTAACAAATAGAAATTGAACTATTTTTGAGTGAAATTAACCATTTAAAATCCCTCCTGCCTTTGCCCTCCTGTGCAGTTTGATCAATAGGGTGTGGCTCTGATAAATGTTGGAGCCACGTGTCAGCTGGTAGATGCCCACTTAAAAAACATTTTTTGTTGATTGGTAACTGCTAATTAGCCTCAAACGATGGACATTAAAGTGACTGTTGAATGAAACCATTTGGAGCATGGAGTTTTCTTTTCAAGAATGCTACAGAAATTGGGAATAAACAAATTTTTTTATAATATAAATTTAGATTGCCCAATTCATTTTTTCCAATTAAGGGGCAATTTAGTGTGGCCAATCCACCTACCCTGCACGCCTTTTTGGGTTGTGGAGGCGAAACCCACGCAAACACAGGGCAATGTGCAAACTCCACACAGACAGTGACCCAGAGCCGGGATCGAACCTAGACCTCTGCGCCGTGGGGAATAAACAAATTGTTGTTGTATAATACCTTCAACGTAGAAAATGCATCAATCCACTTTAAGGAGGTGGGAGTGCAGTGAGTAAATGGTAAACCGGGTAGGCAAGGAGGGGAAACAAACTGTGCGAGGGGTGGGCAGGGTTACCAAGATAAAATTGAGTATTGTTGAAGTAGAGACAAGGGGGGAAACAACAATTTGCACTGTATGAGAAGAGAAGCTATTGACTGACAAATGGGCTCTGGTTGGAGAATGCATCAGTTGATGATGAATGACAGATAACTGTCAAGAATTGTTTTGAAATATGTTGAAATGATCAGTTCTGAGATGATATTTTGTGGTGAAGTTGGAGTGGCCACAGATAACATGGAATGATGGAAGGATATCCGAGAAGTCTAAATCCAAGCTGCTGTTAAGAAGCAGGCATGTCCGGAAGGAATTAGAGGAGTTCTGAGGAAGGATCATTGGACTTGAAATGTCAACTCTTCATGTTTCCACAGATGCTGCCAGGGCCCCTGAATCTATCCACCGCTTTTTGTGTTCCATATTGGGAGAGGAGAGGGGGTTTAGTGAGAAAGTAAGAGCAAGTTAGCTGCACATTCGGCCAGTGATGGTGCAGGGGAGAGGATTCAGGAAAGGTGAGATGCTCTGCTGATGGGGTGAGACATGGGGGAATCTGTAGGTGACAGATTATAACTCCTCAAAAATGGGACAACTGAGGTGAGGTTCACAGGAGGGCAGGATGCCCTGGAGTTCTGGAAATGCTGTAGTTTTGGGAAACAGGGGGAAGAACTTTGACTTTCTTCTGTCTTTTTCCTGGAAAGATTTTGATTAAAAACCAGGAGAGCCTTGGAGAAACCTATTACTCCGATAAGGATCAGGGACAAAGCTTTCTTTCCACAGAGTCAGGCCTGAATTCGAGCTGGAGGGCAGCGAAGGGTGAGCAGGGAGCAGATCATAGAATTTCCAGTGCAGAAGGAGGCCATTTGGTCCATCGAGTCCGTACCAGCCCTGAAAGACCACCCTACCTAAGCCGACAACTCCTAACTTTTGGACACAGCGGGGCAATTTAGCGTGACCAATTCACCTAACCAGCACATCTTTGGACCGTGGGTGGAAAGCAGAGCACCCGGAGGAAACCCACGCAGACACGGGGAGAACGTGCAGACTCCGCACAGACAGCGACCCAACCGGGCATCGAATCCGGGGTCCCTGGCGCTGTGAAGCAATAGTGCCAACCCACTGTGCTACCCTGTCGCCCCCAGCAGGGAGGGGGGTTCAGGTTCAGCTGAGTGGAACTGGACACCGAGTGGTCTGACAGATCCGGGGGGGGGGGGGGGGGGGGGGGGGAGCAATCAGGATTGGGAGTGGCAAGAAGGTAGAGAGGGAAGTTTGTTTTTTGGTCAATTCCCGTCCCTCTGTGCAACAAGAGCGATGGATGTTTAATATCCTCACTTGACTGACAAACACACCTTGATCGACAGGGTTCCGAGCAACTGAACGCGGAGCCGATCACAGGAGTCTGGAGTTTACGTGCACAACATTGCAACGTCCTGCTTTCCCTCATTCCCACTTCAACCCGGATCGATCTCGGGAATAAAGCAGTGGACGGGGTCAGCAGGGAGGCAAATCGAACTGGAGGCTCGCAAAGTCGCACCCTGGCCGGAGCACAACACAAAATGCACAAAATAGAGCTTGACCTGGATTTGCAGACTCCCGGGCCGTGTACAATCCAAAAAAAACCCATTGGCCAGAACGGACGCGTCAATATCAATGCCTGTAATTACATCTTGCTGAAGTGCGTGCTACTTGTCAATTACATTTCACTGATTGCACCGCCAAAAGATGCAACCTTTAACTGCTTCGGGAAAGCGCGGAGATAGAGGAGGAATTGGATGTGATAAGCATGTCAGCGGAATCGTTATGTGCTAATGAAAAACAACAACAACACGCCTTTGAGGCTCTTCCAGCCTCGCCTCCTGAGACTGTACTAATGAAAATATGGGCCTTTATTACTCTCCCCTCACCACACACACATTAACTAATGCTTTATAATCATATAATGGGTCCTTTAGTTAATGAATCTGTTCTGAAAGAAAAGTTTAACACAAAATTAAATTTACTTTACTTTGCCTTGTTGAGTTTGCCCATCGAATGTGTATATTTTTTTTGTAAGGCGGGCACAACGTGAGATCTATCTGAGTTGAAACTGGTCTGCAGAGCAGGAAGGTAAACGTTAATCTTCCCGCTGTTCGCGCCGGCGGGATTTTCCGGTCCCGCCGATGGCGCGCGGGTTTCCCGGCGGGTGCGGGGGTGGATTAGACAGGGGAGGGAGGGCGGGCCGCCGAGAAACAAGCCGCGGGGCAAACCTTAACCAACCATTGGCTGGGTGAAAATAACCTTTCAAAGAAAGTGGATGCGGTTTTTGTTTTAAATGGCGAATCTCTAGTCTGTTGATTTAATTTCCACTGTATCATTGCCCCTGTTTTTCATCTCGCTCTTTGAGGACAATCGAAAGAGGTCATTCTAACCAGTACTTTTAAGGGGAGTTTGGATCACTTTCCCAATCAATGATTGTCTAATTGATTTGCTCATAGATAGCCCCCCCCCCCCCCCCCAGTATCCCCAGAACCGTCAACAACACACATTCATTCTCCCAAAATAAGATCCAGCTTCATCTTATACTTCATACCGATGCATGAAATGAAATGAAAATGAATGAAAATCACTTATTGTCACAAGTAGACTTCAAATGACGTTACTGTGAAAAGCTCCTAGTTGCCACATTTCGGCGCCTGTTCGGGGAGGCTGGTACGGGAATTGAACCGTGCTGCTGGCCTGCCTTGGCCTGCTTTCAAAGCCAGTGATTTAGCCCTGTGCTAAACCAGCCCCCATAGTGTCTGTTTCAGATAATCTTCTGTTCGCCAGTCTGTAAAATGGGCCATTTCCCCCTACACAAACCCCCTTTGATTGTGGGGTGTGGGTGTGTGTGTGGGGTGGGGGTGTATGGGGTGGGGGTGTATGGGGTGGGGGTGTAGGGTTGTGGGGGTTGTGGGGGTTGGGGGGTGTGGGGTGGGGGCGTATGGGGTGGGTGTGTAGGGTTGTGTGGGGTGGGGGTGTGTGGGGGTGTGTGGGGTGGGGGTGTGTGGGGTGGGGGCGTATGGGGTGGGTGTAGGGGTGTGTGGGGTGGGGGCGTATGGGGTGGGTGTAGGGGTGTGTGGGGTGTGTGGGTTGGGGGTGTATGGGGAGGGTGTGTAGGGATGTGTGTAGGGGTGTGTGGGGTGGAGGTGTATGGGGTGGGTGTGTAGGGATGTGTGTAGGGGCGTGTAGGGATGTGTGTAGGGGTGTGTGGGGTGGGGGTGTAGGGGTTTGTGGGGTGGGTGGGGGTGTGAGGTAGGGATGTGGGGGGGTGTGGGGTGGGGGGGTGTGGGGTGGGGGGGTGTGTGGGGTGGGGCTGTGTGAGGTGGGGATGTGGGGGTGTGTGGGGTGGGGGTGTGGGGTGGGGCTGTGGGGTGGGGGTGTGTGGGGTGGAGGGGTGTGTGGGGTGGGGCTGTGTGAGGTGGGGATGTGGGGGTGTGTGGGGTGGGTGGGGGTGTGAGGTGGGGATGTGGGGGTGTGTGGGGTGGAGGGGTGTGTGGGGTGGGGCTGTGTGAGGTGGGGATGTGGGGGTGTGTGGGGTGGGGGTGTGGGGTGGGGCTGTGTGGGGTGGGGATGTGGGGGTGTGTGGGGTGGGGGTGTGTGGGGTGGGGCTGTGTGAGGTGGGGATGTGGGGGTGTGTGGGGTGGGGGTGTGGGGTGGGGCTGTGTGGGGTGGGGATGTGGGGGTGTGTGGGGTGGGGCTGTGTGGGGTGGGGGTGTAGGTGTGTGGGGTGGGGGGTTGGGGTTAAAAAATAGTTCTTCATGTGACAGTTATTTTTGCAACGTTTGACATTTTTGGTCTTTTTTTATCTTCTGTGTACTGTATTGATCTCCCTTTCGCCTCCAATGTGAGATTTTGTTGTTTTAAACGAAGGTACAGTTATACATTTAAAGACACATGTTGGAGTTAGTTGGTCCTTTCACGCTTCAGATGCTGCTGATACGGAGCCTGTTAAAACTGGTGATGGGATCTTACTGTTCCTCCAGAGGAGCAACCGGCTGAAACTCGCGGAAGTGTCGACATAATTTGTCAGGAACCTCTCATGTTTACCCCTTGATTTACCCCCTCCCCCCGCCCTCACAGTAAAGAAACTAATCCACAATGTTCGAGTGTGTAGATTTTGGGATTGACTTGTACAAAGACGGGGTAAAGTGGGTTGGATCCTCTGCTTAAAGGTAACTGGTCCGCTTTCAAAGTTAAGGGACAAGGCCCTGTGCCCCCGCCCCCCCCCCCCCCCCCGACATGTTTAAACAGCGAGCGAATGAATTGGTCAGAATGCAAAGTCCCCTTAAATGTGACCGCCAGCAAATATTGGCAGGGGCTCGCTCAGTTACATCCATGGGAAACGGGCTGAACAGAAATGAACCAGAATATTCGTCTCCCAACACGGTGGGTGTGGCGGGGTTGGGGGGGGGGGGGGGTCCCTAACAGCCTCTGACAATTACACCAACCATTCACATTCATCATCTTTCTCGGTCTACAATCCATGATAGCCCCTTGGTGTGTCAATCTGCCCTAACACTAGAATAGACTTCTATACAATATCTAGCCCCAGCTTGAGGACCGGTACAACAACAATACTGAGCGTTGCGAACGTTAGGGGCTGGTTCAGTCCCTAACGTTAAGGGCTAAGTAGCTGGCTTGTAAAGCAGAACAAGGTTCAATTCCAGCACCGGCCTACCCGAACAGGTGGCGGACTGTGGCGACTAGGGGCTTTTCACAGTAACTTCATTTGAAGCCTACTTGTGACAATAAGCGATTATTATTATGTGAGAGCCCAGTTTTTTTGCGTAATTTAAAGGTGCGTCAAAGATACACTACGATGCAACAAGGAGCAAGTGGATTGCAGAATAGAATCAGAGGATCCACGGCAGTGCAGAGTGAGACCATTCGGCCCATCGAGTCTGCCCTGGCCCTCTGAGAGAGCTCCTTAACCTAGACGGAAGCTTCCAACTCATCCCGGTAACCCCACATAACCTGCACATCTTTGGGTACTAAGGGGCAATTTTCAGCATGGCCAATCCACCTAACCTGCACATCTTCGGGTACTAAGGAGCAATCTTCAGCATGGCCAATCCACCTAACCTGCACATCTTCCAATGCATTATTTTCCATCCATCGGTAGACAGGGTAGTTGCAGCAATTTGCAAAAATAATAAGGGATCAGATATCTATTAATTGGCCATTAAATTCTACACACTTCCTTCCACGAAGAAACGGTTGCATTTGTTTCTCGATATTCTCTAAATATTATTAAATACAGCGCCTGCATTTTGAACCTGGGGGCAGTTTTATGTTGGGGGGGGGAAGGAACACTTTGAATGAAGCAGGTTAAAATCTGGGGCTTCACTCCAACTAATCCATTTGAACCACTTCTGCCCCCTCAGTGGGCATAATGAAATGAAAATAAAATGAAAATCGCTTATTGTCACGAGTAGGCTTCAATGAAGTTACTGTGAAAAGCCCCTAGTCGCCACATTCCGGCGCCTGTCCGGGGAGGCTGGTACGGGAATCGAACCGTGCTGCTGGCCTGCTTGGTCTGCTTTAAAAGCCAGCGATTTAGCCTGGTGAGCTAAACCAGCCCCATAAAAACGTCGACGTTGCGATTTGAAATAAATTGGACGAGAAAGACAATTTTAATAACTTGCTGGCATATCTTCAGATCAGAGCGAATGTCTAATTCACAAACACATCAAACTGTGTGTGTGTGTGTGTTGTTGGAATGGATTAACGTTGAAGACTTGGACGGAACGCGAGGGTGGGTAACATAAAGTTTACGGTCACTATTTAAGACACTTGAGATTTTGAGAAATGGGTTGCTCTGGGTTAGCAAGACTTGACTTTAAAGATTAGAATTTTTTTTTAAATTCCGACATAAAGCAAAAAGGTCTCCCAAGTCCCGTGGTCGACAATAAGATGATCTGTTAACAGTGTTTGTACAAAGCTGCTGGAGTTCTTTTATGGTTACTTCATCTCGCCTCTGTCGGCACAATAGTGAACATTTGATTTACAGCGTGTTGTTCCTCCACATTTTCCGCTTTATATGAAGCAGGCTGCGAGTGGGCTGCTGGTGTTAGCTGACGGGTTGAAGGCACTGCTCTCTCCAACTGATGTGCTCCGTGAATGTGTTTCAGGGCAAGCAGAGGGAGCGCAGTCAGCGCTGACCGGCCCCCAGTACATGCTCGACCTCTCCAGCGCGGTTGCAGACGCGGACGGCTTGACCAAGTACCCCCGTGTGCTGGAAGGAAACCTGGTCCGGAGCTTTGAGGATAAAGGTATGCAAAAAAAATGCACATTGTTTTGGAAAGCAATAATAAATTGAAGTTGCTAATTTACAACAGCAAATTCAGGTCAGTCTCAATAATATGGAATACAACTCCCTGTGCCGAAAGTGAGCAATTATGAAAAGAACTTCAAAATAATTTGGGGAGTTTAAAAATCACGATGGAATAAAATGTGAGGGTATATTTCCAAATTGCATTTCTTCTGTAAATCATTGATTTGAGCTATTAGCGGGAATGCAGGTAAGGTTAAGTGGTCAGTGTACATTTGGGCGATGTCGCCATGGTTGGGTGCTGATACACTGGTATGTCTGCACGAGCAGCCCTTAAGATTGTGAAGATGGAGTTGCCAGCACTTTCTGTGCATCTTTCACGTGTAACCTGACACTTCAGGCGCTTCACATATATTGTCATTTGAAAGTGGGAGTAATTGCCTGACACACAAACTGTCTTTCCCTCTCTTACAGTTCATGGAGAGAAACCTACTTTTATTTCAATGTCACTTCAGTGGGGAGGGACGAGCAACTCCTCAAAGCCGAGTTAAGGCTTTTTAAAATGAAGGGAGGTTCCCAGCACGCCCCCCCCCCCCCCCCCCCCGCCCCCACTTGTGCAGGGTGAGTATTTTCACTCTTCCCTCCCTCTTCCCCCTGCCTTTCCTTTTGGTTCAGTTTAAGTAATAGATTAGATTCTGATTACCAGACCTTGTTTCTTATTTGTTCAAACCCCCACGCCTGACTCTTTTTAATTTTCCTCTTCTTCTTTGCCATTCACAAGGTGGATCTGTGCGAGTTGCTGGAAGGTCGCCAGTCTGATCTCCTCCAAAACCACCCCTCTGTACACAGAAGGATGGTAAGTGTTCACAGTCACCCAGACAGTAAGTTGCACTTTGGGATCTCCACTGTGCAGGAGATTGTTCGTTGTCGAAATATTAATAGAATAATTACACACACCCCAGAATCCACCCTATTCCCTGACAGCCAGGGACCCACATATATATTATATATATAAAATATATATGTAAGAATTGATCCAGAGCCTATTAATAAATTCACGTTATAAATACAATTATTGTCCGATTTGAGTCATTAATAAGGTTTTGCAAAAATAAATAAAGCCTTTATTACTCTTCCATCCCTCACTTTTGTTTATCTAATTTTTAATATGTTTAGCATAAAATTTATGAGACCATATTTCTCTGTTAGCTCCACACTTTTTTTGCAATATATCCAATAGTCTTGCATGATGTTATCTGCAGTTTTCAGGATTTACTCCGCGGGGGGGTTGCATTTCTGTAGCATTGTGCACAGGCGGCATCTATGCTGGCAGCAGCCCTGGTGGTTTTTAACTTTCACCCAGGTGTGGGAGTGGGTTAGGAACAGCAGCTGCAACCATGCATTCACCATCATCCCCAGCATCTCCCCCCCCCCCCCCCACCCCGGGCCGGAGGCCCCCTGGGTTTGAGGCCGGTCAGATTTGCCAAGAGCAGCGATCACCGGAACATCTCGCAGCCCTTCCTGGTGCTCTTCACCGACGACAGGAGGCGGCGCACTCCCGAGGGCTCCAGGGCAGCGACTTTAACAGGTGAAGGGGGGAAATTCTACTGCGGTATGCAGTGCTCAGCATTACAGGCGTAACCTGTGGGTGAACACAGGCTTGATTAAAGCGGGTGGCAATTCATACACCACTTTTCAAAGCTCAGTTTGACAAGTAGTTCATTTTTTTAGCGCTTCGATCGTTTTTTTTTGCTGGCTGGATTATGTACAAATTTTAAAAGAAACATTCAGTTGTGGTCATTTTACGGTAAGCAACTATTTGCATCTAAAATGGTAAAATGTGCATGGATAAATATTCAATACAGAGAGTTGTTAACATTAGCCATACTCTCACTCACTATATATAATATATACGCACGCACACATATATACATACATCTATAATATACATATACACATGTATACATAATGTTGTTAACATTAGCCATACTCTCTCAGACTATACATAACAAATTCACACACAACCACACACACACATACATATATATATATATACATCTATAATATACATAATGTGCTATAATATACATAATAGCCATACTCTCTCTCACACTATATGTAATACACACACACACACAGACACACATATATATACACACCTATAATATACATATATATACATAATGTTGTTAACATTAACCATATTCTCTCTCACACTATATGTTATATATTCAGACATACACACACACACATATATATACAAACACGTATAATATACATATACACATATAGACATAATGTTGTTAACATTAGCCATACTCTCTCTCAGACTGTATATATTATATACACACATACACACACATACAGACATATATACATAAAATATCATTTATACAATTACATTCATATAAATGTAAGTTGTTGACATTAGCCATTCTCTCTCTCTACATATAATATGTGCACACATCTATACCTACAATGTATACATATAATACATATACACATATATAGATTAAAGTTGTTATATTTAGCCATTCTCTCTCACTATATATTTATATGTACTAATATACTGAGGTTATTCATTCATGAAGGCCCCACCTTCTCAACCTTGTCCCTCGCCTGAGGTGTGGTGACTCTCAGGTTAAATCACCAGCAGTCAGCTCTCCCCCCTCACAGGGGAAAAGCAGACTATGGTCATCTGGGACTATGGCGACTTTACCTTTTACATATGTACTGTACACATAAATATACCTAGAATATAATACATAGATATACATGCGCACACATATATATATGCATACTTTTGGTAATATTAGCCATTCTCTCTCACACTATATAAAATATACATTTATACACATATATACACAATGGCAACATTAGCCATTCTCTCCATCACAATATATAATTTATGTACATATATATCTATAATATAATATATCCCTACATATACACATAATGTTGTTAACATTAGCCATTCTCTCTCTCAATATATAATATGTACACACACATACATACACACATACGCATAAAAAAATATTATTTTTGTATATATATTATATATATATGATAAGAGAGCTACATTGTCCACAAGCCCGACACAAGACTCCCAAAACAAGTGCTCTACTCTGAGCTCCACAATGACAAACGATCACAAGGAGGGCAGAGGAAATGCCACAAGAATACCCTGAAGCCCCCTAAATAAATGCAACACCCCTCCGACACATAGAATCATCTCCCCCAGAAATCACAAACTGGAGAAGCAGCATCTGCAAAGACGCCAATCACCTCGAGGGTCACAGGGTGGGGCACGCGTGGCCAAGCATAGACAGCGGAAAGAGAGCACAGAATCCAGAGGATCCCACCCAGCCACCTGATCAAACACCATCTGCCAAACCTGTGGCAGGATCTGCAGGTGCAGGATCGGAATTTACAGCCACCCCTGAACCCACCTCCCCTGAGTGGAAGCAAATCATCCTCGATACTGAGGAACTTCCCGAGAAGAAGAAGATGGGAACATAGGAATTAGGAGCAGAAGGAGGTAATTTAACCCTTCGAGCCTACTCCGCCATTCAATCAGATCATGACTGGTCTCAAATCTACTTCTCTACCTGTTCCCTATGTCCCTTCAACCCATTTTTTATAAACAGAAATATATCTATCTCTGTCAGATATAAAATAAGCGCACATATATACATATAGTATACATATACACACATATATATATATAATGTTGCTAACATTAGCCATTCTCTCTATTTATAACATACACACATATATACCTAGAATATAATATGCACATAAACACACACATATATGCATAATTGTGTTAATATTAGCCATTCTCTCTCTCACCATATGTAATGTACACACTTGTACATATACATACATACACACACATATATGTATATACATAACACAAAAGTAAACACTAGACATTCTCTCTCACTGTATATAATATGCATACATACACATATACACACACACACATATATACATACACAAACACACATATATATACACACAAATCTTAACATTAACCATTTTCTCTCTCACTATATAATACTATATACACACACACATATATTATATATATATATACATATATATATACACACACATATACAATATATAGACACAATTACACTGAATCACAGTTCATAATGAGAAACATTATGAGGAAAATAAGTATATTGACTCTAGTCCTTCCTAATGTGTTAGTCTCTGGCTCTGCTAGTATATTTGTCTATGTTTTTTGTGTGATTTGGAAGTGGTGCAATAAAGCCAATGGTTCCTCTTTGTTTAGGAGACGACATATTACTGGAGATGATGCCTCTTGTTCCAGCACTGCCCCCTGGAAATGCCATTCTTTCACCAGGCCGGGTGGCACAGAGCAGGCAAACCCGAGCTGCCCCTGTCCTTGCGAGGCCCTGCCAGAAACATCCTCTCTACATGGACTTCGAGCAGCTGGGCTGGTCCACCTGGATCATTTCCCCAAGGGGCTACAGCATCTATCACTGCAAAGGCTCCTGCCCTTTCCCTCTGGGACAAGGCTTCAAAGCCACCAATCACGCCATGGTGCAGTCTATCGTCCATGCACTGAAACTTTCCCAAGAAGCGGGCACCCCGTGCTGTGTCCCGGACACACTGCATTCCATAAACCTGCTCTATTTTGACCATGAGGAGAACTTCGTTCTCAAACAGTATGACGATATGGACACTGTGAGTTGTGGATGTCACTGATTGAAGGCATCGCTCCCCGAAGCAGGGTGTTTTCGAACACCCTGAGAATCTATATGAATGGAAAGGTGTTTTTTTGTTGTTGAGAAAATGATATCAAGTTATTGCTCTGTCAATTAGCTGAATACACATATAATTTAATTTATCATTACCCCTACACACAGTTCAGTGTTGATGCTTCTGTTTCTGTACAGTATTGATTGCTTGTAATAAAATTGCTAAATGCCTGTGTTTCATCAGTTGTCACATTGACCATATGATAAACCAATTCTTCATAACGTTAAGTACAGTGTGTTACTGAATGGTAACACAGCTGGATGGCCATTTCTGCCCTCACACTTGTCCAACAGTGATGTGGAGATGCCGGCGTTGGACTGGGGTGAGCACAGTAAGAAGTCTGACAACACCAGGTTAAAGTCCAACAGGTTTGTTTCGAATCACTAGCTTTTGGAGCACAGCTCCTTCCTCAGGTGAGTGAAGTGGTGGGTTCCAGAAACATATACATGGACAAAGTCAAAGATGCCAGACGATGCTCCAACAGTGACAGAAGATATTTATTAAATGTGAAGGAGAAACAGCAATTAAACCCAGAACAAGGACTTTGTGTGAAGTGCATTCAGGTCGATCTCCAAGTTTGTTTCCTCTTTTTTTTAAAAATAAGGAGAGACAATCGCAGCAAAGAAGTTACAGAGCAGAGATATTTCCCATCACAATCCGCAACCCATATAAAAAGTTGGCTCCGTTTCAGAGATCATTTATATTTTGCTCACTTTCCCAAAACACTGTGGTGAATCTGCCTTTGTAAAAAAAACAGAAACTTGATAATTAAACTGGATGACAAAACATTAGCTCCCTTCTCTCTCCACAGTGGCTGTCAGGCCTGCTGAGATTGTCCAGCATTTTCTGTTTTTGTTTCAGATTCCAGCACCCACAGTAATTTGCATTTAATTAAACTTATAGTATGTTTGATTCCCCCCCCCCCCCTTCCTGATGTATGGTATGGAACAGTCTGATTAAACTGTACAACAGTTATGAAGTTCTGTTATTAACTATGTGCCTCAAAAGCAACTTTACTGAACTCCTAGAAGCCGATCTGTCGCTCACCCCAATGTGTGATCCAAGGTATTGATGGGCAGGTCCCAGGGTATAAATGGTTGAGGGAACAAATTCACTTGCTGACGATGGCCCGATTGCAAAACTAACCCTAGCTACAGTACAAGTTGTGGGAGTGCGACTTGCAATCAAACATGTGGCAAGTGGGGCTTGATTGGAATAGTTTGTGCTGCTGAATTTTCAGATGATTCCCACTCTGCACCCGATCACACAGATCAAATGCACAGTGTTAAAAAGTAATATTCTTTCAATGCGGTCTTTTCTGTTTAAGTGTATAATGAGTTCATGTTATTTGTGTATGGTTACCTTGAGTTTATGGGATGCTTCATTATTCTCAATGATGTGCGGCAGACAACCATCATTTGAGTTGATGCTGGCGTCGATATGGACATCACAGAGCTTCAGTGAGGAATGAACATTCGGAGCACAAAGATCTGGTCAACCAAAGCACGATGGTGCACGTTCCTGGAACGCTATGCTCCAAGTATAGCTGATTGAAAAGAAAATCTTTTCTCAGAGTTACAAGGCCAATGCGCAGAGTGGACAGGGCAAGCCCTTAATCCGTCTCCTTGCTTGCTGCAAAAAAAACCCAATTCAAATGCGAATTGAATCCAATTCATGATCCCGTCAAAGAAACATACTAGATTCTGACCAAGAACAGGCATTACGCCTGATCTCAGGCTTGATCCTACCCTTGATATCCAAAGATGTGCAGGAAAGGTGAATTAGCCTTGCTACCTTGCCCATTTGTCCAAAGATTAGGTGGGGTTATATGGTTACGGGGAAAGGGTGGGGGATTGGGCCTATCTTTATCTTTATTATTGTCACAAGTAGGCTTACATTAACACTTCAATGAAGTTACTGTGAAAAGCCCCTAGATAGGGTTGGTGCAGACTCGATGGACCACATGGTCTCCTTCTGCACTGTAGGGATACTATCTTAGCCAAAAGGCCACCAATAATTCAAGCCAGTGAGTCAATTCTTCGTAGAATGTTAACCAAATCAACCTGAGGGATTCCCTAGCAATAAGATTCCCAAGCAATAAGATTGGCAAGTTGATGATGACAGTTAACAGCATAGCCTTTGTCAGAATGGGATACATTTGTGGAGAATGAGTGAATTGGAAGTATTCGATTGGAGGGCAGCACGGTAGCATGGTGGTTAGCATAAATGCTTCACAGCTCCAGGGTCCCAGGTTCGATTCCGGCTCGGTCACTGTCTGTGCGGAGTCTGCACGTCCTCCCCGTGTGTGCGTGGGTTTCTTCCGGGTGCTCCGGTTTCCTCCCACAGTCCAAAGATGTGCGGGTTAGGTGGATTGGCCATGCTAAATTGCCCGTAGTGTCCTAAAAAAAAAAGCAAGGTTAAGGGGGGGGGTTATTGGGTTACGGGTATAGGGTGGATACGTGGGTTTGAGTAGGGTGATCATTGCTCGGCACAACATCGAGGGCCGAAGGGCCTGTTCTGTGCTGTACTGTTCTATGTTCTATGTTCTATGGAGCTGTCATTTAGAACAGAACAGGGGCATTTTGCTCTTCCATTTGGATATTAGGGGTGGACTTCATCAGCCAACATGCTTTCCAGGTGGGAAAAAAAAGTCAGAAGTAATTTAAGTTGGGTTGGGGGCACATTATTACATTAAATGAAGAAAGCTGGTGTCATCATGTTTTTATTAACTGACACTTCAGTTAGATGCTGTGGGCCCGCCCCCCCCCCCCCCCCCCCCCCCCCCCCATTAAACTGAATTGTTGCACCGGGAACTTTGTTTTGAACAGATTGGGGATTGTTTGCGACATATACTTACCAAATAACCCCTCATCATGTTATTTTTAGTTTAGAGTTATTTCGAGCGATGTGATGAGGTTCTATAATAGTAACATATTAACTTTTAATGGGTTGTTGTAAATGTTTAGTGTGTTCCTTGGAACTAATTGAATGGGGTGGCACGGTGGCACAGTGGTTAGCACTGCTGCCTCACAGCTTCAGGGACCCGGGTTTGATTCCGGCTTCAGTTGACTCTTTGTGCGGAGTCTGCACTTTCTCCCCGTATCTGCGCGGGTTTCCTCCGGGTGCATGAGTTTCCTCCCGCAGTCGTGTCGGTTAGGTGGGGTTATGGGTTTACAGGATAGGGCAGGAGAGTGGGCTCAGGTAGGGTGCTTTATCAGTGGGTCGGTGCAGGCTTGATGGGCCGAATGACCTCCTTCTGCACTGTAGAAATTCTATGTTTCTATAGAAACTAGATCTCTCTGGGATAAAACACTACAGTAAACCATTTTAGAGCCTGACATTATGCACTGAGCTAGTTAATCCAACAGTTCTGTGTCGGCAGCAGAGGCAAATTTAATAATGTTGGCGCGCATACACTGCAACTATTTGATGGCAACAGTCACTTCAGCTAAGTAGGTTGTATAACACTCACTGACATACTCCCCTCACGAAATCATAGTGCCATAGAATCCCTACATTGCAGAAGGAGGCCACTTGGCACATTGTATTGGCACTGACCCTCCAAAAGGGCACCTTAATTTAGCCCGCTCTATCCCCATAACTGCACATCTTTGGACTGCGGGAGGAAACCCCAGCACCTGGAGGAAACCCACGCAGACAGGGGTAGAAGGCGCAAACTCCACACAGGCAGTCACCCAAGGCTGGAATCGAACCCGGGTCCCTAGTACTGTGAGGTCCCTGTGGCTGGTGAATCTTTCATAATCCCCCATCTAAAAACCCACTGACCGGGAGCCTATAATTCTGACTTATCCTCTGAAGGCAGCGCGAGATACTGGAGCGAGATTTATATAAATGCCTGTTCTAACCCTCATGGAGAATATCATGCTCACTATTATTTTAATGGCCGTTGCAGAAGCTGTGGCCAACAGCGAGATATCCTCATCCTAAGCCTCCTCACATTCACCTCCCATTTCCAAGCTCTATTCTGATTTTCAAGCTGCAGGTAATGTAAACATGCACCGCTGACTTTCCACTCATCCCCCATTCTACAATCTTACCCTCGTCCCTTCTTCCTTTCTGATGCCCAAGGGATACAACCTGATCAGGCAGTCGAGGAACAGCATGAAGATAATGATGATGAAGACACAAGGTTCCTCAATTGCACACTCAGAGTCACCCTCTCAGACACTGGCGTTGTATGTGCATCTTAGTGGATAGATTGAAGCAGGATCTGTACATAGAACCATAGCTTTCCTACAGTGCAGCAGGAGGCCATTCAGCCCATCGAGTCTGCACCGACCCTCTGAAAGAGCACCTCACCCAGGCCCACTCCCCAGCCCCATCCCCACAATCTAACCTATACATTCTTGGACATTGAGCGTGGCCAATCCACCTAACCGGCACAACTTTGGACATGGTGAGACACTGGGCCTGAATGGACTACAGCAACGATACAGGGTAAGCCACTTTGGCCACACACAAGCTTTGCTGAAGAGACTCAGATCAGCACTTAGGTGGGGCAGAATTCAGAGGAACCCGGATGGATATGCGCAAAAATGTTTGGTGCATTAGGAAACATGTCAGGAAGCCTGCAGCCAAAGTCTAGTGGAATCCAGCACCACTGGGTCTGCACAGAGCCTGAGGCCGATCCTTTCCAGCAAGGTAGTGATGGCCGATTCCATTTAAATACTAGTGCTTCCAGCCATGGTGCTGCATCTGATGGTCATTGTCATAGCTTCGACTGTAACACGTCTGGGTGTTGCAGCAGCTCATACTGTTATCATGAAAGGTCAGGTTACTGTCATGCAATCTCAGCACCAGGTGAGATATAACGCTCAGGGGGGCCTGCAGGGTATCACAGCAGTCCATCAATCAGTCCTTGGGTTGCTGAGGTGCCATCCCAGTGGAATATGACAATGGTTCCATTGAGCGTGGACGCTATCCATTTTCAGGGAGGCTGTATACACGCTCCCTCCCCTGCCCTCTGCTCATGCCCTTTCCTCATGCCTGTCAGCCACCCAGACCAGTCTGCCATTGACAATGTCCTGATCGTGCAGTCGACAGCTGGCTCCAAGGCCATTGGCAGTCTCCTCCACTGAAGACTTCCACCAGCCATGATGCAGCCATTTGGGTAGCATTGCCGAGGAGCACCGGACACAGACACATGGAAGACGGGCACTAAGGGTTGCACAAGGTTAACAGACAACTTGTCGAGGCGATATGGCAAGATTGAATTTATAAATTTGATTTGGAACGTTTATTTTGTGGTGGTTTTAATTTTGGCATTGTGGTCATGTGGATGCTGTGATGGTCATTAACCGAGGGAAGATAAGTTGTGGCACTGTTGGTGAAAGAGTGTTTGGGGCTACAGTTGCTAGAATCATACTCAGATTAGTCATTCATGGAGAGAAAGGGCAGGATGGGCTGTCTAGGCCTACTCCTGGTCCTATTTTATGGGATGTCTAGATTGCCTCCTCCCTACCTCTTCATGCTCCTGCACTTCCTCTTCATGTGTCTCCTCCCCAATGGCTGGCTGCTGGCAGGAGCTGTTCCCTCATGATGGTGAGGTTGCGCGGTATGCTGTAGACCACACATTCACTGCACATTCACCTGTATGCATCAGTTGTACAGAGAGGGGGTAGAATATTGTTTGGTTCTGGTACAGGGCAGACTTAACATGCAGCATCTCCAAAGTGTTGTGAGTGAAGCCAATAACATTCTGCACCACAGAGACCCCCTCCAATGTCAGCAAAGCTACTCACTCTGTCAACTTGTCTCTGGCGAGAAGGAATGAAATTTAGTTGGCTCTCACTGAATAGAGAGGCCCCATTCACCTCCCTTACACAACGAACTGTCAAATGCTGCAAATATCTCCAGCTCCAGTATCAAAGGAATCGGATGCACAAAAGTTCATCGTTATAGTCACCTTTGCACTAATGCAATTCTTCCTCTACTCTGAGGTTGTAGCTATTGTTGCCCGAGGCGGCATGTTTCAGCAAGGATGTCCTTACTGAAGTTCAAGTATCTTACAATTGACCCTCACTGAGATTCGGGGGCTGGTTTAGCACACTGGGCTAAATCGCTGGCTTTTAAAGCAGACCAAGGCAGGCCAGCCGCACGGTTCAATTCCCATACCAGCCTCCCTGAACAGGCGCCGGAATGTGGCAACTAAGGGCTTTTCACAGTAACTTAATTTGAACCTTGTGACCATAAGCGATTTTCATTTAATTTCATTTAATTTTCATTTCATTCAGATTGGAGAATGGTTCCCTGAAAGTGGCCTCCAGCTGAGAGATTTTGTCCCCCTCTTCCACCTCCCTCTTCCAGTGGCTTGTCCTGCTCTGTATGACCTCTGTTCATTCGTCAAGCCACGCTGCATTCCAAGGGGAATGCCTACCGATGAACCCATATTTGAGAGCAAAAGATTTGTGCAAAAGCCTTGAAAGCTTCTTTAAAAGGTTCTTCTGCCAACTCACTCCCTGTCGTGGCTTGCAATGTGAAACAGCTATGGAAAGCGACAAATTCTCACAGTCATTGCATCAGCAGGAAAAAAATCAACTAAGAACTAAACTGTAGGTGGTTGATAATTCCTCTAAATACTGGTAAAGGAGCGGGGGGATGGGAAGGGGGGGGGGTTGTTGGCAGGGGAAACCACCCCGCTGTTGTGTGAGATTTTGAAAGAAGAGTTGGTGCGTTGTTCAGCAAATAAAGGTAGTTTTAAAGGGTTAATATTTGTATTGGTAAACATTGGAGAAAGGGTATAGTTTTATTTGGATTTAATTTAATGTTTCGGTGCCTGGATGGTTAAAACCTATAGTTATATTCATGCTGGACAAAGGTGTCGGGCTTGGTTAAGTTCCCATGTTTCTGTTGTGCTTAGAGAGGACTATGGTGTGAAGAATAAATAAACCAGCAGCGGTTTATTTAGAAACGTTTATGTTTTAGTTTAGCTAACTTGATTGTAATTGGAGAAAGGTAGTGAGAGAGAAGGCAGCTCTCACACCTCTGCTAGAAGCATCTGGTTTTAGAAAGCTAAAGAGGGAACATCACTCTCAGCCTTGCTAGAAGAAAAGTAATAGTTAAGAAAATATTTGCCAGAAATCTAAGGAAAGTAGAGAAATGAAGAGATGTGGCCAAGAAGTCTGGAGTTAAGTGAACAGAGACCAAGGTATGGCTCAGAAGAAATCAAGGAACAAAGTGTTCTGAGTTAAAGAGACAATTGCAGTAATCAGATTTAAAGTGGGACAGTAACCTTCAAAGATAAAACAAACATCTGATGTCATTTTAGTACCATCTGGGAATCGGGAATTAAAGCAATTCTGAGCAGTTTGCACAGCAGTCAAGTCAAAGAAATCTTAATGGGGTCAGTGTGAAATCGTGGACTGGATTTGCTGTTAAAAGTGGAATGGAAGCTTTGTTTAAAAGTGTAATTTGGAAATCCTAATCTGGATTTCGGAAGCAAACCACTGAGGGAAAGCATAATTATGAGAGAAGATTTTAAAGTGAATTTTTGGGAGTGGAGTTTGGAAAGTCACATGTGACAATGATCTGGTGGAATTCTGAGGAGACATCCACAAGCATTCACATGGGGTTCAAAGAGAAGAGTGCACACATCTTGTGTGCTTGAAGAGGACTTTGTGCTAATTGTACTTTGTAATCCATGTTAACCTCAAAATCTGGTTGTATTTGTTATACTAAGTGGGGAGTAAAGGCGTATTGTATCAGAATCCACATTTTTAAATGTTGGATAAATGTTGTTTTCCTTGTTGGTAAAAATAATTAGCGGTTATGTGACTCCGTTCCTCCACATTTTGAGCCAGGGTTCCATTCTGGGATCTTCCCGTCCAATAAGACATCAACCAGGGTCGTAACAGTGTTGAGATCTAAAAGGTATCACATGCATGTTGCACATTGGTTGGTCATTTTCTGCCTGCCCCACATGCTGTTGGCAGACTTTAGCTAAACGGGCTATAATGCTCTCCCCAACATGTTGGCTGGTGTGGGAGATAATCACACCAGATGTGTGTGTGTGAGTGCACACAGATGCCATTTTGGAGCTCTGAGGGTACTAGCAATGTCCAAAGCCCAGACATTCATGAGCCTATTCCTAACAGCACAGTGGGTGTACCCACTCAGGAGGGGCTGCAGCAGTTCAAGAAGGTCGCTCACCACCACCTTCTCACAGAAGCATAAAAATAGTAGCAGAAATAGGCCATTCGGCCCTTCAAGCCTGCTCCACCATTCAATACAGATCATGACAGACCCTCTATCTCAACGTCAAACTCCAGTATCAAGGGCTGAGCAACAAACACTGACTTAATCAGTGACACTTGCATCCCATGAAAAAATAAAGGAAGAAAAGATTTTTCATCCTGGTTGTCTCAGTAAGTATCCTACAACCATATTGATTATTGATTGAAATAGAAGCATAAAGTGATGGAAAATCGAGGCAGGTCTGACAGCATCTGTGCAGAGAGACGTAGAGTTAATATTTTGAGTCAAAATCTTCCGGACTCGCAATGTTAACTCTGTTTCTCTCTCCAGACGCTTCCCGAAGTGCTGAGTTTATTGCACATTTTCGGTTTTTATTTCAGGTTTCCAGCACCTGCAGTATTTTGCTTTTCTTTTGCTGACTATTGCTTGATCTGCTCAACAGGTCCTAGTTTCCCCATGGAGGGTGATGTGCTGGATAAACGTCTACAATCACCTTAAATTGTGGCACAAGATCACATGATTATTCCGTGGGTGACAGTCGCTGTAATGGATGGGAATCTCCATTTATTCACTGCTCACTGAAACAATTGTCTTCTCACTTGATATCCACGCATACATCCCCTTACAGTGTTTCAAACATAAAATGGGAATGTCGGGTGATTTCAGGTCATACCAATTGCAAAGGAAGATGGTTTTTGGAGGCCAATCATCCCATCCGCAGAATATTGTTGTGGAGTTTTTTCAGGGTAACTTCCTGGACCCCACCACCTTTAGCTGCTTCATCAGTGACCTTCCCTCCATCATATGATCAGAAATAGGGATGTTTGCCCCTGAATGCACAGTGGCCAATAACATTTATGACTTCTCAGATACTGAAACAGTCCATGCCAACATGCAGCAAGACCTGAACAACATTTGGGTTTGGGCTCGAGAAGTGGCAACTAACATTTGTGCCACATGTGTGTCTAGCCAATGACTATCTCCAACAAAACACAGTCCGGCCACATTTCCTTGGCATTTGACACTGCCATTATTGAATCTTCCAACATCATTAACTTGAAACCCACTATTGACCAGAAACGTAACTGAGCCAGCCATGTAATTAATGCGGCTACCAGAGTAGGTCAGAAGCTGGAATATCACATTGAGGAAACTTGCATCCTGCCTTCCCAAAGCCTGTTTACTGTCGACAAGGCACAAGTCAGGTGCGTAATGGAATTCCTTCCTCTTGGGTGGATAAGTACAGCCCCAACAACACTCAAATCATCCAAGATAAAGCAGTCCCCTTAATCAGTAGCCCTCCATCACATTACACATTCACCCCCTCTTCTCTACAGAGTGTAACCATATGAAAGACACACTGCTGAAATTCACCAAGGCTTCTACAACAGAATCTTCCAAATCCATGACCTCTACTGCCTAGGAAAACAGGGCAGCTAGTCTATGTGAACATAGACACCACAGTAGCACGGTTAGCACGGCTGCTTCACAGTTCCAGGATCCCAGGTTCGATCCCAGGTTCGATCCCCGGCTTGGGTCACTGTCTGTGCAGAATCTGCGTGGGTTTCCTTCGGGTGCTCCAGTTTCCTCCCACAGTCTAAAGATATTAAGGTTAGGTGGATTGACCATGATAAATTGCCCTTTGTGCCCAAAAGGTTTAGGTGGTGTTACTGTGTTAGGGTGAAGGCGTGGGATGCTTTTTACAAGGACCGGTGCAGACTCGATGGGCCGAATGGCCTCCTTCTGCACTGTAAATTCTGGGATTCTGTGAACACCACCATCTGAAAATTTCCTTCCAAGTCATGGACCATTCTGAAATATATCACCATTCCTTCATCATCCTGGAACCCTCTACCTTCCAGCACTGTGCAAGTAATTACACCACGAAAATTGCAGTGGTTCAGGAAGTTGGCTCAGGTACCATCTTCTCAAGGGAAATTAGTGATGGGAAATTATTGCTGCTCTTCTAGATGATGCCACATTCCATGAATGAATAACTAAAAGTTGGGAAGGCATGTAACAGTTGGGCAATGACATACTGGCCGTATGGCGATACCATTCATGATCGATCGCTAGCCAATGGTGACCCAGTATTCTTTGGGTATAAAGTAGATGAAATGATTCCAAAAAATGTTTGTCATGGAGAATTCATCAGCTCATGTTAATTGCATAGTTCAGACAGTTTAGTGACGGTCTAACTAAGTATAGGTAGACAGTTACCCTGTCTGAATGCTGTTAATAGTGAATAATATGAAAAGCTATTAAGCTCTTCCAAGTTTACTCTCTCTCATAGTCTAACTCTACCGTTATAGCATCTAACTGTTTTTTCAATGTCTGTAACATTTTTGTCTCTCTTATCATGCCTGGCTGTTTGTTCTGAACAATTATTATTCTGTGAGTCGAGGAGTTTTTCATAATATCTGTCCTAATTCATTTAGATAATTTGTCCCTTTCTGACTGAGTTTGAGATGGTGTCTTACAAATATATCTTTACAATTTTATCCCTCAATGACCAAGGAACTTTGAACTGGCTTCTGATTGAGAAAACATTATGCAAGGTTGACATTGACTTTGATGATGGGCTTCATTGGGCAGAATATGAGTGATACTACGGCCATGTTCCAGTATCCTTTCTGCTGTTGGTATCACGGATCAGTAGATGGAGAGACTTGCTAAGTGGCGTTGATCATTCCCCTCTCCCCAGACTCACTGGAGTTGAAGCTGGTTTGCCTGTAACAAGATGGGTAAGTATTCCAAAGCCTGTGCACTGCTCAACTGAGCTGAGATGGATAAGAAAATCAAAGCACCGCTCACCACCCCTGTCTGAGCAATAGGGATGGTGGGGAAATTCTACAGAACGCACATCATTTCCGTCAGTCTGGGGTAAAGAAAGAAATGGAAAGGTTTCCATTTCTGGAGAGACCTTTTTAATCAAAATTCTGACATTAACTTTCCACCTAAGATAACTCTTCCTTTATCAGTGGCTGATAAGCCGGTTCTGCATTTCTTTCTATGTTTTTATTTCACTTTTCCATCATTCACAGTTTTTCTCTTTATTTTTCTTATTGGACTGGACTTTTTGGTCAGTAGTGAAAGGACAGTGCCAGCCATTTCCCACTTGTCCATAGAACATAGAACAGTACAGCACAGAACAGGCCCTTCGGCCCTCGATGTTGTGCCGAACAATGATCACCCTACTTAAACCCACGTAACCCGTATACCCATATCCCCATATCCCAACAATCCCCCCATTAACCTTACACTACGGGCAATTTAGCATGGCCAATCCACCTAACCCGCACATCTTTGGACTGTGGGAGGAAACCGGAGCACCCGGAGGAAACCCACGCACACACGGGGAGGACGTGCAGACTCCACACAGACAGTGACCCAGCCGGGAATCGAACCTGGGACCCTGGAGCTGTGAAGCATTGATGCTAACCACCATGCTACCGTGAGGCCCCTGTAGGTTACTGTACTGAACGCTGCTGAACAAGTGCTGCTAATCAGATATACGAAATCGGGAAGCTGCTCAATCTGAGATGACTCTAGGTAAAGACCAAGGTTTTTAGGGGTTTACATGAATGAATAAAGACATGAGTGAATAGTTGAGGGAGAGGAAAGCAGCGGAGATTGGGTCATTCAATGTTTTCATTCAGTTAGGCAGATTTTTGATGGACAAGAGAGTCCAGGGTTATGGGGCCAGACAGGAAGCGAAGTTGAGACCACAACTAGCTCAACCATGATCATATTGAATCGCGGAACCGACTCGAAAGGCCAAATGGCCTACTCTTAAGTTATATGTTCCTACGATTAGATGTACTAGCATCACTCTGATGCAATGACGTAAAGATTAACAAAATGCAAGTATAAATTATTGTATGGATAAGTAAAATCACTTATTGCTTAAGATCATGATGTGGAGATGCCGGCGTTGGACTGGGGTGAGCACAGTAAGAAGTCTTACAACACCAGGTTAAAGTCCAACATGTTTGTTTCAAACACTAGCTTTCAGAGCACCCGAGGAAGGAGCTGCGCTCCGAAAGCTCGTGTTTGAAACAAACATGTTGGACTTTAACCTGGTGTTGTAAGACTTCTTACTGTGCTTAAGATCAAGCACTACAACGATAATGTATTGAAAGGCTGAACGATATGGCATTGGACAATGTGCTGAACCCAGGTAAATGTTGGTCCCAGGCTGCAAGGTTCGGTCAGTAAGAATGACTATGCTCTTCTGTAAATTAAGCAAGACCAATGGAGGCAAGAAAGGTTTAGTGAAACACCTAGGATTGAACACTATGCATAAATTGGAGAATTCCTGTATTGTGTTAAATATTTAGGGTTACAATGGAAGGCTGGAGACATTATCTGGAGAGCTCCGCTTGTTTCATCTTAAAATTGGTCTGGGTATATCAGTTTTGTTCTTGATCTTCTCAAACGATATGCACCAAAGCAGGTGCATGAGGCAGGCATACTCTGGAAACACTTGCCCCTCTAGGTCACATCCAATAGCTACCGCGATTATGTTTTGGATCAGGCATGACTGTACCAGTCAGACTTCAAAAGCTTTTAGGAGCAAGATAATTACTTTTGGCTTGGATCCAAGTGTATGAAATTTTTGTTATCCATGTGCTGCACTGCATTGTGACATCCAAAATATATTGTTTTATCCCGAAGTTTTGATGCTTGTCCAAATGTGTAAGATCAATGTTGCAACAATGTACTTGTGGAGATATTCTCTCATTCTCTTTGCTTTAGTCTCTCGCTGAAACCTACTTACTATTCAAAACTATTCATTTTAATTCATCTTTACAGCTTCTCAGCTTCCGCCACTCTACAACCGTTTGTTTCTTCCCCTTACTCCACTCTGTGTCACGCGACCGATTTAAGGTAGTCTGCAACTTTTCATTTATTTTTGGAACTGGAATGAGTTCAGGCAGAAACTTTCTCTACAGTGATGCCTTTTAAGGTAGATTTCTCTGTAGATGAAGATTTCTCTGTAGGGGCAGCACAGTAGCATGGTGGTTAGCATAAATGCTTCACAGCTCCAGGGTCCCAGGTTCGATTCCCGGCTGGGTCACTGTCTGTGCGGAGTCTGCACGTTCTCCCCGTGTGTGCGTGGGTTTCCTCCGGGTGCTCCGGTTTCCTCCCACAGTCCAAAGATGTGCAGGTTAGGTCGATTGGCCATGCTAAATTGCCCGTAGTGTCCTAAAAAGTAAGGTTAAGGGGGGGGGTTGTTGGGTTAAGGGTATAGGATGCATGCGTGGGTTTGAGTAGGGTGATCATGGCTCGGCACAACATTGAGGGCCGAAGGGCCTGTTCTGTGCTGTACTGTTCTATGCTTGTGACTTTTATTTGGCCGATGGTTAAAATATAATATGACCGCCGAGGTGGAGAGACTACAGACGAATGTTGTAGTTAGCACTGTAAGAAGTCTTACAATACCAGGTTAAAGTCCAACAGGTTTGTTTGCAATCATTAGCTTTCGGAGCACAGCTCCTTCATCACTCACCCGATGAAGAAGCTACACTCCAAAAGCTAGTGATTCCAAATACTAATAATTCCAAATAAGACTTCTTACTGTGCCCACCACAGTCCAACGCGGGCATCTCCACATCATAGTCAGCTCTGTAAGTCCTTTGGTTTGAGTTCATAAAACTGATCAAATGATTTGACTACAACAGGACACCAGGATGAATGGTAGTTAAAGGATCGAACTGCTGATATTTTGACAATGTTGCCGATATTTTACAAATGAAAAACTGGGGGACACTGGATTTTACCAGGTTATGATTGGAAAGGTCGAATATGACACGAGCCGGCTCTGATGGAATACCAAGATTGAAAACAAGTTGAAAATAAGATATGAAAGACAGCAAAGTAAAAAGTAATTGTTTTAGGTCATGGAACATGGTGCACTTACTTCAATAACTATGTAAATGCCACAGAAAGAGATTCAATAAAGTGAATACAGAAGAAATCATTAATTTAGTTTTATTGCAGCTGAAGACACCATTCATTTTTCTTCTATAAAAGTCTAATTTTCTGTACAATTGCCTCTGTCTAACCTGTGTGGCTGGATGCTTTGAAAGGTAGATATCCAGGGAGATCAACTTTTAATCAGTTTTATTGTGGCTAATCCTCAGTTTAGTGTGATGTAGTAGATGAAACATGTAGCTTCTTAACTCAGGGCCAAGACTATTTATCAATTGGTGATTTTCCATATATCTTATATAAATAATTCCAACGAGCATTAAATCCAGATGTGAGAAGCCATGAAGAACTTGGACATCTTTGTCTTCAAGGTGATTTCTATCCCTTCTTTTTCACCCAAACGATACTATTATCAAACAGAAAAATGCTTGAAAATATCCTTACCCTCCTGGTGCAAGGGATATCCCATTTAATGCTTTGAACCCTTTATTAGAATCTCTGTTACGCAAATCTACAGGCCTATAGATGGAGGAGGAGGTTGGGCAAAAAACTGTATTTGAAAAATGACATTCTAATACTTGTATTGAACAAGCTTCCTTGATCCTTCTGTTCAGTCTTTTCAATAAGCTTTAAATTCATGTTCGCACCTCTTTGGGAAGGGGGGAGGGGACATTTTGACAAGTTGTCAGTGCTCAAAGGGATTCTTGCTGAAGATAAGACAGTGTTGTCACAGTTTTTACACAGTCATAAAAATATGAATGCAACTCTGTACAATACCTTCCAAGTGTTCTGAAGCTCAACATGTTTAAACGCAACTCATGCGACCTTTCTCTTTTTGTCAAACATCCATTCATCTTGCTTTTTTGAGGTTCAATTGTCACCTGATTGCACCTCAGGATGTACTCGCCCAATTTTGGTTTGGATGGGTGTATGTCCTACATACCAGTTTGACTGAACACATTCAAAACACGATTTTCCGTTGATCTGAGAGAGTATTTGATTTGTCTTATAAAGTGAGAGTCTAGAGTCCAATGAAAACTTAGCCTAAATTTGTGGAAAATGATAATTGACGTGTAAACAAGAGGATTGAGAACACAGTCATCGCACTTAGGGAAGAATTCTTCCTTTTGATGTTACATTTGAAGCTTTTTTAGCTGCCAGGTTGGCGATGATCACTCTGTATTTTGAATGTGATGAGCCATCAATTGCACGAGAGACGAATTGCTATACAAAAGTTAGGCTTTAATAAGCTAGAACTTAGCCCTGCGGTTGTCTACAATAAAATGGACGACCGCCTGGCATTCCGACTATTTATACCTCGGTATGGAGGCGTGGTTAACTCAGCCACTCGACCAATTGGAGAGCTGTCACATGACTGGTCTCAACCAATCGGTTGAGAGGCACATGACCGACCAGGGCCAATGGTAAGCCGGTGTTCTGCACCAATGGCAGACAGCTATGCAAATCATATCACCACAGAATGTCTACCTGCCATCTCATTCAATGGTTGAGCTACAATCTGAAGTTTAATAGGTATGTTGCATCTTCGAGACAGAAAACTCCTTTGAAACGATAAATAATTCTTCTTTATAGGAAACAAGTTCAACTCGGTTTAAGTGGCCAGTACCGCTGAGAATCGTTTGATTTGATTGCTATGATATTTTCAGATCACACTAATGCTTCATGAATTTATAATGGGCAGCATGGTGACACAGTGCTTAGCACTGCTGCCTCACAGCGCCAAGGACCTGGGTTTGATTCTGACCTCGGGTGACTGTCTGCGTGAAGTTTGCACTTTGTCCCCGAGCCTGCGTGGGTTTCCTTCGGGTGTTCCGGTTTGCTTCCGCAGTCCAGCGATGTATAAGTTAAGTGGATTGGCTCTGTTAAATTGCCCCTAGGTGGGGTTGTGGGGGATTCGGCCTGGATAGCGGACTCTTTCAGAGGATGGGTGCCGACTTGATGGGCCAAATGGCCTCCTTCTGCTCTGTAGGGATTCCACGAATCTATGATGATAATCAAACACAATGGCAAGCATTAATTGAAGAGAAGTTCATTCCAGCTTATTGTGGATGATCTTGGAACCCCAAGTGAGCATCAATATATCCAGAAGGACAATCAGTTCATGGAGATACACATCGATGTTGATTCAGCAGTGAAGCATTTGACTGTAATTGACTCCTTGCAATATGTTGTCCCTTTAAAATGGGGGCATCCAAAGTAAGGACTGACTATTTCACAATGAAGCATGGCTAGCACTGCTGCCTCACAGCGCCAGGGGCCCGGGTTCAATTCTAGCCTTAGTTGACTGCCTGTGTGGAGTTTGCACTTTCTCCCCATGTCTGTGGGGTTTCCTTCGGGTGCTCTGCTTTCCTCCCACACAGGTTAGGTGGATTGATCATGCTAAATTGCCTCTTAGTGTCCAAAACGTTAGGTGGGGTTACGGGATTGCAGGGGAGTGGACAGAGGTAGGGTGCTCTTTCAGAGAGTCGGGACAGACTCAATGGGCTGAATGACCTCCTTCTGCACTGTAGGAGGTTCTATATTATCAAAAATACTATCCACTAGAAAGGACGTAGCCAGGCTTACTCTGGAGGATGGATGCAGTGAGTTCTCAAACTCAGGGTCCTGTCTTGCGAATGTTGATCTCAGGATTATCGCTGCTGCTTTTTATAAGGTTTAAGTTGAACAATCCTGTAGTATATATATTGGCATCATTCATCCTTGAGAGTACCTTGTTCTTGCTGTTCCAATACAAAGTGTTATCAGTGAATTCGGGGCCTCACGGTAGCATGGTGGTTAGCATCAATGCTTCACAGCTCCAGGGTCCCAGGTTCGATTCCCGGCTGGGTCACTGTCTGTGTGGAGTCTGCACGTCCTCCCCGTGTGTGCGTGGGTTTCCTCCGGGTGCTCCGGTTTCCTCCCACAGTCCAAAGATGTGCGGGTTAGGTGGATTGGCCATGCTAAATTGCCCGTAGTGTAAGGTTAATTGGGGGATTGTTGGGTTACGGGTATACGGGTTACGTGGGTTTAAGTAGGGTGATCATTGCTCGGCACAACATCGAGGGCCGAAGGGCCTGTTCTGTGCTGTACTGTTCTATGTTCTATGAAATGTCCAGTTGCAAGATGTTTCCCTGAAAGTCATTCTGTTTAAGCTGAAGTTTCTGCATACACACAAAACGGTTGGCCTCTTTTACCATCATGCCTCATGGCACTATGTTGGCCATCTTTCCCATGAGGTTTACTGGTAACCCACCAGCTTTCATGGGATATCACCACGCACATGGCAACTCGCTAATTCCGGGAAAGGCTATTTGGGAGTTCCTTGTTTTGTAGTGTGTTTCTGCTACTCTCATCATGAAATCATAGCTTAGTACAATACAGGAGGAAGAGGAGACCATTAACCCAGTGAGACTGCACCAACCCTTTCAAATAGTTCGGCCTACTCCCCAATTCCTACCCCTCATATCTCTGCAATTTTCCCCTCTTCAGGTATTTATCCAATTCTCTTTTGAAGATTATGGGTAAATCTGGGTCTCCGCCACCCTATCAGGAACTACATCATAAACCATAATCATTAGTTGTGTAAAAAGGTTTTTTTAAATATTGTGTTCGGTTTCGTCAATCACCTTAAACCCATGTCCCCTCGTTATCGACCCTTCATTTATTGGGAACAGTTTACTTTATTTGCACCACCTAAATCCTTCATGGTTTTAAACATCTCTTTCAAAACTCGTCTTGGCTTTCTTGGCTCGAAGGAGATCAATCCTAGCATATCCAGTCTATCCACTGGAATAATCCTAGCAAATATGGTTTGCCTTCACATCCTTCCTCAAACAAGATGACCAGAGTTGGACGCAATATTCAAACCAGCATTTTGTAAAGGTTTAACATAACTTCCTGGCTTTTGTATTCTATGGAGGGGGGGGGGGGGGGGGGGGGGATTTTCAGCCCACGTTCGTCATCAGAATGGCAACGAAAGCGGAATATCCAGAGAGAATTGGAAAATGCGATTCTGTCCAGAGAGATTAAATTTCTTGATTTTTTCAGGAAATAAAAGAAAATACACAATAGGGCAACACAACGTATACAGTGTAACTATATAAGCACTGGCATCGGATGAAGCATACAGGGTGCAGTGTTAATGAGGTCAGTCCATAACAGGGTCATTTAGGAGTCTGGTAACAGCGGGAAAGAAGCTGTCTTTGAGTCTGTTCGTGCGTGTTCTCAGTGTTGGAACCAACAATTCTACGGACACGCGCTTGTAGGATTAGAATAGCGGTTTTAATATACTCACAACAGAGCCAGCCGGTTAGCCATTGAACTTTCGGTGAACTGGCCGGCTGACCATGTGGCACTGATCTTTTATACAGCAGCTTCCGGGGGAGGAGTCCTGGGCAGAGCCAAGGGAGAAGCCCCGTACAACTCGAGCATTCCCAGAGCTACTCCTCCTGGAGGACAGGTAGTGCAACTGCACTTACAATACAGACACATGTATATACAGATTATAATCCGGTGTGAATCACATTCACCACACTCAGACTTTTGTATCTCCTGCCCGATGGAAGAAGTTGGAAGAGTGAGTAAGCCGGGTGGGAGGGGTCTTTGATTATGCTGCCCGCTTTCCCCAGGCAACGGGAGGTGTAAATGGAGACAGTGGATGGGAGGCAGGTTTGTGTGATGGACTGGACGGTATTCAGGACTCTCTGAAGTTTCTTGTGGTCCTTGGCGATGACATTGTGAGATTCATGCCCACAAAAAGCGAGTACCTCATTTTAATGCATTGGAATGAATTTAAATGCCATTGCCCACTCCACTCCAGTGCGGATCGAGGCATCCTCTTAAGATGGCGCCAGGATCTCTGTGGTGTCAGCTCTATCAGGAACCTCCCTGCCAGAGTGATGTCGTAAACGCAGAGAAGTTCCAGATCTGGAGAGAAAGTTGCTCTGTGCTCCTGGAGAGCTGCACGCCAGATTTCAGTCTGAACCTGACACTTTGAAAAGGTATGGTAAAAGGTCCTGTCTATTGTCTCTATTTATGAAGTCCAGGATCCTGTCTACATTTTTAAATGTATTGATAGTCTCTCCTCTCTACCAACCAAAATGCACCCTCTCACACCTCTCTGCATTAAATTTGATCTGCCAACTTGTTGCCACCCATTCTATCCCTCGCCCGATACGT
Organism: Scyliorhinus canicula; assembly: GCF_902713615.1. Classification (NCBI taxonomy): domain Eukaryota; kingdom Metazoa; phylum Chordata; class Chondrichthyes; order Carcharhiniformes; family Scyliorhinidae; genus Scyliorhinus; species Scyliorhinus canicula. The sequence continues at coordinate 18,375,737 of NC_052167.1, forward strand.
TTTGAAGTCCATTACTACCTTCCTCACTATTGATGATAATTCCATGATTCATGTCATTTGCAAAGGATGAAATGATGCCCTTGTACCCTCAAATTTAAATCATTAACATATATCAAAAACAGATATTCCTGAACAAGAGGAGTTCTACAGGAGTACCTCCAGTCTAATAAACATCGGCCGGAATTGTCCAGCCGTTGGGATTCAGTTTCCCCCCAGCAGCACAGCTCCACCAGTGGGATTCCCGGCAGCATGGGATGGTTTCAACGGTAAATCCCATTGACAAGAGGCGGAAAGATCACTGCCAGTGAACAGCGAGCGGCTGTGAAACAAGCGGCTGAGGAACTGGAGAATCCAGACCATCAATTCAGCACAACTCCCTGTTTTCTATCCCTTGGCCAATTTTGTGTACCCCGCGGCTACTGTACCTTTTATCCCACAATAATCCCAGTTTTGCGAACAAGCCTAACATGTGAGACGTTCTAAAACACTGCAAGGGCAATGGCGCTGTAGTGATAACCCAGAGGACCAGACTAATGCTCTGAAGTCACGGGTTCAAATCCTGCCACAGCAGCTGGTGGAGATTATGTTCAATTGGCGTTTAAAAACTAGGCTCAGTAATATTTACAACTATTAATAATGCATTTGGCTCACTCATGTCCTTTAGGGAGGGAAGTCTGCCATTCATACCTGGTCTGGCCTACATGCGACTCCAGACCCACAGCAATGTGGTTGATCCTTGACCACCCCCTCCAATGGTCTGGCACGCCAGTTAAGTTCGAGCGCAATTAGGAATGGGCAACAAATGCTGGACACCCACATCCCACGAAAGAATAAATCAACACTCATCCACTGTTACCTCAACAAAACATTAATCAAGTTAGTCACATGATTTATTCTGGAAAAATCCATGCGGGACTCCCCTTTGTTAGTCTATGCTGGTCGAGTTGGCTGTTAATTTTCTCTTCCCTAAAAGCTTCCCCACCACTGACATTATACTAACTGGTCTGTAGTTGCCAGCTTTTTGACTTCCTCTTGGGGAGTCAAAAGGATTTTCTTGACGTTTTCTTCCACGTTTCAGGCATTAGTCTACTGGGCTGAGGCTCTGGTGCTTGATTACAGAGAGAACTATGTCTGTTTTCATTCTGGTAACCGTTTGGTTAGGAATTTGCTGAGGTCCCAGAGGAGTCAACCGCAATGGTTTTGAGTGAATTGCTGAAATATTTTCATTTAATTCGAGTAAATCAGGAATATAACATTCGCCTGTATGAATAACACAATGCCCTGGGCTTTACTGCAATCCACTGCAGCAGTTCCGATCCATAAAACCCTTTGAGAGCATCAGTGAAAGTGCGTGACAGCTCAACGATTCTAAAATTGCAGCCCGCGTGAATAGGCCATTATTGCCAGGAATTCATAAATATAACATTTGTGCGGGGCAGTCGCCTACTTGTGTTGTACTTCATTAAATTAGTCCAGAGGGGGAGAGATGGTGAATAATGGCGATATTTAAGCTGATGCTAGAGCTATGGTCAGAGAGCTTGGCAGCATTGCTAAATGTGTTGAAAAGAGTAGACAGAAGTGTGACCAGGCGGAACATAGTCAAAGTGCTAGGGAATGTGGAAACTTGTGCACAAAAGGGAAAAGGCTGTACTTACTTTTTATTGGAAAAATGAACTCTGCTTGCGGACAACATACAGATGTGTACAATAATAAAAGGTACAAGTTCGCAAGTGTTAAATATTGTGATGTGGATAGGAGGGATAATTTCTCATTTCACCACCAGTCCGTATTTTTGATTTGTTTCTCTCTTCATAAGCGATGGAATATTTCCCAACCTCTGTTTTGATGTGATCCAATTTTCTACAGAAAGTCCCACAGCAAAGTCGCGATGGGATGAACTTTGAGGGTTAGTTTATTTGCACACATTCAAAATGCGAAAGGAGAGTCACGGCATCGCCACAGCACTCAAAAATTAGGGAAGAGGGATGGAGAGATTTACAGTGCAGAGAGCACTGAGAAAATAAATATTGTTTCACATGGGTTCCTGTGTCCAGAATCAAAGACCGTTGAGGTTTTACTTCACGGATGTCGGCGGGTTGATAATTAATGCTGTATAGTTTCCTTTTCCAGTTGTGTTGACTTAAGAGATAGGCATGAATTGATGAATCGGTCTTGTAAGCCATGGTAGAGAATTTCCACCCGAAGCCGCCTGTTTAACCTGGGCAGAACTCCTTTTCTGTGTGGCTGCTATTTAGATGGGAAACAGCAGACTAAGGTATGCAGCTCAGCAAGGCATTACGTTGTTCAACAAGCCCGAGGATTACATCACATGACATTACCTCACCACAAGGCCTTCAACAAACGATAGTTATCCGAGGTCTGGAATTTGGCTTGGTCTTCAGAAATGCTATTATAAGGAATGACTGAGAGGTCATTGTCTTAATAGACATTCCATCTTTGCTGGCCAAGGTTATCAATATAACAGGCCTTTGATGTAACTCCCTTTGAAGTTGGGCTGTACAGTCCCAGGTGAACATTAGACGCTCCTCCGAGGTAGCGAGATGTAAGATTCCTGAAACTACAATATTGTTCTGGGGTCACAGGCAGACATAGTTTCAGCCATTTTAAGGATCTCTGTTCAGTTTTTAAAACTTAAGAAATATCCATGAGGATATCTATATATATTTTATTAAAAATATTCAGTGTGAGGTCTTAGTCCCCCACATATGCAATGAACACGGGTCTAGTGGGCACAGGTCTACATTTTACAAGTAAGGTCACAAAAAAGTTCCTCCTCGGGATTGTGGAAATGTGGTCCTGATTCGGAGGAAAGGTAACTTGTTTGGGGTTAGTCAATATCTTCGAAAGGGACAAGGATTGATGACTGATGAGAGGAGAATTTAAGGATTTAGAAATGTGGACGCTGTAATTTTCCTCCTCAGAAATGTTAAGGAACTGAATAGGTGATGTCTGTGGAGTCCATAATACAATAATTATTTGTTGGCACTGGATGGAATGGGATTAATGGTCTTGATGGCTTTTTCTCAAATAAACTTTATATTCTTAAGTAACAATAAGAATCCTTCTGCTGCAGCGGTTCTCAAATTCTGGGTTGTAACCCCAGAAAACAAAGGTCGTGAGCTCGCCCATCTCTGAGATAGTGCCCCTCACCAGCACTGAGCCCCAAACAAGACCCAGCCCTGCCCTTGCCCATGCTCCTTTCCTGGTCTCACCGAGCCACTGTTTCTTGCCTATGTCTATTTCACAGAGCCTGACCCTCGACCATGGACCCGGTGGTAATGCCTCTCCTGCTGTGTTTTGGACTCTCTGGGCCACGGCCCATCACTATAGTGCTGTGGAATGGCCGAGGCTCCAACATTAGCGACATCAAGACCTTCAACCTGCTCTTCTGCTGCCTGTTGCCCAATGTCCATCAGCTGGAGCAGCTGAGATAAGTGTCTGCGGACTGGTGAGCACATGAAGTATTTTAAAAGCCCAGATTTTGTTATTCATATAATGTATTATAAGTTGACCTTAAATAGTCAAATTTTAATAATTATGTACAGAATGTTACTGTTCTGCTTTTTTATTACCTCTGTTGCTGAAGGTGGGTGGAGTAATGTTTTCACTGCTGTTTGTTAGTCTTCTTGTAAACAATGCAGTGCACAAAGGTTTAAGTCCACTTTTGGGCATGTTTGGCAGCTCCAAGAATCATCCCAATATTCAGTAGCACTTTGCCAGTTTGTTTTGTCCTTGGGGAGTTTCTCCCCGCCGTGGCCATATTTCGAGAGATTTCCTGCTGGTAGACTGGGCTCGCCAGCTCCAGGAAGAACTGCTTAATTTTGGTGAGGGTGCGGATCCAAATCCTGGAATTTTTATGAAAGGGTCTGTTAATATTGAGGAAGAGAATGAATTGAATATCTGTCTGGACATCGTGGATTGTCTCAACTGCTGTGGGGAAATTTGTCACAGTTATCAAAATGTGTGCAGGGTTTTCAGAGCAGATTGTTGGCTGTGGATTGGCCTGAAGCATCCTCAGTGATGTGGAAGCTCTGAATTATATCTATGTTTTCCCGCTTTGTAGCTACAGAGCATCAACCAGCCAGGGAAAAGCCTCAAGAAAGAGCTGCGTGATTGTAATAATGTTGAGGTGGGAAAGCATGTCGAAGGTATGCACTCGACTGAATGCCCTCTTCCCTTGTTGCAATTTTGTTTTTGTTGGCATCTGGGTCACATTAATATTCGAGTTTTAAAATGGAGTTTTACATAGAATTTACAGTGCAGGAGGAGGCCATTCGGCCCATCGAGTCTGCACCGGCTCTTGGAAAGAGCACCCTACCCCCTACCCAAGGTCAACGCCTCCACCCTATCCCCATAACTCAGTAACCCCACCCAACACTAAGGGCAATTTTGGACATTAAGGGCAATTTAGCAAAGCCAATCCACCTAACCCACACATCTTTGGACTGTGGGAGGAAACCGGAGCACCCGGAGGAAACCCACGCAGACACGGGGAGGATGTGCAGACTCCGCACAGACAGTGACCCAGCCGGGAATCGAACCTGGGAGTTGTATTGGAAAATCATTTGGGAAGCCTTGCTCTACGGGATGATTACATTCCAAGGGCTCTAAAATACTTAGGTGCCCAAAGGAACCATACTATACTATTAACATGAACTTACATCAATATGTGAAGAAAAATCTTCCTTTGACCCTTATTTTAAAGAAAGGTTGCAGCAAAATCGCTCCAATTCAAAGACCTCTTGATCAATAGCTTGGATCCACTAATTATGGTAAATCCCAAGAGAAAGCAACAAACCTAAAACACAATCACTGATATTTAAACATAAATTATTACTGTATATTGGATAAATGATGGAGAAATCTGTCTTCTGTTGAATGGTGATGTGATCTAAAAGGTGGGGGAAGGGGAAGACAAAGAAAATTAGGAGGGGAGGCACCTTCGAAGGAGTCAGGCATAAATGGAAGTGTCTGCGTTTAACATGGACAGTGATTTCTCCTTTTGTTAACAATCTGGCCGTGCACTACCAGAGTTTCTGTGTTGTAGTATCCTGTATCTAATAACCGTAGCTTTGACATGAGGCTCGCTAGTACTTTCTTGAAAATTAGATAATGGTCGCAAGCCATTGAGTTATTTATGATGCAGCTTATAAATGCTTTCTTGGCTAATCGTTGATTTCTTCAACTTGGTTGTAATTTGCAGGATGTGTTTATCATCCATTATAAATCCATCCTGGCAGATAAATAAGACTCTCATGTATCACCTGTATTACCTAATAGAGCTGATGGGGAGCGAGAGCTGAAATGCACAGAGGGTTGGCCCAGCTTTCTTCAGAGATTCATACAATATTTAATGCATTGGAACTTCTACCTTGTTGAGTCTTGAAGGAGGTTCAGAACAATATGCCGCTAAGCATGTTACCGCTTTGGATTCCAGCCATCCGATAGAAATGGGAAGGACATTTAAGCCCCCTCTGATTGAGTGCTAGCTATTCCCCCTTCTCTTTATTGAAATATCCCATTTAAAAATCCATTGTTCCTTCTTATTTTAAATGGCAGTGTGTGTTTTTTGAGATTTGGAAAGAGTTAGGATCTCATTTTGGATCATCGCCGGTGTTTGGACTGTTTTGTTTTTCCAACCATCTTTGAGTCTCTCAAACACACATGAGGAAAGTTTAATTTTTTTTCCTATTAGTGCTATTACATGCATGATTTGAAGCATTTCTAAAGGAAGTATTGTCCTTGCTCCAAACCAGTGGTGAACAATCTGCAGCCCATCTAGGTTCTGAGCGCAACCTAGTAATAATAATCTTTTATTGTCACAGAAGGCTTACATTAACACTGCAATGAAGTTACTGTGAAAATCCCCTGGTCGCCACATTCCGGCGCCTGTTCGGGTACATAGAACAGTACAGCACAGAACAGGCCCTTCGGCCCTCAATGTTGTGCCGAGCAATGATCACCCCACTCAAACCCACGCATCCACCCTATACCCATAACCCAACAACCCCCCCTTAACCTTACTTTTAAGGACACTACGGGCAATTTAGCATGGCTAATCTACCTAACCCGCACATCTTTGGACTGTGGGAGGAAACCGGAGCACCCGGAGGAAACCCACGCACACGCGGGGAGGACGTGCAGACTCCACACAGACAGTGACCCAGCCGGGAATCGAACCTGGGACCCTGGAGCTGTGAAGCATTTATGCTAACCACCATGCTACCGCGCTGCCCCTAGGGTACACTGAAGGAGAATTCAGAATGTCCAAATTACCTAACAGCAGGCTTTCGGGAGTTGTGGGAGGGAACTGGAGCACCCGGAGGAAACCCACGCAGACACAGGGAGAATGTGCAGACTCCGCATAGACAGTCACCGGAGGCTGGGAATCTAATCAGGGACACAGGCATTGCAAAGCAACAGTGCTAACCACTTTGCTACCATGCCATTTTGTTGACCGTTGCCCCGCGTACGTTTGCCAGGTTCCGCTTGATTCCATTTGCACAGTTTTTTTCCTACCGGTATGACTGAAGTGATATGCAAGTGAGACAAGGATAGGTGCGTGAAGTGAGGTGCGTGCTGATTACTCACAACATTGGCTTCGAGAGTCGTACGCTCCCTCTGCATCCAAAGTGTAAACATTTTTTTACCATTTGAAGTTGCTAGTTCTGATTAAGCGTGTATTAAAATGTATTTAATCTTATTCATGGGGCCATGATTAGCAAACAAGCTCAATTTCAATCTTGTGGCCCACTGAGATGAAGGAGGGTCACTCATGCAGCCCACTCACTAGCCCAGGTTGTCCATTACTGCCCCAAACCCATCACCATTGTCCTTGCAGAAGACTTGGTGAAGCCTTCTGTAATTTAAAGGAACACGCTCCTTCTTGTCTTTTGCCAATGAAGTTGAAGCAATGTTCCCTGTGTTAAAAGATATATAATCAGAAGCAAGATTAACAATCAATTTGATTATGGAAAGATTTTGCAGTCCCCACAGAATTTGTAACTATTAAGATGAATTAATTTCGATGACCAACTTTTGCTTTTGCTCATCTCTGTTGTAGCAAACATGGCTCTCAAATGATAATCATAGAACTTAGAACATACAGTGCAGAAGGAGGCCATTCGGCCCATCGAGTCTGCACCGACCCACTTAAGCCCTCACTTCCACCCTATTCCCATAACGCAATAACTCCTCCTAACCTTTTTGGACACTAAGGGCAATTTAGCGTGGCCAAACCACCTAACCTGCATGTCTTTGGACTGTGGGAGGAAACCGGAGCACCCGGAGGAAACCCATGCAGACACGGGGGAACGTGCAGACTCCGCACAGACAGTGACCCAGCAGGGAATCGAACCCGGGACCCTGGCGCTGTGAGGCCACAGTGCTATCCACTTGTGCTTCCGTGCTGCCCAAATTGGGGAAGTAGATGACATTGTGATCTGGTATGGTGTGCTTTTGACTTTGGGAGCTGGGAACAAATAAGTAAGTAAGTACCTCCCATGGGTGTAAGGGTTATTGATGAATTGGGTTTAGGTAGTTGGAGCTCAGTTCTGGGTTGGCAGAGATCCTCAATACAAAGCACCCATGGTTCAGAACAGAGAGCCACTAGGTTATCAATATTTCAGAGAAAGATGCTGCTACGTGCAATGAAATCAATGGAGTTTGGGGCATTGACTGTTCTCCATACAAAGAACAACAAACAAAGAAAAGTACAGCACATGAACAGGCCCTTCGGCCCTCCCTGCCCGTCTAAACTGAAATCTTCTTCACTTCCTGGATCCGTATCCCTCCATTCCCATCCTATTCATGTATTTGTCAAGGTGCCCCTTAAACGTCACTATCGACCCTGCTTCCACCATCACCTCCGGCAGCGAGTTCCAGGCGTCCACTACCCTCTGTGTAAAAAAACTTGCCTCGTACACCTCCTCTAACCCTTACGCTGAAGCGAGTTCAGAGGATGCTTAACTCTATATTAGTACATGTTCATGTTGAGTTGAAGATGTTTCCTACTATTGGTGTCAGCACTAATTGGCCCCTCCTGGATGTACAGAAGCAAACATAAAATCACTTAAGTGCAATAATTGTGCACAAATGGCACAGGAATTATTTCAGATAAAAATCAGGTGGAATCTCTTTCTGCCACTTTTCCATCATTCAGAAGTGAAGTCACCATTCCCCCCACATCGCAGCTATTTGGATGTCCCCCCCCCCCCCCCCTCCCCCCCCCCTCTCCCCCACCCACTCCCTGGCCAACAGTCTTTCTCAGCTGTCTCATGATCTGCTTGATGAGTCCCAACTGGACTTGTTTGCATATGTCAACGTGACACTCAATAGCTCAGATATTTCCTGGTTTCGCTCTCTGCAATGTGAGGGAACTTAGACCGAGGTTTACGAGGTGCAGTGTCCGCCAGGATCAGCTGATCCTGGCGGAGGTGAACCCGAAGAATTGGAAGGGACAGGACTGATTAATTCTTGTACCTGACGTGTTACTGAAGGAACTAATCCATTGTAACAGGACGGCAGTGACTGAAGCTCTTCGTTTGATTGTGTCATGGGAAGTAACCATCATTGTTATTCGGTAATAGGCCTCAAGTCCCATTAGAGGATTTGAGCACAAAAATCTAAGGGCGCGATTCTCCCAAAACGGGAGAAATCGTAAGGCTGGCGTCAAACCCGGGCGGGTTTGACGCCAGCGCGCCCCTTCCCGACCGGGAACCGATTCTGGTCCCCGGTCGGGGCTCGCAGCCCGACCCCGTAAGCTCCGGCATCACGGGCTTAACGAATTTCGTTAAGCCCGCTTGCCGGAGTTAGCGCCGGCTGACGCGTCATATGACGTCAGCCGCACATGCGTGGATTGGAAGACTCCAACCCGCGCATGCGCGGATGACGTCATCGCGTATTTGCGCGAAACCCGCGCATGCGCGGGCCGGGATGCCCCTCAGCCGCCCCGCAAATGGATACTGCGGGGCGGCGGAAGGAGAAATAGTGCGCGGGCATCGGGCCCGCTGCCCGCGATCGGTGCCCACCGATCGCGGGCCCATGGCACCCTTGGCACGGCCGTGGTACTGCCGTGCCAATCGGTGCCATGGTTATAAAAAGCGAGTTGTTCCCGCCGTTTTTACGAACGGCCAGACCAGGTGTGTTTGCCGTTCGTAAAAACAGCGTAAAGGGCTGGGACTTCGGCCCATCTATCAGCTGTGAATCGCTGCCGGCCGTAAAAAAAACGACGGCAGCGATTCGTGTCGGGAGTTGGGCGGGGGGCGGGGGGGGGGGGGAGAATAGCGGGAGGGCGGGAAAAATGTCGGGAAGGCCCTCCCGCTATTCTCCGACCCGTCGTGGGGGGCGGAGAATCGCGCCCTAAGTTTCCACTCCAGTGCAGGATTGAGGGAACATTGCTGGAGGTGTCATCTTCAGGCGACATGGAGGCCTGGTTTCCCCTCTTGGGTGTTCTAAAAGATTCCATGACCACTAATTGAAGAGCAGCGGAATGCCCTGATGAATATTTATCCCTCATTCGACATCACAAAAAAAAAAGAGATTTATGGTCATTATCACATTGTTGCTTGTGGGAGCTTGCTTTGTGTAAATTGACTGCTGATATTCTTGTATTCAAAAAGCAACAACACTTCAAATGCAACCCATTGGCTGTAAAGTACTTTGGGACTTCCTGAGGTCATGTCAAGCAGCATATAAATACAAGCTTTTTCACAATAAATACTCCTGCCAAAATGGGAAAATCTTTTATTAGCTTATAATTCCTGTTTAGCTATGCTGAGATTCTAGACTGTGGCTTTGCAGTAGCACAATGTGAAACGGCATTGCTTTAGTGGCCTTACAAATGGTGTTGATAATCTGGGTGTGTCTATTTTAATGAGTGGGCTTAATATGAATTATCATTGGGTCACATATGGAAGATGGAAATGTACGCAGCCAAGGCAAAATATGGTGATAATTAAAGAGGAAAAATTAGGTCAACCTTTACCTTTCGAAAACTTACTTTCAGTTTGAACAGAATAAATGGGAGGTATAGAGTGAGACCTCCCTACAAATGAACACTCGTCCTTGTCATTATATTTTTATGATGCAAGAAAGCTGAGGAAAACCACAGCCGAGAAATTGGTACAGTGCAACCTATGTCCATTCTACTGACTAATGAATTAGTTAAGAGAGATTCCTTCCACCGTTTCATGAAGAACAATGTACAATCATTATACAGTTATTATCCAGTATCAATTTAGTTGAAAATGAGTTGAATATATCTTACTGTTAATTAAATTAATAAATTATCTATCGAACACACACTCAAAGACCACATGCAAATTTATTATTGAGTAATGATATACTTTTGATGAAATCCTGAGCATCCTTGCCATTTTCATTTCTAATTGTAGCTTTGCTCATGTCTGTCTGTCCTTCTGGATTTAGCTTTTGGCGATAAATTAGAAAATGGGAAATTAAAGAAAGACAGATTTCCTTTGGTTCTGCACTCAAAATGCTTTCTTGCTCCCTCTTTGAACATTGGTCCTCCATTCTACATTAAATTTTCCCACACCAGCAAACCACGGTCTCATTTTTCTTTAAGCAAATGGTTTAAAAATAGCATTTCACTCTTCGCGGGTACTGTGCGTACTTTTGTTATGCTCGTTTGACATTGGGTTCTGTAATCCCATAGTCGCCAATAATGGGAGCAAAGTTTTAAATCATGAAAAATTAAATGGATATGGATGAATATTAATTGAGCACTAATGTATGTGTCTTTCTGCTTGCTAAGCCGTCTATGGCCTCCTCGAGCTGAAGCGATGAGGGTTTTTCATCCAACTCATCAACAACAGGAAGCTGCAAGAGAGTATTGAGCAGCGGGAGATTACCTTCTCACAGGAGTACAGCTCACAGCGTGTTCAGTCCAGAGGCACATGTATTTACGACTGACAATGAGTAAGTCACCATCTGCCAACTTCAGCGGGCAATTTTGGTGATGGTAGGACTGAGCGCTTTCTTGATCCCTTTGTACATAACTCGTAGATTTCCATTGTCACAGACCATTTGGATTTCCTGATCCAGTGCTTGCTGCTGCAGTAGCTCCCCATCAGAAATAGCACAGCCTGGTTACATTCAGGCTGCTGGCTATGTCTTGACCATCTCGTGGGCTTTGCTTTTTGCATCAATGACAGATATGACAGTTAGGTGGGGTTGCTGGGTTAGGGGATGGGGTGGAGGTGTGGGCTTAGGTAGAATGCTCTTTCAGGGGCCGGTTTAGACTCGGTGGTCCGCATGGCCAGCTTCTGCAAAGTAAATTCTATGATTCCATATCATCTCAGTCTTGGAGGCCTCAAACCAATCCTTGTTGCTGGTTCTGCTTCTCCTGCTTGATTGAGGTCGGTGGCTTCCAAGTATCAGGAAAACCATGGGTCGAGGCGTTGGATCTCTGCCCCTGATCATGCTGGATAACACCCCACTGGAAGGGCTGAGCAAATCCTGCTCCATTGGGCCCAGAGTTGCAGACAATCTGTCCTTTGATACAGAACTTGGTACATGCATAGGGAAAGTGCTACCACCTTTGGCCAACTCCCAGAATGCATGGAATAACACCAAGCTGACCCTTAGGACGAGATAGTTTATCAGGTCTATTTTCTCAGGATTTTTCTGTATGGCTACAAAATGTGGATGGCTTACAACTATTAAGAAACAAAATGCAATTTCTATCTTCACAGTCTATATCCCGGCAGCACATAATGTGGCAATCCTCTCAAAGGGCAGACCACCCCAGGTTTGTTAGCAGTCATCACACAGAAGCATCTTTTCTGGTTCGGGCACTTCCGCAGAGCGGAAAATGATTGCAAACCCGGAGAACTTCTGTAAAATGAGATAGGTGGAGACACGTGACCAGTGGGACACCCAAAGCTTCGCTTCAAGGATGCTTGCCAGCAATTCATATAAGATGTAGGAGCAGAATTAGACCATTTGGCCCATCGAGTCTACTCCACAATTCTATCATGGCTGATCTCGTCCTGGCCTTAACTCCACCATCCTGCCTGTTCTCCATTACCCTTTAACCTATTACCAGTAAAAAATCTGTCTGACTCCTCCTTAAATTTACTCACTGTCCCAGCTTCCACCGCACTCTGGGGTAGCGAATTCCACAGTTTCACATCCCTTTGGGAAACATAGTTTCTCCTCAACTCCGTCTTAAATGTGTTACCTCTTATCTTAAGAATATGACCTCTCGTTCTAGATTGCCCCACAAGAGGAAGCATCCGCTCCCCGACTACTTTATCCATACCTTTTATCATCTTGTATAACCTCAATTTGATCTCCCCTCATTCCTCTAAACTCTAGAGCGTATCGGCCTAAACTGTTCAATGGCATGAAGGCCCTGAACATTGATTGTTGCACCTGTGTCATGGGAATGTCACTTTAAGAAATGTTTGTCCGCTCAAGTGGCTGCAGTGATGTCAGAGTGTGGGTGGAGCTGAGCTCTGGCTCTGCTTTTTAGTTTTGCTTTGAGGAAAAGCTTGGGTGTGTCTGTGTTTAGTGGTTTTGTTTTAGTGTTGGAGCTGAAGCCAGCCAAAGAAGGTGTAACTTTGATCTCTCTGCCATCTAAAGACTATCTCTGGATCATTTGGTGACTTCAGAGTGATAACTGTACTCAGTAGAGAATTTAAACCTGATGTGCTCAGTAAAAAGGGTTTTTGTCTTATGGATGTTAAAAGGAAAGTTTAAGGATTACTTAGAGTGTTGTATTCTTTGTGGGGTGTATTTGAATTGATGGGTACTACAATGTTCAGTGTATGTTTTAAAAAGGTTAACTGAGTTCATGGAATAAACATTGTTTTACTTTAAAAATTACTTTTAAATTTCCGCTGCACCACGCCTGTAGAGTGGGCCGTGTGCTCCCCATACCACAATCTATTAAACGTTGTGTGTCAGGTGAACTCCATGATACACTTTGAGGTTCTCTAAACCCTGGCTATAACACCTGGGAGTCTCCAGCTGAAAATGGAGGGAAATGGAAAAACCTCCTGTGGGCTGGTGAGCACCACCACAACGACCAGTGGCTGCAGCGCTCGGCAACAGAGGCAACAATGCCAGCCCACAATAACATCTGGAAGATTCATGTGTAACACTTGTGGTATAACCTGCCTCTCAAGGAATGGCCTTTACAGCCATCAGCAAAATTACACTGTATGAAGACACCCCATCGGAAATGGAGTGTTTGCTGGGTGTCCATCATCCCATATGTGGAAGGATGTTGCTGCCAAAATGTATGCATATGCTTCACTTGTTCAGGGCCTTGGTGAGACCACATTTGGAGTATTGTGTACAGGATCAGCCTCCTTTTTAAAGGAAAGATGTAAATGTGTTAGAAGTGATTCAGAGACGGTTTACTAGATTAATACCAGGAATGGGTGGGATGTCTCAGGAGGAAAGGTTGGCGAGGTTGGGTTTGTATGCATTGGAGTTGAGAAGAGTAAGAGGCGACTTAATCAAAACCTTTAAGATCCTCAGAGGTACTGACAGGGTGGATGTGGAGAGGATGGTTCCTCTTGTCGGAGAATCTAGGACAGGGGTGGGCAAACTACGGCCCGCGGGCCGCATGCGGCCCGCCAAAGGTATTTCTGCGGCCCACCAAGTCATTAAAAAAAAAACAAATTTTTAAAAAAAAATTTTTTTTTTCTTTTTTTAATTTTTTTTTTAAGGTTAATGGGGGGGGGGGGCTGTTGGGTTACTTACTGGTATAGGGTGGATACGTTGACTTGAGTAGGGTGATCATTGCTCGGCACACCGTCGAGGGCCGAAGGGCCTGTTCTGTGCTGTACTGTTCTATGTTCTATATGAGGCGCCCAGAATCATAACCGGGTGAAGTAATTATTTTACTTAATATACTATGCGGCCCTTTGTGAATTGTGAATTTCTGAATGTGGCCCTTGCACGGAAAAGTTTGCCCACCCCTGATCTAGGATGAGTGGTCACTGTTTAAAAATAAGGGCTCACTCAGTTAAGGTGGAGATGAGGAGAAATTATTTTTCTCAGAGGGTCGTGGGTTTCTGGAACTCTCTTCCTCAAAAGTCAGTGGAAGCAGAGTCTTGAATATTTTTAAGTCAGACGAGATAGATTCTTGATTAACAAGGGGGTGAAAGTTTATCAGGGGTAGGCAGGGATGTGGGGTTGAGGCTACACTCAGATCAGGCAAGATTTTATTGAATAGCACAGTAGGCTCGAGGGGCCGAGTGGTCTAATTCTGTTCCTTGTTAATATGTTTGTTTGTTCATGTATTACCGAACTGAAACTAACTTGGGTAGATCAAGAATGAAGCCAATGTATTTTCTGCTTATACGTAGCCTCAATTTGGTAATGCAAATGTTCTGTTATTATTGATTAATATCATTGTTTGTACACAACAATATCATTCACGTTAGTAGTTCTGATGCAAGGACTCATTGAATGTCTGGAGAGGCTAGAAGGGCTGAATGGCCAACTCCTGGGCTTTTGTTAATTACCATCGAGAGATAGTTACAACTCAGATTCCCTGTCTCAATCTGTGACATGATACAGTCAATCTATATTCAGCATGGTGGTAGAATGGTTAGCACTGCTGCCTCGCAGTGCCAGGGACCCGGGTTAATTCCAGCCTTGGGTGACTGTCTGTGCGGAATCTGCACGTTCTCCCCGTGTGTGCGTGGGTTTCCTCCGGGTGCTCCGGTTTCCTCCCACAGTCCAAAGATGCGTGGGTTAAGGTGGATTGGCCACGATAAATTCCCCCTCAGTATCCGAAAGGTTAGGTGGAGTGACTGAGTTATGTGGCTAGGTTGGGGGTATTGGCCGAGGTAGAGGGGGCATTAGTGCAGACTCGATGGGTCAAATGGCCTCCACTGCACTGTAGGGATTCTATGAAATGAAAATGCTTTCGACCATCATTAGCAGGAGTGTCCACGCCTCACTGACAGGAACCACTTTGATATATTTGCCTTGCTGTGGGCCTTTTGGCGAAGATCAAGCGTCAGATCGAGCTTGGACTTTGCATGTCTCTCTTGCGGAGACCATGAATTGGATTCAATTTGAATTGATTCTTGGAGCAAGCAATGGGATGGAGTAAGGGCTTGGCCCTGTCCACTCTGTGCATTGGCTTAGCAACTTTAAGAATGGAATAAAAAAAGAAATAAAAATATATAAACACCCTTGTGCGAACTTAACATAACCGCCTACTGAAGGCCGAACAGTGGGTGCGATTTGCTGCTAATTACCCGTTGCAATTTTTTCCAGTATCTTGGCAACAGGCCCAAACTGCCCCACCACTCATGGCAACATGTTATTAGCAAGGCTCGCCTTTGCACCATTCCCAACATAAATAAGTTGGAGGGATGCTTCCGTTACTTGAAACGGATGAATTTCACCCCGCCACGGAAACCACCGTGTGAATGTTGAAGAGGTTCTGAATTGGAGTTCAGTGATATGATTCATAGCTCACAGTCAGAGATTATCCCCCGGCAGCCAAACCTTTGGGGCTGCAGTCTGAGCAGGCAAGGTGGGCAGAGATACTCCTTACGGACTCAGCCACTCGCTTATTTGACTTACCTTCATAGCTACCCCCCATCCCCAGCATGCACATTGGAGTAACTCCCGCAAATAACCACAGCCATCTGTGCACAAGTGGAGCTTGTAACAAACCATGGAAGAGTGTAACTATCCGCCCCTCATGTAATAATAATCTTTATTGCCACAAATGGGCAGCACGGTAGCATGGTGGTTAGCATAAATGCTTCACAGCTCCAGGGTCCCAGGTTCGATTCCCGGCTGGGTCACTGTCTGTGCGGAGTCTGCACGTCCTCCCCCTGTGTGCGTGGGTTTCCTCCGGGTGCTCCGGTTTCCTCCCACAGTCCAAAGATGTGCGGGTTAGGTGGATTGGCCATGCTAAATTGCCCGTAGTGTCCTAAAAAGTAAGGTTAGGGGGGGGGGGTTGTTGGGTTACGGGTATAGGGTGGATACGTGGGTTTGAGTAGGGTGATCATTGCTCGGCACAACATCGAGGGCCGAAGGGCCTGTTCTGTGCTGTACTGTTCTATGTTCTATGTTCTAAATAGGCTTACATTAACACTGCAATGAAGTTACTGTGAAAAGCCCCACGTCGCCACACTCCGGCGCCTGTTCGGGTACACCGAGGGAGAATTCCGAATGTCCAATTCACCGAACAAGCACGTCTTTCGGGACCTGTGGGAGGAAACCGGAGCACCCGGAGGAAACCCACGCAGACACAGGGAGAACGTGCAGACTCCGCACAGACAGTGACCCAAGTCAGGAATTGAACCTGGGACCCTGACGTTGTGAAGCCATAGTGCTACCCACTGTGCTACTGTGCTGCCCACTGTAAGGTTCCAAGCATCCTGCCCAGATGCATACACATAAATCACATTCTGAAAGGAGTGCTTTGCATCTTTGATTCCAATCCTTGGTTGACTTATTTATTTATTGCTTTCCCGTACCCTTGCTGCAACTTAACCTTCCAGAGCACGACTATACCTGAAAACAAACCAGCCTGTGCTCACTGGTATAATTTGTACCCTGTTGAAGGAGGCAAGATGACATAGCAACTATGCCATCAATGTTCAATTCCATGATGCAAACCTACTCTTTCATTCCAAGCCCATTTAGAATGATAGAAGCACAGAATTGCTACAGTGCAGGAGGCCATTCGGCCTATCGAGTCTGCACTGACCCTCTGAAAGAGACCCCTATCCCCTTTAACCCCACCTAACCTTTTAACCCAAACCATTTAACAAACGCAGTCATTTCAGTGCGCAGAACACGACTTTTAGCACATGATGTTTTGTTTTGTTTTCCTGCCGTGAGCACAAAGCGGAACAATTGAAAGAAAGATCTGGGTGTGATTTATTAAGCCGGACCCTTCAAGTTATTTGGTTTGGATTTCCTTAAATTGTTGGGTTGCAGCCACTAATCTCATATTAATATCTGTGGAAGGCAATAGGCAATGCTGCCTCACCTTAACACAGATGCCAATCTCATTTTCCCCAGGGCTGGTGAAAGGTCTCCAAGCTGAAATTGAACCCTGATTATCTTTACAGAGATGCTAACAGACCTGTTGAGTATTTGCAGCATTTCCTGGGATCTGTTCCCTCCACCTTGGTTCTGTTGCAAAGGAGCTATGATAGAGAAGACAGTCAGAGGCTTTTTCCCCGGGGTGGAACAAACCATTACAAGGGGACATAAATTTAAGGTGAATGGTGGAAGAGATAGGGGGGATGTCAGAGGTAGGTTCTTTACCCAGAGAGTAGTGGGGGCATGGAATGCACTGCCTGTGGAAGTAGTTGAGTTGGAAACATTCGGGACCTTTAAGCGGCTATTGGATGGGTACATGGATTACGGTAGAATGATGGGGTGTAGGTTAATTTGTTCTTAATCTAGGACAAAAGTTTGGCACAACATCGTGGGCCGAAGGGCCTGTTCTGTGCTGTATTTCCTATGTTCTATTCTATAAATGTGATTTGTGACCTGTCCAGGGCTCAGGACCCCATCTTCCAAGATGCTAATGTTGGGAGAACACTGGTGAGAATGCCTGTTTACTGTTTACTGCTGAAAGCAGCACAACAATAGATTTATACCGACAACGGTAGGAATCGGAAGTCAAGCGAGAATTCAAGCGAGAGTGGAACTGTATCCCCCACCTTGCAGGATAGCCCAGCGTCCTGCTACTCTAATCCCACCGGAATTGTGCCCAGAATTTAATGCACTGCTTCACTGTTGGTGTTGTCTGTTTTATGTTCTATGTATTCTTTAGGATGAAATGCTGGAGGAAACTAAGTGGACGGAAGCAACATCTGAAGTGTCATTTTATAAAGGTGTGTGTGTGTGTGTTGTGGGGAGGCCGGTTTAGCACAGGGCTAAAGAGCTGGCTTTGAAAGCAGACCAAGGCAGGCCAGCAGCACGGTTCAATTCCCGTACCAACCTCCCCAAACAGGCGCCGGAATGTGGCGACTAGGGGCTTTTCACAGTGACTTCATTTGAAGCCCACTTGTGACAATAAGCGATTTTCCTATCTTTTCATTTTCAGGAAAACTGCCCACGTTCTGATCATGGCCCCTTCCCTCTCCAACAACATGCATGAGGACTGGTCATTCGCCGCAATGTGATTTGTGGGATCTTACCGTGCTACCATCTTCACCTACCTGACTGCGTTTACAAGTGCTGGTTGTGCATGCGGAGCTTTGGGACGTGTCTGGCGGGGGTAGGATCAGGCAATATCCTAATGTCTTGTCCTGTTTCCATGTTAATAATAATAATCCTCCAGCCACACAACTCCAAACGCATCAGGGTCCGGCAAACATTTATACCATTGGACCCTTACTCCATTTGCTCAAAGCCCTCCGCACCAATTAAGGACCCCGTTTGAAATATTCTGTCAAGAGAAGCGCTCTACACACAAGGCACAGTAGCCAGTAAAAGTGGGGGGGGGGTAGTATAATAATAAATAAGAGTAGATTAGTCATACAGGAAATAAAGATTCCATTTAGCTCACACTACCACTGCTTCACTTCAGGACGTTTGTCGGGCCGGGGTGCTTAAATAAGACAATAAGACCAAAAGATGTCGGAGCAGAATTAGACCATTCGGCCCATCGAGTCTGGGGCAATTTTATATGATAATTCCACTTTCCCGCCTTGTCCCCATAACCCTCGATTCCCTCACTGATTAAAAATCTGTCTATCTCAGCCTTGAGCATACTTAAAAACCCAGCCTCTACAGCTCTCTGTGGTAAAGAATTCCACAGATTCACTCCCCTCTGAGAGAGAAATTCCTCCTCATCTCTGTCTTAAATGGGTGACTCCCTTTCTCTGAGATGATGCCCTCTGGTCCTAGACTCTCCCACAAGGGGAAACAACCTCTCAGCATCGACCCTGTCAAACCCCCTGAGAATCCGATATGCCTCAATAAGGTCGCCTCTCATTCTTCTAAACTACAATGGGTACAGACCCAACTTACTCAACCTACATATAAGAACCTTTGGAATGCCTACAGAGCTCCCCATGATCTTCTCACAAAAACACACACATGAAAACCAGTAGAGAGAATGGATTCCACTTCACTATATTGGGGAGTCGAAGAAAACAAATCCATGAAAGTTTCTGCCTGCATTCTAACAAACCTGGCTCCCAAATACCCAGAAGAGAGTCGTCATTCATGAAATTCGGCTGTGTATTCTGTATGACTTTTGATTTTTAACAGAAGGTGCAGACCCAGAAACGCCAATGGAAATAATAATAATTGCTTATTGTCACAAGTAGGCTTCAATGAAGTTACTGTGAAAAGCCCCTTCCAGTAATTAGGAGACCGTTTTCACTTGTGGTAATGAGTTCAACCTGGAAATATGTACACTAACTCATGCGGGGGAAAGGGAATGTATAATTGGATAACGAGTACCTTTCCTCTGGGAAATGCTTTCCCTCAGACTGAAATTTCAACTCCCGTGGCTATTCTGGGAGGAAGGTGAGACTGTGAATACATCATTTTGCCACGAATATCGACAATCTGGGCAACAAACTCTGCACAGGACGACGAAGGGGATTGAAGCAAACCTGGCGCCCGTCACCTGCGACTTCAGTAGTTGCTTGGGCTGGAAGCAAAGTTTGAGTTCAGTTGCACAAAGCTGTTGAAATATCTGAAACACTTGTTTTTTTTTGTGGAGCTGCATGGGTCACTTATTAGACTTCAACCGTTGTCAAATCTGCCACTTTTCTCTGTCTTATTCCCCCACCCCTCTGGACACCTGCAAAAAAAATGTGGAATTTTAATTATTGGAAAGTTTTTCTGGATAGAAACAGACAAGAGATTTGGAGAGAGTCCAGAAGACTCATTTCACTTAAGGCACATTGTGAATACTGGGCTAAGTGTTGAAGGGAACTTCACATCATGAGGGTCGTGAGGTGTGAGTGTGTTGGATAAATACTTTATCCATTCAAACTCGCAGGAAATCTATCTTTCGCACAACAACATTGATCAGTGAGTTGGAGCATCCGATATTTCATAGAATTAGAATGATAGAATTTACAGTGCAGAAGGAGGCCATTCGGCCCATTGAGTCTGCACCGGCTCTTGGAAAGAGCACTCTACCGAGGCCCACACCACCCTATCCCCATAACCCAGTAAACCCCACTCAACCAACCCTAAGGGCACTTTTGGACACTAAGGGCAATTTAGCACGGCCAATCCACCTAATCTGCACCTCTTTAGATTGTGGGAAGAAACCGGAGCGCCCGGAGGAAACCCACGTTTTATTATTTAAATTTAATTAACTCTGGAAAGGGTTGATGTGATCCGTATCGGCTGCATCTTCGACATGATCATGGCTGTTCATCGATCGTACATTGGCGGAGATGATACAAATTTCCCCTCACACCCCTAGGCCTTGAACTAGATACAAACTCCCCCCTCCCTCCTAACGCTGTGGGGTGATTGGGTGGAGCCCATCCCTTTCTATTTGATAGAGATGTTCAACTTCATGATGGGGAGAAACTGGTAAAAGGATCGAGAGCGAGAGGGCGCAGATTTCAAGTGATTTGGAAATTAAGCAAATGTGATGCGAGAAAAAACAGTGAGAGTGACTGGGGTCAGGAATTCACTGCCTGGCTGTGTGGTAGAGGCAGGTTCAAGCGAGACATTTAAGGGGGCATGAGATGATTGTTTAAATGGGAAAGGCAGGAGATGGCACTAAGACATGATGGGTTAAATGGCCTTTCTTCCGCGACGTGACTATTCTGTGAAATTGCATTGCAAACCCACCTCCCTCCTGCTGGTTTAGCACAGGGCTAAATCGCTGGCTTTTAAAGCAGACCAGGGCAGGCCAGCAGCACGGTTCAATTCCCATACCAGCCTACCCGAACAGGCGCCGGAATGTGGCGACTAGGGGCTTTTCACAGTAACTTCATTTGAAGGCTACTTGTGACAATAAGCGATTTTCATTTCATTTCATTTCCCCTCTCTGCCTCTTTCCTCCCCTCTTCCTCTCTCCCTTGTTCCCCTCCTTCCTCCCTCCCTCCCCCTCCTTCCTCCCCTCTGCTTCCCTCCCTCCTTCCTCCCCCTCCCTCCCTCCTCCCACTCCCTCCCTCCCTCCCTCATTCCCTCCACTCCCTCCCTACCCTCCCTCTCTCCCTCCCCTCCCTCCTTCCTCTCCCTCCTCCTCTCCCTTCCTCCTCTCCCTCTCCTCCCTCCCACCCTCCTTCCTCTCCCTCCCTCTTTCCCTCCCTCCCTCTTTCCCTCCTTCCTTCTTTCCCTCACCACCCTCTTCCTCTCCCACCCTCTTTCCCTCCCACCCTCTTTCCCTCAATCCCTCTTTCCTTCCCTCCTCCCTCTTTACCTCCCTCCCTCTTTACCTCCCTCCCTCTTTCCCTCCTTCCCTCTTTCCCTCCCTCACTCTTCCCCCTCCCTACCTCTTTCCCTCCTTTCCCCTCCCTCTTTCCCTCCTACCCTCCTTCCCGTCCTCTTTCCCTCCCTCCCTCTTTCCCCCTCCCTCTTTCTCTCTTTCCCCTCTTTCTCTCTTTCCTTCTTTCCCTCCCTCCCCCTTTCCCCCTTCTCCTCCCACCCTATTTCCCTCCCTCCCTCCCTCTTTCCCTCCATCCTTCCCTCCCTCCATCCTTCCCTCCCTCCATCCTTCCCTCCCTCCATCCTTCCCTCCCTCCATCCTTCCCTCCATCCCTCTCCCCTCCCTCCCTCTCTCCCTCTTTCCCTCCGTCCATCCCTCTTTCCCTCCATCCCACCCTCTTCTCCTCCATCCCTCCCTCTTTCCCTCCATCCCACCGTCTTTCCCTCTATCCCTCTTTCCCTCCATCCTTCTTTCCCTCCATCCATCTTTCCTCCATCCCTCCCTCTTTTACTCCACCCCCTCTTTCCATCCATTGCTCCATCTTTTCCTCCATCCCTCATCTTTCCCTCCCTCTCTCTATCCCTCCTTCTTTCCTTCCCTTCCTCTGTCCCCTCACTCTTTCCCTCCAGCTCTCCTTCCCTCCCTCCTATTTCCCTCACTCCTCTTTCCCTCCCTCATTCCCTCCACTCCCTCCCTACCCTCCCTCTCTCCCTCCTCTCCCTCCTTCCTCTCCCTCCCTCCTCTCCCTCCCTCCTCTCCCTCCCTCCTCCCTCTCCTCTCTCCCACCCTCCTTCCTCTCCCTCCCTGTTTCCCTCCCTCCCTCTTTCCCTCCTTCCTTCTTTCCCTCCCATCCTCTTTCCCTCCCACCCTCTTTCCATCCAACCCTCTTTCCCTCAATCCCTCTTTCTTTCCCTCCCCCTCTTTCCCTCCCTCCCTCTTTACCTCCCCCCCCTCTTTCCCTCCTTCCCTCTTTCCCTCCCTCACTCTTCCCCCTCCCTACCTCTTTCCCTCCTTCCCCCCTCCCTTCCTCTTTCCCTCCTACCCTCCTCCCCTCCCTCTTTTCCTCCCTCTTTCCCCCTCCCTCTTTTCCCCCTCCCTCCCTCTTTCTCTCTTTCCCTCTTTCTCTCTTTCCCTCCCTCCCTCTTTCCCCCTTCTCCTCCCACCCTATTTCCCTCCCTCCCTCTTTCCCTCCATCCTTCCCTCTTTCCCTCCATCCTTCCCTCCCTCCATCCTTCCCTCCCTCCATCCTTCCCTCCATCCCTCTCTCCCTCTTTCCCTCCGTCCATCCCTCTTTCCCTCCATCCCACCCTCTTCCCCTCCATCCCTCCCTCTTTCCCTCCATCCCACCATTCCACCGTCTTTCCCTCTATCCCTCTTTCCCTCCATCCTTCTTTCCCTCCATCCCTCCCTCTTTTACTCCACCCCCTCTTTCCTTCCATTGCTCCATCTTTTCCTCCATCCCTCATCTTTCCCTCCCTCTCTCTATCCCTCCTTCTTTCCTTCCCTTCCTCTGTCCCCCTCACTCTTTCCCTCCAGCTCTCCTTCCCTCCTTCCTCTTTCCCTCCCTCCCTCCCTCCTCTTTTCCTCCTTCCCTCTTTCCCTCCCTCCCTCCCTCTTTTCCTCCCTCCCTCCCACTTTCCCCTCCCTCCCACTTTCCCACCTTCCCTCCCACTGTCCCATCCTCCCTCTTTCCCTCCCTCCCTTCCACTTTCCCTCCCTTCCTCCCCTTTCCCTCCCTCCTCTCCCTTTCCATCCCTCCATCCCTCTTTCCCTCCCTCCCTGCCTCCCCTCTTCCCCCCCGCCTCCTTTCCCTCCCTCCCCTCCCTCCTTCCTCTCCCTCCCTCCTCTCCTGCCCCTCCTTCCTTCCTCTCTCTTCCTCCCTCCTCCCTCTGCCTCTCTCCATCTCTCCCTCACTCCTTCCTCTCCTTCCCTCCCTCTTTCCGTTTCTCTTTCCCTCCTTCCCTTTTTCCCTCCCTCCCTCCCTCTTTCCCTTCCTTCCTCCCACTTTCCCTTCCTCCATCTCTCCTTCCCTCTTTCCCTAACTCCTTAACTCTTTCCCTCCCACCCTCTTTCCCTCCCACCCTCTTTCCATCCAACCCTCTTTCCCTCAATCCCTCTTTCCTTCCCTCCCCCTCTTTCCCTCCCTCCCTCTTTACCTCCCTCCCTCTTTCCCTATTTCCCTCTTTCCATTGTTTCCTCCCTCCCTCCCTCTTCAACTCCCTCCCTCTTCTCCCTCCCTCTTTCCCTCCCTCCCTCTTTCCCTCCATCCCTCTCTCCCTCTCCCCTCCCTCCCACTCCCCTCCCTCCCCCTCCCACCCTCCCCCTCCCCTCCCACCCTCCCACCCTCTTTCCCTCTATCCCTCCCTCTTTCCCTCCATCCCTCCCTTTTTCCCTCCATCCCTCCCTCTTTCCCCTATCCCTCTCTCATTCCCCCATTCGTCCCTCTTTCCCCCTATCCCCCTTTCCCTCCATCCCTCCATCCCCCCATCTTTACCTTCATACCTCTTTTCCTCCATCCCTCTTTCCCTCCATCCCCCCTCTTACCCTCCATCCCCTCGTCTTGCTCTCCATTGCCACTCTTTCCCTCCCTCTCGCTCCTATCCCTCCCTCCCTGCCTGCCTTCCCCTTTCCCTCCCTCCCTCCCTTCCCTCCCTCCCTCCCTTCCCTCCTCTCCTTCCTTCCTCTCCTTCCTTCCACTCCCTCCCTCCTCTCCCTCTGTCTTCTCCCTCCCCTCCCCCTTCCTCTCTCTTCCTCCCTCCTTCCTCTGCCTCTCCCCATCTCTCCCTCCCTCCTCTCCTTCCCTCCCTCCCTCTTTCCATTTCTCTTTCCCTAACTCCTTCCCTCTTTCCCTAACTCCTTCCCTCTTTCCCTCCCACCCTCTTTCCATCCAACCCTCTTTCCCTCAATCCCTCTTTCCTTCCCTCCCCCTCTTTCCCTTCCTCCCTCTTTACCTCCCTCCATCCCCCCTCTTACCCTCCAATCCCTCGTCTTGCTCTCCATTGCCACTCTTTCCCTCCCTCTCGCTCCTATCCCTCCCTCCCTGCCTGCCTTCCCCTTTCCCTCCCTCCCTCCCTTCCCTCCTCTCCTTCCTTCCTCTCCTTCCTTCCGCTCCCTCCCTCCTCTCCCTCTGTCCTCTCCCTCCCCTCCCCTTCCTCCCTCCTTCCTCTGCCTCTCCCCATCTCTCCCTCCCTCCTCTCCTTCCCTCCC